>NC_132842.1:9635166-10278916 GCF_048164855.1 Canis lupus baileyi | reverse complement strand
GCCGACCTCAGGACAATCAACAGAGAAATGTCTATTCTATTAATATGGGCCTGGGTGGGGAGGGGGGGGGGAAGTTCTTAATTTTTCTTTCTTTTTCTTTAGATCATTCCTCATTTTCTCCAAAAGGAGTATGACCTAATGGGCAGGGAAGTGGATGGCAAGTCCATAATTTGGGTCTCCAGGATTGATCGGTGCCATGAATTTCCTCGTTGAACAGAGACGAGACATTACGTACCCTTCCATGATTCAGTTTCTTCTGCTTAAAAAAGTGAAAATTAAAATCAACTGCTTCACGAAACTGCAAGAAACGAATTTGTTAAGCAGTATCATAACATCCTCAGGAATGACCAAAGCCACTGTCTAAGTTATTAAATGATGATAACACATTTCCTGCCAGTCTTCCTCAGGTGTCCTTTGCAGTGGTCTTTCTCATGGGAAGGTCCCATTCTTTCACACACACCTTCCACGGAAACATTTTGTGATTACTTTGGAGGAAATATTAACCACAAGGAAGTAACTCTAGAGGAAAGAGGGTCATCTCCTTCATTCACAGCCTGAAGTAACTCTAGAGGAAAGAGGGTCATCTTCATTCATTCAGCAGTGGGGGGGCCGGTGATAGGGTGGAAGACTGAGCCTGCCCTGCTCCAGCCACATCCCTCAGGCTTTCCACTCTGGGTCACTTCCCGGACTGATGCAAGAAGTGAAGTTCTGGGTGACATTACAAAACCATGACCCTCCTGAACTCTAGTCATCTGTAAGGCTACAACTCCTGTGATGCTCAGATCCTTCCCTGTGTCTACAACTGCTGGTCACACCCACGATATCTATTTTCTGCTCCTTCAAGATATGCCTTCATGCCCAGCTCACTGGCAGCTGGATATGGCCAAGTAGCAGCTCTGGCCCAAACAATCTGCACAGAAGTGATGGGCGAAACATTTACATTTCTCCTTCACCCACTCCTTCTTCTTGGAGGGAAAGTGAACATGGTAGGAGGTACCACGAAACATCAAGACAAAGACAAGTCTGAGGGATGATGGAAAAACAAGAATCAGCTGAGTCTCCGATGGCTTCACAGAGCAGAGCCACTGCATCAGCTCAGACTTAGGTAGTGGAGAAATACACTCCTATCTCGGTTAAGTTGCTATTATTTGGCTTCTCTGTCACTTGCAGAACTTAAATAATATGCACGCCAGTAATTTATGTTCTGCCTCTGAGGCTGTCCCAGACCTAAGAAGTGTCAAGCCTGCCTGTAAAACAACTCCATCCCCAAATGAAAGTCCAAAAAGTTTTATAAATGGAAACTGTAATAAGATCTACCGTTTACCTAGTGCATCTTTCCACTAAACCAAGAATGTGAAGCAGTTCTCATCTATAATTCAGCTTAGGAAACATCATGCTTTCAACTAACCAGCATATGTTTACTAAGCACCACTGTGTACAAAGCATTGTCTGAGACAGAGTAGAAGCCAAAAGATGGACAAAACATGCCCGTCTTACTGGAACTAATGTTCTCATGGGAGAGTCATGAGATGTAACATTTTGATTAGGCTTAATTGAAGAATGTGTGATGATGAAGAACATCTCTAAGGTCTCATCTGTTCTAAATATCTAAGCTTCTACCACAACTGTTAATATGCTACTTGAGCATCCCACTAGTGGCAGAAGTTAGGATTCTTTTTAGAGCTTTAGTGAAGCATAATTGGCACACAATAGAAGACACATGTTTTAAGTGCAATTAGTGGGTTTTGACCTACATATACCCATGAAACTATGACCACAATCAAGATAACGAAGATTTCCATCATCAATGGTTTCCTCATCTCTTTGTATTCCATCCCCACTCCTTCCCCACTAACCCAAACCCAGGGAACCACCAACATGCATTCTGTTGCTTTTGACTAGTTTGCATCTTCTAGAATTGTACTGAAATGGAATTACACAGAGTGTCCATGTTACTGTTTCCTCTCAGTATAATTATTTTGAGATTCATCCATGTTGTTGAGTGTATTGATATTTTGTTACTTTTTATTGTTGAGTAGTATTACATCATATGGGTATACCAAAATTTATCCATCATAGGTAAATTCACTTCTATCCATTCACACTGGTAGACATTTGCATAGTTTCCAGTTTGGGGTTATCAGAAATAAATCCACAGGGCTATGAATATTCATGTATAAGTCTTTATACACACATGTTGAACACATATGTTTTATTTCTCTTGGATAAGAATAGAATCTTTGGAGAATATGGCATCCAGTGTTTTAGGGTACATTTATAAAAATTTGTACCATTTTATATACCCACCAGCAGCTTTGAGAGTACCTGTTTCTCCATAGCTTTTTCAACTCTTGATATGGTCAGTCTTTTTAATGGCAGGCATCATAACAGGAATGCAGTGGTATATCCGTGGTTTTATTTTACATCTACTTAATGACTAATCATATGAAAAAAGATGCTTCTCCAACTTTTCTGCATATTTGTAATGGTTTAATGAGGTTTTTGTCTTTCTTAATGTTGAGTCTTAAGAGTTCTTACAATGTAAACCGTACATCAATAATAATGATAATAAACTAGAAAAAAGACTCTTCTGTATATTCTGGATACAAGTCCTTTGTGTGATACATATTCTGTAATATTTTCTTCCCAGTTTTAGCTTCCTATTTCACTTTCCTATTATACCTTCTGAGGGGGAAAAAAGGTTTAAATTTCCATGAAATACAATTTATCCATTTCTTTTTTTATTGTTTCTGCTTTTTGTATCATTTTTTAAAAGATTTGTATTTATTTATTCGTGAGAGACATACAGAGAGAGGCAGAGACATAGGCAGAGGGGGAGACAGGCTCCCTGTGGGGAGCCTATGTGGGACTTGATCCCGGGACCCCACGATCACAACCTGAGCCGAAGGCAGATGTTCAATCACTGAGTCTCCCAGGTGCCCCTGTATCATATTTTTTAAATATATGCCTAACTCATGATCACTAACTTTCTTCCAGAAATTTAATTGTCTTACATTTATGTCTATGGTCCACTTCAGGTTAATTCTTGTGTATGGTTTGATGTAAGAGTTGAAACCTTTTTTTCATGCATATAGCTATACAATTGTTCCAGTACCATTTGCTGAAGGAATTTTCCTTGCCAAATTGAGTTAACTTGGCATCTTTATGGAAAATCACTATGTTCCATCTCTCCTACCACCATACAGTCTTGATTACTGTAACTTTATAAGTCTTGAAATCAGGCAATATACATGTTCCAATTTTCTACTTTTTTTTTCAAGATTACATTTTTAAATCAGCAGTCAAATTCTGCACAAACACAAAGGCTACTGGGATTTCAATTGGGATAATAATGAATATATAGATCAACTTGGGAAGAAGTGACATAATAATATCGAGTCTCCCAATCCATAAGCATGGTATATCTATGCATTCATTTAGACCTTAATTAATTTTTCTCAGCAAAAATTTATAGTTTTCAATGTAGAGGTCTCACACAATTTTTGTCAAATTTATCTCAAAGCATTTCATAATTTTTGATGTCATTATAAATGGCACTGCTCTTCAATTTCTAGTTCTAATTGCTCACTGCTCTTAGATAGAAATATAATCAATAAGTATTTTGATCTTATATCCTGCAATCCTGTAACACTCACTTACCAGTTCTAGTAGCTGTTTTTTAGATTCTTTAAGATTATCTATATAGACAATCATATTGTCTGTAAATAAAGACAACTTATCCTTCTTTTCCAATCTATGTGCTTATTTCTTTTTCTTGTCTTACTGCATTGACAAGAACCTCCAATATTATGTTGAATAAGAGTTGTGAAAGCAGATACCCTTGACTTGTTCCTCATCTTAGGAAAAAGTTTTCAATCTTTCACTATTAATATATTAGTTTTATGTTTGTCAAAGATGCCCTGTATCAAGATTAAGAAACTCCCTTCTATTCCTAGTTCACTGAGTTTTCATCAGTAAGGGATGTGAGACATTATCAAATACTTTTTCTACGTCTAACTTATATACACATATACTTTTTCTTTTTTTTTTTTTTTGTCTACTGATACAACTAACATTGATATTTAAATTTTACACTGAACCTGTATTCCTGGGATTAAACTCTTACTTGGCCATGATGTATTATCCTTCCTATATATCGTAGGATTTGATAGGCTAAAAGTTGGTTAAGAAGTTTTATGTCTGTGTTTATAAAGGATATTGGTCTGTAATTTTCATTCCTTATAATTTTATAGTCTAGTTTCAGAATTGGGATACTACTGGCCTCATAATCTCTACCACTTTCTGGAAGAATTTGTGTAGAATTAATATTTCTCCTTTAAATACTCTGTAGAATTCACCAGTAAAAGCAACTAGTCTGGAGTTATCTTTGTAGGAATGCCTATAAATACAAATTTAAGATTTTTTTAATGAAAATATGATCGCTCAATTCACCTGTTTCTTTTTAAGTGGGGGATAGGACATCTGTGTCATTTCTGGGTCTTTTCCTGTAGATTGTTTTTCTCCTCATTCTGGGTCATATTTTCCTGCATCTTTGAATGCCTAGTAATTTCTGATTGGATGCCAGACAATGTGAATTTTACTTTGTTTGGGCAAGAAGTTTTCTACGTCCTTTAAATATTTTTGGGCTTTGTGTTGAATTCAATAAAGTTACCTGGAAACAACTTGATCCTTTCATGGCTTGCCTTTAAGCTTTGTTAAGCAAGACCAGAACAGTCTTTAGTCTAAGGACTAATTTTGCCACACAACTGAGGCAATGGTCTTCTGAGAACTCTGATATGTCAGGAGGTCTTTTCACTCTGGGTGGTGGATTCCACCTGATTCTTTGCCATGTTTTTTCCTGGCTTCAGGCCGTCTTCTCACATGCATTCACTGAAAACTATGCAGATCTCTGGAGCTGTCTCTCTGTGTTATTCTCTCCAGGACCTTGTCACTCTGTGAATTCTAGTGGCAGTTGCCTCTTCAAACTGTCTCCTCACATGAGAGTGACAGCTAGGATCTGTTACATGTCTGAAAATATAATATATATACTCCAGGCAGTAGACTGGAGTAATCACATTTGTTTCCCCTCTCTGAAAGATTACTGTTTTGTGCTACTTGTCTAATGTATGAAAACTGTTGTTTCATATATTTTCCCTGGTTATTTTTAGTTTTGCATGTTGAGAAAGTAATTCTAGAACTTTTTCTCTATCATCCCCAAAAACATGTCTTACCTCTAAAAAATCTCCACATCTTAATCTGTTCTCTCCAATATCACCTTTAGAGAGTCAGCTGAGTGGTTAAATGGGCCCTGGAGTCAGACAACATGGGTTCAAGTAGCAACTTTGCCACTACTCTCTGCATGACCTGACACAAGTTATTCAACCTCAGTCCATCTTGCTTATTTTAAAAAAATAAGAATGGGGGCACATGTGTGGCTCAGTGGTTGAGCATCTGCCCTTGGCTCAGGTCATGATTCCAGGTTCTTGGGATCGAGCCTTGCATCAGGCTCACCATGGGGAGCCTGCTTCTCCTTCTGCCTATGTCTCTACCTCTCTCTGGGTCTTTCATGAATAAATAAATCAAATCTTCTTTTAAAAAAGAAGAGAAAATAAAATGTAAGAATGCTATATACATATATATACATATATATATACATACCTCACTCATAGGGATGTTGTGAGTTTAACCGAAAATACATAAAGCATCTAATGTCTCTCCTAGTGCATCGTAATTACTCAATGATGTTGTTGTCTAAAATATTTATCAGATGATGAAGATCACAACCTTGCGTCACTCTGGCTAATCTGGCAACCTCACAGCTATTACCAATGACAGCTATGCCCTCCATGGCTACACTGAACTATCTACGTTAGCTGAAGAATCCAGTTAAGTTGAAGAACTGCCAGGAATGTCTCTTCTAGCTAAAGGGTTAATTTGTTGCTCCCAAATCTTTCCTTGTCATCACTCTTTCTACACAGTTAGCTTGCAGGAAGGGTCAAAACATCACCATCTAATAGCTATTCTGGCTTACCTCCCTCTGAAGGAGCAAAATGTTCATTTTCCATATTCATTCCAAGTCTTCTATATGTCTTTACTCAATTTGATATTTAGTATAACAATAAAATTCTAAAAGCATACTTAAAAACCTAAATTGAAATTATCACAAGAGAACAACACAGCAAGCAACTCTTAGCTTTTCTCTACTTAATGTTCTATTGACTTATGTTAAATCTCTTGTTTGCTCTTTTTCCATCCCCTGGGGAAAGATTTTTTCATAAGTGCAACTGGTTAAATGAGCATAAAGAATAAGTGAAGTTTGTTTCATTACTGAAAAAGCTAATATTTGTTATATGTATTTAGACACTGTTCTAGATATTCCAAAAGGCAGAACAGTGTTAATCTCCTCTAAACAGAGGCAGCTTTAGTTTTCTAAATTACATATGTTATACAATTAGTTTTAATAAAGCCACTGATTCAGTTTGTCCTCCTATGAATGCATATTCGTACACTGATAAAATACAACACTGGGTGTTATAATTCAGCACAAGTTACACCCTAAACATAAAGGAACTTGGAGACTCTATTTTCACAGTTTACAAAGCATTTCACATACATTATCTCATTAATTCTTATAACAATCCTGTGAGCTAAGGATTCACAACAAGAGAAAGTCAATATTGTGGAAACAAAAGAAAAACATTAAGATGTCCAACAGTAATCATATAGAGCAGTAATAATGCTCTAAAAATTCTGAATTCAAGACTATCTAAATCAAGCCCACTTAACAGTATGTGCTTGTGAATTTCTCTTTTTTTTTAAGATTTCATTGAGAGAGAAAGAGAGAGAGACCATATCCGTGCAAACAAGGGAAGGGGCAGAAAAAGAGAGAGAGAGAGAATCTCAAACAGACTCCATGCCGAGCATAGAGCCTGACAAGAGGCTTGATCCCATGACCCTGAAATCATTACCTGAGCCAAAATCAACAGTCAGACGCTTAACTGACTTAGCCACCCAGGTGCCCCTGAACACTTATTTTCACTGGGCTATATCATCGAACTCTGCTTTATTCAACAGTAATAAAATGTTATTTTCTCATAAATGTTGAGTTTAACAACTCAACATTTTTCTCCACTACCTCATCCTTAAAACAAAAGTTCTTTTCTTCCCAATGCTTTATGTTGAGAATTTCAAACCTCAGAAAGGTTTCAAAAACAGTGCAATGAATATGCCCTCCACCTAGATACCAATTTTCAACATTTTGCCATATTTGCTTTATACATGACACAAATGTATGTATGTATGTATAAGGCAAATATGCATAATAAATGTATGTGTGTATAGGCAAACCATAAATGGTATCACACATAATATTTTTATATGACTCAATGAAAGTTAGTAGCAAGCATCATCATGACACTTAACTCCTAAGTACTTCAATATGAATTTCATAAGAACAAAGACATCCTTTACATATGCAAAATTATTTCACTCAGAAACATTTATAAATGTTACTACTTAATATATAGTCCATTTCAAATGTCTCCTGCAACCCGACATCACATACTGCATTTAGATGTCACGTCTCTTTGGTCTCTAACCAAAAAAACAGCTCCCCCAGCTCTTGGTCTACAATGACTGGCATTTCTTAAGAAAACAAGCCCTCATTTTTTTATTTGTCTGGTTCTTTCCTCATGATTAGATTTGGGTGAAACATTTGGGGCAGGAATACTGCTTAAATGAAAGGCAGGAATCAATCAATAGCACATGATGTCAATTTGTTCCCCTTTTGGTGATGTTAAATTGCTTATATTCAATGGCATGTTTGCAGTATTCTCCACTGTAAAGGTTCCTGTTTTCCTTTGTAATTAAGTAGCCCAAAGTGTGGCACTTTGAGAATATTCTGTTCCAAACAATCTTTCACTGACTGATTTTAGCATCTACAGATCATTCTTGCCTTAATCAACTAATTACTATTAATTACTATGGTTTCCTCTTCCATCATTCTTCCTATACTGATTAATTAGCACTCTTCAAAGGTATTTCATGATAGCAGAAAACACCCAGGACCACCTAGCAGACAAAGTTAGTACAAGAATGACAATGCTCACTAGAGAGAGCTAATTTTTCCAGAAGAAGCACACATCAGAGTGAAGTCTGGAGCAAGTGCTAGATACATACAAGTTTTGCATTTGCTGCTGTGAAGATTTCTCTCTACGGTCGATCTGGTTCAAAGGAATTCTTCCATTGAGTAAGCTGTGGATGTTTACCAGGTTCTTTGTTTTAAGATGATGATAGAATACTGGCAAAGGATCTAAAGGAAACACACTTTTTAAGCTTCATAGAATAACCTCAAGCTTCCTCTCTGAAGTAAAGGGAGAACCTCTTAAAGTATCAGACCGAGAAAATTAGACATGGCTGAAAAACCCAGGAGGTCATTTCTAAAGTATGCTTGACTCCAAAACCTTTTTTTACATCGTAGATCAAGCACCCTTTTATCCCTTGTCTTGCATGGCTTCAGTTCAAAGAAGGAAAGGGTATTTCTATCCCTTTCTACCTCTCCTACAGAGAGATACCCTGAGCCTTCAATGCAACTTTATAAACTTGGTCAGGCTAATTGTCTACGGACCACCTTAGTGCCATGATAATGCTACACCCAGTGCTTCCAAGATGCAGCCCCTACCACTGAACTCCACATGGACAAAATCAAAAGAATATTTTAATTTAATTCAACAATCACAGTGTAATACACGAACACTGCCAATGTACCACCCTTGGGTGTCATTTGTGTTTAACCTTATGCCTTCCAAAGTGTCACAGAGAACACCAAAATCAATGCATGCCTTTTGCCAGCATATTACATAATAGTAGAAATAAATGACTAAATAATCCTCTTATAAATCACTATAAAATAATAAAATCTTAATCTTAAAAGGAGTTATAGAGAGATAGTCCAATCTCCTACCCAATGTCAGACTCACGTCTTCAGTAGCAGAAATACTAGTGCCATCTCTGCTCAAATACTGCCAGGGAGAGATAGCCCACTGCACCTGCACCTGACAGCTCGTTACACTAATCGAGAGCCACACACAAGACAACCTGGTGATCATGGAGCTGAGAATCAATGTATATCATGTGACAGCCTATCAGTAGGCAAAATTCTATTTATCAAAATTTTATATACCAAGGTTAAGCAAGTTAACAGGTAATATACGTTCCGAGTCAAGGAATGTAGGTGTTTCTCTTGCCCTGAACCAGATCCTTCTCTGTACCATTAAGTCAAAACCCTACTATCTATATCTTTCATCAGAGTCTCAAGAACATCACTTTCTTCCCTCCTATCCACTGGCTCTGCATATTTGGGCTCACTTGAATAAAAAATATCTTCCTTCTATTCTCTTGATCTACTCACAATTCAGAATAGAGTGGCCATTGCAACTGATAAACACATAGAAATATGGATATACAGAAACAGTCAATGATTTTCAGCTTAAGTGGTTAAAACAAGTGCTATGACAGAGAGGAAGGAAAAGGGACAACTTGATTGGGTTTAGTGATATGAAGTTTGAGGTAATGGGAAAATCCAGAACAGATATCAACATGTACCATCAGTAGAGACAGCAGTTGAAAATATGACACAGACCAATTTCCTAAGGAAAAGACAAATTAAGAAGACAGCAGTAGTGAAGACATCCACGAACAGCCCCCTCTGGTATTTCTGCCTTGTATATTGCCTTTTTTGATATTCTGATTTTTCCCCAATGAATACTCTTATCTTCCCAATGTAACATAAGTTCTATAATATCAAAAATCCAGTATCACATACCTTGTATGTTACTATAGTCATAGAAGATATTCCAATCAAATAATTTTGGCTGGTTCTCCTAAAAACCCAAAAAGATTCATGAAAAACCTAGCAGTGGGACTTTACCAGTGCATAACAAGTTCCCTGGACAATGAAGCCCACTTCTAATGGATACTCTAGAGTGTCATTTACAATGCCTCTTTGAGGTCAAAACCACAGAATGTATTTATATTAAATTCATGTGTTTATTCAGTGAAAACTATAAAAATCCACCATGTGCAATGGAACTGCACTAAGACACAGCTTTTGGGAAACACAAAGCTAAATAAGACCTTTGTCTTATTTAGCTTTAAAAAAAGCTAAAAAGCTAAAAAGATCAAAGCTACAAAGCTAAAAAGATCTTGTAGATCTTACAATATTATACTCCTCTTCTGCAAAGTCAAAGACAAATTTGTGCCTTGAATCATTTTAGAGTACTCCATTGTATTCACTAATACAAGTGCTTATGATTTTATAGTTTTCTTTGACTTGGCAAACAGTCTAAATTACTGAAATTAACAAGAATATAGTTTGAGTATAATTGCTACTTCATATTCGTAGATAAAACTTCACATTCTTACACTTCCCTATCCTCAGCTTCATTCATACACTGAAACTATCAGTAAAAAACTCACTAAATCTCTTGTGTACCTAAACCCTCAGTTCAAATCGTCATGGCCTTCCCAGTGGCCCATCAGTCCTCACCACTTGGTCTTTCTCTCTCATCTTACCAGTCCCCAAAGCTCTACTCCTGCCCACTTCACCGCCCCCTACCCAAATCATCCAAATTATTCTTCCTTTTCATGTGGTATCTCCAATTCATCTACCCTATAGTCTCCTCTCTCTGAATTCACATGATATATAGCTAGCCAGCCTTAACCCATTTAACAGTTAGGTTCAAGTTTCTTTATGTTATTCAATAAACATTTTATAAAGATTCTTTTTTTTTCTCTTTCTCTTTACTAGAATATAACAATAAACTCTTTGAGGGAAATCCCAGTGTGTGTGTGTGTGTGTGTGTGTGTGTGTGTACATGCACATGTTCCTTAGCACCATTTTAGGCAATTTTGTGCATACAGAAGATGGAAAATACATGCAAATGACTGAAATACTTCTTGGTATTTATAGAATTCCATTTAATAGCTTATACACTTGACCCTTTGATAACTGCTGTTAGATCATAAAATTGCTCACTAGGCCAACATAAATTCATCCTACTCATAAGCCAAATCTTTAGAAAAGGTTCTATTTTGATGAAGGATGAAAAGGGATGGGATGGGGGTAAATCTTGTAGCATACTGACATAACTATTATCATTACTGTCCTTTATAACTTAAGGCAACATCACCTACAAGGAAAAAGACCAACTAATTACAAGTTATCAATATAGGGATAAAAACAATTATACTACCAAAAGTACTGAAGTTCATAATATCTTGCTCTTAATTTGGTGACCTGTAATCATCAGACCAGGATCCTTTTTCCCTAGTAGTGGTGTTGAGTTCCCACAGAGTGGAAGGTTCTTCTTGCAAAGTCACAAGTCCCTTTTGCAATAAAACAACCACTTTGGGCTCATCAGGATCTCTCTTTAAGTTAAGCAGAACCACCATCAACCTATATATATCAGGATTCAAAGTATCAAACAGGATAGGGAATACAGAGTTTGGAAAAGAGTAACAAAAATAATCAGAAATAAATAGGCCAAGAGAAATAGAAACAGCATTACCTAAATCAATCTACACTGATGTCCAAGTGTAGCAGAGAAGCCAGGGAAAGACAGCAAAGAAGCCACGAGGAAAACTTGCCCCAGAAACAAGCCAGTAGGCTGGCAGCCACTGTGGAAAACAGGCTGGAGGTTCCTTAAAAAGTTAAAAATAGAACTACCCTATGATCCAGTAATTCCACTACAGGCTATTGACCAAAAACTACCTCTATGTTTACTACAACATTATTTACAACAGCCAAATGGTGGAAGCAGCCCAAGCATCCAATAGATAATGGAATAAAGAAAATGTGGTATAGATACAAAGGAATATTATTTGGCCATTAAAAAAATGAAATCTCACCCTTTGCAATGACATGGACAGAGCTAAAGTATAAGTCAGTCAGAGAAAGACAAATGCCATGTAATTTCATTCATATGTGGAATTCAAATAACAAAACAAATAAGCAATGGAAGAGAAAGACAGACAAACCAAGAAACAGACTCTTCACTATAGAGAACGAACTGGGTCACCAGAGGGGAGGTGGGCAGGAATTGGGGTGAAATAGGCGATGGGGATTAAGGAGGACACTTGTCTTGAGCACTGGGTGTTGAATGGAACTGCTGAATCACTATAATGTACACCTGAAACTAATACAACACTGTATGCTAACTATACTGGAACTAAAATACTTTTTTAATGACAGAAGGAACCGTCTTGTGTTAGTAAGATAGAGACAGAGTCACTGCAAATAACCTTGAGGTCCCTAATTTCTATAATTAATGAAATCTTGAGGTCTGTAGAAGCTTCCACACACACAGCCACTGTGCACATGCATCAGGCTGAAGCTGTATCCGCTCATCACCAAAGGGTCCCATCAGATTAAAATGAAACCAGGAGTTTCCTTTTAACATCCAACTCCTACTAACGGGGTGTTTCGTGGTTTTAAAGTCTTGCAAACAACTTTTAAATTCAGAAGGCACTTAGGGCAGGAAGCAAGGAGCAGCAGGAAAGGGGGACGATCAATGAATGGGGCTGTTTGAGGCTTCACTTGAAATGATCTCCTATCACCCTTGCCTTTTTCCTGAAAGATAATGCCCAAAGTAGGACGAACATACAGGCTAAAGAAGTGGAAACTGTCAGGGTAGAAAAACAGAGGTAGATCTGCTAAATGCAAATGAATTTAGAGGGAATGTACGTTTTTTTGTTCCTGGCCATCAAAAATAGTTTGGAGGATCTGTGCCAAAGTTAGAAATAAAAGCATGCTCTTTCCTCCCTGCACCCTACAGAGTCGCCTTTGAAGTCACATGTGCTCTACAGGGCACAGACAGAAACAAAACTCAGGCCCTTCTTCAATTTTATTATATACCGTTCAATATAAGACAGTGTCCTTCAAGTACTTACAAAAAGTCATTCTCCACTCCTTCTTCTTAGATATGATAAGCTTTTGTCGTATGCCCTGGAATTTAAATCCATGCTTCCCTCTGGTTATACCTTCTGGTCCCAGGGACAGTCTCGGGGACTTGGCCCAGTTGCCTGGATCTGGTTCAGGTGCTGCCTGGATGGATGCGCTCCAGCTCCTGGCTTGTAGGGACTGGGGCTGACTCTCTGCAGCCACCTGGCAAGCCTTGGCCAGCTTTGCAGCCTTCTGGACTTCCCTGCACAGCTCACTGGGGGGCCTCAGCCCTCCTTTTCCAAGGCTAAGGGATGAACAGCAGCTCTCCATTCTTCCTGCCTGCCTGATGCCCCAAAGAGAAGGTAAGAAAAAATACCATATTTGGAGTAATAATAGCTAAACGCTGGTAATGTTTCAAAACCAATCTATCTTCAAAATCATGGCCTTCCTTGGGACACCTCATTATAGCCTTAAGTATAGAAATGTTGATATTGTTTGTTTGTTTTGTTGTCTAGCTAGAAAGTGAGCTTAGAGTCTGGAAGTGTCCTGAGCCAGTGTCACATAAATGGGAGCTAAAAGATCAAAGGGAGAGAAACAAAAACGTTTCATATTTTCCAAGGCATTAATCCACCCACTGTGTGCACTCTAAAGAGAAAAAAATGAAAACTGTATTTTCAGCATAAGAGATTTTAACATAGAATATTACAATACCGCCTCTTTTCTCTGGAAAGTAAGCTAGAACTAAAAGGAATCTTAAAGACCAACTAATCCAATTACTTAAAGAGGTAGAAACTCCTGCCCAGAAGTTAATGGCTCAGACTAATAGGGTAGGTGTCAAGAAGACATACAAGCCAATTAGAGGGAACCTCCACTGGCCAAAGATGGGACAATATGAGCAACAAAAGGAATGACAGCAACTGCTTCAAATACATCAAGACTACAAAGTCCATGGGTTGATAAACAGTTGATGAGATGTCTTTCCACCACCACCACCCCAAAATAGTAGAGAACAGTTTACTGGTGACCACCAGGAGAAGCTGCTAAAGTCTCAATTCATTATTCCAACAGTTGCTAAGCAAAAAGCAAAGATGAAGAATGTACCCTGCTTTTTCTGGTCAAACTACATTTCAGGGTAACCAAATAATTGATGGTGGAAAATCATCCATATTAAAGAATCCTGACTAATAGTACAGAAATAAAACAGAATTAGGAAATCTTCATTTTGCAACTCCTAGGTAAGTAATTTTTTGATTGGTCTGGCACACAGATAAATCTTCTGATCAATCTTAACAGGACTAAAACTGGGTTGGTGAAACATATGTCTCTCCTAATGTGATGCAATAGGAAATACAAAGCACCACTTCTAAGATATCCTTAACAGAAAATAATAATAATAAACTAGAACTTAATTAGACCCCTTGATCTATGAGTTTACAAGAAATATGGGGATACGGGCACAAGTTAAATGATGCTACATGACAGCAATTAGTCAAATCAAAATTGTGGGATGTTCTCTAGGGCAAAGGATCTGGTTTGTCCAGTATATAAAGGGAATAAAAAAGAGGTGAGAGGTGGAAGGGGACAATTGTAAATGTAAAGAATAGTTACTAGAAAAAACAGCCAAGTCAGTGAATGCAATGTGTTTGATTCCTAATTTGACCAACTGTTTAAAAAAAAAACAACCTTGCTAAAGAGTGAAATGTTAGTATGGATTATATGTTAGAGGATATAAAGGAATTATAAATTTGGGGCAATATTTATGTTGTAGCTATACATAAAGTAAGGGTACTTGTTAATTAGAGATGCACACTGAAATATTTTGGGATGAAATTTTTTTTCTAAAAAAGGAAGTTAATGACTCAGGACTGGAACCTGCTCTTATGATGCCCAGCACATGCTGCCTGCATTATAACGAAATTCAGAGGGTATACAAATAGTAAACTTTGTTTTAAGTTCCTGAAACAAAAACAGTGTCAACCATTCATTTGTGTCCTCTCTTCCCTCGGTTAATAAGAAACAATGCATGTTTGAACACCATAGATAAGCCACATTTTCTCCACCTGGAAACAAAACAAAACAAAAAAAAAAAAACATGTAAACAAGATTACTCAATAATCTCATAGATTTCCGCAGTTACTGTGAGGTTCGTGCATTAAATTAGCTCACCTTTTGGGTGTGAAATGAGGGGGGAGAATCTCCCTACACCAAAGATCCCATGAGATCCCAAGAGACGCTGACAGTGCTTCAAATTCCTAAGTACATTTGCCATTTGGAAGAAATAATACGCTGAGTCACATATACCTAGGCTGCTTTATCAGATAACATTTAATCTTGAAGCCAGGTCCTAAGAGATGGAACATGGGACAGCTAAGAATCAATGAAAGTGAAGGGGAATAAAATAAGGGTAATTAATTACTAGAAACATAAAAGGAATGAGTATCTGGAAAAGAAAGTTCAGAATGGAAATAGGGCAGCAAAAAAGTGCGGAGGAGACAAAAGAACACCATCAACACCTTTTCCAAGTCTCAATTTAGCCCAGGATTGTTCAAAAAAAATTTTTTAAGTGTGACAAAAGTGAGAATGTACGAGAAAAGTATGGAAGCATAACAGGGCAGAAAAAAAGAAGAGATGGTCCTCTTCGTTGCAGTATTATTTACAAAAGCCAAGACGTAGAAATAACCTAATCGTCCATCAGTGGATGAATGGATAAAGAAAATGTGAATATATACACACACATACAATGGAATATTTCAGACATTTAAAAAAGATCCTTCCATTTGCAATGGCATGGATGGACCTTGGGGGCATAACATCAAGTGAAATAAATCAGAGAGAGAGAGGCTTACTTTCAGGTGGAATTTGAAAAACCTGAACTCACAGATACAGAGTACAGACTGGTGGTTGCTGAAGATGGGGCTGGGGAGTGGGCGAAATAGGTAAAGGAGGTCAAAAGGTACAAACTTCTGGTCATAAGACAGATAAGTTCTGGGGATGTCACATACAGCATGTAATATACATCAAATATACTGTATCATATATTTGAAAGTTACTGATAGTAAATTTTCAAAGTTCTCATCACAAGAAAAAAAGGTGAAAGTGTGTGTGATGATGGAAGTAAGTTTACTGAGGTGATCATTTTTTTGCAATATATACAGATACGCAATCGTTATGTCATACATCTGAAGCTAAACCAATGTCATAGGTTAACTATATCTCACTTAAAAAAAGAAGGAGCTGATCCTCAAAGTCCCACTTGACCTCCCACCATTAATGAACAGCACGAAAGAAGGACTTTCTGGGATTAAGGAATATGGTAACCAAGAGCCCACCATCAGATGAGCCTCAAGCATATTAACTAGAAACAATGACAGTGTATAATCTCCAGTCAGGTTTCGGTAGGCTGTACTTTCCCACTATGAGGATTCTCTATGTCAAAATAAATACGTAAGCAGAAGTAACAAAACCAAACAACAACAACAAAAGCACCCAGCCAGAAAAAAGCACGTCCCAACACAAAATCAATAAAGGCAGTGTGGAAAGAGTCAACATTGCGAAATGTTGTTTTGTAATACATTTGGAACTTCTGGAGTGTTCGACAGGTCATGACGTGGAACACTGACCTCCAGATTGAAAGAGAAGTGCCATCTTCTTTTTCTTCCCCCTGAACGAGTCATTTCTTCTAACTGCTAAATTTGAGAGAGGGGGTAAGGAGGAGAAAAAGAGGGGGGAGAAGGAGGCTCATTTGGCAAGGATCTAGATCCCAGTTTCTCCTACCTCCAGTCCTCAAAATGAAGTTGGTAACATTTCCTGCCTTTTTTGCATTTTTTGAATGGTCCTGCTCTTCCAGAAGAGCAAGTACAGCTTCCTTTTTCTTTTGTATGTTTTTTAAATTTTTTTAAAGATTTTATGTATTTATTCATAGAGATGCAGAGAGAGAGAGAGAGAGAGAGAGAGAGAGGCAGAGACACAGGCAGAGGGAGGAGCAGGCTCCATGCAGGGAGCCCCACGCGGGACTTGATACTGGGTCTCCAGGATCATGCCCCGGGCTGCAGGCGGGGCTAAACCGCTGCGCCACCGGGGCTGCCCTGTATGTCTTTTTAGTATGTATCTTTGTTTATATATTGAGATAATTCTGATACCATAAAATTTGTCTTTTTATTTATTTTTTTAATTTGTCTTTTTAATAAAAAGTATCCAAGCCAGTGCTTTTTAGTACATTTAGGTTTGTAAGACCATCATCAGTCTGTAATTCCAGAATATCTTCATCACCCCAAATAGAAATTCTGTAGCCATGAGCACTCACTCTCCATTCTGCCCTTCCCCCCACGCTATTCCCCACCCATAGAGCCTATGGTAAATACTAATCCGTCTTTATGGATTTGCCTGTCCTGGAGATTTCATATAAATGGAATCACACAGCGTATCACCTTTGGTGTCTGGTTTCTTTCATCAAGCATAATGTTTTCAAGGTTCATCACTGTCACATTATGTATCAGTACTTCCTTTTTCAGGGTGAATAATGTTCCATTGTATAGACATACCACATTTTGCTCATTCATCAGTTGATGGACATTTCCACTTTTTAATGGGTTCCCTC
The DNA here is from genome assembly GCF_048164855.1 of Canis lupus baileyi. Lineage (NCBI taxonomy): Eukaryota > Metazoa > Chordata > Mammalia > Carnivora > Canidae > Canis > Canis lupus. The sequence continues at coordinate 10,261,379 of NC_132842.1, read as the reverse complement.
TTTTTGACAGATTCCATTTTTTTTTTTTTTTTGATGCACTGCTTCCGCTTTTGGGCTACTGTGAATAATGCTGCTATGGACATTCATGTACAAGTTTTTGTGTCGACGCAGGTTTTTAATTCTCTTGGATATATACCAACCAGAGAATTGTTAGATCATACGATAACTCTATTTTAAGTTTTTGAGGAACTGCTAGACTGTTTTCCAAAGCAGCTGCACCATTTTACACTACACTACAATGTATGAGGGTTCTAATTTCTCTACAGCCTCACCAACACTTGTGATTGTCCATCTTTTTGGCTATGTATATTCCTGTGAGTGTGCAGTGGTATCTCGTTGTCACTTCAATTTGTATTTCCTTAAAGATGAAGCCTCTTTTATATATCAGCTTTGGAGAAATGTCTGCTCAATCTTTTCATTTTTAATTGGGTTATCTTTTAATTATTGAATTGAAACTATTATTTATATACTCTGGATATGTGTTGGTTTTTTTTTTCAGATATATGATTTACAAATATTTTCTCACATCCTGAGAATTTTTTCATTTTCTTGAGAATGTCCCTTAAAGTACGAATTTTGATGAAATCCAATTTTTGCAGTATTGTTGCTGTTGCTTATGCTTTTAGAGACACAGATCAAGCTCCCACCTAATCCAAGGTCACAAAGATTCATGCCTGTTTTCTTCTAACAGTCATATAAATTTAGCTCTTATATTTAAGTCTGATCTGTTTCAAGTTAATATCTTTATATGAGATGAGGCAGGAGTCCTTCATTCTTTCAGCAGCATTATATCTGTGACACTTCCAGTCTGCTTGAAAGGCTATAGCCTTCACATCACATCATTATCCCAGGACAAGTCACAGCTCCGAAGGAAGAGAAGCAGTTCCTGTTTTTAACAAAATGAAAGTTCTGGGCAGGTAAAACACAAGCCAGTGGTGAACAGCACAAATTCTGAAGCCAGATTCTCCCATGATACTACTACTCACAAACTGTGGACTTTGAGTCAAATTATTCTCTTCTCTGTACTCAGATCCTCCTCATCTTACAATGAGGACAGGAAAAAATAGAGCATGTTCAGAGTTGTAAGAATTATGACTTAATACAGGCAAAATACTCAGAATAGTGTGCACAGCCCATTGTGAGTGTCAACACATGTAGCTGTTATTATCAGTAAAGATCCAATTATATTAATCGTAGGGCCACAGTTTCTAAAGAAATCTAGGTCTCAAGACAAGAGCAAAGTGGAGCTTGGATGGGTGTGGGGCTTCCATGACAAAATCCCTGATTCTCCAGGTGGTGTCCTTGAACCCAGAGCCTCCAGCTAATGTTGATGATCACCTTTGCCCTGTGTACAGTTTTTGTTTTCCAAAGATTTGCAAGTTTACCTAAAACAAATTCAAAACAGGCACCAAATTTTCCATACCTGCCCCCTCAAAAAAAAAAAAAAAAAAAGGCTGAATTTACTGAAGTAATGCTCTACTCTGTTAGAATCAAAGCTATTTTTTAGGGGCAAAGTACTCTTTACCCATAGTGTTTTTGTTTCCAGGTCATTTTAGAAACAATATTAAAATACATTGTCACGCTCAGTGGTTGAGCGTCTGCCTTTGGTTCAGGTTGTGATCCCAGGGTCCTGGGATCGAGTTCCCACATCAAGATCCCTCTGGGAAGCCTGCTTCTCCCTCTGCCTATGTCTCTGCCTCTCTCTGTGTGTTTCTCATAAATAAATAAATAAAATAAAAATAAAGGTTTTAAAATAAAAAATAAATAAAATACGTTGTAACTTTAGAGTCAGAAGGCAGGGTTAATTCCCTAAATCTCAATTCTTTCAGGAATTTCCTCCACATCTCAGAAATAATAAGAGACCCCAATCAATCCATGTAAACCCATGTCATAAACAACTGTAAGTATCTCTTCTAAGGGCTGTCTTTTTTCACCATCAATCCCTAATTATCCAGGTTTGGACAAGTTTCCATCCTAGGGTGATTCCCCGTCTAAGTCAAAGGCTTCTGGAACATTTTCCTTCCTCCCTTCTCCACTAGCCCATCAATTAGTGTGTGTTTAGCAATTGAAAATCACTTTTAATATTCATATTGCAAAATATAATTAAATAGGAAACCTTCTGGGATAAAATTAAGTCCTGGGTGATTGCTGAGTTCTGACACTGTTATAACGAACATCAGGATGTGTTCATCCAGGAGAACATTGTTCCCTCATCATCTGTAAGACATGCTACTCTGATTCTACACTGTCACTTTGGCTTAAAACAGTTTCAAGAATTCCTTTCACTACGGGATCCCTGGGTAGCTCAGGCAGTTGAGCATCTGTCTTCGGCTCAGGTCATGATCTTGGGGTCCTGGGTTTGAGCCCCGCATTGGGACAGGGAGCAGGGAGCCTGCTTCTCCCTCTCCCTCTGCCTGCCAACCCCCTGCTTGTGTTCACGCTTGCTTTCTCCCTCCTTTTCTCTGTCAAATAAATAAATAAAATCTTTTTTTAAAAAATCCTTTAACTCTGTTTGTCACCTATGTACACACACTTCAATATTTTATACCTTTTTTAAAAACCAAAAATGGGATCCATCAGCTTGCGCATTAACTCAGTCTACCCTCGAAGGAGGGCAACCCTTGTGCAGGTTCCAGTGCTCTCATTCATTTCCTCTATGGACACCCCTTGTGAGTCATTTGAGTTCAAACTGAGCTGTGTCTGTAGGCCTCATTTCATCCCAGATCCCAAGCTGAGAGCAAAGCAGCCTGAGCTCCACCCTCAGGACATTCCTTACTCAAGAAAACACACCTCCCTCATCCAAACTGAATTCAGAGGAGAACCACTGGGTGAGGTGAGGCCACAGGGCCTCTGCCAACAGGACAGCCCATCCTCCCCCACCTCCTGAAACCCTTTTCTCTGATATTTTCCCATCCTCCCAAAGGGTGGTTTTAAGATCTAAACTTTTCCAGTCACAGTAAACCCACACCCTAGTTACAGCGTGGAGAAGGAGAGAGAAGGGGAAAAAAAAAAAAGGACCCTGGCAATGATCCTTTGCATAACGATATTTGACAAAATAATGCATTGAGAAGTTAATTCTCAGGCCAGGTGAGGCTACCTGCATTCAGCCTCCTACAGCTATAGGAAATGAGCCTGAAAAACCAAGGAAACTATACCACAAAGGGCTTCTCCACTAAGGAAAAGGAACAATTCTGACATACAGATCATACCTGTTGGGCTATTCACCTGGCCTGAGACACTGTGGCACAACTCTTCTGCATGCAAAGCAGAGTTACTGAGTGGCATACACAATGAGGGTTGCTGTGCAAGTAGGGTAGCCAAACACCCCTGTTTGCCTGGGATGGTCCTGGTTTCAGAACTGACAGTCCTGTGTCCTCAGTGGGCCACCCTATCACCATCAGCTCTCAGCAGCTGGCCTGCTCTTCTTTCCCAACATATTTAGCTTCTTACTTGTAAAACTGGAGATAATTATAAGACTTATTCTAGAAGGTTGTTAGAATTCAACGAAACAATTTTCTCAAAGTGTCTGGCATCTAGTACTTAACAAATAATTATTACTCACGCTATAAGAGCAGGTAGATAGTAAATATTCATCCAAACAACTTTGCTGCTTTCAACTACACAAAACTATCCTTGTGTGCTTCGTCTTCATGTTTAATTATTCATATAGGCTTGGTGATCATTTACAACTCTAAAAAACTGGGGAAAAAACTAGTACAGTTTACCAAATGATCCTGTTCAGTGTCTAAATGCACCATGACTATTGCTAATTTCCTCCTGGCTTTTCAGCCCTAAAATCCATTCAACATCATGGTCCCAGAGGCTACTGCCTCATTGGCCACTTCCTAGAGGTGGAACCACCTAAGCAAAAGCACAACTGAGTATGTGGAGAGGAGCTGAGCATGGTGGGAACAATACAATGGGTACTGGGATTTCTAATGGTCAGTGGTCACCTCCTGTTTGCCAGGCCCCCTTCCTACAGGGTAATCATGACAATACCATAAAGGCAAGGTTGGAAGGAGCATCAAACTGGCTTCTTCAAACAGTAGAAGGTGAGACAGTCTTGCATCACTGGGACAACTGACGACAGTGTCCCAACTCACACTCACACTAAACTCCTATAATATGTATCTGTTTTCTGCTTAGAAATTCCAAAGACCAAGAAGAGAAGGACATATCCATGAAATGACCCTCGAAGGTAGAGTGAATTGATGGCCTTTGGGCTCCTAACAAGCTAAACATGTGGTGGCCCCCAAGGTAAAATTGAAGGGCTCCTCGAGGAGACAAAGAGAAGAAATCTTTAAAGTAAATGGGCCATCAACTATGCTTCTACCATGATTACAAGGTTTACAAAAAAAAAAAAGTGAATATAAACAATGCATAGATTATAGAAAAATCAAAAGAGGGCTCAGGGTTCAACAGAATGTCAGAGGAGGAGATGAGGCAGACGAGAGGCAACAGGTGATGACAAAAACACAAGGATGACAAGTTAGAGAATCAGAAAAGGTAATAATGGGAGAGAATATTTCCCAAGAAAACAGTAACTACAATTACCCCAAACACTGTAAGTAAGCAAAATGAAATTAAATTACCAAAAATAAACAGCACATCATAATAAATAGTAGCCACTATCCATGACTTTATGATTTTTTTTTTAAGATTTTACTTATTTATTCATGAGAGACAGGCAGAGACATAAGCGGAGGGAGAAGCAGGCTCCACACAGGGAGCCCGATGTGGGACTCGATCCCAGGACTCCAGGATCACGCCGGGGGCTGAAGGCGGCGCTAAACCGCTGAGCCACCCGGGCTGCCCTATGATATTCTTATACAGGATTTATTCCTACTTGAGTCTATATATTCGACTGCGATTAAACCTTTAAGTCTGTTCAAAAGCAATCCAAGCACAAAATTCAAAGGAGAATACACTTTGTCATCTCTAGTTACAATACATACACAAAGCTCTCAGATCTTAAGAGCAGTGGCTTGCATAGGAATTCTCATCATCAAGTTACATAGCATTAGTGGAACTCTTTCTGGGAATCTAAGCCAAGCTCTCAAGGCTATAATTCAAAGTAACATGGAGAAATTAGAGAAAGACATTTTCATTAACGTAAAGCTTTAGACTTGTGGCCAAAGATTTGAATAGAAATGCAAAATACAATCAGATGGAATAAAATGACTATTTAATGTTGCCAAGAGCTAAAGAAATACAGAATGTAATCAAGCAGTGGAGGAAATAGTTGCAACGTGGATGAGGATGAAGACGTATGTCTACCTAAATCACAGGAAAGAAGGACATAAGGATACCAACCCAGGAGATCAAGGTTGAAATCCATCACATCTGAAGGGTGTGGACTGCTCTCTGTTGTCATAGCAACTATAAAGGGCTTAGACTCCTGTTGTCATAGTGATTATAAAATGGACTTACTGGCAGCTCAAAAAGAACCTGGACATATGCCTTTGTACCCCAAATCTCTGCCAGATAAACAACTGTAGGGTGGCCCGGTCACCTCAACAGTTAGCATGGCAACCTCAACCTACCTCATACTTCTTTTTCCCACAGTGAGCATGTGTCTTGATAAGATTTGGAATAAAATACAGAGATGCTAAAGTTAATGAAAGCCAAAGTATTAACAGTCTTGTGTTAAGTACAGAATAATCTTTGTACATTAGGTATTAAACTGAATGGAATGCTTAAGAATCTGACATCTTTGAGAATGTGCCAGATTGTAATTGATTTTAGACTTGTCATTGACTAAAAGGTGAAAATATGGGTGCTTTCAAATGATATTAGAATGTTAAGGAGAATGAGAAATTCTCTGTATTTAGAAGTTTAACTAAAATTTATAAGAATCATTTAAGTAGTAAAGGTATTTTTTGCTAAGAACTTTAGATTTGTGTTAATAGGCATCTGAAGTGATTAAAAAGAAGATCAGATATATTAATTCACAAATGCAAATTTAAATGTTGAAGGAAATGTGATTCACTCATAAACTAAATGAATTAATGGGAAGTTAGGCCATCCAACTTGAATTTATGTGCCATTATTTAAAGCAAACATCCAAAACCTGTTGGTCTTTATTTTATACATGACTTATGAGATTCATGTATATATAGAGAGAGAGAGAATAACAAGTATTTTAAGTAAAATAAAAGCATAAAATAAAAACAAGTCTGTTTTTTTTTACTTTGGTAAATGAATATTAATTAAAATGAATATTAATTAAATTAAAATTAATTAATGTTAATATTCATTTAAAACTAATGTTAATTTCGGTTCTGCCAAAAATGCATAAATGAATCTAATTAAGAGGAGATATGAAATGTAAAAAGGGCATTACACAAAAAAAAGAAAGAAGAAAAGTGCTCAAAAATGTCACTTCCTTCCCCCTTCAAAGAAAGGGTGGGGGGAGAAGTAGTATTCCAAATTAAAGAAGACCAAAGGGCCCCGACAGTTCAATAAAGTGCATTATCTGGGATTTTCTTTCACTAAAGATGACATTATTGTTTAAGCTGGGAAAATTGGAATCAGGTCTGCAGATTAGATAATACTATGGTATTAATGTTGACTTCCCAATTTTGAAAATGGGATGGTATTTACGTAAGAGAATTCCTTTGTTTTTAGGAAACACACAGTTAAGTATTTAGATACAAAGAGACATTGTATCTACACTTATCTCAGGGGCTCAGGGAGAAAAGAAAAATAAAGAGATGAAACAAATGTATTAAAATGTCATTTGGAGAATCCTGGTGAAATATATACAGGATTTCTTGCAAGACTCTTGCAACTGGGATCCCTGGGTGGCGCAGCGGTTTGGCGCCTGCCTTTGGCCCAGGGCGCGATCCTGGAGACCCGGGATCGAATCCCACATCGGGCTCCCGGTGCATGGAGCCTGCTTCTCCCTCTGCCTGTGTCTCTGCCTCTCTCTCTCTCTCTGTAACTATCATAAATAAATAAATAAGTAAATAAATAAATAAATAAAAAGACTCTTGCAACTATGCTATGCGTCCAGTATCATGTCAAAACGAAAGCTCAAGAAAACTAATAATAAAGGAACAGTTCAAAAAAATGCCACCTTCGAACATCAGAAATCACCCACTGACATAGAAGCACAAAAAGATAATTAAAAGCAGGAAAAATAAATCTGAGAGCAGAGGAAGACTGAGTAAAATGCACCAGGAGAAAACTTTAGGAAAAGTCTGAAAATTAGAGAAAAGATGATTTAAAGGATATCAAGCTTTCCTCTAACCTTGAACCCAAAGTCAGTTATATCCCTTCAGATGACGGCTCTGACACCAAGAACGTGCAATACCCACTGCAAATGCCTGCCCCCACGATCTTACCAAGCAAAGGAGCTAACACTGGGGATCATTACTCCCCACCCCCTTCAGCATAGCCCATCCTCTGGAAAAGCTCTCTCTTGATTTAAAACCAAATACTTCTAGGTAGAAGGCAGTTCCCACCCCTGGTATCCACATCTCAACCTCAGCCAGGACCGGACTAAGGAGTTGTGAATCACTCTTTGTAACAGCACAAAAGATCTTATTCAGTAGAGAAACTTGTAGGAATAGCAATTCTCTTAGCTTTCTCCTTGGTAATATAATCCATCATTCCTGAGCACTCCCTATGGGTGGTGTTCCCAATAAACAGATACTTGACTTCAAATGTGCCCGGCCTGGTCCTGGGACCATAACCAGACAGACCAACCAAAATACAGCTTCACCCTGGGTTGCACCAGCCCCATGGGTTAGCATGACCTGAGCCACCCTGTGTTCTGTAACCCTGCAGACTTCTGCTGGCCTTGCTCTGAGGGCACTCTGCATGACAACAGACTGCCTGACCTCTCACTCCAGGCAAACTACCTGGGTGTAACAGAGCACTCACTACAGAAGAAGAGAAAACAGGAACCAACAGCAGCCTGTGAAAAGACATTTTCCAACAGGATCAGTTATCAAAAATCAAAATTGAACATGCAAGGAAGTTGTGGTATTCCCTTCTCTAAATTCTTGGAAGTCACGGGAGAATTTTTTTACTCTGAATACTTCAAATATCCTCAAATCTGAAATCAGGAGACACACTATATAACCTTGAAGTGGTTATACATCTGTGAACGCGAGACTGAGGATGTGTGTGTGTTTGTGTGTGTGTTTGTGTGTGTGTGTGTGTGTGTGTGACTGAAGCATAGAAATATAAAACAGTAACCATAACCTTTCGTTAATTCAGTAAGTACTGGCTAAGCACATGTTATATGCATGATGGAAGCTGAGAAAGGAGGGGCTTTCAAAAACATGCAGATGTGTTAAGATTCAACTATGAAAAGTGCTCTTTCTTAAATACGTAGGACAACAATTTGATGAGATAAATACAATCAGCCTCATTTTCTAGGTAATAAATCTGGGGTCGGGGGGGGGGAACTAGGCAAATCTCAGAAAGATGTTAAATGGTGCAACCAGAAGTCCTAATAAAATAGGAAAGTTCTCAATGAATGCCATCCTTAATCCAGAAGATTGGGTAATCATATTTTTTTAAGATTTATTTATTTTTATTTGAGAGAGAGACAGAAAGAGCATGAGTGAGGGGTGGGGCAAGAAGAGAAGAGAGAGAAAAATCTCAAGCCGACTCACTGCTCAGTGCGGAGCCAATGAGGCGCTCGATCCCAGGTCCTGAGATCATGACCTGAGCCGAAACCAAGAGTCAAGCACTTAACCAACTGAGCCACCCAGGCGCCCTGACTGAGTTATCTTTTAATCAAACCACCACATTTCCCAAAATCTTGGCTTCCCTACCTCTTTGAGATGTGAATTAAACCAGATGGCCCCTAAAGCTGCTTCCAGCCTTGAAAAAAAAAAAAAATCTAGAATTTCCATCCTAAGATTTAGCCCTATTGAACATACATAACAAGCCACATCAGGATAAGAAGGAAAACAAAGCTTAAAACAGGGCCATTTCAGAAAAACTTTATATCATAGTTCACTCTTTTACACAGAAAAAGGCAATGGTAATTATTCAATCAGAAAAAAGTTACGATTATTCAAATGAGGTACTGTAGACAACTCAAATAAGAAGAGAATCTTTGTGTTGTTTCTCTTGTGATTATTAAGAACAGAAACATTCTCGGGGCACCTGAGCAGCTCAGTGGTTGAGCATCTGCCTTTGGCTCACGGTATGATTCCTGGGATCCTGGGATCAAGTCCCACATCAGGCTCCCTGCAAGGAGCCTGCTTCTCCCCCCACCTGTATCTCTGCCTCTCTCTGTGTGTCTCATGAATAAATAAATAAATAAAATCTTGAAAAAAAATAAAAGTAACATTCTCTGGTCTTCACAGTACAGAGGCAGCTGAAGCACTTGTGGCCTCACAGGGAGGGCAGACAGCACCCTGCAGAGGCTGTCCCTCTCGCGAGCACTGCTTTGCCTTTGGACCCACTCCCTAAAGAAGAGCCAGGATCACCAGCCCTGAATCCTTCAGTTACCTTCCCTTTCTCCCAGGATTAGGTAGCTCCTGCAGGTTGGGCTGAAAGAGGCACAGGTATTTAGAGAAGCTTGCATTCCGTCCTATCTCCCTTCTGCAACCCAATGCCCTCTCCCTCTCTTGCTGCTTCCAGCCATCCAACTGCCCCACTGAGATAACCCACCCTCCTTGGCCTGCTGAGCCAACCCTTTGTGCTCAAATAAAATCAGACTGGACTAGGAGAAGCCTAGTTTCTAATCAAGTCCCAATGTTAACTGACCGAGTGACGGGTAACTAGTGATTTAACTTCATAGGTCTCTTACCTTCTCCATAATATACATAGTACTTAGCTTTGCACTTTTCATCTCAATGGAAAAGTAAGTAAAGTCAAATAGTTTTAAGTGTATAAAACACCCTTTCAAATTACTGAGAAAAAGACATATCTCTCAGTAGATAAAGAAGTAGCTAAAAAGGCTCATCACAGAAGAAACAAAAATGGCCAACAAAGATGAAAAGATGCTTCTTAATAAATCAAGGAACTGAAAATAACACAATCATTAGATATTATCTTTCATCCAACGTATTGGTAAAATTTAAAAGACTGTATTAGCAAGGGTATGGGAGGATAGGTGTTATGGATATTCCAGGTGGGAAGGTTGTCATTGCCTTTTGGAGAGAATTTGGTAGTATCCAACAAAATATTAAGTATGCCTACTTTTGATCTGGCAAGATCTCTTACGATACCCTCCTAGAGGAATATTCTCACATATGCCAAAAATATATGTACAAAGATGTTCAGTGCAACACTGTTCACTTAATTGGAAGACGGTCAAATAAATTGTGAAACATCTAAACTATGGAATATTAGACATTTAAAAGAATTAAGCTGATCTATTCATTTCTTCTGACATGGAATATATTGTGAAACTAGGACAGTGCCTGGTACATAGGAGTCACTTGGTAAATATTTGTTGAGTAAATGAATATATACACACATTTTCTAGCACTTTCCCTGTCTCATCTAATTCTTATGGCAACCCTACCACATAAGCCAAGCAGATATTACTGTACCCCGTATAAGGATGAGGAAACTAAAGTTCAAGGTGGTTACGACTTACCCAAGTTCATAAACCTAAGATATTATTGGTCAGTGCTCTTTGTTGGCTGACATTCATTCTGCTTGCAGTGAGGACGACCTGCAAGCAAACCCCACAGGGCAGCGCCGAGTTTGTAGGCAGCTGGAGGGTCACTCAGCAATTGCTAGTTGACTGGGACAGACTGATTCTTCTTTTACCACAAAGCCTTCCATTAGGTGAGACTTGGCTCTCTGGACCTCTACTGGGGCCCATTGGGCATCTAACAACAGGTCTAAAAAGAGGTCATTCAACAACAGGTCGTCATGGAAACCCTACCCTCCTCCCCTCACCCCTGGAACAGAATGGAGCGGGAAGGGAAAGAGGAACATTTGTGAAGTGCCTGCAATGAGCCAGCACGATGAATAGGGAAAAATTCATCTGAGCCTTCCTTTACAAATCACCAAAAGAAAAAGACACTGTGCGCTGCTAAACAAAGTGCAGAACATGCCTGCATTGCTGCTTAATCTAGGTCAGTCATAGCTGCAGAGGCAGCTGAGCTCACGTGGGGCTCACTCTGGTCATCCCTCCTTACCAGCGCACAGGTCATCCAGCCCCTGGAGGGTACCATGCGGCCGCCGCGGAGCCACCACCGTGCAGGAGCCCTGCCTCCAACAGGCATCACCTGTTCACATCAGGAATGCGCATGTCAGACACATGAGAAAAAATTACTAGCTGATTTGTAAAACACAAACTCTCTGTCCCAGATAAGCTAGAGGACAGCCAACACATTTCAGAAATGTCAGGCACGGTGCTCTCGCTAAAATAGTCTTCTTTCACTTTTATTCACCCTACGCTCGCCTTATCAGAAAATGCTGAAAATGGGGCTGTATTTGGGCAGAGTTACCTTGGAACTTTCATCTTAATTACAGACACTCTTAGTAACTGTTGCTTAGTAACAAACACATTTGAAACAGACTTGTTGACTTATTATGAGAAACTCTGAAAAGACCTTCTTAGTGTGATGGAAAAACAGCAATGGCCTGGGAAAGTAAAAAAAAAAAAAAAAACTCTTTAACTGAGAAAGTGCTAGCAAACTTAAGGTATTCCCTGCTTCCAAAGATGCTACTGAATGTCTGAGGTAATTTCATCATATTTTATTTCACGATATTATATTATATTTATATGTTACATTATATTTCACAATACTAAATCACCAATCTATTATTTTCAGACCCACGTGAGGTGCAGCTGATTACCAAAGCTCTGTGAGACAGGCCTTGGACTTCTAGTCAAAGCAGGATCCCACACAGGACAGCAAAGGCTGTGCATTTCCACAGGTCTGAAATATCCTCCATGGCATAGTTTTGAGACTGCTTCTATTCAAGATTTCAGGAGGCGTCTAAGGCTTCTGGTGAGTTTTCAAGTCAGAAGGAAAAAGCAAGGGACGTTTTCCCTCAATCTTTCCAAGAATATTTCTTTAGCACCTGTTAATAAAATCTGTGATAAAAGTGGAAATGGAAACACATTTTAGCACTATGTCCTACACACATCTTCCCCGAAGCACTCATTGAGCTCTCTCCTCACTGAGCGAATGCGTCCTCTGCCACCTGGCAAGACCTCGCCATCGGCTGGCCACTTCTATCTCAGAGGCTGCGCGTCTTCCCCCGCTCTGCTCTGCTCTCGGGGTCTTAGAGGATGGGACCCTCACTGGCACATTCAACCCATACCCTTGCATCCTTCTGGCATCTTCCTCTGCCTCGGCTTCTGCCCCAGTGTCTTATCTTTCTATTTCAAAAAACCTCTCAGAAAAGGAATCTCCACTCACTGGTGTGCCTTTCTCACTTCCTACTCAGTCCTCAACCCACAGCAATCAGACCTGACCTCATGATCTCCTTTTCTAGTCGCCATTTCTGTTGCTTCTAGAAAGACATTGATGATGAGCCATTTAATTTTCAGAAATCTATTTTTCTGACACGCGTTTGTCTCTGTATTTGCAAAGATGCTCCAGACCGTTAACTATTGGTTCTACTAGCACACTTCTCCCAGGGCCCCACCTCATTTAGCTCTAGGGTAGACTACAACGTTAGCCTCAGAACCTATGAGTCTCATGATCTACTTGAAGACTTCCTACACTGCCAAAATTTTCTTCCTATACACTTCCTAATATGACAATCTCTCACCTCTGCTCGAAAACCTTCCCGGCACTCCATTGCCCTCTGGCAGCCTTCCTTCCTGGTTCTTCCTACTGTATAAGTCCCTGCCATAACCCATCTGCCTGAGAAGTCTTTCTAATTTGCCACCACACAAGCTTCAAAAGTCTACTTCACTCACTTACAATGCCGGCCCCCAAGGCATTTGAACTTGAGGCGGTAGGCCTAAATCTCTGTCCCAACCTTCCTGTAGCCACCCAAACTCAACTCCTATATGGGCTGCTTCACTGAGTAAATACTTAACTGTGTGTAAGGCGGTGGATGTAGGCAGAGATGACACCATAGTAACAAAATATAATGAAACTTTCCCTTATCTCATAGAGTTCATAAAATAAGGAATTATTCTAATAAATATACAGTTAGGGCTAAGAACTAATAAGGTTTATAAGATTTTACAGTAGGAAGAACCAGCCAAGTCAGGAAAGGCATCCCTGTTGAGAGCTGAGGGCTACGTGAGGAAAAGTCACTGAGGAGGCAAAGTTTCAAGGTGGGAGGTAGGGGCCAGGAAGATGTTACTCCAGGAAGAGGAATGACATGTTCAAAGATCCTGTTCCTTCTCAAATTCTTACCCCAGCATGCTCACCATTAGGGAGCCTCCCTACTAGGTTATGTTTTCTTTTGCAGCCTGTCATTATTGGCTTCTAAACTAAACAAAGACTCCCATTACAAAATCAGAGCAATCACTGTTTTTGAAAGACTGAGGCTGTAATGAAAAAAAAGAAAGAGGAAGGAAGGAAGGAAGGAAGGAAGGAAGGAAGGAAGGAAGGAAGGAAGGAAGGAAGGAAGGAGGAAGGAAGGAAGGAAGGAAGGAAGGAAGGAAGGAAGGAAGGAAGGAAGAAAGAAAGAAAGAAAGAAAGAAAGAAAGAAAGAAAGAAAGAAAGAAAGAGAAAAATAGGCACCAGAGCTTAGGTTTTAAAACATATATTTACAAAGATATTTTTCTATATTTCCACACGCTCATTTATTTGCCACTTGTACCTTTTTTAAACTAAGGATTTATATTGGGGTATTGGAAGCATTCACTTCTCATCAACTTTGTGACAAATTCCACTCAGAACAGCTGCTGCCATAAAATTTAATTTGCCACTTCCCCCAAAAAGTCACTTCGATGTAAAATATCTTTGCCTTCCTGCTAATATTTCACAACTAATTAAAACTGAAGGGACGGGCTGAGTCCCCCCAGGCTGGCTCCATCCTGCAGTTACAAGATGTGGGGGAAAAAAGATACCCAAGTCATGAGCGCTGGAGAACATACAACATGTCTCCAAACATTTGTACTGCCAAGAAGCAAAACTAGCAAGGATGTTTGGCAAACACAAAAGTGAGATGTGAAAACTTCCTAACAATTATCTGTGTAAATCGATTTCCTTATTCCGAAAGTTCAAAAGACAGAGCTGTTATCTCCTCTCAACTCACCTTTGTAGTAGCCACTATTGGTACACCTGTGCAAAAATCACTACCAAAGCCAAAAGACTGGCAAACTACCCTATGGCACATATTATTAGCCCACAAAATGAAAACTTTCTTCACATGTTTTCCTAGGTGCCTTGATTGTACAAGAAAATTAATGGGAAGTGGAACCAGGCCAACCTCTCACTGCAGAACAAGGTTCTGTTGTCAAAACTCATTCACGCCGGGTTGGTGCTCTGGGCTCAGGAGAGGTGACGGGAATGTTTCTTCAGCCAAGCCAAGGAAAATTAATGACCACCCCTCAGAAATATACGGTCTGTTAGGGCAATGCCCTCAGCCCCGATCATCACGGAGGGGCGGGGAGGGGCGGATGGGATCAGAGAGCATGAGGAAGAATGGGGTCGTCTGTTGGCAAATCCACAGGACTCAGTCATTCTATAGGATTTTTCCCAAGTTCCCTCTAAAGCCATCTAGGTGCAAATGACATCCAGGAAATAAAACCACACGCACCACATGTCCACCCTGCTTAAGTCAAAAGTGGTACATAGTCCCTGAGGGTGGCGCAATGACCCTGCACCGCCTGCAGACCCTCGTGTCCTAGCAACACCTGGGGGATGAACCTCCATCAAGGACTGGACCCCACCCCCCCAATAACTCGGGCTCAAATCTTATGATAAAATATACTCTTGTTTTACACTAAAGATGATATCAGTACACCCTCCATGTGACTGTCCCTTTGGCACACCTGCATACGTGCGCGCACACACACAAAGCCTTTTTTTGGCCTACTAGTAGGTACATTATTTTCACAGCAGCCAGAGTGATCCTGTTAAAAAACCAAAGTCACCCGTCATGTCAGTTCTGTGCTCAATACTCGCCCCCTCCCGGTGGCGCCCACTCACTCACAGCTACCCCTACTCCACAGTCCCTGTAATGGTCTACAATTGTGGTCCTTCAGGGCCAACCCCATCTCCACTCCCCCCTCCCCTCCACCCCCCTGCCCCCCACTAGCTGGCTGCCTCTAGCTCCTCCACCCTCTTTTCCACCCATACTCCCCAAAGGCTCCCTGACTAGCCTCCTCTCCTTCACCAAGTTCTCTCCATCCTTCCTATTGCCTTGGTCTGAAGCTCCACAGACCTCCTCCCTTGCCCTCACCTCCCCCCGGGTTTTGTTCAAATGTAAGAACTCCATTTCTCTGACCAGCTTATTCTAAGTTTCAGGCCACCAGCTAACCCCTGCCGGACCCTCTCCCTTCCTTGCTTGATTTTTCTCTATAGTATTTATCACTTTCTAATATATTCTTTATGGTTTTGTTGTGTATATTGTCTGCCTCTTCCCTCTAAAATGAAAACCCCATAAGGGTAGGGATTGTCATCTGCTTTGCTCATGCTGTATTCCCAAATACTTAGGACAGTGTCCCGTCGTAGTAGATGTTCAATCAAAATTAATGAATGAATGAATTCCACCACCCAATGAATAAATGAGGAAGGGACTGAAATTCTATCATTCAAGGAATGGGACAGGGCACCTGAGGGGCTCGGTGGTTGAGCATCTGCCTTTGGCTCAGGGCGTGATTCCAGGATCCTGGGATCAAGTCCCACATCAGGTTCCCCACAGGGAGCCTGCTTCTCCTTCTGCCTCTGTCTCTGCCTCTTTCTGTGTCTCTCATGAATAAATAAATAAAAAGAAGAAGGAATGGGATAGTAGAGGTGAGCTCTACTGGGTTTGACAGGAAAGCAGGCAGAGTCAAGCCCAATTTCACTTCCACTCCACTCAGCTTCCAAGGAGCCTGCGATTGCAAAATAGTGCAATCCAGGATAGACCTTCTTTCATGTTCTGCATCTGGCCACATCCTTGTTCCCAATGCCAAGCTTCTAGTTATAAACTAAGCTTCTGGTTATGACTGCAATGTAATATTTAAAATCCACTAATCCCATGAACTCCTTTGGCACCCAAAGAGCACTGATCTACCTCCATTCCCACAATGGCCACACAGTGCCCCCGGGCCACACCTCACAACACAGGCTAGGACAGAGGGATCCATTTTCAACAAACATCCAACAATAATCCAGAACCAAAAAAGCCAAAAAAGAAAAAGAAAAGTATATCATTCCATCCAAACACTTAACTAGCCCAGCCAAGTGTAGGTCAGGTACCATGCTGGGTTCCAAGCACAAACTCAGCTCTAAACTCATGAACCTCAGAACAGTAATTTAACTTCCTGTTTGGAGAAAATATAGATGCATCAAGTTCTAGTCCAGCATGCCAGTGACCACAAATCTTTTCCTATGTATTCGGCTAAAGTAAAAACATGACTTTGGGTGGGGGAGGGACTCATCTATCCATCTCCTTGTTTGTAGCAATATGAATAGTAGAATAACCCAGCGGAAAAGCAACACCACCCTATGTACTTAGAACCAACTAAGACTATGTCTTAGTCTCCTTGGTTTCAATCTCTCTTTCCAGCCTTTGTGGATTTTCTCTGGCCTCAAATCCCAGATCTCCAGGCCGCTAGTCCCAAATTATTCACCCCACACCATGCATCTTCTGCCTTATAAATGTGCAGTCACAGTGGGTCAGGTACCGATATGCACTATCTCATGCGAACCTTTCAACAACTCCGGGGGGAGGTGTTATTACCATCCCCATTTTACCGATTAGGAAACGAAGGCTGGAGACATGAAGTGACTCTCCAATTGGAGTCCAGAGCGCAAATTGAAATGTCTGACTTCAAAGCTTGGGCTCTTAACGACGACACCATACAGCAAGGTTACAGAGGCTAGTGTATTACCAATTAACTTCTTAAGATAAGTATATACAGAAATATAATGTAAGTCTTTGCAGCATAAAAGTAAGATGCAGAGCTGCATTTATATCTGTTAAATGATGCATCATGTAATAAGGTCACATAAAATGGAAGCAGAATAGGAAATTCATAATGAGCATACACCTGAATATATGTTTTTCAGAAATGTTTCACCTTCTTCAGAGTTTTTGAGAGATGTTTACTAAACATTGACTTAATGATGAAGAGAACAATCCCCCAGTTCAGAAGGCCTTATGTTATTAATACCACACAGAAAATAAATATTTTTTAAAGCGAGCACTAGAGTCAAATTTAGAGAGTGAGCCCTAATGTAAATGAGCCATAACACTAAATTTTCCTCTCTGTCTTCTGCACTCATGGGCTTCCACAGCACCTGTGTGTTTAGAAACTCATAATATAAAAGAATACGAAAGAAAAAGCACAACTCACAACGTTACTCAAAATGTTAAAGAAGAAGAATGTTATGTTCATTTTCCTCAACATCATAAAACAAATCTTCACAGCTAAGAGTCTCTACTATGTTCACCATGAGGAATTTTGAAAATGCATTCCAATTTGACAAATATACACAAGAACTTCTGAAATCTTGAGGACTGTGCCTGTAAAAATTTAACTGTTCGGCTTTAAAATTCACACCCGCCAGGCAGGTAATCCCTGTACTGCTCAGGCTCAAACAATGGCTACGTTTGGAAGGTAAACCAGAACAGCACTGCCCAGTTCTGGAGAGAAGAAAACGGACTAAGCACACCTTGGTAAGGTACCCCTGGGGGTCTTTCCTGCTCCCCCATCTAGAGGGCTGTGCCTTGCTCTTTATAAACACTCCTTTTCTCCTTTCCTCTCACGCTGAATGTCTCTGCAGAGATTAAGCCCCACTGCATGATGCAGACAGAGGTGGAGTGAGCCCAGCCACCAGCCTTTGCTGTCTCCCAAAAGTCAGATAAGTAATTGCACTATAGTTTCAGGCAGAAATCCCAGAAATCCTATTTGAGAACAAAGATTTTTAGAAAAATTTAAAATGTCCATCATACCACAAGGCTGAATTTCTAGCTACTTCAGTGGTAAAAACAGAAAGGACCAGTAGATACTAGAGGGAAAATAAGATCCAGGGTCATTCATTTATTTGGGGGGAAGGGCAAGAGGGAGGTTAAAATAGTGTAAGTGGGGAGAAGTAGTTTTGTCCTTTTTTTCTTAAGGTCCAAAGAGATTCCCATCTGGCATCCTATCGATAGTGTTATAAGCACCGTGCCAAAAAGCAGTTATGTATGAGTGGACAAAGAGTTATCAAAAAATTAATTCAAGATGGAAACATCAATAGTACTTGGAGACATTCAAAGTTAAGCTCTGATTATGAGGAAGACAGAGGAGGCATGTGTTTGGGATTTGTTTTCAAAGTCGGGGGCGGGGCAGGAGTGCAAGGGTGGAGGAGAAACACTATTTTTCAAAGTATGCATGAACTCAATTGGTGGGTAAGATTTCTATCTGGTATTAAAGTTCACCTGAGAGAATAGCCTAACCAGAGAGTGTATACACTGAAAACAAACCAGGACCAACATGAGCCTTATCACAGGATCCACCTGCGCAGTGAGTGTGTACCATTCCTTGAGGCAGCCCAACACTTCCATATAAATGCCAATGCTGCAAAAGTTAAGTCTACTCAACTAATTCTTGAGACACAGATAAAATTCTCCCTTACTTTATAAAATAATAAAAGAAAGGAAAGCCATCTAAGTAAGTTTCATGATAAAATTAATAATTAAATTCTGAAATTGAAATATAAATCCTAAATCATGGAACTATTGCGATTATAAATCTCCATACCAGAATCTTTCAACTGTACTAGAGCCTAGGTCACAGTCATGAGATTTTTTTTTCCCCTTCTTTAAAATAAAGTGAGAGGAACTGTGTCATTTTCTATGAAGTTTGAAGCCATATTTCTTCTGGCGTTTTCCATTTGAAAATGAAATTCATTTCCCTATAAATATTTTAATGCCATTCTCCTATGAGCAGGAATAATCCATCAGAGAACAATTCTATAATTGTTTCCAAAGCTCACGATGCATATAATGTCACAAAGTAAAGGTCCTGGTAGGGAGAACAGATTATTATTAAACCTTGAAAATAATAGTGAGGTCTTGAGAACATACTCATCAAATGAAGAAACAGACTCACGTAATTCAAATGCAGATTAAACGAAATGCCTGCAGGGGAGGGGGAAAGAGAACACACTCCCTATAAATTTCATTTATGAAAATTAACTGCATTGAGTGCCCTTCTAAAAATTCAAAGTTCACAATGTCTGTATCTCCCTTCTTCTATACCTTTGGAAAAACAAGGCTAATTTTGCTTTGCTTGACTTTTGTTAGCAAATCTGTTATGTGTTGGTTAATTGTGCCCCTCCTCCCCAACCCCCACCCCCCCCACCCCCCCCCACCCCCGCCCAAAAAAAAAAAGGATATGGTGAAGGCCTAACCACTAGGACCTCAGAATGTGGCCATATGTGGAAGCAGAATCAGGTTAAAATGAGGTCATGAGGGTGGGCTCTCATCCAATATGACTGCTGTCCTTATAAAAAGAGGAAGTCTGGACACACAGAGGGAAAATGATGTGAGAAGACACAGGAAGAAAGTAACCGCCTAGAAGCAAGGAGAAGCCTGAAACAGATCCATCCTCACAGCCCCCAGAAGAAACCAATCCGCAGACACCTTAATTTCAGACTTCTAGTCCCCAAACCTGTGAGAAAATCCATTTCTTTCTGTTAGGTAAGCCACCCAGTTTGTGGTCCTCTGCACAGCAGGCCTGGCAAACTAGTACAGAAGCTCTGAGGACGTTTTTATTTTGATCCTCACAAACCATCTCTGTACTTACCCATAGGAAAATTTTGCCAGGAACTAATGTCAAATTTATTAGGCTGTAATTTCTACAATCTGTCCCTTCTTCCACTTTCTAAAACTTGGGATATTTTCCCATCTCCAAAATGCCCAGCGCTCTCTTTTGCAGATAAGTTCTCAAAGAGAATGGGCAATAATGAATATAACAAATGCTCAAAAACAGTATCAATCCTGAGTCAGTGAGCTACATGGATTATCTCATTTATCCTTAGAGTCGCCAGAAGAGGCAATATGTACTACTGCTCTCATCAACAGAGCACAGCCTCCTCCTTTTGCAGATGAAATAACTGACACATAATTATCAGTTTACAGACAAGGGAACCGAGGCACAGTGAAGTGAAGTAACTAAACCCCTTAGGCCCCCAACCCCCATCCCACCACCACATCCTCTCTGTGGTTCAGGGCCATGGCTCCTAGGCTTCAGTTCCAGGGTGTCCTCAGGTCCCTGATGCTGGTGTCATTAATCTAGATCTAGAAATTCAAACATTTTTTAGTTTCACGTTGAAAGGCTTGGTGTCTTCTTACTATTGGTTCTCCTAAGATTTAAATTCTTTTTGATATTTGCAAATCCTGTCTAGGTTTTGTTTTGTTTTGTTTTGTTTTTAACTCAAGAGAGACACGGAAAAAGAGGCAGAAACATAGGCAGAGGGAGAGGCAGGCTCCCCATGGAGAGCCTCATGTGAAACTCAATCCCAGGACCCCAGGATCACAACCTGAACCAAAGGCAGACGCTCAACCACTGAGCCACCCATGCATCCCAAACCTTTTGTAGTTTTAAATAGCTTCTTCTCAGTTGAAAGGATGAAAGCTAACTAGTAGCGGAATAACTGTACTTCCTTCTTTGTCATCTCTTATTATCACTCCATCTTTCCCAAGCCATGGTTCACATTTTCTCTTGGAATATAAATGTGTTTATAACTTGTCTTTAGAGTGTTTTACAAGCCTTTGCACACATTACCCGTTAGCTTTTTAAAAAAAAAAAAATTTATTTCTCTATTTGAGAGAGAGAGAGTACAAACAGGAGGGGCAGGAGAGAGGGAGAGAGAGAATCTTTTTTTTTTCTTTTTTTTAAAGATTTTATTTATTTATTCATGAGAGTGACAGAGAGAGAGAGAGAGGCAGAGACACAGACAGAGGAGAAGCAGGCTCCATGCAGGGAGCCTGATGTGGGACTCGATCCCGGGATTCTAGGATCACACCCTAGGCTGAAGGCAGGCGCCAAACCGCTGAGCCACCCAGGGATCCCCGAGAGAGAGAATCTTAAGCAGGCTCCATGCCCAGCAAGGAGCCCAATACGGGGCTCGATCTCACAACCCTGAGATCACAACCTGAGCAGAAACCAAGAGTCAGACACTTGACTGTGTGTGCCAGCCAGGTACTCCAGCCATTAGCTTTCTCAATCCCATTCTTATTTTTCGTGCATTCTGGAATGCTCAGTTTTTCATCTTTTAAAAGACATGTAGTACTAATCAAAGCTCAAAAAGCCCCCAGGAGACGCCCTACATGGTTTTTTCTTTTTTTTAATATTTTACTTATTTATTCATGAGAGACAGAGAGAGAGAGAGAGAGGCAGAGACACAGGCAGAGAGAGAAGCAAGCTATAGGCAGGGAACCCGACGTGGGACTCGATCCGGAGTCTTCAGGATCAGGCCCTGGGCTGAAGGTGGCGCTAAACCACTGAGCCACCCAGGGATCCCTCCCTACATGGCTTTTTTGGTTTGGGGTTTGGTTTTTGTTTTAAGAGGCATTCCCCTTTCCTCATTCACGGAAATAACACATTTTCAATCAGAACTTTATTTTTCAAAGTCTTCTGCCACCTTTCTTTTTATTCCTTCTTTCCTTTCCCCAGTAAATCACATAAAGGCCAGCTGCAAGCCAAGGATCCTTGTGGTCACCGGGTATACTGGCTCCTGCCTCACAGAGTTTCTCAGAAGCTCAGGCTCCCCGCACATGCTCAGCCCCTCTTGCTTCGCACACAGTGGGTCACCAAGTTTTCCTGAAGTTGGCCGTGTGGAGTGACAAGCACTCCTCCTTTCACTCCAAGGCAACAGAGACCACTTGTTCCCAAGTCCTCACAACTGCTGCATCACCAACCAGTCCTTCCTTATTTTCCACATGAAGTCCAAAGCAGCTTGAAAACAGTGAAATTGTAAACAAAACCAAAGCAAAAAAAAAATCAACTGATACTCTCTTTTCAACTTTCAGCAGCTGTCTCATTAAAGCCTCCCTTCCCCGCTGCATCTTGCCTCTGTGCCAAAGTGTAAACACGTTGAGAAATCTTTGGTTGTATCCTCCCATCTGCCCGCAGAGGTGCCACTTCCACTTCTCCTTCATTTCATCTCAGCCCCCATGTTCTCCATCATTTTTCCACCTTCAAGGTTATTCCTTTCTATACATGGATCCACCTATTTGACGTGTTTCTTTTTTAGCACAGCAAGCCTCCCCACTGCCAGAATTTCATTATCAGCCTCTCCCCCACACACACTGCTGACATTGCTGGATCTCACGAACCTCCCTTAGCGTCTCTGCTTTGGCACAGACAGGTGAGGTCATGGGTGCTTCCCTGTCGGTCCCTTCTGAAGAAGACTTGATCCTTCCCCCATTCGGATACTTCTTTTATGTTACCACCTGTTTTCTCCTGCTAGGGAATTAATTTTTAAATCCTGAGTAGCGATCTCTCCTCACCCACCACTGAAGGATGCCAGTTAGGAGTCAAATGAAGGACTGCTCCCATTCAGAATAAATGTGCTTTTAAAGCCAATCCACGCATGTTTATTCAATGTCTGTTATACACTCATCACTGTATAAAGGAAAAACAATATGCTTTTCTTTCAACATCTGTCAAGCTGCCATTATAGAGGACACTTCCTGGGCAACAGCCCCCATGTACAAATTACAAGTGCTTGTACTGACCACTCGCCCCTCAGGTACATATGACACAAGGGATGCACAAATAAACCAGCTTCCTGACTCCTGGCCAATTAAACCTGGCATTACATAACTGCCATTTAAAAAAAAAAAAAAAACCACAGAGGCAAGCCCTCTAAACAAGATTTTCCTTCTTTAGCAGCCTCTGAGGAAGAACAGTTCTAATATGGTGTTTCTATTCCTGACAGGAATAACCCTTAATTATTATGTGCCTTAAGCATCTAGAAATTTTTAAATAGAATTTCACTTAATGTTAGGAAAATCAGACAACTACGTCAGTGGCAACAGAAAAGACTTTAAACGGAGAGAGAGAGAAAGAGAGAGCTGGCATGGGGGAGAGAACGGGGGAAGCAACAGAGATCTTGATGAGTTGCTCTTGAAGTTCTGGAAATCTGGGAGAAAAGACAGAGCACTGGAGCAAGTCACCAAAGAAAATTAAATTCTTCCATAAGAGAATAGAAAGACTTGTTGCTGAGCGGGAATTAATGTATTAATCCCCGATTACATTTCATTTCAGTAAATAAATAAGTCATACTTATTTCCAGAGGGGAAAAAAAAAAGATGGAAATGCAAATGAATATGCACATTGTCTGATGTCTGAACACAGCGTTCACTTCTGAGACCTTGAAAAACAGAGTTGTCACAAAGTGATTTCTACAAAGTTCCTCTGTAGACACTACTCCCATCATCCTTTGTTCAGTAGCATGTCAGTGGCCAATAATCCAGCAATCAATGTCGCTATTTCACCTAAACTCTCTAGTGGTAGCTGCTGCTCATGTATATTATGGGTCTAAGCATGGCCAGCTCCAGCTGGGATCACCACAGGGATCCTCTTGGAAAGAAGTCCACCCCCTCTTGTGCAGTCAGCTCTGCCAGCTAGGGGTGCCTGCAGGTGAGCCGTACTGCTCAGACAGCCGGCACCGCATTCCCAGCAGAGCTAGCTGGGCAATGTGCTCTATGGAAGGCAACTTACTGAGCACACAGTAGGTGCTCGAGTATACCAAGGCAATCGGGACCATTCCTGCTCTCAAAAATGTAATCTGCTGTTGGAAAGACTTGCTAATTGATGAAAAGCAAATCTAGAGAGCTGTAGATCCTCCCACCTACCTCCTGCATGCAGTCAGCAAATGGTGTGCAAATCTTACCCAACTTCTATCCACTGACTAAATAGATATGGTGGGTTTTAGATCATCATTCTTGCCGTAGTGGGACAGGAAGGTTCATGATGTGAAAGAGCAATACTGTGTCAACAGTTCAACCAGCCTATCTGAAAAGGATACGGAGGAGCACACCCGTTGTATAATAAAGAATTTGACCAGCATTTGTCCCCACTTCCTGGGACATACTTTAAATAGTTGGAATTTCCCAAGTTGGTGGAGATATCTTTGTTATTCACTAGGCCCTTGATCCATACATGCATTACACTAAAAAGATGACTGGCCACTCCAAAAATCATGTGATTAGAGGGTTGGGGCTTTCAGTCAGGCAGTATCAGTGGACCTCCTCCAGGAAGGGGAGGAGGGTTAGAGATTGAATAATCATCCTGGCCAATAAGTAAGTCATCAGGTCTGTGTAATAAAATGTCAATAAAAACTCTGGACGCCAAAGCTTGGTGGGGATTCTTAGCCGGTGAACACATCAACGCGCCCACAGGGAGACACATCCTGACTCCACAGGGCAAGGGCAAGAGAACTCCATGTCCAGGACCCTCTCTCACTTCACCCTATTATGTGTATGCTCATTTGGCTGGCCCAGGTTTGTATCCTTTAGGATAAAACAATCATCTTAAGTATAGCACTTTTCTGAGCTCTTTGCGTCATTCTAGCTAATTCGCTAATTGTGGGAACTCCCCAAATTTGTAGCCAGTTGGTCAGAAGTGTGGGTAGCCTTGGGACTCCTGAACTTGCAGCTGGCATCTCTCTTGTTGAAGACCGCACCCTGAACTTGTGGAGCTGACACTAATTCCGGGTGGTTTGTGTCAGAGTTGCACTGCATCATTGCAACACCCATTCTCAATTCCTTAAACAGAGGCCAGAAATAATACCTTGAAGAAGTCAAGCTCTTGCAGCTGACCTGGCCTCCCCAACTCCCACAGGCTGTGAACTTCTATGGTCCACTCTCAGCGGGAAACTGCCTCCAATGGGTAGACAAATACAGCCACAGTACAAGGTAGGCCTGCTGATAAGTGATATAACTGAGAGTCCAGTGATGGACTGAGAGATTCAGGATGGCTTCACAAGGACTGTCACAGCTGTGTACCTTAAAGATGAAAGTAACTTTAAAAGAGGGGAGGACAGGAAGGCATAAAAACAGCAAGAGTAAAGGGTCAGATCATGTGTCGAGTTTCATAACAATGGAAACTGTACCTTTTATTAACTCCTTGCTGTGTGCCTGAAACTGTGCTAAACTTATTATTTGGATACTCCAATGAATCCTTCATCCTAGTCTATTATTATACCCATTTTACAGATGAGGACACTGAGACTTAGCTGAAGAAACTTGATGAAGGCACCAGGCAAGCAGCCCAGTGTGACCAGAGAGGAGGAGGGGAGACAGGGGTGAGCAGAGGAAGGTAGATGATGAAGAACCCCTAGGTATCTCTGTCAGAAACCCAATCTTTTTTTTCTGTGGGCAATGGGGAACCATCAGAGGTGTTAGTACAAGGGAGTAAGGTCACCAGAGCCATGATTTCAAGAGGTAAGTATGACGGCAGAAAAAGCCTTCAAAAAGGGAAAGACTGGAACAGGGAGACCAGTTAGGGGACACTGATCAGATCAATGGCCAAGTATGGTAAGAGAGCCTGGGCAGGGGCAAGGACTGAGGGAATGAATACAGGGCCAGGATGAGGGCGAGGGAGGGGTGGAGGACAACAGAGATGCTTAAGGCTCCGGCACATGTATGGTGGGAAGAGTAGCCAGGAGAGGATAATACAGACATCCAAACATAACATCAAAAACACATCTGTTCATCCAATGTGTCTTTCTGCACTGACATGTGTGCTTACTACATTGGTCTTAATGCTCCTGCACGTTGCCTGAGTTGGTGGAGGTCACGTTCTTGATCAATTAATGGATAATGAAGTCACATTTAAAGACCAAATTCAATGCTGGTGGGCATCTGTCTAAGTCCACACCCCAAACCTCTGGCCCTCAGCTGAGCACAGCTATCCCATTTCCCCACGCTCTCTGTGGCTGACCTGCTCCTGTCTTTGATGGATAATGAGCATCAGGGGATCTAATCAAGGATTTTTGTCGAAATGGCTTCTTAGACTGCTGAGCTGAAGCACAAGTATAGCAGACCACCAGTCTGCCTATCGATCTGACGCTATTCAAAAATACACACGTCGAACTAGTTTTCTTCTAGCTCCTCCTAGGATTCAATGGGAATGAGTCAACAGAGTGTGAAAAAATAAACAAAAGTTGAACACAAAGCAACTCCCTCAAGGACGTGGCAAGGAAAAATGCACAGATGACTACAGATAAAATTAATAATATGTTTCCAGTACTGGAACAATCCTCGCTGTTCAAACCCGGGCCTTCTCACAAGTTCCTGTTTTCTGGTTCTGTCCATGCCCCATACCTCAGTTCGACAAGAAAGGCTGCACAATGTTTTATTCACTAGTAGTTCAGAATCAGTAATAATGCTTTTACTAAGCCTGTGAAATGTTCTGGGTACTCCGCTCATAAATATTACTCTAGACCCCACTTCTCACACTGCTACAAGCCTAGGGCTTTTAGTAACACTGAGTATAGAACAGAAACAGAAAGGAAAAGAAATTCAACTTTCTGTTCCTCTAAAAGAGGAGTTTGGAGGGGCCTCAGGCTCTGGAGAAGGAGGGTGTCCTGTGGAGGGATGTCTGCTTCTCTCTCACTCCTGACATCCCCAGGAACCACTCTTCCTTTGTAAAGCACTCCTCTGAAAACGTTTAAAGAAGACATACCAAAATGCACCTTTCCACAGGCAGCTGACACATAATCAATATTCCCTTAAGCACACACATCTATATCTTGCATTAACCTTGCATTTCACCGTGATTTAGGAGATATTTGCTGTGCTTCATCTCCAAATCTTTTCTCATCTGACATCATTCCATAATAAATACATCATCATAAAGAGACTACACACTGAAGGCGCCTTTCACAAACACTTTTTTTTTTTTTTTTTAGGATTTATTTATATCAGAGAGAGAGTAGGGTGGGGAGGGGCAGAGGGAGAGGGAGAGAGAATCTTAAGCAGACAGTCCCAAGGAGCCCAACCTGGGGCTCAACCTCACAACCCTGAGATCACAACCTGAGGAGAAACCAAGAGGTTGGACGCTTAACTGACTAAGCCACCCAGGAACCCCTTTCTTAAACATTTTTAAATGTAACAGAACTCAGTATGTAATGCGTAAATACAGTCTTCTACAATGATTTCAAAAGATAATAAAATTCATGAGATACCATCAATGGTTCAATAAGGTAACTGAGAAGCTGATCACTTTGTATATACACTGGAATCTTTTTGTTTGGTTCAAATAAAATGTCTCCACCCATCACTTTCAATCGTCCAATTTTAACAAAAATGCAAACAACAACAACAACAACAACCCTATCATCCTCCCACGTCAGGTCTGTGTCAAGGAGCAAGAAGTTGAATTTTTTTCTATGTAGTATGTAACTAAAAAGTCAGGTAAGGCATATTATAATTGATGCTACCTAGAACTCCTGCAAACCACAATATCCTTCCATAGAAATTGTTACTTTTAACAATGTGACACTTCCCCCCTCTCCTTAAGGGGGAAATAGGAGACCATTCTCAATTTATAATTAAGGGAAGGGACTCCATTTGCATACCTAATAGGTGTCATTTGATGTGCTAAGGCTTACAAATTATTCCCCCCCCCTATTTAATTTCTATAGAGTTCCTATTAGGTAGAAATTATTATCTTATTTCCCAGATCATAATTAAACCCAGAAGAAAATAAATGAACATCAAGAAGGAATCTTTTAGGGGCACCTTGGTGGCTCAGTGGGTTAAGCATCTGCCTTTGGCTCAGGTCATGATCCCAGGGTCGGGGATGGAGTCCCACATCCACTGGGCTCCTTGCTCAGCAGGGAGCCTGCTTCTCCCTCTGCCTGCTGCTCCCTCTGCCTGTGTTCTCTCTGTGTCAAATAAATAAATAAAATCTTTTTAAAAAAAATAAAGAATCTTTTAGAACAATACCAAGTTTTGAAACTGAGCCTGTAAGCAGTGAAGGGAAATCCTACCATGCTCATTATGGCTTGGCAATGGCGAGCCTCGGCAGGGAGACTTCAGCCCTTGGTACTCAGACTCTGTGAAACCTGACCACCACACCACCATTCGGGTTCCTCAGAGCCTACTCTCAAGCCAGCTTCTCACATTGCCCCCCTCTGCCTGCCTGCTCGAGAGAAAGTAGGCTGGGCTGCAGCCCTCTCTAGGGAGGCAGGCAGGACTACACCGAGGCAGCATGACCTTCACACTCACTGATGCAGCTAATCTTTATTGAGTGCAAAGTGCCAGGCTCTAGGGATGCAGAGGGAGCAAGACAGATGCCCTCAGAGTCACCCCAAGCTAGAAGAAGGTACAGACAGATAAGCCCACGGTTCCTTCATCAGATGGTGATGGTGGCTCTGATGGCCAAGCTGATTCCTGATAGCGGTGAGGTATGGGAGAGGGTGTGGTTGGCACCCAGAGTGGGAAAGCCATGGCTATCTGAATTCATGAACTCTGTGCACACAGGGTAGTCCTCATCGGCAACTTTCAGTGCTCTCCGATGTGGGGGGGGCATTAAGAATATGGAACTAAACTAGTATTTCTCAAATTTTTTTGACCACCACTTCCAGGAAAAATATTTGTTTATGTCATGATCCAATACACTCTGTCCACACACAACTGGGAAAAAATGTTTACCAAAACAATACATATTTCCCTAGTCAGATGCACTCTGATATGCTTCACCTCTCTCTCTCTCTCTCTCTCTCTCTCTCTCTCTAAGTTATGGATATAACTCTCTAATGGGTAGCAATCCGCAGTGTGAAAAACATTGGTATAAACCTTGTAATAGGCACAACTATTATGTCTTTTATATACTTCCTCTTCTCCCTCTACCCTCTTTTTCCTCCTCATTTCTCAAAAAAGTAAGGGTGGGGGGCGCCTGGGTGGCTCAGTCCATTGAGCATCTGCCTTTGGCTCAGATCATGATCTCAGGGTCCTGAGATCAAGCCCCACATTAGGCTTCCTGCTCAGCAGGGAGTCTGCTTTTTCTTCTGCCTCTGCCACTCATGCTCTCTCTCAAATAAATTTAAAAAAATTTTTTTAGAAAAGTACCACTGAGGAAATAAAAACTACTGTTTACTGCAGGTCTGCTACAGGCCAGAAACTGCTGGAACCTTGCCGTGCATGGTCTCCTTAGTCCCACACAGCCCTGTAAGGGTAAGCATTGCCATTCCCATTTTACAGATGAAGACACTGAAGCTAAGAGATCAAGGCACTTGCTCAGCAGAAAGATGATGGAGCCAGGATTCAAATCCAGTTCTGTCTTGCTTCAAAGCTCCAATTACACCAGAGCGCCTTTCATGAAAAGTTCTTAATTAAAGCTAACTTAATAGCAAGAATTTCATAAGTCCCCTTGAGACAACTCAAGCCCTTGGAGGGTCATAGAACCAAGTTTGAGAGGTCCAAACGGAGATAAGGGAAATACATGGTGGAAAAACTCTCAGGTTTAAAGTCAATCTCCTTCCGTGTCCTCAGAGCACCCCTTCGCAAAAGGCATTAGCCAGGACTGACCAGAAGAGAAATGGTAAGTGAGAGCTAGTGGCGCACTGGCCTAGATAATCACCCTCAAGACAGGCTGGCTGAGCGGCACTGGCCCTTCTGGGCGGCTCATAATGAGCAGCATCTAGCTCAGCATCTCCCCGGCTATAGATAGTCAATAAGTATTCACAAGACGAACGCTAACACAGGCAGAGCAAATGTAAACACGGCGCACAGCTCCTACTGTTTTATTTTTAACATCACCCAAAATCGTGTTAAGTGAAACTATTTGCTGAGAGGGAATCTTATTTGGAAAGATAGTTAAACATATTGAGCACAGATATTTGTGTTCTTTCAGCCCCATATTTAAAGATACATTTGACACAGACACAAGGTATATCAAATGTGGGCAGACGGGACAAATTCTCAGCCCCCAAGAGATTTCTGCACAAGTGATGACTTAGGGGAAATTATTGCCAAGGTCCTGCTTAAAATTACTGCATCGGGGTATCCGTGGGTGGCTCAGCGGTTTAGCGCCGCCTTGGGCCCAGGGCGTGATCCTGGAGACCCGGGATCGAGTCCCACATCAGGCTCCCTGCATGGAGCCTGCTTCTCCCTCTGCCTGTGTCTCTGCTTCTCTCCCTCTCTGTGTGTCTCTCATGAATAAATAAAGGAAATCTTCAAAAAAAAAAAAAACTACTGCATCATTAACTGGGCCCTCCCCTGACCTAAAAATAACTAGGCCTTTGGTGCCAGTACATTAACTGGACAGTCATTGACATTGCTATTTCTAAGCTATAATATACCTCAGAAAATATGAAGAAATGACATGTTCTTTACAAACACGTAATAAATGCAATTTTGACTTTCACGCATGATAAGTTAAATAATTTATTTGTCAAATGGCCTTGGGGTTTATATTCTTTGGGTGGCTTGTTGGGTAGTTTAACTTGGCATATAAATTCACATACAAATACGAGGTATGTTTGTTGTCTAATCATCTAGTGTTATTTTCTCAACATCTCTTAGCAAAAAAAAAAAAAAAAAAAAAATATTGCCTAGTCCCCTTTTCTTTGCAAGTTCTATGATGAAAAAAATCCTGAATGTGCTAAGGAATCCACGGCCTGCTTATGAAACATAAAGGCTATGAAAACATGGCATGTATTCAAGTACGCTGGTTTGTTTTTAAATATTTTAACAGTGTGCACTATCACATTAGGAGCTAAATGTGTGTTATGCCCATCTTACATCTAGTGTGTAATACACTTTGATCATTCTATCAAAAGATCAAAATTTAAATATTATGCAAATTATATTTTATACGTGTTCTCCTTTGCATGAAATCAAATAGAAAACTTGTTTCTTCTCTAAACACATGAGAATATAAACAAGCAACATATTTAAAGCGAAGAAAATACTCACTACTTCATCCCATTAAAAAAAATGCCCCCAGGTATCAATTAAAATAAAAAGCTTTTATGTTTTCTTAAAATAAACTTAAACGCCTGTTTATCCTTTCAAATTTTTAAACATATTCTTAATATTTATTTTAACGGTTCTTTTTAATTATTTTTTTTCGTAAGAAATGCTATGTAATTCTTCTTCATGGAAACTCTGACAAATTATGTAAATCAACAGAAATGAAATTAAATATTGAATAACTCCAATAATCAAAAAAAGTTGTTTTCACAACTAAATGTAAAGCATGAACCTTAACTGGATCCTGGGTTAAAAAGAAAAAAGCAGGGATCCCTGGGTGGCGCAACGGCTTGGCGCTTGCCTTTGGCCCAGGGCGCGATCCTGGAGACCTGGGATCGAATCCCACGTCGGGCTCCCGGGGCATGGAGCTTGCTTCTCCCTCTGCCTATGTCTCTGCCTCTCTCTCTCTCTCTCTCTCTCTCCTTCTGTGTGACTATCATAAATAAATTTTAAAAATTAAAAAAAAAGAAAGAAAGAAAAAAGCAGCTATAAAAGACATTCTTAGGACAATGGGGGAAATGTGAAAATAGACAGGATTTTCAATATTTTGAAATTTTGGTTAACTTTCCTACGCGTGACAATGGGTTTATGACTCGTTAAGAAAATATCCTTATTCTTAGTACAAGGATGATGCACTTGTTTTCAGGGATGAAATATCCACATATGAAACTAACTCTATGCATGAAACTGACGAATGGTCTGACAATAATAAATATATTTGTGTATTAGAACTAAATAGAAATATGAAGCCAATGTGGCAAAATGTTAGTAACAGTGGGATTTCCGTGGAAGATATACAGAGGTCAATTGTATCATTCTTTCAACCACTTTGTGTATATGAAAATTTTCACAATATCAAGTTGCAAGGCGGAAGAATAGTTACTTTCATTTAAACTGTGGACATACACTGACTCCTGAGCCAAACTGGGTACAGATAAAATATTGTTCTACATGGACACAAAATGTTTCATTTTCGCCTAACAGTATGCTTCAGAGAATCAATTTTCCACCACTGACCCAGAGAAATTATGGCAACCTTTCTGGCCAAGACCACAGGGAGCAACTGAAAGACACACACCACCTGGATTAGAGCGGAGGCTTCAGAATCCCCAAAGGGTAATCCATGCTGCCCAGCGAGTTTACATCGCAACCTGTGCCCTTGGAAAAATAAGGGTTGAGAATAGAGGCTTTCCAGCCTGGAACCTTCACAGCAGACAGAACCTGCAACTTTGCCAGGCTCTGTTTCTGGAGACAGCATATCAAGCTGTGACATGAACTTAAAGCTAAATTAAACAAATTGACACCATCAATTCGAATCATTCACCCACTAAAGCTAGATTTCTGTCTTTTCCCGGTTGCCCTGCTCAATAAAGTGAACCACCAGGTTTCATACGAAGCAAGAAATCTGAGAGGGTGTCCCCAAAATTCCCCTTAAACCTAATATCAAAGTACTTGAATTCTACAAGAAAGTTTAGAGAGAAAATCTGTTAAGCATTTGATTTAGACATACCCAAAGTATTTAAAATAAGACTCGGGCCTACGAAATAACACAGCAGGATGTTTCCCATCTACAATTAGAGGCTTTTAGTTTTGGGGTCCAAACTCAACAGTTCTGGGCACTAGTTCACTCTTAAGTCAGGGTGCAAGCCAGCCAGCCATGACTTGCTGAAAAATCTGATATTCTTTTTTAATTGGGCTGAACTGAAACAGTAAGCACTGAATTTTCAAGTGGCCCCAACCAACCGAACACTCTCTCCTTCGGTTGTACCTCTTTTTTTCTGTCCTTTTATTTTTGTCATTTCTTTTCACCCTAATTCAAATCTTTTTCCTATCTATATATGTATACATGTGCATGTATGTGTGTATATAAACACGTACATATATTTAGATATCTATATGTATCATGTCATATTAAACCTAACTGTTCTCTCCTCAATTTCTTTCTCTCCTATCTTTCCTCTTCTCCTCCCGATTCATTCCTCCAGGCCTACAAGGGCCACCCAAAGGCATTATTACCACCAGGTTAAACTCCAAGAGGAGAATCTTGATGTGGCCCAGAAAGCCTGATGGAATCAGAGACTACGGGCTGGAGTAGTTATGGGAAAATGGTTCACTTTCCTTTAAATTAAAGAGCAATTATCTCGTTTACGGGTTGTAGGAGACTTTTTCCCATCTAGGTACTGCTGACTGCCTTTGATGGCTAGCCAGTCTCTCATGACACAGAAGCAGGAGACCATGACACTGAAATCTCATTTTTGCTTCATGTTATACTGATAAAAGGCATGGTATAGGAGGGGTGAAAAACACTGATGAGTTCAGGCCATATCTATGAACTCCACTTATTCAAGAAAGTCTTGAATTCTGTTCAGTGCCCCATTTGCTGATTTCTTGCAAAGTTCCTAGTCTACCTATAAGCACTAAGCTAGAACCAACAGATATACAAAGAGATTTAAAAAAAAAAAAAAAAAGTTCTTCACCAGAGAGGTATGAGCACACCACTTTTGTTTGCCAAAAATTTACTATCTGTGAAAACACAGTCCCATGAGTGAAGTGTCAGTTAACCACAGGCCCTCCATCTCCAGAAGACCTGAACAAATCCACTTCAAAAACTCTAGAGAGGATGAGTCTCTGGCAATATTCCAGCCAAGAGGCTAGGGATCCCCTGCCACCTCCATGACCAATAGGCCTGGCCCCTACAGGGGAACCAGTAGAAGGTAGGTCAACAGTCAGGGCCAAGAGCACGTAGCTGAAAACACTCTGGGGTGGAAGGATGCTCAAGAAGTGGAGAGGCACATGCCCCAGGGCAGCAAGGTAGAGATTTGGAGCCAATGTTTACCCATCTCCAGATTCCAGGAATGATCTGAGCCCCTTCCTGAGTCTGTAAAGATTAAACGAGTCAGGATGCATAAAGTGCTTACTTAGAACAGGGCCTGGCACATGGTAAGCACCGTATAAACGCTAGCTAATTGCTAGTAGTATAGTCTAAAAGCAGGCCTAGAGAAAAGCCTGCCAAAAAAAGGTTACCTTCTTTAATCCCCACCAACAGACCTACTACTAACCAACCAGAAATACCTATCTCTCAAGCCTTCAGTTTCCCGTGAAAGCTCTAGGATCTCTGGAGTGGTCTCGGCTAAGATTAAGCGAGACTCCTTTCCCTAGCAACTAGGTTCAGATATAAAATTGCAATATGGCAACATCATATGATTAAAATGGAAAGCTGACATGTACTTCAGAGCCCACACTTTCTCAATGTGTAGTTCTGCAGCTTCTAACAAACGTTCCCAGCTCCGCAACACTGTGAACGTCAAAAACGAACCCGGGCGAAGACATCCACAAATTACCCTACACGTTGAGAAAGACGTAAATGCAATGACCCTTCAACAAAGTACATGGCCCCAGAGTCTGTGGCATAAACAAGTCGTTGGCCACGGCCACACCTGCACGACTCCGTGAGTCAGTTCTTCAGAACAGGCAGATCCACTCACTTTCATGTTCTGCTGCGAAGCCACACCTGGCATTCTGTGTTGACAATACTTACGCATTACAATAGGGCTTCTTTTCATAGCCTTTGTAGTTGTTCATGTTGAGAGCCATCTTACAGACCTCACAATGGAAACATCCTTTATGCCAATACTGGAAAAAAAAAAAATTTAAAAGTTTAGTACAATGCCAGTGCTTTCCAGGGTGGGTACAGAAAGGAGTTTATTTTTGGTGCACCGCGGTCACCACCCTTATTTGAAAAACACTACAACGCAATGATTGTAGGTAACAGTGGATGTGTTTGCCTACTTTCACTTAAGTAAATAAGGCAGGCAGCTATTAAAACTGAGTTTTAAATGAATCCCCTCCACCAGTACAGACTCAGACGGCAGAGCTGCACGGCTCCATCCCTTCCGCACTTCAGGGAGCGGCTAGAATGGAATCCTGAACTGGCTGATGGAGACATGGAACCTGTGTCGCGGCTTCACGAGGAAGACGAATCCAGGGCAAAGCGCCTGCACACGGTGTCTGTAGCATCTCAATAAACACGCGGCCACCGAAGTCGGGCAACCCGAAGGCGCAGGAGGAGGGGGGCCCCGTCAGTACCCGTGGCCCGCACCCTCCTTCCCAGTCCAGCTTCTACTAAATTGTGGGAAAGGAGGGCTCAGCCCGGGACGACCGGCGCGACGCCGGGGCGCTCTCCGAGGCGTCCGTATGCCACGCGCGGATCTCCGGGTGGCCCGGCTGGTTCCAAGGGTCGCTCTCCCGGAGGGTGAGGCCGTGCCCGCCCGGGGAGCGCAGGAGCGGGGCTGCGGGGGGCCGGCCCACAGCACTTCCTCCGGAATTCCCCGGCCGGGTGCACGAGCCCCCGTGGATCCCGCCGGCCGCGGAGCCGGCTCCCGGCGGGGATTATTCTCAGCAATGCCGCAGCGGCCGCCCCGCCACATCCTAATTATTATCTGCCTCCCCGCCTCGCCGCGGTGGCGGGAGGCGCTGGGGCGCGGGGTGGGGGGTGCGGGCGGATGCTTGGGGCTGGGCTGGGGCGCGGCGCGGCGGGGCGCGGCGGGGGGAACGGGTGGATCCAGCCGGGGCGCCTCGGACCCGGGGCCGCGCTCCGCAGCAGCTCCGCCGAGGCCGCCGCCGCCCGCAGCCCGCCGCCCGCAGCCCGACCCAGCCCCGCGGCTCCCACCACCAGCCCCGCCGAGCGTGCCGTCCCGATCCTCCTGCGGGCCTTTACCTTGGCGTGGCCTCCCGCGTGCCCCGACCCACGCTCGCACGGAGCCCCACTCCTCTCCTCTCCTCTCCTCGCGCCCCAGATGCCCAAAGTTGCCGGAGCAGGTGCAGCCCGGCGGCCGGAGGGAGGGTCGGGGCTGGCCCGGCGCCCCCCGCTCACCTTATCCAGGCAGTTGACTTTCTCGGTGGGATACACGACTTTCCCGCAGCGGGCGCACTGGGGGTTCATGGTGGCGGTTCCCAGGGGCGGCGGCTGTGCGGCGGCGGCTGGGGGCTCCGAGGAGCCGCTGTGACATCCCCCGGCGAGCCCCGCAGCGCCTCTGGGCGGGCGGCAGGGAGCGCGCGGCGGGCGCCGGGGCCGGGAGTGGGCGCCGGACCCCAGCGAGCCGGGCGCGGAGGGGGCGGGGGCGGGGGCGGGGGCGGCGGGGCCTGGCGCCGGCGGGGGGCGGCCGCGCTCGCGGGCCCGGGCTGGGCTGCGGCTCGGCTCGGGCTCGGGCTCGGGCTGGGGCTCGGGCTCGGGCTCCGCGCCGCTGGCTCTGCGTCGCTCGCACTCCAGGTACCGGTGACTCACAGGCACTGGCTCCCGCCCCTCGCGCTCGCTCGCTCCCCCGCCTCGCCTCGCCGCCGCCGCCGCCGCCGCCGCCGCCGCCGCCGCGCAGGCCAAACCCACCGGCGCGCCCGGACCCGAGTGGCAGGGGACGAGCACGACGGGCACCGGGCGGGGGGAGGCGGGGGCGACCCGGCGAGCGACGCAGACCGCCGCGGGCTGCAGCCGGGAGGCCTGGGAGCCGGCCTGCGCGGCAGCCGCAGCCGGGGGCGGCCAGGTGGGCGGCGGGGGGCGCCCGGGCCCGCGCGCCCCCCGCCCTGCCCCGCCGCGCCCCGCCGCGCCCCGCCCTGCCCCGCCGCCCCCCGCGGGCAGCCCGCACCCCGCCGCGCGCAGGGCCGCCGCCCGGGCTGAGCCTGTCCCGGCCGCGCGCAGCCACGCGCTGGGGCCCGGGAGCCGCGACCCGCGGAGGGACCCCGGGGCTCAGGTCCCCGCGGGCCACGCGCTGTGTCGCGCCGCCGGCGGGGGCGACCTCGGGGGACAGCGGGGCCCGCGCGCCCGCCTGAGGTCAGACCCTACTGTCTCCCCGGCTCCCGGCCCCTGCACTTTTCCCATCTGCTCCTGGGGAACGGGTGCTCGTTTTAGGGCCTGTCAAGCCTTTCTGGCTTAATAAACGATCGTCATCCATATTACTGTGTGTGTGCACTGTGTATCTTGACAATCAAACACCACCGAATCTACGAAAAGTTCTTCACTTGCGTGAAGGGAGGCAATGACAAACTCGTGGTCCTAACCAGCAGGTGCAGAAAAATCAAGCTCAAGGTTGAGGGTAGGATGAAACCGAATGGAGCAGGGATCAGGTTTGAGGTCTAAGAAGATCTCAGGTTATTGGGCTCGCTTCATAGAAGGTAGCAAACCGGAGCTACACCGTCTGAGGTCATAGCCCAAGCCTGCCATTTACTAGTCCTGTGACTTTGGGCCAGTACTTAGCATCTCTACGCCTCAGTTTTCTAATCTACAAAATGGGGATAACTTGGCGCTACAGAAACAGCGCCTACCCTCCCGTGAGCGTTAAATGAGTCAGCAGTTCTGAAGTGCTTCAATCTGCCTGCCTCTTGGTAAACACTACAGAAGTGTCAACTAGGATTATCATAGGTTGAGTATAACAAATAAGCAAACACATTCTCTCGCTAGCACACAGATTAAGACCCGGTAATGCCACATAGCAGCTACTGTGACAAATATTTCTGTCGTTTTTTTTTTTTTTTTTAAAGTCATAACCGTAGCTGTGCATGAAAAAAGAGAACTATTGATTTCTGAGCCTCTTCGGCAGTCTGCACTGATGAAATCTCATTTGTAATGATGCTGTGCTGTTTGACTTTTCAAGAGATAATTTCTTAAAAGAGATTCACCAATGCAAGAGTCTTTGAACTACCCATTGCCCTGCTCACAAATCCCCCTCAAAAGCAAATAAAACAGTAATTTGCTGTCAGAGAGGATAAGTTGTCATTTTAAAACACCTCAGAGCCTATTCGAGATGCCTGAGACCATGGATGAGCCTGGAGGATTCTATGCTAAGTGAAATAAGCCAGACAGAGAAAAGTTAAACACTGCACGGTATCACTTATATGTGGAATGAATGAATGAATGAATGACAAACTCATAAAAACGGTAAAAAAAAAAAAAAGTGGTTGCCAGGGGCTGGGCATTGGGGGGAAGGTAGGCAATAGGGAGAGGTGGATAAAAGAATACAAACTTTGAGCTATAAGATGATTAAGCTCTGAAGATCTAACATAACATGATGACTACAGTTGACAACACCATATTCTATAAATAAAATTTGCTAAGAGAGTAGAACTTAACTGTTCTTTTTATTTTTTAAAAGATTTTATTTAGTTTTGCATGAGAGACACACAGAGAGAGGCAGAGACACAGGCACAGGGAGAAGAAGGCAGGCTCCATGCAAGGAGTCCAACGTGGGACTCCATCCCGGGACTCTGGGATCATGCCCTGAGCCAAAGGTAGAGGCTCAACCACTGAACCACCCAGGTGCCCCTAAAAGAAGCTACTGAATCAAAATTGAAGGGTCAATGGGACAAGTATTGGAGGGAAGGCTGTTATTTCTTATCAAACACAAGGTAAATATGAGAGATGACATATGTGTTAACTTAGTAGGGGGAAAACCTTTCACAGATATATGTATATCAAATCATTACACTGTACACTTTAAATATCTTACAATTTTATTTGTCCATGATATGTCAGAAAAGCTGAGGGGAAAAGAAAGGACCATAGGTGGGATCCCTGGGTGGCTCAGTGGCTTAGCACCTGCCTTTAGTCCAGGTCATGATCCTGGAGTCCTGGGATCAAGTCCCACATCAGGCTTTCTGCATGGACCCTGCTTCTCTCTCTGCCTGTGTCTCTGCCTCTCTCTCTCTCTCTCTCTCTCTCTCTGTCTCTCATGAATAAATAAAATCTTTAAAAAAAAAAAAAGGACCATAGGATATTTATTCTTTAAAAGAAAGAAAGAGGGATCCCTGGGTGGCGCAGCGGTTTAGCGCCTGCCTTTGGACCAGGGCGCGATCCTGGAGACCCAGGATCGAATCCCACGTCAGGCTCCCGGCATGGAGCCTGCTTCTCCCTCTGCCTGTGTCTCTGCCTGTCTCTCTCTCTCTCTCTGTGTGTGACTATCATAAATTAAAAAATAATAATAATAATAATAAAAATAAAAGAAAGAAAGAAAGAAAGAAAAGAAATGCCCAAGAAAGGTATATAGATCATCTGAAAAGCATAAATTTTTTAGCATCTAGATTTTCATGACTATAAATCATAGAAATAAAATGTAAATAATCTGTATTTATATAAAATGTATATTTATAAAAAAATTAAAACCTTATTTTCTTTTTTAAATGGTATGCAAAAAATTCTGAGGAAGATTGATGGTAATCATGACATTTATAGCTGATTTATCAGCTCTTTTAACTATAAATTATTTAATTTCTTAGCCAACCAGCACCTATCACAATGTCTGACACATAGTAGGTACTTATTAAAACGTTTGTTGAAAGCACGAATAAAACAAATAAGTATATTAAAATTGGAATTAACTATGACGCTCTATTCTCTCAAAAGTAAACAATGAATGCTTAGAGTTGTATTTTCCTCTCACATCTGTTTCTCTTACTATTTTCATTTTCTGCATTAAGCCAGCTTCTAAGTTTCCCAGTGTCATTTTACTGATGTAAGAAGAATTTTAATACCATCTGTCTTAAAAGGACTTCTTTATTTCAAAATTCAAAGTACTATAAACAAGAAAATTGGCAGAAACCTGTCATCTGGCCCAGCCTTCCTCCTTCCAGCAGATGAATGATTTAATTATCCACTAGGGAGACCTTTTACCCCTTTCATGTCTTTTTCACTTGACTGGTCAAGAAATCGTTCCTTATGGTAACTATACCCCAATATCTCTACTTTAATTAAATCCT
Source organism: Canis lupus baileyi (assembly GCF_048164855.1). Classification (NCBI taxonomy): domain Eukaryota; kingdom Metazoa; phylum Chordata; class Mammalia; order Carnivora; family Canidae; genus Canis; species Canis lupus. The sequence continues at coordinate 10,221,611 of NC_132842.1, read as the reverse complement.
TTTCTGCTGGCTTGGACATCCACAGATGTAAAGAATGACTGACCATCATGACCCTCATGAAAACATTGATACTTATAAAATTAAATTTTTTCTTTAGCTAAAATTCCCAAATCTATTTCCTTTTACCTGTGGGGCCTATGGATATAGAGCCTATTGGAAGACCATACAACTGCCTTTGCTATTTAAATTAAATAAATTTAACTTCAAATAAAAGCTTTAATGAGCAGTGAATATTATAAAAAGCCAAAGGGCAGGCTTTGACAAGCATTACCTCGGGCACAGATGTGATAGATTGTGTTACTGGTTCACAACTTTTTGTCCCCTTGCTTCCTGGAAATGTTTCCTGTAGGCATAGGGTATTTCTCCGCTGCAGCAACTCTGGACTTGACCATGTGACTTCTGTTAGCCAATGGAGCAGAAGCTTTAAGGTACTTGTTTACCTCTGTTCTCCCCATTCCTTTTTTTTTTTTTTTTTCAAATGACCAAGGCCGGGATCTCTGGGTGGCGCAGCGGTTTGGCGCCTGCCTTTGGCCCAGGGTGCGATCCTGGAGACCGAGGATCGAGTCCTACATCAGGCTTCTGGTGCATGGAGCCTGCTTCTCCCTCTGCCTATGTCTCTGCCTCTCTCTCTCTGTGACTATCATAAATAAATACAAAATTTAAAAAAACAAATGACCAAGGCCTTTTATTTTATTTTATTTTTAATAAATTAATTTTTTATTGGTGTTCAATCATTCTCCCCATTCTTGTGCTCCGGTGCCCCGCCCTGAGAAGAGCATATCTCAAGGAGCGGCTGCTTCATTGACTTCATCCAAGAATGAAAAGACCACTAGCTCTAGCTAGTAGAGCCCAACAGAGTTAGTTCTGTAAGCCCAGCCATGGCCAGCAGAGTCACAGCCAGCCCACAGCCCTCCCATGATGGAAGTAAAAATTAACTGCTGAGCCATTGAAATTTTGAGGATTGACTGTTACTGCGGCAAAAGCTGACTAATACACCAATGATGAGAATTGAAGAGAAACACTTTCTACTTGGCCAACAACAAGGAATTAATGGGTTTACATACAAGATTCAGTATGTGTTTTGCTTTATTTTGTTTTGTCCACTTTCCTAAAAGGCATGCGGTTAAAAGTGTAGTGGCCAATACAGCATAGCTCTTATTATTAATTATTTAACCATTCCTTCTCTCATTATTCAAAGCTTTATTATGTGCCTTCAAACTGTCAGGCTTTATGTAAAATTGCGTACCTTTTTGCCAATTGGCTCAAATTCATCATGGAGGCAAGTTTTCCCAGCCAACAACTTTGACAAATAAAACTAAAGAAACAGAATAAATTTGGGCTTCATTTGATTAGCTGTGCATGAGCCTTAGCCTAATAAAACATTTCTCAAAAGATCTTACACACTTTAGAGAAATTATCTCATTTACCATTATAGTATTCCTGCAAGTCAACGAGAAATATAAAATAAAAAACGTTGAGGGAAATTCGAGATTCAGAAGCTGTTCTGGAAACAATTCCTTTCATTCATCCATTCCATATACGATTATTGGTAGGCAGGTATTAGACACAAAGGGGATGCAGTGGGGAATAGGGTATAATCTCTACCTATAGCAAAATCTAGTAGGACAGATAAGCAAGCAATGAATTACAATGTGATAAATGCTCTAAAATAAAGCTCTGCCCCAGACATCGTGGAAGAACAGAAGAGGAACTTCTAGTACGGCTAGGAAGTCAGGAAATGCTACTAGAGGAAGTGGTCACTATACTTTCTACAAGGACTAGGAACTAGCTGGCACCCCTCTTCCAAGAATACAAGGCCCCCCAAAGGGAGGGTTTAGGGTGATTGCCCATCTTTCTCCTATTTTAGAGGTTATTCTGCTCTTACACACATGCTGAAAGTATATTTACGTCACTTCAATGCCCATTCCCAACATAGCACAATAATGAACTTCAAATAATAATGAAACTTTTCTTACTAGATGACCTATCTTATTAAACAAGCCCCACCTAACCCCCAATTTACCAAAAGTGTTTGTAGACATACCAACTCCTAACTGTAAGTTTGACCCAACACCTCAAGGACTTGCAAAGAGGAGAAGAAAGGCAGGAGGAGCAGCAGCACCTTGTTTTGGTCTTCATGAGACTGGGTACCCTAGGGTAATGGGTAAGACAGACCCTTGTGGTGGGCAAAACATGGCCCTCCAAGAAATCCTCCTGCTCATACCCAGAACCTATGAATACATCACCTTACATGGCAAAAGGGGCTTTGCAGATGTGATTAAGTTAAGGATATTGATATAGAGATTATCCCAGATTATCCCAGTGAGCCAATGTAATCACAAAGGTTCTTCATAAAAGGGAGGCAGGAGGGGCCAGATAGAGAGATTTGAAGACACTACCCTGCCAGCCCAGACAATGACAGAGGGGGCCACAAAGCGAAGAATGTAGGCAGTCTCTAGAAGCTGGAAAACCCAGGGAAACAAATTCTCTCCTAGAACTTCCAGAGGGAACACAGTCTCCTGCCAATATCTTGATTTTAGAACTTTTGACCTGCAGAACTGTAAGATAATAAATTGCTATTGTTAAAAACACAATGGTAAGTTTGTGTTGTTACAACTGCAATAGGAAACTAATACACCATCTGTGTGTGTATTCTTTAGGACCTCAGTGAGTTCCAAGACTTCTAAAAGAAGCACTGGGAATTAAGATGGCCATGATTCTTCATCATCGTCTCTAAGGAAGAGACCCCAGAGCAAAGGGCTTAAAAGTGCAACATGCCTTCACTTTCTCTCCTAATAAAAGGACTTATTTTACCTGCAGTCTTTAGGGAATTGCCTCACTTCTCCACTTAATTTTTCGTATGTCCATGCAAATATTATAGGCAGTTCACAGAGTCATCATATTTCTCTCCAAATCCTCCTGAATCGTCCTCTCTTCCTCTATAGAACTACTTGATGAGTAATATCTTCATCTCTGCAGCCAGAACCCTAGAAATCAACCCAAACTCCTTCCTCTCTTCCTAATCAACCCTGTCCAGTTACCCAATCCCATTGATTTTATCTCCAAAAGAAATTATGAACTTGTCTCTATACCCACTGCCACTGCCTTTGCTTAACAATTTACCATGTCCTCCTTGGATTGTTCTGTGACAACCCTCTAAGAAGTCTTATGAGCAGACAAGGAAGGACTTCATGGAAGACATAAAGGAGGAAGGACTTCACTCTCCCAGACAGGACTTGAAGACGTCATAGATAGGAAATCATCAGATCTCACACTACATTCTTTTACAAAGAAAAATTAGTTCATATAAAACACGGAACACAATGTCTGGCATCTAGTAAAAACTTAAGGAAATATTTGCTTAATCATTGAGCAACTAGAAAAATGAGTAAATAAGATTGACCTCATTGCTGTGTTTTAATACAAATCAGATAGGAGGTGACAAATATGTGATAGTTATTATTACCCTTTCATGTGTTTCAAGACTGCTTTCTGAATGAATCATCTGCCAAACTTGATAAATATCAAGCTATAAAAATAAAACCTGCATTATATAAAATTCACAAAATATAAAAAAAAAATACTTTGGGGCATAGATGGTGAGCCGAGGTGGAAGCAGGCTGTGGTAGCAAGGACAACAGACAGAAATCTTTTTTAAAAAGATACTTTGCTTAAAATAGTCACATGGAAAAAACAAAGTTATACTTTATTAAAATTATAATTTGCTTTTAATAACCTGCTATGAACTGAATCATGTAACTCCAAAATTCATATGTTGAAGCCCTAACCACCAAAGTGAGGGTTTTTGGAGATGGGCATTTGGAGGATAATTAGGTTTAGGTGAGGTTGTGAGGTTTGGATTAGTGCCCCTTATTAGAAGAGACATCAGAGAGCTTGTGTTGATTCATAACCCTGGGAATTTCCAGGATCTCCTGAGTGGCTCTGTGGGTTAAGTGTCCAACTCTGGATATTAATTAGCTCAGGTCATGATCTCAGGGTCCTGGGGTTGAGCCCCATGTCAGGCACCACACTCAGCAGAGAGTCTGCTTGAGAATTCTCTCTCTCCCTCTCCCATTGCCACTACTCCCGCTCACTTACTTTCTCACTCTCACTCTCTTTCTCTCTCAAAATAAATAAATAAATTTTAAAAAAATAATAACACAACCTTGGGAGTTTTCAGGGTGAAGTTTGAAACTGGCCTTCCTATGTGGAAGGTAAAGAGAGATCAAAGAAAAAGCCAGACCGTTCCAGACTGTCAATGGCAATTTTATTAAGGGAATTTACATATGAGGTTGATCTTGGGCAGCTGCAAGGTGAGTAGATCTTCACACCTTCCTGCTAGAATGTTAAGAGTTTACAAAGAGGCCTCAGTGGGGGTCAGCCATGGATACAGTCCAGAATGACACATCACTCTCTCAAAGCTACATCCTTGTGGCGGCTCCTAGTATAAGAAAGGTGTGGGAAATGTGCTTACAAAGAACAGAGGAGGGCCGAAGAAGCCTGCTATTGCCCTGGTCTAGCTCATGGGTCAATAGGCGGTCATGTCCTCTCAATGACCTCCTAACTACTTGCTCTCTTCCTCTCTCCCTCCCCTTTCTCTCTCTCTCTCTCTTTCTCCCTCTCTTCCCTTACCCATATGTGAGCACACAGCAAGACGGCAGCCATCAGCAAGCCAAGAGGACAATCTTCACCAGAACTCAACCATACTGGCACTCTGAGGTCAGACTCTCAGCCTCCAGAACCATGAGAAATGAATTTATATAGTTTAACTCACCCAGTCCATGGTATGCTGGTGATAGCAGCCCAAGCTAACTAATATAACCACCTCAACATGGCTTACAGCCAATGAGAACAAGACCAAGAAAAATGTACTTCTTGCCCAATGACAATAGTAATAGAAATAAAGACACATGTTTTTTGTTCCTTGTAGTAAGTTCTTATGCTTTTTACACCAAAGCTCTGACTCATTCATTAGCATTAATTCTGAACTCCAAAGAAAGTAGATTTCTCACCTGCTTTGCAAGAATAGCAATTATATACAGTGATCATCTTCTTCTTAATATACACAAAAGCAAATAAAAATTTAATCATTTTAAAAAGTAATATTAAATTATATGGCTTAGGAGTAGTCAAAAAAGGGTTGTTTCAGGTATGGAAAAAGAACTAGGAGGGACGCCTGGGTGGCTCAGTGGTTGAGTGTCTGCCATCGGCCCAGGGCATGATCTCGGGATCCGGGATGAAATCCCACATCGGATTCCCTGCATGGAGCCTGCTTCTCCATCTGCTTGTGTCTCTGCCTCTTTCTCTCTGTGTGTCTCTCATGAATAAATAAATAAAATCTTTTAAAAAGAAAAAGAACTAGGGTTAGATTTTTTTTTGGTCCTTTTTTTAATTTTTTTTTTAATTTTTTTATTTATTTATGATAGTCAGAGAGAGGGAGAGAGAGGCAGAGACACAGGCAGAGGGAGAAGCAGGCTCCATGCACCGGGATCCCAACGTGGGATTCGATCCCGGGTCTCCAGGATCGTGCCCTGGGCCAAAGGCAGGCGCCAAACCGCTGCGCCACCCGGGGATCCCTCTTTTTTTTTATTTTTTAATATAAATTTATTTTTTATTGGTGTTCAATTTGCCAACATATAGAATAACACCCAGTGCTCATCCCATCAAGCGCCCCCCTCAGTGCCCATCACCCAGTCACCCCCACCCCCCACCCACCTCCCCTTCCACCCCCCCTAGTTCCTTTCCCAGAGTTACAAGTCTTCCATGTTCTGTCTCCCTTTCTGATATTTCCCACTCATTTTTTCTCCTTTCCCCTTTATTCCCTTTCACTATTTTTTTATATTCCCCAAATGAATGAGACCATATAATGTTTGTCCTTCTCCGATTGACTTATTTCCCTCAGCATAATACCCTCCAGTTCCATCCACGTCGAAGCAAATGGTGGGTATTTGTCATTTCTAATGGCTGAGGAATATTCCATTGTATACATAGACCACATCTTTATCCATTCATCTTTCGATGGACACCGAGGCTCCTTCCACAGTTTGGCTATTGTGGACATTGCTGCTATAAACATCGGGGTGCAGGTGTCCCGGCATTTCATTGCATCTGCATCTTTGGGGTAAATCCCCAGCAGTGCAATTGCTGGGTCGTAGGGCAGGTCTATTTTAACTCTTTGAGGAACCTCCACACGGTTTCCCAGAGTGGCTGCAACAGTTCACATTCCCACCAACAGTGTAAGAGGGTTCCCTTTTCTCCACATCCTCTCCAACATTTGTGGTTTCCTGCCTTGTTAATTTTCCCCATTCTCACTGGTGGGAGGTGGTATCTCATTGTGGTTTTGATTTGTATTTCCCTGATGGCAAGTGATGCAGAGCATTTTCTCATGTGCTTGTGGGCCATGTCTACCTCTTCCTCTGTGAGATTTCTGTTCATGTCTTTTGCCCATTTCATGATTGGATTGTTTGTTCCTTTGCTGTTGAGTTTAATAAGTTCTTTATAGATCTTGTATACTACCCCTTTATCTGATACGTCATTTACAAACATCTTCTAGGGTTAAATTTTTTTTTTAATTTTTATTTATTTATGATAGTCACAGAGAGAGAGAGGCAGAGACACAGGCAGAGGGAGAAGCAGGCTCCATGCACCGGGAGCCCGATGTGGGATTCGATCCCGGGTCTCCAGGATCGCGCCCTGGGCCAAAGGCAGGCGCCAAACCGCTGCGCCACCCAGGGATCCCATCTTCTAGGGTTAGATTGTTGATTAAAATTCTGAGTATAGGGGCAGCCCGGGTGGCTCAGCGGTTTAGTGCCACCTTCAGCCCAGGGCATGATCCTGGAGACCCGGGATTGAGGCCCACGTCAGGCTCCCTGCATGGAGCCTGCTTCTCCCTCTGCCTGTGTCTCTGCCTCTGTGTGTGTGTGTGTCTCTCATGAATGAATAATAAAATCTTTTTAAAAAATAATAATAAAATAAAATAAAATTCTGTGTATAATTCTGTAAAATTCCCACCTAACAGAAAGGTGAGAGATGGAAGTGCTATAATACACCTGAAAATCAAAAGTATTTTAGGGGGAAAAAGACATTAACTCTAAACTTATCCAAAATGAAGGTATTGTTTCCTTTAGACCCTAGTTATAAGAAACAGAAAGCCATTTCATTCATTCCATGAAAACAAACTGAGAGTAATGTTTCCTTTATACAGAAACTCAGGAAAAGTCGAAAAACCAGCTTCAAAAAAAAAAAAAAAAAAAAGATTCTTCGTGAAGCCACAAGAAAAAAAATCACATTTTTTTTAAAGATTTTATTTATTTAGTCATGAGAGACACAGAGAGAGGCAAAGACATAGGCAGAGGGAGAAGCAGGCTTCTTGCAGGGAGCCTGACGTGAGACTGTTTCTCAGGACCCTGAGATCACGACCTGAGCCAAAGGTGGATGCTCAACCACTGAGCTACGCAGGTGTCCCAAAAATCAGTTCTATAGTAGAATCAATTTAAGAAACTTTAGTGACCTGTTGTTATGGTCTGAATATTTATGTCTCCTCCCAAATTCTCTTATGGAATCTACAGCCCCAAGGTGATGGCATTAGAAGGTGAGGCCTTTGGGAGATGACTGGGCCGTGAGGGTGGAGCCTTCACCAATGGGATTAGTGCCCTTGTAAGAAAGACCTCAGAGGGTTCCCTGCAACGGCCACCACCTAAAGACACAGCAAGAAGACGCCATCTATGAGCTGGAAAGAGGGCCTTCACTAGACACTGAATCTACCAGTGCTTCCTTTTTAGACTGCCATCCTCCAGGATTGGAAGAAATAAATTTCTGTTGTTCATATGCTCTCTGATCTACCTGTCTCTGGTATTTCTTTCAGAGCAGCCTGAGTGCATGGACACCTGTGATGAGGGTAATTCAGCTGATCTTCACACATCTGCTTCTCTGTGTCACCACTTGCTTATTCTCACCCCCTCTGTCTATCTTCCATGCTCTTCCATAGATAGATTTCCCTATTCACAGATCCTGCTTACTTGTCATTTCTTCCTTATAAATTTGGCTGGGCATGACCACACATGGCCCCAAGTACTTCTTTTAGCACCTTTTCATTTTCATCTCCCATTAATAACAGTCTCATTCTTTTTCCCTATTTCCAGGTCAGAAAAACATGCCACTCAGCCCAGCTCATCTTTTCACATCTCTGGGTCATTGGTATACTTCTTCACTGTCCTGCCATCAGGTCTATCTAAGCAGCTCTGGAAGAAGTAGGGAGGGGACATAAAGGAACAGGGACCCACTTTCCCACAGAGACTATGGCCAGCCAGGCATCTGATGGCCTGACCCATCAAGAATATTAAGGGAAGTCCAAGAACAAAAATGAGGGAAGGGTTAGGCTCACTTTTTTTTTTTTTTTTTTTTTTAAGATTTATTTATTTGAGAGAGAGAGGAAGCATTCCAGGCAATCAGGAGGAGGGGTAGAGGGAGAGAATCTTAAGCAGACTTCCTGCTGACCCTCGAGTCCAGTGCAGGCTTAGATCTCCTGACTCTGAGATCATGACTCCCAGCCAAAATCAAGAGTTGGAGGCTCAACCAACTGTGCCACCCAAGCATCCTTGGGTCACTTTTTAAATCCAAATATCATTACAGACCAAAATCTGACCACAGATAAGAGGGAGCTGTGGGAGTTTTTTTTTTTTTCTCTCTCTTTTAAAGTAAACTTAAAGCAGAAATGTACATATATTCTTGTCTTTAAGATATGCTATTCCTATTTCTAAGAAGCAAAGTGAGTAAGAATGAGGATGTCACAGTGGCCTCAAAGATAGCTCTGAGCTCTTAGCAATTGGAAAACAGTACATTCCAAGCAACCATGAAAAGGTCTGGATATGTGCTAACAGAAATTTAGTGAGAGTCAGAAGCATGAACACGTGTATAATTTCACATTTTCTAGTATTTACATTTTTTTATTTTTTAAAGACTTTATTTATTTATTCATGAGAGACACAGAGAGAGAGAGAGAGGCACAGGCAGAGGGAGAAGCAGGCTCCTTGCAGGGAGCCCGATGTGGGACTTGATCCCAGGACTCCAGGATCATACCCTGGGCAGAAGGCAGGCTCTAAACCGATGAGCCACCAAGGCATCCCTAGTAGCTACATTTCAAAAAATAAGAGAGGAAGAAGTGGAAAATATTGAGTGATAAATTTTACTTAACCTACTTATCCAAAATATTATGGTATTATTATAATTATACATATATAATTATATTTGTAATACAATTATGCATATTTATAACTGGATATTAAAATTAATATAATTGTTAAATTATATAAAATCAATATTAAAATTGTAAATATGTATAATGATAATTATGATATTTTGGATAAATGCAATACATAATATTGTGATAATAAATATCATATTTATAATGTTATTATTATACTATTATCCTAAACTGCCGATCCGCTCATCTCCAGTCAGATCAGCATGTGGGCGGCCTGGAAAAGGCAGTGAGGCAGGTGCAGATGAATGAGTCACCACAGAGGAAGGTGAGAAGAGGACAGAAGATGCGGAAGGAAGAATAAAGTGCAGAAGAATAGGAGTGAAAGGAGAGCGATGGAAGAGGCGAGGATAGCAACCACAGGGCAAGAGGGAATTTGACCAGCAACAGATAGGGCCCTGCTGTGGGGCGGGTGGGGGAGGGAGGGCGGGCAGGTGTAGGAATCTCTGAACTTGTGCCCTAGGGAATCTAGCCCAGAACAAGAGCCAAGGACCCAGGAACCCCAGGTCAAAGTCAGCCAGGCCAACAAATCCAGCTCATAAAAATCAAGAGCTTAGGAAAACCAAGAGAGCAGCATCAAGGACAAACAGCATTTGCAGAGTTGACAAAGTAGAATATGTTTTGCTTTATATCCACAAATTAATACAGTTGCTTCATCTAGTTGGGCTCCTGATAATGAGCTCCATGGGAGGGCCTCACTTAAGGCGAAAATAATTGCTGGACAGGTTTTGCATGAGTGAAGAAGACAAGGCCCACCCTCACGAAAACTGAGCCGGTCGTTCAAGTGACCAACAGTTCTGATTTGTTTTTTCATTTTTCCTTGGCTATAGTTATCATTTCTTAGTGGGCCATGGGTCCAAGCTCATCAGAAGAAGTTTCTCTGTTTTGTTTTGTTTTCTTAAGATTTTTTTTTTGTATATTTTTTTATTAGAGTTCAATTTGCCAACATATAGTATAACACCCAGTGCTCATCCCATCAAATGCCCCCCTCAGTGCCTGTATTTATTTATTCTTGAGAGACAGAGAGAGAGGCCGAGACCCAGGCAGAGGGAGAAGCAGGCTCCTCACAGGGAGCCCAGGATCAAGACCTGAATCAAAGGCAGAGGCTTAACCACTGAACTACACTGGTGCCCCTGTTTCCCTGTTTCAAATGCTGCCACAAAGAAGGTCTTGGGGCAAAACGGCCTCAGAGGCAACCGAGGTTAATGCACTGGCTCTGGGCTCCCCGAGGGGCTGACATCTCGCTGAGAGACCAAGAAGGTGTTTTCCCTTCATTTACAATGACTCATCAGACAAGGAAGTGTGGCGACTGCTCTTCACCATTTTCCAAACACACATGGTACAAATTGTGCCGAATAGCAGTAGGTACCAGAGCAAGTAAGTGTTCTTCGGCATGAGTAATATAAATTAAATGAAATGAATGGAACCGACCACATGGAGATGGCTGGAGAAAAGAGCCTTCATTATGTAAAAGAGAAACCCCAGCCCCTGGTGCTGCTACAGCTACCTCATCCAATAAAAATACATATTAAAACTCAAATAAAATGAAACAGAGATGTAATGTTATAACCGAATACCTCTTAAAAATTAAAGTGAAAGGTAAAACATAATGTTAAAGAGCATTTAATGACATGAAAAGATGTTTCCGATGTTTTGCTAAGGGAAAAAAAGCAGGTTATAAAAACAAGTGTTCGCTATGATCTCATTTTTGTTAATTTTATGTAAGTAAATGTGCACAGAAAATGTTGGGCTGGTATACACTAACATGTCAACAGAGGTGGGATTCCAGGGGGTTTGTATTTTCTTTTCTATCCATCTTTTCCAAAATTTCCACAATAAACATCATTTTAACAAGAAAACTCTCCTGTAATGCATAAGGGTGCTCTGTTTTTGAGGTGGCTGCCGATACTCTCCCCACTTCACCTTGTCTACCGCCCCCCACCCCACCTGCCTCAGCCACAGCCATTAAAAGTGGCAGCTCCACTTGTCACCCACATCGTCTCTCATTCGCTCCATGAGAGAGTGGGGTGGATCCAAGAGGAAGTAATGACCAGTTTGCAAGACCGATTTCAGGGTGTGGTTTTTTTTGTTTTGCTTCCTTCACATTTTAAAGAATGTGCCTGGTAACACCCCACAGCGCTGTTCCCACTGCTGACAAGAGCCGGAGGGCGAGGAGAGGCCCCTTCACAGACTGCTGAGACCTGCTGGGAGGCAACAGTGTGGTGTCCCCACCTCCAGCCTGCCACCTCTGCCCCCATCTCCTGGGACTCTCCTTGGTCTGGAATGAAGGAGGGTGGGGTTCCTCAGAGCTCCCCACCCTGCTCAGCACAGAGAACGCCTCCCTCTCTTCCTGCTCCCTTTCCCTCTGGCCCTCCACCACATATGTGGCCTTCGTAAAATTCCAGTTGTCTATGCAATCAATTCTGCTATCTGGAAAATTCTCATGTCTGACCTTTGTAGACTTTCCATTTTGTCTTTCTTTTACTTTTCAACATTTCAGCTGAAAATGGAAAATTCAATTAGATTCCTGCCACCGCTTGAATTCCTAGTGAGGCTCACTAAAAACATCAGAGATTTGGTCTCCATAGGCTTTCATTTCTGATAAGAGGACTCTTGTTCACTCCCATTTGCATCACTTGGACTTCCCATCATTTAAGAAAAAGCAAAGCAAAATTGACTTAGGGCACATAAGTGGCTCAGTGCCTTTGGCTCAGGTGGTGATCCCGGGGTCCTGGGATTGAGTCCTGCATTGGGCTCCCCACAGGGAGCCTGCATCTCCCTTTGCCTATGATTCTGCCTCTCTCTGTCTCTCGTAAATAAATAAATAAAATCTTTAAAAAAAAAAAAAGCAAAGCAAAATGTGACAAACTATAAAGCTTCAGGTACAATTAAGGCACACTTTTAAAACTTAAGAATGCATCTATGCATAGAAAGATGGTACAGATATATTGACTATATAAACATGTAAGAGCAGATAAAATACAACATGCATGATGATCCCCTTTAAAAAAAATCATGGTATATCTACATATTTTCAAAAGTCTGAAAAGACGTTTGTCAAGGTGTTGACAATGGTTTTTGCTGAATGGTAGGATTTTTTTTCTTTCCCGTGTCTCTCTCACACACACACACTCATCCTTGATGTATTTTCTAATTCCTCTATATGTACATAATGTGTAATATTTTTATTTAATAAAATAAACACAGTCCAGATTATCTCAGCACATCACCTATGCTATACCTAGCACATAGTAAGTACTTAATAAATATTTTAATAAACATTTAGTAAATAAAAGAAACACCTAATTCTGTTGGAAAATAATAGTAGACTGCATTTATTGAGAGCTTACTACATACCAGATGCTGTACTTAAAGTTTTATGTATACATATATACAATATCTCATTTAAACCCCACAACAATATTTTTTTTTAAGATTTTATTTATTTATTCATGAGAGACACAGAAAGAGAGGCAGAGACACAGACAGAGGGAAAGGCAAGCTCCATGCAGGGAGCCAGATGTGGGACTCCATCCCAGGTCTCCAGGATCACACCCTGAGCTGAAGGCAGATCCTCAACTGCAGAGCCACCCAGGTGTCCCAAACCCACAACAATATTATTAGATTTGTACTATTATTCAACCCTTTTAATTTTTTTTTCTTAATTTTTATTTATTTATGATAGTCACACACAGAGAGAGAGAGAGAGGCAGAGACACAGGCAGAGGGAGAAGCAGGCTCCATGCACCGGGAACCCGATGTGGGATTCGATCCCGGGTCTCCGGGATCGCGCCCTGGGCCAAAGGCAGGCGCCAAACCGCTGCGCCACCCAGGGATCCCTATTCAACCCTTTTAAAAAGATGATTGAGACATAGAGCTGGATTTTTGGTTTGTTTGTTTGTTTGTTTGCTTTTTTTTTTTTTTTAAGATCATATGTATTTATTTGGGATCCCTGGGTCGCTCAGCCATTGAGCATCTGCCTTCAGCCCAGGGCATGATCCCAGAGTTCCAGGATTGAGTCCCACATCGGGCTCCCTTGCATGGAGCCTGCTTCTCCCTCTGCCTGTGTCTCTGCCTCTCTGTCTCTCTGTATTTCTCATGAATAAATAAATAAAATCCTTTAAAAAAAAAAAAAAAGATTGTATGTATTTATTTAAGAGAGATTGCACAAGTAGTGGGGAGGAGCAGAGGGAAAGAGAGAAGTACATTCCCTGCTGAGCAGGGAGCCCAATGTGGGGCTTGATCCCAGGACCCCAAGATCATGACCTGAGCTGAAGGTGGATGCTTAATGGACTGAGCCACCCAGGGTCCCCAAGACAGAATTTAAAAAAGAGGGCAGCCCAGGTGGCGCAGCAGTTTAGCGCCACCTGCAGCCCAGGTCATGATCCTGGAGGTCTGGGATCGAGTCCTGCTGCATTGGGCTCCCTGCATGGAGCCTGCTTCTCCCACTGCCTGTGTCTCTGCCTCTCTCTCTCTCTCTCTCTCTGTAACTCTCATGAGTAAATAAAATAAAAATCTAAAAAAAAAAAAAAAATGCAAGCTCCAGAACACATGTCAATCTGATTGTAGTAACCCTTACTCTTCATTGTCCCACTAGGGAATGGTTTTGATTATAAAATCAAGTAAGATTTTTGATATAGTTAGATTAATACCTAACATATTTGTAATTGTTTTCTATTCATTGTCTTTGTTTTCAGATCCTTTTTTTCTTTTTCTTTTTTTTTCTTTAAGTAGGCTCCACACTTACTGTGTGGCTCAAACTCACAACCCTAAGATCAAGACCTGAGATCAAGAATCAGATACTCCATTGACTGAGCCACCCAGGCTCCCCATCTTTTTTTTCTTCCACTCTTTTCTGCCTTCTCTTTTGAGCATTTTATAGGATTCCATTTTTTTCTCTTCTCTTAGCATATCAGTTACACTTCTTTTTCTAACTGTTTTTAGCGATTGCCTTAGAGTTTACAACATGTGTTTACAACTAATCCAAGCCCTCTTTTAAATAATATTATAACACATCACACAATGCAAACAACTTAGAGTATTTCAGTTTGTCTCTCCTATCACTGCTATCATTCATTTTATTTATCCGTAAGCAATACTTACTGAATACATTGTTGCTATTATTTTTTTTGAACCAACTGTTTTCTGTTTAGATCAATTCAGAATAAGAAAAATAAATATTTTTACTTTCATTTTCCTTCTCTAACACTCTTTTTATATAGATCTGAGTTTCTGACATATATCATTTTCCATCTCTGTAAAAAAGTTTTTTAAGATTTATTTATTTATTTATTCATTTATTCATTTATTCATTTATGATAGACAGACAGAGAGAGAGAGAGAGAGAGGCAGAGACACAGACAGAAGGAGAAGCAGGGCCCATGCCAGGAGCCCGACACGGGACTCAATCCTGGGACTCCAGGATTGCGCCCTGGGCCAAAGGCAGGCCCCAAACCACCAAGCCACCCAGGGATCCCCTTCTCTGTAAAAAAAAATAATAATAAATAAATAAATAAATAAATAAATAAATAAATAAATAATTCTTGCAAGGCAAGTCCCCAGGCAACAATTCCCTCCATTTCTGGTTGTCTGAGAAAGTTTTGATTTCTCCTTTTTTTTTTTTTTTATTTTTTATTTATGATAGGCACACAGTGAGAGAGACAGGCAGAGACACAGGCAGAGGGAGAAGCAGGCTCCATGCACAGGGAGTCCGACGTGGGACTCGATCCCGGGTCTCCAGGATCACGCCCTGGGCCAAAGGCAGGCACTAAACCACTGCACCACCCAGGGATCCCTGATTTCTCCATTTCTGAAGGATAATTTCACTGGATACAGAATTCTAGGTTGGTGATATTTTTTCTTTCAACTGTTTAAATATTTCAGTCCACCCTCTTCTTTTGTGCAAGGTTTCTGAAGAGAAGTCCAATTCAATTCTTTTCTTTGCTCCTCTGTAAGGGGTGTCTTTTCTCTTGTTTCTTTCAGGATTTCTCATTGGGGAACCTGGGTGGTTCAGTCAGTTAAGCATCTGCCTTCAGCCCAGGTCATGATCCCAGGATCTTGGGACCAAGCCCTGAGTCAGGCTCTCTGCTCAACAGGGAATCTGTTTCTCTCTCTCCCTCTGCTGCTCCCCCTGCTTGTGCTCTCTCTGTCAAATAAATAAATAAAATCTAAAAAAAAAAAATTTATCTTTATCTTTTATATTCCACAGTTTGAATAGGATATCTAGGTTTATATATGGTTTGGGGGTTTGTGTGTGTGTGTGTGTGTGTGTGTGTGTGTGTATTTTATGAGCTCCTGGATTGGTGGTTTTATGAGTTTGGTATTTTATGAGCTCTCCGGATCTGTGGTTTGGTGTCTGGCATTAGTTTGTGGAAATTCTCAGTATTGGGTCAAATTGGGTTTCTTTCTTCTTCTCCAGCTGGTATTCCCATTAAACGTATGTTACACCTTTTGTAGTTGTCCCATACTTCTTAGATGTTTTATATTTTTCATTCTTTTTTTCTCTTTGAATTTAGTTTTAGAAGATTCTATTGACATTTCTTCAAGCTCATTGGCTCTTTCGTTAACCATGTCCAGTCTCTTGACCAGCCCATCAAAGACATTCTTCATTTCTGTTACAGTGGTTTTTGGTTTTAGCATTTCCTTTTGATTCAATCTTAGAATCATTTGCTTACATTACCTATTTGTTCTTGTGTGTCTTCTACTTTCTCCATTAAAGCCTTAGCATATTTAGAAGGTTTTTTCTAAAGTGTCTAATTTTTCATTCTGCTCCTCTGCTCAGAGCTGTTGCCCTGACACAGCTCTCACCTATGGCTGATGCAAAATCACAACTGAACCAAGCCATATCCCCTACTAAAGTATAAACTCTTTGACCGATGGGATAGTATGGATAATTCGTCTTGCTAGCCCAGCACAAAGGTTGGCCCATTATAGGCACCCAATACTTGATTATCAATTGACTGAAAGGACAACAAAAGATCCTGGATCTGATATCCTCTCTGACTAATTAATAAGAATTTGGAAGGCAGGATAATCCAAAGCTAATTTGAAATCCAGATGATCCATTTGTTGATTATTGGAAGTGGATTATATAATGTAACTAATTTCTTTTTTTTTTTGTAACTAATTTCTAAATGCAATTTGGGTGTCATAAATACTTAAAAGATCATTAAGAACAGAAGATTTAAGGTCAAAACTGTTACTGATATTGAAGTACATTCATAGAACATAAAATAACTACTATGATGCTTATAGAATAAAAAATAAAATGCTAATGTAATCAGCAAGTAAGTAAAGCCGGGTAATAGAGGTGTCCTTTCTATTAACCAGCTATATTTTAGTGTTGAAGGGAAGTGATGATACATGAATGCTTCTAAATTACCTCAGAATTCAACTTTCTCCTCTCTCTGAGGACTAAGAATAGGTACATTTTCAGAAAAGATTTGAGAAAAAAAAAAAAAAAGATTTGAGCACTGCTCACTGATCATTTTTTTCATTTGTAATTATTTCCTCCTTTATAGTTGATGACAACTTTAAGAATTTTCTATTGATGGAGAAAACCTTAAAGCTACTTAAAATAGAGAGTTGAAGGGGCACGTGCATGGCTCAGTTGGGTAAGTGTTGGACTCTTAGTTTCTGCTCAGGTCATGATCTTGGGTAGAGCGACGGGCCTCATGTGGGCTCTATGCTCAGCACAGTCTGATTCAGATTCTCTCTCCCTGTCCCTCCCACTTACTCTTTCTCTCAAATAAATAAAAATTGTTTTAAAAAGAATAGAGAGATTAAACTTTAAGATTTTTATTTATTTATTTGAAGAGAGAAAGAGAGAGCACAAGCAGGAGGAGGGGCAGAAGGAGAAAGAACAAGAAACTCAAGCAGACTCCACACTGAGTGTGGAATCTAAGGCAGGGCTTGATCCCAGGACACTGAGATCATGATCTGAGCCAAAATCAAGAGCTGGTCACTTAACCAAATAAGCCACCCAGGCACCACTAGAGAGATGCAGTTCTAAAGATATTCAGTGTTTAGTTCAATGCATCCACAAGGGTTCTTACTCAGCTTGCCAATTTCCTACAGCCCCACCCCAACCTCAGCATTCATTCCTAAATCTGGCCTAACATCAGCTAACACATCTCAGATGCCAGGCACTTCGCATATGTGGGCTAATGGACTCCTCACAGGAACACTAGTTATATTGTGATTAAATGCATTTCATTGATGAGAAAAATGAGGCATGTAGACAGTAAGTAACTTGTGTAAGAACTTGGACTTCAACCCAGGCCACCTGACTTTGGAGTTTTACCCACTGTTCAATATTGGAAAGAGCTGAAACTTCTGTATTGCAACTGGATACTAGGTTAGGAAGTCAGACCCCACACTGTCCCCAACAATGGAAGCTCTTATTGTGGACTGTCCTGTTCTATTGCCAGGACAACACCTGAGCTTTTTGATCAGAACTTTTGTTGTTGTTATTTTGCATATGTCAGAGAGGCCTGTTTGATGAGAAAAGTATGAACCTGGCATCTGCTACTGGCTTCTGGAATCCCATTATGTAATCATTTGGCCATATGCCCAAAGCCTTTGACAATAGGTACATTTTTAAAATATTATTATTTTTAGCTGAAGGCATTCTATACAGTGAGTCATTCTTATCAAAAAACAAATCCCATCAACTTCAAGATCATTTTCTCAGCCCCTCCCTTCATAGGACTAACATGCTTTCCCACAAAACATTTGATGATAGAAAGCTTCTCCAACTGGTAAAACTGGAAATTGCACAGGAGGCCTTAAAAGGAACACTGTAAAAGGTCTGTACAGCCAAGTCTTTAGAATTTCTCTTTTACAGGTTTCACAGGAGTATTCTGTGGTAGAAGCCTATTGATTACTCTTCTCAAAAGGGTCTCCAGGATTTTTTCTTTTCTTTTCTTTTCCTTTTTTTTTTTTTTTTTTTTTTGGATTTTTTCTTTAATGACTTATGCAGTAGAGGGTATCTTGTGAGTGACTCATCATTTCTGTGTTCTTAACAAAACTACATCTGAATAGGCTGAATAGGTGGATTCTTCTATGCAAAGACGTTTCTAGGCACTTCGATAAGTCCTCCATTCAGTAAATGTGTATTTTTTTAAACATCAGTCATAGTGATAAGCACAGGAATAAAAAGTTATGGGACAAAATTCCTGACCTCCAGGTGCTCACAGTCCAAAAACAATAAAAGATACAATGTACAAACATCTTCAATCCCAATGGCATGCCATTAGAGCCCCCTAGAGGCACACCTTACTCCAGCGGTGGAAGATGGCCAAGACTGACTCAGAGCTGAGCGATTCAAGGACAAGAAGTTTGCTAGGCAGTCGGGAGGGGATGGGGTGTTCCAGACAGAGGGAAGAGCATGTCCAAATGCACTGAGGAGGTGCCCATGATCTCAAGTGGTGGCGAGCCAGTCACCAAGACAGGAGTAGAAGGGTGAACTGGGAAAGAGGAACCAGGCCCAAAATATGACAGATATAATAGGTCAGCACCTGGAGACTTGGAACCTGCAGAAGCCTAGGAATTCAAGGAAGTCCAAGATCTGAACAAATGCAGCCAGTGGCCAGAAGTGGACAGAAAGCTGACTGTTGATGACTGCAAAGAATTCAGAGAGCCAGTGCCAAAAACCGGAGATGTTGAACAGACCAGCAAGGGTGTGTCCAGGGTGCATGGGACAAGCTTCAGTACCCATCCCCACCATAAGCCCCCTGCGCACCCCCTAAGCCCCCAACATAAAATCCAAGTTTGAAGAAGGGATGAGATCGCTGTGCAAATCCTGTTCTAAACCAAGTCCACAGAACAACTTTTTCCAACTAGATTGCTTTCCAAAGCCCTTCTCTGTAGAAATTCTAGAGCAACCCTTGAGAACCAGAATGACAAAAGGAGAAGAGATGTGGATTCCATGACCTAAGTCTGGGTAATAGTTGATAATAATTATAGCTAATGTTGATCAAAGGCTTCTTCAAGCACAATATTATACATTCCCCCAGCATTATGCTCTTAAATCTCTATACGATTCTGTAAGGAACTCCGCATGGGCTGGCACTTACACTGTAGCACTGTTTATTTGTTGTCCTAGAGATTTCTTTAGTACGAAAATTAACTGCTGCTAAAATTTAGCAGCTTCTAGCATGCATGTTTCTTGTAAATGTTACAGATTCAAAGATAAAATGATATGCTATTCTATTTCTCCCCATTGAAGATTGTAGCTTCTCAAGATGAAAATATATTTTTAAATATTTCAATTATTCAAAGTTACATGAAATACTATCCAAGCCAGCAACCTATTTTTAGAGAAAATAAGTTATTGAAGCAAGTTAGCACTGATACCAAAAGCAGGACGTGTCACTATTTTACAACAAATTATCAAATCACACAAATTTCCATTCCATTTACCGATTTGCAAGTGATTATGAATTTTTATTATTTTGTAAGCAATCATTTAATTCGTGTAACTTTACAAAACTAATTTTGCAATCACTGTTCTTGTTAGAGAAATAAAGTATACTAACTAAAATGTTGCTTACTTAAGGGAAGGGCACCTTTTTCCAAGTCTCATAGAGCCATTCTATGACCTAACAGCCCTGGGAAAGGAGTCAAGAATGGAGAAGAAAGCAAGTGCTGTGCCCGTCTTTTGAGGCCACAGCAAGTCCCTCCAGAGGTCTACCCCGGCACGATTCAGTTATATGAGCCAATAAATTCCTTTTTTGCACCAGTTACTTTGGTTTGAGTTTTCAGTCATTGGCTACCAAAGGAATCGTAACTGTTACAGGGCGTCATGCTCAGATCTGCAAGATTCGCTTGAGGAAAATCAGGTAGAAAGCTAATGACGCAGTCCAAGAAAAAGAATGGGGTGGCTCTGGCTAAGGCACACGGTGGGGATGGGCTCCACAAGTGGTCTCCAGCCACATGGATAGTGGGACTAGCGGAGCATAAGGAAGGAAGGAAAGGGAGTCATCTAAACTGGCTGGCATTTCCAAGCGCCGTGTAGAAAATCACAAATTACTAACTGATAAAATTAGAAATCTCCAACATCTGGCTCACCCTCTGATCTCCTATCTGGATTATTGTCAGATCACTCCAGCCACCCTGGAGTGTGAGGCACATACAGCCATCTTCGTAAAAGGAAGATCTTCAAATTTTGGGAAGAGACATCACTCAGCAAGATTAAACCACAAGGAAGAAAAGCAGACGATAACAAATGAGGAAGTACACCTGGCTTGACTTGAGTGACAGCCATAAAATTAACTCTACTTAAGGGGTTTTCTAAAAACATAAATCTCCAAGTTGTCAGGGCGCTACTGGGCATAAAAATCACAACATATCCAAATATACAATATAGTCTAGTAATTAAGTCAGCTGTCACCAGAAAGGACTTTTATTCCCTCCGATTACATTCCCTCTGTGAACCTGCCAGGCCACCTCATACATGAGACAGGTGCTTTCAGTAACTAGCTAAACACTGCATGTCAGCCATTTAATTGCAGAACTGTAGTTCAAGAGTTGAAAAACAAATTCATCTTCGCTGTTTTTATATCATGTAACATACCTCCCTCCCACACCCCTAGAGTTTGCAATATACATGTTATTAGTCTATTAGCTCTAAGTAAATCAACATTACCAAAATATGCTATAGTCAAATGGGAAATATTGGTGGTGTATGGTATCAATTATAACGATTCTGCAAAAACCTTTTTTAAATTGATTTCCTAAGGGCAGTATCCATACACAGCCAAAATTAAAGCCATCAGATGAAGTTCTACCTACATAAAACCCTGCAAAGAGCTTTTTGATTGCTTCCTTGGCTTTAGCACTATTAATGCTGGCGATAGCTCTTTATTTTTGGATCTCTCTACTCCACTGGCTTCAAGGACACCGCCTGGCTTCTCTCCTGTACCAGGCCTCTTTTTAACAACTGATTTGAGAACGATTTTTTTCTCCTACACCACTCACTGATGTCACTTTGACCCAGTCCCACAATTGAGCATTCCAGGAGTAACATTATTGAGCGTAAAAAACTCCAGATCTTGTTCTAAATTTTTTCCTTATAGTCCTATCTTTTCTTTAAACGTGAGCTTTGCCGCTAAGGAAATGCACAGCAGCATTTTCCATGAAGTGCAATTTGCTAGGATGTTATTTCATTTTCTCACATTGCTAGTTAGCAGTTAGGATGGATCTCATACTTACAAACTAAAAGCATGACGAGGATACATTGGCATAGATTCCTCTAAAAATAATGACATATTTAATTTTGATCTTCAACTTGCGAAAAATGGTTATTTCTCTTCTGGTGAATTTTATCAAATGGTTTCCTACAGCCATGGCACCCGGCCCTGGCTTTGCATCAGAATCCCTGTGAGGTTGTTTAAACATACAGATGCCCAAGGCCCTGGTGCCAGAAATTCTGAATCCGCAGCTAGCATTTGTATATTTAAAAGCTCCACAGGTAATTTTGATGGGCAGCCAGCATTGAGAACTGCTGTTCTACAATATGCCTAAAAGCTTTTCTTCTGAGAGAATGGGGGGATAAAGATGAATTTAATTCCTAAGTTTTGAAAGCAGCCATTCAATATTGACCCACGTTTTTATGTATCGACTCCAATGGAGAAGGAGCAAGGTAAGAGAGAACAAGGAATAATAACCTTGTTCCACCGTAGAGTGTGACATCTGGCTGAGACACTCTTCACCAGCCTCCTCTGTGTTGCGCAGCTGTCTACTGCCTGGATGTCCCCAAGTCCTTCAGCATGCTGGGGTCCCCTCATTTTCTGAGCTCTTGATAAAACTAACTTAGATCTCATTCTTTAACAGGGGGAAAGTTCAGAGACCTCTCTCCTATCTTTGGGATTGATTTGGAGGCGAAGTAGAAGTGAGAGAAACTTGCACTTCCCCCAGGCTCCTGGGTCCCTAAATCCGTTCAGGCTGCTACAACAAAAATACCAGAGATTGAGTGTGATAAACAACAAACGTTTATATCTCCTAGTTCTAGAGGTTGGGAAGTCCAAGATCAAGGCACGCGCAGATTCTGGTCTGGGGAGAGCCCACTTGCGGTTTCATGGACAGCCACCTTTCACCGTGTCCTTACTTGCTGGAGGGGTAAGGGAGCCCTCTGGGGTCTCTTTTACAAGGACACTGACCCCATTCATGAGGGCTCCACCCTCATGACCCAATCACTTTCAAAAGGCCCACCTCCATATACCACCACACTGGGGGAGCAGGCCTCAAGAAATGAATTTGGGAGGTGAACACACTCAGTCCACTGCAGTCTTCAAGTTCTCACTTCCTCTGAATTCCCTTCCCTGCTCTCCCAGTCTTGCCTCTGTTCCTGCGGACCCTTCCTGTGCAACCCCACCCACCAAATGCACTGATGACCCCTGCCCTCCCTACAGGACCACCATCACCAAGGGGCTGGTAGCAAACGCAGAGTACAGGTTTAGAGCGACAGAGGTGAGTTATACAGAGCAGAGCTCAGCTACAAATTCCAGTTTGAAGACCAGGAATCTGTTCTAAAGTCTCCTGGCCATTCGAACTCCAGAATGCCCTCTGCATGCCTCTGTGTAGAGCCCTGCCCACTGGCAGGCGGCTCCCCAGGCCTCCCATCCACTCCACTCCAGCTGCCAGCCCCCGCGCTACTACTTGCTCTGTGCAGAGCAGTTGAGCTCTCCCTCCGTCCCCACATCATCCAGAGCCTGCTGCATGACCGACCCTCCCCTGTTGTTCCCCACAAATCCATCCAGCTATTTGGTCATCCAGACCAACCATTCTCTTTCAGACACTTTACTGCTCTCTGTTGAATGTTTTCTGCCCATTAAACTTGTCCCCAAGCACCTAACAGAGATCAGCCTGAATTAATAATTAAAATTTTAAAAACCTGTAAGCTTCTTTGAACTCTTGAAAGGTTTTATAAATACTAAGAAGTCCTTCCACAGATCCTTTGAAAACTCCCAGCGCCCTTACTAATTAGAATCTTGCATTAGAATCTTCGATTCTCTCCCACCACCATGGTGTGTTGGGTACATTTTTTAACAACTGCGGGGGCGGGGGTCGGAGGAAGGCTGACTTTGTAGCTTTCTGGGGTATCGAAACCCCTGCCAAGGCGGATTTCAAGCTACAACAGGGTGCTGCTGAGCAGGCGGGTGGGAAGGGACCACACAGGGAGCTCTCAGAAGAGTGGCTCTGGGGCACCCCTGGGGCGAGCCCACAGGTCAGAGCTGTTAATGCAGGTGAACAGAGGCCAGTGGAAGTGGCCGCAACATTCCCACTGCTGCCCAGCCCCGGTTCTGCATCCCTCACTGCTCTACAGGTGCTTCTCCCACGAGGGCTCCCCAGTCACCTCCCTGCTCAGACTCAGGGTCTCAGATCTGATTCCCAGGAAACGGACCGAAAACAACCGGCTATATTTATTGACAAGATGAGTCAAAATTGATTGTGTGAAAGCATGATTTCATAAAGGCCATGACTCCAGAGATATCTGGAGGATAGGATTCAAAATAGTTAATGCCTGGAAGGGCGCAGGCATCTGGGGATCAGAACACAGAGGCCGTGAGTGGTCAGCCAGCACACCCAGACCAACGTAGGCCGGCTGACTGTCATCTGGATTTCAGTGACTGAGCTCATGGTCATGAAGATGGTATCAAAAGCAGGGAGGACACTGGCAGCTGGCCAGTTCTCTCCTGCAGAATTTTGTTTGCCATACCAAGGGGACGTATGCTAAGAGTGGTCACCAAGACACAGTGGCTATTACTTCAACTATCTGCCCAATCACAATAAAAGAATACAGCTCTGCTTCTTCTCAAAAAGGGTCCTGCTCTCCTAACTGTGTTGAGCTCTGTCTCCAAAAAAAGAAAAGAACATTGTTTCTTGGGTGCCTGTGTAGCTCAGTGGTTGCACATCTGCCTTCCACTCAGGTCGTGATCCC
This sequence comes from Canis lupus baileyi, assembly GCF_048164855.1. NCBI lineage: Eukaryota > Metazoa > Chordata > Mammalia > Carnivora > Canidae > Canis > Canis lupus. The sequence goes on along the minus strand of NC_132842.1, from coordinate 10,197,411 downwards.
GGGGCCCTAGGATCGAGTCCTGCATCGGGGTCCCCGCAGGGAGTTTACTTCTCTCTCTCTCTCTCTCTCTCTCGATCTGTGTGTGTGTGTGTCTCTTGTGAATAAATAAATAAAATCAAAAAAAAAAAAAAAGAAAGAAAGAAAGAGAAAGAAAGAAAGAAAGAAAGAGAAAGAAAGAAAGAAAGAAAGAGAAAGAAAGAAAGAAAGAAAGAAAGAAAGAAAGAAAGAAAGAAAGAAAGAAAGAAAGAAAGTTGTTTTCTGACATGGTGACCAGATGAAGAGTGTCATCTTTATACTTTTAGAGGCTGAATTCTAAAGATCTCATCTGAAGACAGTCTCCCCTGGGTGCATCACACTCCGGGGCACCTGGTTGGCTCCATCGTTGGAACACGCAACTGTAGATCTCAGGGTTGTGAGTTTGAGCCCCACATTAAGTATGAAGATTACTTAAAAAAGAATTTACCATGCAGTATAACCAGCACATTTATCCTCAAGGATAGGAAGACCCAGGTTTTGTGGCTCCTGAAATGAATACAATTTTAGAGCACTTCTTCAAGAAAAAAAGAATACAAAATCCTAAATACTCAGGTAGATGTGAGCGTATTTTCACTCAGTAAAGAAAAATTACAACATTACACATTTCAGAAGGTGACAAATGCCACAAACAGCATAAAATCTAGAAACTGTAATCGTAACCTTATTCATTAACTGTCCACCATGCCTCTCTAAGGCTTTTTCCCCACAATTTTTTTTTGGTTGCATCTTCTTGGATAGCATCGATTTTGTCATATTTCCCCAGAGATGATACAAAGAGAATTTAGTCTTTCCTCTAGCATTGTTGATCACAATGTGTGTTTCATTATCGATAGTTTAGAAGAGTTTCTTTCAGCTTCATAAATTATTAGTGGAAATGTCATGTAAATTTCTAGGACTGCTGTCAAACTTGAGAGAATGAGCTCCATCAGATTTTTTTTTTCACGTAGATTTGAAAGAATACAGAGTTAGCTTGTGGCTTCATGTGCCAAACTTCTTCCTCTGTCTCATCGGTCCAGTACCCTGCACAGTCCTTCAATTTCCTGTCATGATTCTTCTACATCTATCCCTGCATTTTTTTTTATGACACCATGTAATCAATGCTGTTGGCAGTAAAAGAAGGTCTGGAAAGGTCACAAAGACCTGCCCCTTGCACCTCACGAAGTCACTTTGGTGGTTTTGGTGGGGTTTTTTTTCCTTATTGTGAGGATGAAATGTGAATAGCACTTTATAAATGGCAACTAATTTTAGTGCTTACAAAAGTATCATACAAATGTAAGCGATTTTTTTTAATGTAAGCGATTTTTATCATGATTATTGTTTTGGGTTTTTTTTTTTAAGGTTAAAAGGATACCCTGAGAATTTCTGTTGCATTGTCTGTGATGTCTTCTCAACTCAACCGCATTCGAGAAAAACCCACCTCAAGGCAATTGGCATAAGCTTGTAGAGAATAGAATTGATTCACCTGTATTAAAATAGTGAAAATGTTTTCTTTAATAAGTAATGGTATTGTTGGCAAATGTACACCTAGGGCAATTTATCCAGCTTCTGGAGAATTTCTGTTCACGCCACAGGAAACTCCCTACAGAAGAGGAATGACATATTTGAGTTAGTAGGTTGGGCAATGCACTTACTGGAAGCATATTTGCATATTCACTTTAAAAATTAGCACGGTGAGATTGGAAATAAAGTCCCTGTACTCTTGGTGTATCGTGAATCAATTCATTGCTGTAGGTACTTTTAAAACTCTGCATTGATTAATATCCTGCTTGTTCTCTTGCAGCAAGGATTCTCGACAAGGAAGAAAGACGGCACCGTGCTGTTCCCTTGCTGCCAATAAATCATCTGTCTCTCTCAAGACATTCTCTGTGCAGTCACCAACCAGGCCCAGATGGCCAAATGCTCCTACATCAGAACTTCAAAAATCCTGAGCTAAGTATTTTCCCTAGAGGATCCACAATCATCTCTATAAGTTAGTGTAAAAAGAACTGAGAAATTGCTTTCCTAAAAAACTTCTCCAACTTGTGGCTGAAACCCCACGGGTGTTTATCTGGGGAGAAGAATTTCTCACTTCATTTCTCTTTTAGCTATGAGTGGCCAGTAGATAATTTTCTATTTTTGTGGAACTACAGCAAATGCCTTATTACTGCCTTTGTAATTGAAAGAGAAGAGTGGGGCTGAATGATACGGAGGCATAAAAGGAGAAAAATCTCAGGATTTTCTTTGCTAACAATGGCTTTTACACAGGTCTGGATACAACCTGTTCCCATAATGGGAAAATAGAGTAACCCAGCAAAAATACACAGATGGCCCCTCCTAAAGGACATTTACTATTCTTTTTGACTGCAAGTGTTTGGACCTCCACCCTGAGTTTGAAGGCCTGAAACTGCACTGACTGTGTCAGACCCCCGCTTTTCCCAGCTCCCCTGCAGCCAGTGTGCTAGCAGGTAACCCAGAGGCTCTCACAGAGGCTGAGCTAGAACACAAGAAGCAGCAAAGGTGCAGCCAGCATGCTCCTTCTCCAATTTCAGGGGCATTGTTTCAAGAACACATCCTTTGGTCCAAACTGTCAAGTTGGATGGCCCCCCCAGAAGCAGACCCTGAGATAAGGATTTGAAGACAAGTAGTTTATGTGGGCCGTGATCTCAGGAAGCACTGGTCAGGAATTGGGGAAGAGAAGAAACCAGGCAGGTGCCTCAGTGAACAGGGTAACCCCTGTGAGCCCAAGGGGTTCAGTCTGACTGGGGACCTCCAGGAGATGACACAGAGCAAGTTCCAGTCTTATCCCTACTGAGAGGTGAGAAGTCTGGAGTATTTATCCTGTCTACAGGCCGACTGTCTGTGTCCCCCACAAAATTCAAATGTTAAAGCCCTAACCCCCAGGATGGCTCTATTTGGAGTAACAAGGTGATCAAAGTTCCAGGTGGAGCCCTGGAAAAGGCTGAAGTTCCAAGAGTGAGGCTCTTATTCTTTGGGAGTTGTGTCTTTTTGTTTTGTTTTTTAAAGATTTTATTTATTTATTCATGAGAGATACACAGAGAGAGAGAAGCAGAGAAGCAGGCTCCATGCAGGGAACCTGACCTGGGACTCGATCCCGGGACCCCAGGATTACGCCCTGGGCTGAAGGCAGGCGCTAAAACATTGAGCCACTCAGGGATCCCCAGATTCGTGTCTGGGGAAGAGACACCAGAGAGCCCCCCCGCCCCCTCTCTTTCCACGCGCACTCAAAGGAATGGCCATGTGAGCACAGCAGAAAGGTAGCAGTTTCAAGCCAAGAAGATAGCTCTCACCAGGAATCGAATCAGATTGACCCTTGATCTTGACCCCCTTAGCTCCCAAAACTGTGAGGGAATCATTTCTGTTAAGCCACCCACTATACGGTACTCCGTTGTGACAGTCCACACGGACTAGCACATCCTTCTATTCTCATTTGTCCTGAGCTCATTCATGCTTTGCAACATCTAGCCCGCCCCACATGGGGAGGGCAGAGCATTGCCAGGTGCAGCCCGAGGTGGATGCCAAAGGGCTAGGGCTACCAGCAAAGTCAGCTGCAGTACAGCCATGAAACTATGGCATTTCGTATTTTATGAAGACCAGCTCTGCTTCATCCTTTCTGTCACTTATTCATGCGGCTTAGCCTCGCACCAGGGTCACACCAGCCTTGCATCTTGCCTTGCCAAGGATTCGTTGAGCTACCTTCTCATCAATTACTTTTCTGCCTAAATCAGTCTGTTCTGGGGGTGCCAGGGTGGTTCAGTGGTTGAGTGTCTGCCTTTGGCTCAGATTGTGCTCCCCGTGTCCCGGGATTACATCAGGCTCCCCACACAGAGCCTGCTTCTCCCTCTGCCTATGTCTCTGCCTCTCTCTGTGTGTCTCTCATGAATAAATAAATAAAAATCTTTTTAAAAAATCAGTCTCTTCTCTTTCTGTCGCTTGCAACTAAGAATGCTCACCATATACTCCAAGTTAAACCTAGACATAAAAACAAGAATTTATCGTTGTCATCTGCATCTTATTATCCAAAGTTACAAAAGTAAAATGAACTCATGACTGAAATAAGGCAAATTACTAAATAACCCTGAAGGGATACTTCCTGCAAGATATGAGTACAATATCTACCCTAAGTATGTATCAAAAGCTTTAACATTTTGTTTCTATGTGGTCCAGAAGTCCTATTTCTAGAATTTCCTATTGTCCAAAGGAAATAATTAGACCAGAGCACAAAGATGAATACACAATAATATTTTTTCAAGGCCCTATATCTAAAAGCAAAAAGTTAGAAACAAATCATATATCAAAATTAAGGGAATATTAAATTATACCTGTAGTAGGATAGTTTATAGCTATTGAGAGTGATTGCTGAAGTGTGTTATTGTCTTTTTTTTTTAGATTTCATTTATTTATTCATGAGAGACACAGAGAGGCAGAGACGCAGGCAGAGGGAGAAGCAGGCTTCCTTGCGGGACTCAATCTCAGGACCCTGGGATCACGACCTGAGCAGAAGGCGGAAGTTCAACCACCGAGTCACCCAGATGCCCCTAATGTGTGTTTTTTAATATGAAAAAATATTCAAGATGTATGTTTAAAAAAAAAACAAGTCAGAAACCCAGTGAGATAATATATAAATCTTGGAGAAAGTTCTGAAAGGATATATACCTAATATAATAATCAAAATTATATTTGGCTCTTAGAACAAAGATAATGTTTGTTTTCACCTTATATTTAGATATATTTATGACTGTCCAATAATGAGAATTACTGAATTTTTTTTAAGATTTTATTTATTCATGAGAGACGCAGAGAGAGAGAGGCAGAGACACAGGCAGAGGGAGAAGCGGGCTCCCTGCAGGGAGCCCGATGTGGGACTCGATTCCAGATCCCAGGATCACTCCCTGGAACAAAGGCAGACGCTCAACCACTGAGCCACCCAGGCATCCCACTTACTGAAATTTTATATAATGACAACACCTGCTCTGCCTAACTCATCGGGATAATATAATGCAGGAAAGTATGACTGTCCCTAAAAATTTCATAAACGTGCAGTTAAGGAAAGCTTCCACAGGAGATGTATGAGAATCTTCAAGACAATTTAACATCTAAGTTAACAATGCATCACTAGGGCTGCTATGATTAATATCAGCAGGCACAAAAATAATGCTAAGATTATGCACAATTAGCCATCAACTGTGAATCAATATGGGAATTCATTCAGTACTAAAAGTACAAACCTAAGATTGTCTTCAGCATCAGCTGCAACAAGATGTCCTGGAATAAAACCAATTACAAGAGATCAAAAAGTCCCGGCCAATAAAGCAGGCATTGGATTATATAAAAATATTAATAAAGCAGGGGATATTACTGATATTATAATTGCTCTTAGCAGGAACACTTTCCAAACCAAAGGAGATAGAATTAAACAAGTAACTCTGGCAGAAGAATTAAAGCAATGTGTAAATCGAACACCACTAAATTAAATTCTGTTGTCCTGGCAACTCTAATGCTTTGATAAATAAGTTATTCGACATCTTCCAGAACTTGGAATTTATCATGTGCGTGAAAATTCAAAAGCCATTCCTTCTATGTACTTGTCCTATGGCCAAAAGATTTATATCTAAAAAAATTAGTTGTCACCATATATTAAGCCCCCAAGGCCTGAGATGAAACCAACCAGGTAAGCTACAAATCCCTTCCCCCTGTTCCTTACCCTCTTCCACCATCCTGTCGGAACCGGACTTGGCTTGGGTGTGGCCTCCTCACACTCACAGCCTGCACGGCCAGTCGCCTCCAGATCCACTTTCTTCCCTTCTCCACCCTGGTTTCTCCTGGGAGCTGGACTTGTATGGACCACACCATGGGCCCTCGTGACCTTTGGCTTCCAGTTGGGTTTGGTCAATGAGGAGCCCTGCAGGAGATCAGAAAGCAGGAAAATAAGACCAGGGTGACTGTTCCCTCTGGCTCTACCATGCAGGCTGGCTGCTTCCTTGAGCCGAAAGTCATGAGTCTGGACGAGCAGCCCGCTCCCCACTAGCTCTCTGTATCTCTGGCACATCTGTCCTGAGGTTCTGGCAACCGGTCGCCAACCCACCCTTCCGGCCTAGGGGTGCTAAGGTGCTGCCATTCCTAGCTATAGGGTACCGCACTCTTTTTGTGAGTTCCCTACACCCCTCCATCTTTGTAAATAGGCATTTTATTAAACTCTTCCTCAGGGCAGCCCGGGTGGCTCAGTGGTTTAGTGCCGCCTTCAGCTCAGGGTGTGATCTTGGAGACCCGGGATCGAGTCCCACATCGGACTCCCTGCATGGAGCCTGCTTCTCCCTCTGCCTCTCTCTCTCTCTCATTCTGTGTGTGTGTGTGTCTCATGAATAAATAAATAAAATTTTAAAAAATAAATAAATAAACTCTTCCTCAAATCGCTCTGTTTCCTGCTAGAACCCTGACTGACTGTGGGCCCCAGGGAAAGGCTGACCCCAGGCCCACCTCCAGGATGCGCCATGATTTGTTTAAGCCAATAGGAACATTCCGTTGCACTGATTAAGAGATGGGCAGATGTGTGATCCAATGAAAGTGAATCTCAGATTCATGCCTGGAATTCTAGGCCTGAAGCAGTCTCTCTTATGCCAGGTGTCGTTGACATAGCTAACCCCAAAGAACCCAATGTCACAGGAGCTTAACCCAAGAACGTTGATTTCTTGTTCACATTACAATACGATGACAGAGTCAGCATGAGTCATCACAGAGCAGGCTGCTTTCATCCAGTGTCTCCGCTCTTCCCTCGGGCTCCTTGTTCCTGCTGCAGACATGGGACTGGTAGGAGCATGAGTCAGGCCTGGAAGTTTGGTACAGGACCTCCACTCACTTTCCATTCGCCAGAACTCAGTCATACAGCCTCACCTAACTGCAGGGGGCTGGGAAGTGTAGTCCAGCTGTGTAACAAGGAAGAAAACAAAGTAGCTTGATAAACCACTAGCCAGCCTCTCCCTCACTCTTCCTCAAGGGGTAGCTTGTGTCAAGGCAATTACGATTGCATTTGGCAGCACGCAGCCAAAACTGAACTATAGTGACTGAACCAAGGCTTCATTTGTTTTTATATAATAAAGAATCTGGGGGTAGGCAACTCAGAGATGCTCAAGGAACCAGGCTTCTCCCCCTCATTTCTCTGCGATCCTTACAGGGGATAGTCTCTCGCTAAAACCAGTTCTGAATATTCTGTTCAAAGTCCAGGCAGGGTGAAGCAGGGAGGGCAGAGTGCAAAGGACCAAAAGATCGTGTCTGGTAAGTTTGGCCCCATTTTAAACGGTTTTTCCGGAAGCTCCATCTAGCAGACTGTCTCTTTCATGGTCACGCCACCTCCAAGGAAGGCTGAGGTATGGTTGCCAGATAAAATACAGGACTTTCGGTTAACCTTGAATTTCAGATAAACAAATAAATTTTGTGTAAGTATGTATGTCCCATGCTGAGCATCCTGTTTTTTGTTTTGTTTTTACTGTATCTGGAAAGTCTAACCTGGGATATGGGTTTTGGGAGTTTGGTTTGGGTTTTTTTTTGTGTTTGGTTTTTTTTTTTTAAATAACCACACTGCCTCTCTTAAAGACTGCGGAGGTTTGGGTGGTAAGTAAAAACAAAAAAATGGATGTTGGGTACGATCCAACACTTGCCAGTAGCACAGAAGTGGAGGTCAGTTGGGTGCGGCTTTCAAGAATGTTTTATCTTGCTCCTGATACAAGAGAACAGACCTGACTTTTTTCTAAATGGTAGACGTGAGTCTTACAGGCCCAGCAGCAGAAAGATAGAAAGAACATGGGTCCAGAGCGGTTGCTGCACTGATGTGCCAACCTGATGGGCTGTGTCAACCCACACATCTTATGACATGCAACAAACTGCCATCTCTGCAAGCCATATCTGTTGCTATGTAGCTCATTCTTTGTTTCTTCCTTTCTCTCTCTCTCTCTCCCTGCCCCGTCTTCTTCCTCCCCCCATTTTTCTTTCCTTTTTTTTCAATGGAACAGACGCCCAAATCGTACATCTCTCCTTGCTCCCTTGATTAATAGATGTGCAGCCAGGAGCACTGCTGTACCTCTTTGGTGGGATGAGGGAAGCAGCCCAAGAATTAAATCAAGACCCAAATGAGGATACAGCCAGTGGAGTTTCCCCAAATGAAACCAGCCCCACCAGGCTAAGTGACCCTAGAGCCCACTATTCCTCTAGTTACATGAGCCAATAAATGTCCTTCTTGTTTAAGATCATTTGAGTTGGGCTCAAGGTTTTCCTTGTAAGGAAAACATCTTAACCAATAAAACCAGACTCTTCAGCACAGTACATATACTTCTAATGGATTTGACAACAGTTCTCATTATACCAAGACACAAAAATAAAATTAACATTAGGGGATAACAACATGGCAGGCATTTTTATGTAGGAATAGGTACATTTTTATAAACAAAAGTTCAAAGTGAAATTTGTACAATTAAATATCTTTGTCAAGCATGTTTTTTCCCTATTACTCTAGGTGTTTTGTAAGACCTGTAAATAGATTAAAATTGGGGGCATTAATTATTCCCACTGGTTCTGTAGTTCATGCACTGAAGTGCGGCATTTTTAAGTTTCAATAATTGGACTCCAGAGACTTACAGAGACGAAGAGCATACGTTAAGATGTCATATTCTATTCTCAACATGTGACCGTCATTATCTTCCAACTCAATAATACTTCTAAATGTACAAGCTATGTGTGAGCCAGTGTAAGTCTTTAAAATCCTGGAGTTTGACATTTATAGCTATCCCAACCAGCAGGAGTTCATTTTAGCTGGGTTGCACTTATTGTTTCAAGCGTGCCCTCTAGGTTCTTTGGGAACACTGTAAAATGTTGTGGCAAAAAAAAGAAAAAAACAAACAAACAAACAAACAATCCATACCCTCAGTCAGATTCTCTGTGACATGAGCTGTGTGCCATAGAAGAAGAAGGAATAAAGGCCACAAGGGCAAATGAGTGATAGACTGTCTCAAGTCCATGACTGAACAAAGCGATTTGATCATCCTTATCAATGCCATGTAAGGAGGGAAAGCCCTGGAGTCATAAAACCAGTCATAATAGTTACTTTATTGACTTTATTGACTTATTGCTCCCCCCATAAGGAAAGCAAACTAGCTGTGATCTCCACACACACAGGGATGCCAAACTCGGTTACGGCAACTTCAGAAACCTGAGTCCTTTCGTTCAAGCAAAATTTTGTGGTATCCAATGTTCGCTGTGTCAGCTAAGTTGGCCATTACCGACTCTCTTTTTGCTAGAGAAGGATCCTCAAACGAAGAGTTGTTCTGCTGATGGAAACTGACCTGTAGCTGTGGCTTCTTCATTCATTTCCCAGGGGTGGTTGGGGAAATGCCAAATTTCTCACTGATGGCTCAGGTCAGAAACCTTTCAGAAATGACCTGCCGAGCTACCATCAAGCGCAGTTGCTTTTATGTAAGATTAGCCATGCTAGTAAATATGTGTAGAGTTAAAAATCACACAATTCTCTTTCCCTGCCCCGTATATTATGTATTATACGTATATTATGACGCATTATACATATAATACAATGATCTATATATAGTACATACACAGTGTTATCTCTGCACATCTGGAAGATAACACTGTATATGTACTATATATACTACCATATATATTACACGTATAAGATAATAGAGAGAGAATACAACATATATTATTTATTATATATTATTTATGATATGCATATGTAACCACTTATAGCTTTACATATATCCATAGAACAAAAAAATTTTTTTTAACATTTTTATTTATTTATTTGTGAGAGACACAGAGAGAGGCAGAGACACAGGCAGGGGGAGAAGTAGGCTCCCTAGTAGGCACATCAATCCCACGACCCCAGGATCACACCCTGAGCCAAAGGCAGATGCTCAACCACTGAGCCACCCAGGCGTCCTAGAACAAAATTTTTTTAACCTTTAAAAAAAATCATTGACAATTAAATTGCAGAATGAGTATTTCCCAATTAAACAACGGTTGCCCCAACTTTCCTTGCAAAGATTTCCCACTGCCAGCCTGCTCGTGGGCTGCCAGCACTAGAGAGCACGCTACCCAACCTCAGAGCCATCAGAGGAAGGAATTAAAGGCAGACAATGACTGCAAAGGACAGAAGGATTAAACCATCCTCATCATTTCTCAAAAATTTGCGAAAACTTCCCACTTTCTACTTCCATTCCTTTGGCCTCAATTAAGGAGGCTTTGGTAAAAGGGGTAGGACCACGTGGCTCCTGGGCTTGGCTTTGCTTTGCTGGTCTGGTGATCTAGGGACATGCTCAGACTTCCACCTCGCTGTCTGCCCCCTAAGCCAGATGGTTTGGCAAGTGCTTCCCGATGGCCCCGTGGCTACTTACCATCCACTGGCTTCTCATGTTTCTATCCTAGTTTTACTCTTGAAATGGTTGCCGTTTGTCATCATACCGAATAGCTGGCTTGACTACATTTCTCACTCTTTTAGCTGCTGTGTCAATACTTCAAAACATTCAGTCAGTTAACTCAATTCAGTCAAAAATTGTCACAATGTTTAGCATTGTGTTGACACAGCCCATGGCATTGGAGGAAAGACAGCTCATTAAGTTCTTAGTGATTCTTTATGGAGCAGAGCTACACACTGTCACAGGGCTACAAATGTAACCGGACCACCGTGACAAAAGGAAGAAAATGAATTTCTAGTGGAGTGCCAACCGCATGCCAGGCACTCTGTGACAATTTAGCCATGTTAGCCCATTTTATCGCAAAATAATCCAAGCCCCCCTTGCTGACCATCACCTGGAGTTGGATCGACAATGCTGGTTTAAAAACAAAGCAAATGAACAAACAAGCAAACAGTCTCTTACATACAGAGAACAAATTGGTGGCTGCCAGAGGGGAGGTGGGCGGGGGGGATGGGTAAAACAGGTGAAGCGGATTCAGAGGTACAAATTTCCAGTTATAAAATAAATGAATCTCAGAGACGAAAAGTACAGCGTCGCCAGTAATATGGTTACAGCGTTGTATGGTGACAGATGGCCACCACAGCAACCGTCACGAGCACCAAGAACTGCAAAATCACTATGTTGGACACCTGAAACTAACCTGACATTGTGTTGGCAGGTATATTCCAACAGTAAATAACTAAAAAATAACTGAGAAAGAAATAACTAAAATAACTATAATATATTATATATATATAATATAAAATAACTAAAATAAAATAACTAAGAAAGAAAATGATAGTTTATTATGCAGCTCCTATTTACACGCTAATACTCAAAGAATGCAGGAAAAGATAGGCTTCGCAGTCAAGTTCCACATAACGGTTTAACTGTCTTTAGCTTGTAGGTGTATTTGGTTTTGTTGCAAACTGATGTGGCTCCTTCCAGAGAGCCAGGAACCTAGTGCCCAGGCCCAGGCTCAATACATCAGGCACCCAGAGAGAAGGGGCCTTGGAGGGGATTAGACACAGATGGAGAAGTGGGGCTGGCTGAGGGAAGGCAGTGGGGAGGGGACGATGGGGGGACTGGGGAGGCCTTGTGCTCCAACCTAAAGAACTTCATCTGTGCCCTGCGTATTGGAAACAACTCTGTCTGAATGCCTACTGTGTGCCCTTCCGGGGCTGCCCTGGAGACTTTAAGGAAACCAGTGGAGACACTAACAAGTAGCCAGGAAGTGTTAATGAGCCATTTAGCCGGGGCTCTAAGGACCTTGCAATGAGAATGTCCTGAGGCATGAAGCAAGGGCAGAAGAAAGCCTGGGGCAGCCTGAGCAGCAGAGAGTAAATAAAGAAAACCCTAGAAACAGTTCCGTGGCAGCTATTAACTGTAATATGAATTCCGCTCAGATTCTACATAGATTATTCCATTTTTACTCTAAATAATTTGGTCTATAGAATAACTACAAGGGCACCTAGGTGGTTCAGTGGGTAAAGCATCTGCCTTCGGTTCAGGTCATGATCTTGGCGTCCTGGGATCGAGTCTCACATCAGGCTCCCTGCTCAGTGGGGAGTCTGCTTCTCCCTCTGCCCCTCACCACCACTCGTGCTCTCTCTCTCTCTCTCTCTCATTTTCTTTTTCTTTCTCTCTCAAATAAATAAATAAAATCTTAAAATAATAATAACTACTGAAATTTCTATACATTTTATACCTGCCTGACACTTGTGTTCTGTGCCCAAAGGAAGTGCAAGCCCGGGCTGGCACCAGCCTGGCACATCATCATCATTGGTGAAGTAAAGGCAGACTGTGTCCTTTCGGCCACCAAGGCACCTCTCATGGACTTTCATAAAAATATCAACACTGGAAGGGAATACATTTTCCCCACAATTATAAAGCTCAGCAGTCTCGTGTCTTGAATGACAATACCATAGGCAGGTAATTAGATGCTAATTTCTGCATCCATGTTCTTCAGTTCTCAACAATTAATTGGCAATTTGCTCATGGACTTCCCCTTCACATACATCTCACATTCACACACGAAAGGAGAAGTCAAAGGAAAGTGCTTCCCATTTTATGTGTTCTCAAATTAAAAATCTGCTTCTTGCACACAGTTTTAAAAGGTATGACATAAGGCCTTCTTTGAAGTTCCCAGAGAGTTCTTAGGACACTAGTAAGCCTTTATGCATTTATTTTTAGGAAATGAGAAAGGGAAAGAAAATGAGCTCTGTAGTAAAATCACATACACACACAGGTCGTGGGTGTGGTGGTGGAAGGGGTCTTCACATGCTTCTTTTTCCTATTGCTAACACATTCTATTTACAGAAAGATCAAAAAGTATATATATAAAGAAGAGAAAAAATGATATTCACTTCTAATGTGATCTCTCAGAATTAACCACTGCTGATATTTTTAGGTTTGACCTTTAGCACTAGATTCTTTGAAGAGAACATCCTGTGTTGAAAGAAGAATGAGAAGAAAGAAGGAAAGAGAAAGAAAGAAAGAAAGAAAGAAAGAAAGAAAGAAAGAAAGAGAGAGAGAAAGAAAGAAAGAAGAAAAAGAAAGAAAGAAAGAAAGAGAGAGAGAGAGAAAGAAAGAGAAAAATAACAGAGGGGGGCGGAGAAAGGGATGAACCTGAAGGAATAATCCACTAGCCCCTGGCCATTCCATCTGGTCAGATCTAGTTCCCTCACCCAGCCGTGAGTGGCAGGGAGGTTGGTCCCCACCCCCACCCCCAAACTCCTGGGCCACTTCACCACATCCTATCCTGATACCTCCAAGCCCAGGAAGACACCTGCCACTTGGCCAAACTCCTAATCGCCATAACTTGACGATGAGACCTAACTAAATACTTACAGTGAAGTTTCAGTTTCTCTGCTCCTACCTCACATAAAATTTGGTTAGATCTGCACAGATTAAGAATGTATACAGGGAATTCCCAGGTAGCTCAGCAGTTTAGCACCTGCCTTCGGCCCAGGCCATGATCCTGGAGTCCTGGGATCAAGTCTCACGTCGGGCTCCCTGCATGGAGCCTGCTTCTCCCTCTGCCTGTGTCTCTGCCTCTCTCTCTGGGTCTCTCATGAATAAATAAATAAAATCTTAAATAAATAAATAAATAAATAAATAAATAAATAAGTATTGCCCAGTACCACAAATGTCACAAAATCCAGGACAATGAACTAATCTGTTTATGCACAGGCTAATCTTTCACCATAATATTTTTCACAGATGAGCTGCAGGCTCTACTTCTCCTCCACTCGTACCTCCCTGAAATGCCAGCACCATAGGACCGACTCCTCTCACAGCCCAGTCTCTGGCCCTTCACCTTCATCTCACAATTCCAGACAAGCCCCCACAGTGGGCAGGAGGGTATTCCTGGAACCCATTCCCACACTGGACAGCCAGTAACAGCATGTCTATAGAGTGACCCTGAACCACATAACTAGGCCTCGCTAAACCCTGCTAAATGGATCCCCCACCTCAACTTCCATGAGCCAGATCCCGGAAATGGCTGTGGCCACTCCAACCTGAGGCGAAGTATGACAAGACATCAGCAGGGAAAGACACAACCGTCTTAACCACCTGCATCTGGAACATCTTTCTCTCGCTAGTTATACTAAAACGACTGCCATAGGAACACGGCGCCCCCAGGAAGCAGCCGTGCACGTGGGGTCCCGATTAAGCCTCACTAGCTTCCCAGTTAATCCACTTCCGGCTCCATGGTGTACTCACAGTTGAGGAGTACTTTGTATGGCACCCAGAGAGGCTGGCTGGCATTCCACTCCCCCACCCCCCAAAAAGCTCAAAACCAGTGAGGGGACGGTCACCAAATTAGATGAAATACGAAATTTACTTGAGAAGTCCTGGAATGAAGTTCTAGAAAGTTCTCCGAAATTGAGAGGTGACTGGCCAGCCACCGCTAGAGAGAGAAAACAAAACAAACCTGAGCCCCAGGGGAAAGTCACAGGGGACAACCTCCAAATTATAGGCATAGATTTGCCAAGGAGCTGGTCCTCGCAAGTAACTCTGTGTGGTGTGCTCTGGCGTGAGTAGAGGCTACTTATTGAAGGGGGGCGAGCAGCTCTCCCAGATATTGCCAGGGGGGCAGCAAGTTCTGAGTGCCAACTGCCTTCCATTAACCTGAAACCCTGAAGCTTAATAGAATCCTGCTATTGGAAAAATGCAGGTTCAGAGCATCACACAAGGGAGGATTCGAATCCAGGCCCTGCTAGTTTCTGGCTGTATGACCCCAAATTAGGTACTTCGCTGCTCAGAACCCCAGTTCTCACTGGTAAAATGAGCTTAATAACAGCTACCCTATGGGATTGAGGAGGGTTCATGATATTTGTGACAACTCTGCCACAAATGAGATTTTCAGCAAATAGTAGCCACCTGGGTGGCTCAGTCAGGTATGCATCTGCCTTTGGCTCAGGTTCTGATCTTGGGGTCCTGGGATTGAGCCCCAAGGCGGGCTCCCTGCTCAGCAGGGACGGGGGCTGCTTCTCCCTCTCTCCTCTCTTTCTCTCTCTCTCTCAAATCTCTTTCTCTCTCTCTCCCAAATAAATAAATAAAATCTCTAAAAGGGGGGGGGAGGCACCTGGGTGACCCAGTGGTTGAGCATCTGCCTTTGGCCCACGGCATGATTCCCAGGGTCCTGGGATCGAGTCCTGAATCAGGCATCCCGCAGGGAACCTGCTTCTCCCTCTGCCTATGTCTCTGCCTCTCTCTGTGTGTCCCTCATAACTTAATAAAATTTTTTTTAAGATGTTATTTATTTATTCATGATAGACATAGAGAGAGAGAGAGAGAGAGAGGCAGAGACAGGCAGAGGGAGAAGCAGGCTCCGTGCAGGGAGCCCGACACAGGATTCGATCCCGGGTCTCCAGGACCACGCCCTGGGCCAAAGGCAGGCGCTAAACCGCTGAGCCGCCCAGGGATCCCCAAATTAATAAAATCTTTAAAAAAAGAAAGAAAATAGAAATTAAAATCCCAACTGAAAATTGGGAGGTTAAAAAGTGATAATTTGCATCAGGATTTGGTTAAAAAAAAGAAAACTTTCTATGGATGGACAATGTGGGTGTGTCTCTGGTGGGGGCAGGAATGCAGAGGAGAAAGTATTGATTACAAGTAATAAATAAAATTTATATTTTTTAAAACTTAGGACTGTATAAATTACAAAGTTTGTTGGGACGGATATAAAAACTGGAACTTCGGCTACTAAAATGTGTTTGTTAGGAGTTAAAAACTAGCAGGATCCAGGCGCGTTCAAATATGTAAACTTATCTGTACTCCTAGATTTTGATCATCCCGTCTTTGTCTCTAATAGCCTCATTTCGGCATTTAAAAACAATAACTGCTATAAATGAGCTCCCCTGTCGTCCTGAGAACCAAGCCCCTCGCAGCCACAGCCTGCCAGCTCCGCTCTGGAACTTACCAGGGCTTTCTTCCCAAGCCCAGCCTAGCCTGCAGGGACCGCAGATGTGTGCTTTCTCTTTACTTTTTAAACAAAATTTCGGCAAGTTTTATCAGAGAATTGACTGTTTACATTTCAAAATACCATCAATTTCCCGGACTCTGTCCTCTCTTGCTGATCTTTGTACTGTCTGCCCACCTTAGTGTTAAAGTCTGACCTTGGAACTCCCAGGGGCAGCTGACAGGTTGCTGGTGCAGATGAACCCCTGGGGAAGGAGGTGCTGCCCAGAGACCCCCCAGGGAACCAGGGAGCCAGCCTGGGGTGCCCTGAGCTCTGCCCTGCTCACCCTTACAGGTTTTACACCAGTATCTTTTTTTTTCTTTCCTTTCCTTTCCTTTCCTTTCCTTTCCTTTCCTTTCCTTTCCTTTCCTTTCCTTTCCTATTTCTTTTCTTTTCTTTTCTTTCCTTTTCTTTTCTTTTCTTTCCTTTTTTTTTCCTTTAAGACCAGTATCTTATTTTCAAGTTTACATTTTCAAGTTGAGGAATATCCGACACTGAGAGGGGCTTTTGCAAAGTTTAACAATTCGGTTTAAGTGTCACTTCCACTCTTTTGAAATCTTAGAGAATAATTCATCCTCACTGCAGATTTTGCTTCATTTTGTTTGCTTTATTTTGACTCTTCAAGTCTCATCTTCTCCTACGAAAACTATGGGTTAATTGCTGCCATTGGTTGATAGAACTTTTAAAAAATATATTTTTTGCCACTAATATCTTATTGCTGCGAAAGCTAAAGTTTCTAACCCAGCCAAATCTCTATTTTCTTAAAATATGCATTCCTTCCCCCTCCCCAAAGTATTACGAATCTCACAGATAAGATTTCACCCAATTAAGCTCATAATACTTTTCCCTATAAGACAGGTGAAACCTCACATCCCTAAGGGTTCTTTGCTGTTCTCTGGGTGTGTAGGTTTAAGTGTAACTTTTTTTTCTAATTGGAGGTGTTCTAATCTGTGAACTTAAAAACCTACTTATGGGACGGTTTCTTCATCCCAATGTATCCTTCCTCTCCTAGAGACCTTTGCAGGACCTCCCCTCTACCTCCAGTCACCAAATTCCTTATTTCAGGCCATTGTCTGTCTATTGAAAGAACTCCAGGCTGCCCGGGTGGCTCAGTGGTGTAGCGCTGCCTTCAGCCCAGGGCATGATCCTGGGGTCCCAGGATCGAGTCCCACATCAGGCTCCCCACATGGAGCCTGCTTCTCCCTCTACCTGTGTCTCTGCCTCTCTCTCTCTCTCTGTGTGTCTTTCATGAATAAATAAAATCTTTAAAAAAAAAAACAAAAAACTCCCAAACTTTCAGGAGTTTTAGCATTAGATCATTGCTTACTTATATATTATCCCCTTAAAAAAAAAAAAGCCATATGGCATATTTCAAATTTGGAGGTGATGAACAGGGCCCCTGGGTGGCCCGGTTGCTTATTCACCTGCCTTCAGCTCAGGTCAAGATCCCAGGATCGAGTCCCACATCGGGCTCCTGCTTAGCAGGGAATCTGCTTCTCCCTCTCCCTCTGCACCTCCCCCTGCTTGTGCTGTGTGTGTGTGTGTGTGTGTGTGTCAAATAAACGAATAAAATCTTACAAATAAATAAATAAAGGCTATGAACATTAATTTTGTATCGAAATGTTGATTCTCCTCATAATTATGGGAGTGGTCTCCAGACCTAAGGAAACCTTTCTCTTGAAGGTGTTTGGCTTTCCACCCTCTCTGGCTATAAACCATCTACCCCGGGTCAGAGAAAAGCTGTAAGATCTTCCAAAGTACATTTTATTTTGTCGAGAAACATTGCACCGTACTCAAGTATCACTAAGGTCATTCGGAAGCACTGGCTTTGGCAGGACACCTTGAGAGAGAGCATGATAAAAACTCACACGATCTTGGGATAGGCACTGATTGTTAAAGTAGACATATATATTTTCTAAAAGTGGTTCTAGAATGTTCAGATTTTGAGAACAGGAGTTAGGAAAGCAGAGAATGATAGCACTCTTATCTTGAAAGAGTCTTCTGTTTTACTCTGCATACTTGAAGTTAGAACTAATAATCCAGGGATGCCTGGGTGGCTCAGTCAATTGAATGTCTGCCTTTGGCTCAGGTCATGATCTTGGGGTCCCTGGATGGAGCCCCACGTCGATCTCCCTTCTCAGCAGGGAGTCAGCTTCTCCCCCTGCTCCTCACTCTGCTCATGCTCTCTCTCTCTCTCTCATTCTTTCTCTTTCAAATAAATAAATAAAATCTTAAAAAAAATTAATAATCCAAAGTTTTAAATGAATGTTCCTTTGAGTTGAAGAAAGACAATCAGACACCATCCTGCTGATTCTTGCACATACCTTCCAAGTGGGTTCCTCTCTACAGACAGATATAGAGCTGGTACAGTTTTTAAAATCAGAGTTGAATGAGGGGATCCCTGGGTGGCTCAGCGGTTTAGCGCCTGCCTTTGGCCCAGAGCACGATCCTGGAGTCACACGATCGAGTCCCACTTCAGGTTCCCTGCATAGAGACTGCTTGTGTCTCTGCCTCTCTCTCTCTCTCTCTCTATGTCTATCATGAATGAATAAATAAAATCTTTAAAAAAACAAAATAAAATAAAATTAGAGTTGAAGGAAAAGGAAAATGATTTTTAAAAACCACTTCTAAATGATCAGTGAAAAACAAAATAAGTTTTAAAAATTAAATATGGTCATCACACATTTAACCTGAATCTTATCCTAATTTCCATAAGTATAATTTCTGAAACATAATCATCCTAGATATTTTTATATTCAAGATACATAGTAGGGGCACCTAAGTGGCTCAGTGGTTGAGTATATGCCCTTGGCTCAGGTCGTGATCCCGGGGTTCTGGGATCAAGTCCCGCATCGGGCTCCCTGCAGGGAGCCTGCTTCTCCCTCTGCCTGTGTCTCTGCCTCTCTCTCATCTCTCATTAATAAATAAAAAAAGATACATAGTAATTTCACATGAAACTTTTCCTCTAGCCTCAGGCAGTGATTGGATTGGCTCTTGGAATATTTCTAGCTGTCTGGACTTCCCACAGCCCTTGTGTCTGGTGGGGACCCACTAGCTGGTAATGGCCCATGGAAGTGAAGTGTGAGACCCTCTAGAGCTCTCTTTTCGCTCTGTCACAGGCTGCTTCCCAGAGTGGAGAAAGAGACAGCATGAAGCAGAGCCCTCCACTAATGCAGGGAGACAACCTAAGCCCCACTTCAATTCAAGGAGAAAAAAACTGTTATTGCCTTTCTTTCTAAGATTTGGGACTGCTTGTTACCACAGTACAGTCTAATCTATCCTGACTTAGACTGCACCATATAATAAAGTTTTATCAATTTAGAATAATGTAAAATAATAATAATAATAATAATAAACCAAAATGAGTTAGGTCATTCTCCGAATTACAGAACTTCTAAGAAAAAGATAGTACTTTTGACAACTGTCTGCTGTGGAGTTAAACACACTTGATTTCACCATTTGGTAGAACTCTTTCGGCTCTCATAATGCCACTGAAGAGTAAGAGGTATTACCTTACATAATTTTATTCCCAGTTGTTTCATTCCTATTCTTTGTCCCTCGGGTAAGTGGGAGGGGATCTCTCCAAATGGATAAGGTATAGACAGGAGCAGATGGACCTGGCTTTCAGGCACATCTCTGTAACACACCAGCTGGTAACCTTAAGCATGTCAGGTACCTTCATGTGTAAGATGGGGATAACACAAGCCAGCACAGAGCCCAGTGGGTGGTAAACCTAACCAGTTCATGGTGAAGCTTGTATGGTAGCCTGACATTATCAGAAATTGTTCAGAGCAGGAACCTTCCCCTTCTCATCGAACCCACTTTACACAGCACAGTGTTCTGCCCAGGATGGCTTCTCTGCAAATGCAGTTGGCAGACAATGTTTTTCAAAATGAATCAACTCTTCTTTCTCCAGTTCATGGCTCATCAGCTAATTCCATCTCTTGGGTTAGAGATCCCTGCTGTGGCATTTTTCGATGCAAACATTCAATTTCATTTTTAAATTGGAATTTTGATAGCCCATAAAAATAATTCAGATATACCTATGAGAGTCTCACCCTAGTTTTCCCCACAGGAGGCAGTGTGAGGACATATAAAGAACACAGGTCTGGGAATGAGTCTGGCCACTCCCAAACCTGCTCTGCCTTTTACTGTGACCTATGGCAAGTACAAAATTCTCTAATTCTTGATCTCCTTATCTCAACGAGGAGTAATAATACCCATCCTAGAACACAGTCATAAAGATGAACTGAGCATTCATATTAAAGCATACTACCAGGGATACAGTAACTGCTCGCTTAAAAAAAAAAAGAAAAGAAAAATATTGGTTTCTTTCCATGATGTGCCTCTGAGTTTTTGACATGGTTTATTAAAACTTAAATTATGGTGAAGAGAGTGATGATTTCAAGGCTGAATGTGTCAATGATCTCACTTTCTTAGATCCCCTTCTATTCCCTTTTGTACTGAGAGAAGCCACTTCAACTCCCATTAGAATTTTAAATTTAAGATTGTCTGCAAACTGGAAACCAACAGTCGCTAGTGTTAAGAAACTAAGGCAACCTCCGTGCAAACTGATTTCTTCTTAATCACACAAACTGAAAGTATTAAAATTCGGCTTTATTTTATCTCTTCTGTCCAAATGAAGGAGGATCCATTGAACAAAAGGAAATCATCTGATCCACAATAACACATTGCTAAAGGTATAAAGACACAGGTGCATTTATTCGTTCACTCGTTTTTTAGCTCTGCAGCTGCCACATCTTGGTGGATGGCAGTGATGAGCAAGAAAGACATAAGAGCTGCCTTCATAGAACTCACATTCTAGTGGAGAAGACCGGCACAGATATGAATAATAAAATATGTTACTTATTATAGAAGTATTCGCTGTAAAGTACAATAAAAGAGGATAAGAGGGGAGATGGGTGGGAGGATGTGGGAAACAGGCGATGAGGTTAAGGAGCACACTTGTCACAATGAGCACTGGGTGATGTATGAAAGTGTTGAATCGCTATATTGTAGATCTGAAACTAATATAAGACTATATGTTATGCTAACTGGAATTTAAAAATAAAAATAACAATAAAAGAGGTTAAGGAGATAGTGTGTGTGGTTGGAGTAGCGATGTTAGAGTCAGGACAGAACGTAGGTGCAGTGAGTTCCATGATGCAAAGGAGCAAGCTAGTGAGGGTCTGGAGAAAGCTTTCTCTGAAGAGAGAGTAAAAGCTTTGAGGCAAAATGAATTTGCCAAGTTCAAGGAATGGAAAGCCAGACAGTGTGACCAGCAAGAGCAGACAAGAAGAATGGTAGGAAATGTGGTTCAGAGAGCAAAGTAGCAACCACACCATGTGGGTCCCTAACCTGCACTATCACACTTGGATTTGACGTTGTGTTCTAGGAAGTCTTTAAAGGGTTCTGATTGATCAGGAGGTTGATTGGATCCTGACTCACAGTTTTAAACAATCACTGAAGTCTCTATACAAAGGGGAGATGACTACAGCTCAGATGGAATGATGGAGTAGAGGAAGGGAAAAGTGGCCACATTTTGGGGTTTATTTTGACAACAGAGCCAACAGTACTCACTGAACAATAGAAATGGGATATGAAGAAGAACAGGAATGAAGAGCATCTAGAGCTTAGGCCTGAGCAACTTTGTGAACTCGGGTGCCATTTGCTGAGAAAGATAAAACCAGGGGACCAGCAGGTTTAGGTGAGAAAGTCAATAATTCTATCTTATGCAAATTAAGTTTGAGATGCTTATTCATCATCCAAAAGATGTTGAGCAGGCAGTGGGATATTTAAATCTGGATTTCAAGGAAGGAGTCTGGATTGGAGAAAAATTTGAGATTCACCAGAATTTAGGAGTCGCTCCAGCACTGAGTCTAAAAAAGTCCTTCCAGAGAGAAGGTGTAGACCAAGACAAGAGGGGTCTGAGGAGTAAGGATCAACCATAAGAAGTGGAAGAGCTATTAAGGACAAATGGGCCCCTTGGTGTAGTAGGAGAGACCCCAGAAAGCACAGGGTCTCTGGAGCCTCCCTCCTCCCCCCAAAAAAAAGTGCTTGAAGACTTTGGTGTGCCAAGGAGAGCAGAAAATCTGGTACAGAAGCTGAAATTTGATATGAGATAAAAGTGGGGTTGATGTCCTGTAGAGGAGCTAAAAGAATATGCAAGAAGTGGTTTCCCTAATGGGAAATCTAAGCTTGGCAGCCAGGAACGTGGGAACATTGTGGGGGCTGGGGATGATGGACAATTTAAAAGCGGTGGCTTCGGGGAGCTGGTAACGATTCAGAGCTCCCAGACTTGGAAGAAACAAGCAAAGTGCAGACTTGAAAAGTCACCTACTTCCAGCAACTCCACTTCTTGGTATATATGCAGAAGAACTGAAAGCAAAGTCTCAAAAAAATATTTGTGTACCCATGTTCATAGCAGCATTATCCACAGTAGCTAAAAGAAGGACGCCACCCAAGCTTTGATGGTTGAATGGATAGACAAACTGTGGCACATACATACAATGGGATAATGCCCAGCCTTAAAAAGGGAGGACATTCTAGCACATGCTACGACATGGATGAAAATTAAGGACATTATGCTAAGTGTGATGAGCCAGTCCCAAAAAGACCAATACATATTGCATGATTCTAGTCACTCGAGGTACCCATTGTAGTCAAATTCAGAGACAGAAAGGACAATGATGGGTACCAGGGTCCAGCGGAGGGGAAGTGGGGAGTTAATGTTTACTTATTTTTTGGGGGGGAGGGGGGAGTTAATGTTTAAAAGACACTGAGTTGCAGTTTTACAAGATGAAAGAGTTCTAGAATCACATGGTTGTACAACAGTATGACATGTACTTAATGCCACTGAACTGTACACTGCAAAACGGTCAGGAGGGTAAATTTTATGTTCATTTGCCACAATTTTAAAAACATGGAAGAAAGTAGTGTCGCCTACTCATCTATCTCCTAGATACTATACTACAATTATGGATGTCACCATTGGAGTAAACTGGATGAAAGCACACAAAACTCCATATACGATATTTGCAACCTCATTTGAATCTATAATTATTTCAAAATTTAAAAAGTCACCTACTAAGGATGTCAATAAACACTCTTCCACCCAGATATCTCTGTGGCCCAGCTCACAGGAACCGCCCCTCTGAACTGCTGGGCTTCAGTGCTCTTTCCAGCAAGGAGAGCACCATTTCTTTCTATCATTCATGCATGTCTAAACTTGCTCCAAACTCCTGACACACTACTCAGAATTTTAAGACCTTTGACCTTTACTGCTTTTAATTGAAGAAGGACCCTTCCATCCTAACATCCATCCAGCATAAGCATATATTTGCAAAGAAGCTAAACAATTGGGAAAATATTCATTTTAGAGTTGGAAATACAAGGGAAGATCTAGTGATGAGGGTGAATGGATTTGACTTTCCAATGCCACAGTGGTTTGGATTCAGAGAAATCGAGCCATTCTCATTAATGGGGTTCAGGACACACTATTCCAATATATGGCACCCTAGTATATTGAACATTTTAAGCTAAAGGAATTTGAGAAATGGCAGATGCAGGAAGAACTCTCTGCTCTGAAGTGGGTCCTAAGACCCTCACAGAAGGTGTCCTCCCTCTGCCAGAGGAAGGGAGCATCTTATCTCCAACATGGAGGGATGCCCACAATAATCCGAACATATAGGCCTGGCTAAGTTTCTCCAGTTTATGACACTTAGCTCTTCTCTGTCCTATCATGTTTTTCCACAACTTTCTACTCTTCATCAAACCTAGGATGAAAACACACAGGCTTAACTGTTCTTTGGGCCTTCATTTCCTTACAAAGGCTCCCATGTCGCATGAAAGTTACATTAAGGGGATTTATATGCTTTTCTCTTGCTCATCTGTCTTTTATTAGAGAGACCCAGCTGAGCATCTAGAAGGGGAGAAGGAAAAAGATCCCCCCATGCAATGAAGTAGTGACACGCTCCTAAGCGACTTCTCTGTCCTTCAGCCCACCTCCTTCTCCAGCTCCAACACGACCTTAGTGACCATGGAGCACAAGTCTACCTGGCTTCCTTAAAGGAGACCAAATAGCTTTCGTGGCTCCAGAGAAGACAGCTGCCCCCACGGGAGCCTCAGTGATCTGTCATTCACAATATCCTCCCTCAGTTTCAGAACACTTGAAAGCCATTGATTTGTCTGAAGGGAAGTGACATGGAGCAGCTGGCTTCCTCCGGAACAGGCCAAAACAGGCTGAGCCATGAGATAGAACCTGCACCCGAGGCCTCCCGATTAGAGAGAAAGGAGCGGGCCAACCGAGATCAAAGAAAGGCCAGGGAGAGGTCACAAAAATACATCCAGAGGTCAGAAGAACCGGAAGCACGCATGTTCTTAGAACTCAACAATTGTTCTCCAAAAGGTGAATGTGATGTAGCAGAAGCAATTCCAGGCGAGAGAGGAACCAGCGTCTATGAACTGAGAGCAATGAATAAAAACATTTTGGGTCAATGAAGTTCTTATGGACTGCTCGCTGTTAAAAAAAAATATTTACCTTGTTCTCACCTATAATTAGGGATCAAGGCTGTGTCAAGGCAGAAAAAAGTGTTTTACTACATCATGTATTGATTTATGACATACCCATCTCATCTGAGATGTGGAAATCATTTATGCTTCCTGAAATATAGGTCATCAGTCAAATCTCCCAGAACATATTACAAAATGGAAAAGAAATGACTTGTTTTTTTAATGATATATTGCCCAGGCTTGTAGCCCCCTGTGGTAGAGAAGGGTTCAAGGCCACCGGCTTTGACATTCATAGTCCCCCGCGGTTTTTATTTATATGAGAAAATAGAAGTTGTTCCTCTCTGAATCGATTTTCTCTCCACCTGTACAAGATTAGCATTCAGTAATTCTTTCTACAGGTGTTTTGTATCAAATTAATTCACAGTCTCAGTCACCAGAGGGGAAGTTAACATGCTTCGCACTTTGGGGCAATGGCTGGAAATATAACCGAAAAAAGACTACGCCACATGTTTAACGACTGAATTTTACAGTATTGTTGCTTCCTGGTGTTCTGCTGTTCTGGTGCTGTGAGTTCCCTACTTTCATCGAAAAAATTAAAAATTAAAAAAAAAATCTCTGATGTCGACTCCCCCATGGCCTATCAAATTAAATAAAACTTAAATCTGATCTATTTGGGGCCCCAAAATGAACCCAAAACTCTCTCTGGTCTCATAAGCACCACACCTTCTATGACACCCCACTAACAACGAAAACAATAGCTAACATTTTTAAAGCACTTACTATAAAGTTGGAAGAGCTCCAAGAGTTCACACATTTTAAGTCATTTAATCGCCTCAACTATCCCAATGAGGTACCACTGTTATCCCTTCCCTTTATAGAGGACTGACGCCCAGGGAGGTTAATGACTTGCTCAAGGTCACACAGTAGAAGGTAGGGAGCCAGGCATTTACACCCAGGCAGTCTGGGAGCCTCCTAGCCCAGGAGCCTAAACACGCCACCGTTTATATCTTTGAACTCCCCCCTTCTGTGGGTCCTTCTTTACTTGGCTTTTTGAATGCCCTCCTCAAAAAAACACCATTCTAGAAATTCTGTCAAAGCCTGTTTCAAATACCACATCTTCCATGAAGGCTTCTTGGCTACTCACATCCAGTTAATGTCTCATCTACCTTGGAGCTCATGCAGCCTTTTCTTCATACCTTCCTATCTCCCTGATGACCCTAATTATATCCCACCTTGACTCATGGTTGTGTTTTTTGTCTTAGGCCGTCCAGTCATCCGTAAACGGTGAGCGTAGAGACTAAGGTGTCTTCAGCCCTGTGTCCCAGGCAGGAGCCAGCAGAGTCCCTGAGCGCTGGGGGCTCTGGATAAACATGTTCACTTGATGAACATTCTTCTTTGTTTCGACCTGAATTTTCCCAAGATGCAACACAAAACCAGAGTCTCAACTTTCACGTGGCCTGGCCTTGCATTATGTCAACATCAACAGCAGTTGGGAAAAAGCCATATACGTATTCCCACATTTTTTTTTCTAAAGTCCTCTCAGGAAAAAAAATAAAAAAATAAATAAAAAAAAAATAAAGTCCTCTCAGGGCAGAGGGCAAGTGTACAGATTGGCATTTGCCACGTAGCCCAGGCAAACGTCTTAAATAGTCGTGTTCTTTCCCTAAGAGCTTAAAGACATAATCCAGCTTTGCCACCTCGTGAAAGCGACAATGGAGTGTTTTCTCTCAATACAGGCTCAACCAGAGAAGGTTGGAAGGCAGAGAAGATGAGGAGAAGCCGGGCCTGTGGCTACCCAATCCACAGAGAGCTGTCTCACTCAGTGGCAGGTGGCTGATTAGCTAGCGTGTGAGGTGTCTCGTTTGGTTTGGCAGGTTCAAGTTACCAAGAAAAAGGAGGCTCTGGTTACCTTGACAACACAGGAAACCCAGGGCTACACATGTTTGACTCTAAATTCCTTTTCAGAGCCCTCATAGATTTAGTGCCATTTTAGCAGAACTACAGGCCTGAGCCTCTTGTTTCTGTGATATATTAAAACTACACCAGAAATGGTCTTTCAGGTAAATATATCTTTTGTTTCATGGGTAAAGTTACACAGTTTTAATAATTCTGATACACCAAACCACCTTTCCTGAGTTGCCTGGGTTGGTCACCGCTAGTGCCCACAATTCCTGAATAATAGTCCCTATTTTGTTCCAGTTTGCCCTGGTGAGACAGCAAGGAGTAATTTACTTTTTTTTTTTTTTTAAACAAGCACATTACAATTAGCTTTGACCTAATGTTCAGATGCGGAATATCTTATTTTTCGTAAGAAATAAAAATTCCCCAAGATAGCCAATGGAAGAGATCAAATTATTTCCTCAGGGATCTGGTTAGTTGTTGTACATACCAAGGGAAACAGAACCCCTGAACCCCATCACCCCATGCCGGCAGCCCCAGTCCAAACACCTCCCATGTCTGCCCCAGTCCTTTCCAGCCCTTTACAGGTCTTTGAGGGGGACTTATTTGCAAGAGCTCCAAACCTAGAATCTCTGGAGTGCCACTCCCTTAAAAACTCAAAGGGGGTGATGGGTTCACTCTTTGCGAACCCGGCCCTCCACCCCCAACTGCCAGAACCACTCTCCCATGACCTCCTAGAGGAACAGTGATCTTGGCCAGCCTAGTCAAAACTCAGGACAGACTTTCTCAGTTAGAAAATGGTGTAAGTGATAGTTAATATCTGTGTTCCTGTTGGTACGACGAAATATGAGCTAAATAGAATTTTATAGACTGGCCTAACCACCCATCCATGCCTGATAGTCTTTCTATCAAAAATACTTCTTTTTTATTTTTTTTTCACTCTTTTTTTTTTTTTTTTTTTAATTCATTCAGAGAGAGAGGCAAAGACAAAGGCAGAGGGAGAAGCAAGCTCCATGCAAGGAGCCCGACGTGGGACTCGATCCCGGGTCTCCAGGATCACACCCCAGGCTGCAGGCAGCGCTAAACTGCTGTGCCACTGGGGCTGCCCCAGAAATATTTCTTAATGCAGGGCACCTGTGTGGCTCAGTGGTTGAGCATCTGCCTTTGGCTCAGGTCATGACTCCAGGGTCCTGGGATCAAGTCCTGCATCAGGCTCCCTTTGGGGAGCCTACTTCTCCCTCTGCCTATGTCTCTGCCTCTCTTGTGTCTGTCATGAATAAGTAAATTAAAAATCGTTAAAAAAGGAAAGAGAAGAAATATTTCTAAATTCAAGTCAGCTAAGCCACAAATTCTTGAAACCAAATATTAAGTTGGGTTCTGTTCATAGCATTCTGTTGGGTTCATGTTCATAGTCTTTCAAGAGATTTTATGCGTTGGATATCCCTTTATTAGTTTAGAATGATATACATACTCATTGCATATAAATTTAGCCTGATAAATATTAATCACTTGTTTTGCTAAAAAAAGAAAGTCATTATGTTTAATATATTAGATATAAAAGTAATATTTAACATCTTTATGAGTCATTATTGGACTTTTGGTGTATTTTTAGAATTTATAATCAATGGAGTTACAAGCTCAGAATTTAAAATACCATCTCTTAGTTTTGGCTAGTTTATGATTAGTAAGAGAAATCTAAAAGTTAGAAGGAAATATATATAAGTTATATTTCCTGGTCTTAGTGTTTTCTATGATGCCTCCCGCCCCCCACCAAAATAAAACGGGAGGGCACTCATTTTTTCAGAAACTGAACAGGGCAAGAAAAACAGTATCAGAACATCTCCCAAACTGTCTAAAACTTTTGGCATGTAGAACATTTTCTATTGGGCCCCATTTTCTGGGTTTCCACTCTCATATTTTCTGCTTCTTCTGTTGCTTTATTTTTATCAACTGCACAGATTTGTGAAAAAAGGATTTCTTCCCAGTTTGAAACATGTTTCTCTACCCTTTCACGTGTTTATTCCCGGGCATACGTTCAAGCTTATGTCCCAGTTTTATGTTAGTATCTCTCAAACATGGAATGGGCTCCTCCTTCATGGAGTCAAAAGCCAGAAAACCCTGATGCCAGCAAAAAAGGAAGCACAAGAGGCCCAACTGGACTGAGCTGGGCCATGAAGCCACCATCAGCTCCCAAGCTGGGTTCCAGCGGCACGACTGAGATTGCTGTGCTTCCTGTGGCATCTGGAAACATCTCTCCTACATCAAGCCCCGTGAATGATGGATGTTTTGCAAAGCAGTCAACATAGCACTAACACGATCCTGCCTGACACTTCTGCCTTTATGCTAGAAAAATGTTCTTAGTGTATACTTTCTCCCAAATGTTCTGTGGTTGATGCTTAATTGTCATGGTCATAAGAAGTCATTTGCTAGAGGCTGGAAAGAAAGCAGGGCATGTGGGATTTCTCTCTGCATCTGGAGAGCAAGACCCTGGGTGAGGAGATTCCTGTGCCTATGGGAAAATCAGGCCACAGGGGCATGTGAGTCCAATATGGCCAGTGAAGTGGTGAAAACTCTAGCCAGCATTAAAGAATTCAGAGAGACTAGTCCTCTGTGAAAATCAGACCAGGACCTGGATCTCACATCTGGTCAGTACATCTTGATTCTTGAGCTGACCCATATTTCATTTAAGAAATACTCTGTTGTCCGGGTGGAGGGGGCAGGGGTCTACAACCTCCCTGGGGAAATAGAGACAAGGAGGCATTTTACTAATAATGATTCTATAGGTACTTTGTATTTACAAAGTATTTAGAACATTTCAACAAATCAAATGGCTAAAAGAATCGACTGTTGTCTTTCAAGCCAGGACTGAAGAAAGAGTTAGTTTGTCCATATAGCTCCATCCAAGGGAGCTGTAAACCAAGTCACAGACAAGTGACATATATCATGTTAATAAGGCCTAACAGGAGGAAGAACAGGAAGGAAAAAGCAACAGTGGGGGCACCTGGGTGACTCAGTGGTTGAGCGTCTGCCTTTGGCTCAGGTCGTTAACCCCGGGGTCCTGGGATCAAGTCCCACATTGGGCTCCCCAATCAAGTCCCAGAAGCAGGAGCCTGCTTCTCCCTCCACCTGTGTCTCTGACTCTCTGTCTCTCATGAATAAATAAATAAAATCTTAAAAAAAAAAAAGCAACAGTGAACTCTGAGTATATCGCTGCTTTGAGAAATCCAACAGGATCCTTTCTGTGGCAGAGTCTAAGGTTTACACGACAGCATTTCCAATCATCTGAGGCTCTCGGAATCCTTTGACCACTGCTTTCTTGTCCACACACACCTAAAGGAATGAATGATCCAGGGACCTAATAAGAAGACTGATTGCCACCCTTAGTGAGCCTCCAGTTAGAATCAGTTACAGTAACTAATAGTGGGGATTAAAGTCACTGTAGACATCCATTCAACATGTCCAGACCTATAACAAAAAAGAAATAACCAGTCTGTCAACCAGCAGGGTCAAGCATAACCTAGCCTCTTTGTAGACAGACTCTCTTGGGAGATTTATCATTACATTAACTTCATGACTAACAACAGATATGGGATCTTTACAACATGCCAGGAACCATGCCAAGCACTTTACGTGCATTATGTCCTTAAATATTCGCAGCCACTGTATGAGGTAAGGGCCACCGCCCTAGTGTCATGCCGTAGAACATGTTCCAATGGCAACCTGGGCTCCTTTCTCCATCTTGCTCCCCATCTAGCATCAACGAGCACTATTTTAGCAGCAATGAGCACTATTTTAGCAGCAACAAACATTATTCTATGCTTACCCCCCACTTAGCGGAAAGGTGATACAGCAGAAATGTGAAAGAAAAAGTTTATTCTCAGTTTCCAAGTATACTTTTGGAACTCAAAGAAACTAATTGGAGGGAAAAGCTGTATTTCTTTTTTTGACCTGAAAGAATTGCAACAAAAATCAGTAATCCTCTGTGCACTCCTTCTCACTCTTCCCTAGCCTAAATCGTGAGTCACCACTTGCAACTCCTTAAGCTTATTCTTACGTTTGTTTTCTTATGATCAAACTATGTGTTTATACTGCTATATAATGACTTCTCACTAGTCGGTACTTTCCTATTGACTTCCTGTTATGGTAGATGAACAAGTAGCTCTCCACGCCACCACCTCCACTTTCCCAACCCCCAACCTCCCAGAATAATTATAGGTTTTAGCTAAATCAGCATATCTTTATTGATACTCTTTTGATTTTAGGAATACTGTTTCACAGCATGGCCAAGTAGTGTACTATGATTAAATTTCCTTTCTCAAATAATTATTAGTCTTTATTAACTAAAAGTATGAGCTTCTTTTTGATCTAGTAGAATGCAGTCTCAGGAGAGCAATAAAAAAAAAAGTTATTTTTGGTGGGCCTGAGTCTGTGGTCTGAAAGAGTATATTCCCTCTCCCTATTTCAGAGATTTAAACAAAAATTGAGGCTTAGGGAAAATACTTTGCCTGCATTCACACAGCTGTTCAGCAGTAGATCTAGGATTAAAATTTAAGGCTGCTGTCTTTAGAGCCTATCTTCTTAAACACTGTTTTTCCATGGAGATAATGCCAACATCCAAGTTACAATTTTCTAAGAGGCCAATTTTGTCGGGAGAAACCAGATACCTCTAACCTAGGTATTGTCACACATCAATATGCATAAGAATCACCTGGAGATCTTGCTAAACCTTCCCTGGGCCCTACTCCCAAATGAGCCAATCTAGCAGATTGGGAAGAGGCCAGATAATTTACATTTCCTATCAGCTCACAGGTTAGGTGACACTGATGCAGGTTCTTTGAGAACCCCTTGCCTAATCAAACAGGAAGCCTTAGGAACTCCTAAGGAGGGTCAGGACCATGCCCACCCCGATGGCAGAAGAGCCCAGGCCACGTTGCTCTGCCCCACCTCTGACAGTGCACCTTTCTCCACAGGTCCTGACTCAGCCATGCAGTCACTCTGAAAGGAGGAAGAAGTGTTTTCTCCATCCTGTTCAGAAGTTTAGTTTTTGCTTGAGAAGAGATTCCGAGGATCAGAAAAACCTGTTACCCAAAACTGAACAGCTCCATGAATACTCCAAAAAAGACTACAATTTTCCCCAGAAAAACTCTCGGTACAAACCACGTGTTGCTCAATAAGCCTCCAGAAGTCAGAAGATATCAAACAAAGGACCTGGTCTCTGGCTGGTGACCCTAAACTTACAACAAGCCATTTATAGCCACTGTTTATGATCAAAGCCCTCAGTTTACAAGGAGCAGATGCGATAAGAGAGGTGCCTGAGTTTCACCCTAGTGGTGAAAGGAGGCACCTCACCCGACCTCATCCAAGAAGGAAATCCTCTCCGATGAGAAAAAAGCCAGCATTAATAAAGGTCTGCATCCTGAAAGAAATCATTTGCGAAGAAAGAGATCACACCAACCCCAAGAAAGAAAAAAGCTTAAGCACAAGTGGACGCAGCTTATTTTGGCCCATGTTTCTGAGAAACATCTGAGAATTTAGCAATTTAGACAAGATACATGCTGAACTATGGTATGTTTTATTCTATTCTGAACATGCTACTGAATAGTTAATATGAGGTTAATGGTATTTATCAAATTAACTATTGACCACAAGCAGTCTGTCCTTGTAAGGAAGTAGTGGTTGATTCTTGTATTTTCTCATATCTACTAATCCTGAAATAAACTCTAAGCTGGGGATCAGTCCTCTCATAACAGAGTCATTTTACCAGAAAAAGAGAACCAACTTTCCAAGTGACAAAGAAAAAAAAAAATTTTTAAGTAATTCAGGGTTTGAACTCACGATCCTGAGATCAAGACCTGAGCTGAGATCAAGAGTCAGATGCCTAACCGACCAAGCCTCTAGACACCCCAAAACAGTTATTTCTGAAATTGATAGTATATAGTTTGTGCCCGCTACAAAATCATGGTTGGTATGTCATCACATGCAAGACAATTCTTTTAAAAAGGCAACAATATGTGGCAATATTAATCATGGCTCAGTCCATTAAGCATCTGCCTCTTGATTTTGGCTCAGATCATGATCTCAGGGTTGTGAGATCAAGCCACATGGTTCTGCACTGGGCATGGACCTGCTTAAGATTCTCTCTGCCCCTCTGCCCACCATCCCCACTCGTGTTCTCTCTCTCTCCCTTATTCAAAAAAAAAAGTCTATTCAAGTCCTTGTCTCATTTTGAGTTGGATTTGTTTGTTGTTGTTGAGTCAGGAGCTCTTTATATATTCTGGATATTAATATCCTGTCAGATATGTGACTTGCAAACATTTTCTCCCATTCCATGCATTAACTTTTTCCTCTGTTGATAGTGTCCTTTGCTGTACAAAAGCTTTTAATTTTGATGAAGTCCATTTGCCTGTTCTTTTGTTGTCAAGTGCTTTTGCTGTCACATCAAAAAAATTGTCAAATATAGTATCATGAAGCTTTTGCCCTATGTTTTCTTCTAAAAGTTTTATAGTTTTAGATCTTACATTTAGACCTTTGATTTTTTTCTTTTCTTTTCTTTTTTATTTTTTGTCTCTGATCTATTTTGAGGCACTTTTTGTGTATGGTATAAGTAAGGTAAATATCTCACTTAAACATTCTGTTTAATTTTTATGTAGTATATTCATATAGTACCACACTCAAAATAATTATTAAAATATTAAATTTATATTTGAAAGCATTTGCAATCTTTCCTAAGTTTATCTAAAACTTTGTATCTTAACATACTTCTCACAAACAATCTCATTGTGGAATTATTTGCAAAACAATTCTTACCCAAAGGTACCTCCATATATTCCTCTAGGCTCTGTCCAGTAGAACCTTCTGTAATGATGGAAATTTCTCTGCACAGTTTAAAACAGTAACCACTAGCCACATGCAGCCACTGAGTCTTCAAAATATGACTAGTGTAACAGAGGAATTTTTATTTCTGATTAATGTTAAGTAATTCAAATTTAAATTTAAGTAAACATGTGTGGCTAGTGGCTACCATATGGGACAATGCAATGCCTAGATTCTCAAAGTATTTTTTCCCAGAGAGGACACCTGAGTGGCTCAGTGGTTGAGGGTCTGCCTTTGCTTCAGGTCATGATCCCCAGGGTCCTGGGATGGAGTCCTGCACTGGGCTCCCTGTGGGGAGCCTGCTTCTCTCTCTATGTCTCTGCCTCTCTGTGTGTGTCTCTCATGAATAAATACATAAAATCTTTTTTTTTTTTAAGTTTGTTCACAGAGAGTCACATACTCTAAAGGTATTATTCTCGCTTTTCACACAAAACCTTCAGAACTTCAAATTGATATTATACCCTTAGTTTAAAATAAGCTATATTAAGGGTAGATATAAGAAATGTCACGAGAAAAATGTCCTTGAATTTCCTGTAGCATTCCGATTAAAAAAAATCATATTTCATGATAGTCTGTTCCCTCTGTAAATGCCCTTTATGACAGAGCCCTCTCAGATCTGGTATTTTGAAAATATTTTTTTAATCTTGTGGCATTATGGTATGCTTCCTTGTACCAAATAATAAGGTCCTGTAATCTTTCATCTTTCCTTTCTTTTCTTGGTTGCCAAGAAACTCAGAGCTAAGAAGCAGTACTTTTTGATGAATTGTAATTGTTCCTCTTAAACCTAGTTTTCTCATATAATCATTTTCTTCCCTTCCTTCCCCATTCTGTGCTCCCACAAACTGCACTATTTTCGCTTGTGATCGTCTACCTTGATTGCAATGATTTTGTAGGCTCTGTGTCTTTTATTTCCTTTTGGAGCAGTGGCTGGCTAGATATAGTGACATGGCAACTTTAACCTCA
This sequence comes from Canis lupus baileyi, assembly GCF_048164855.1. Classification (NCBI taxonomy): domain Eukaryota; kingdom Metazoa; phylum Chordata; class Mammalia; order Carnivora; family Canidae; genus Canis; species Canis lupus. Next base: position 10,163,208 of record NC_132842.1, on the reverse strand, counting down.
ACACTACTCAGATACAAAGAGCAGGACACCTGGGTGGCTCAGTGGTTGAGCTCTGCCTTTGGCTCAGGTCGTGATCCTGGGGTCCAGGACTGCATGGTTCTCCCTGCAGAAAGCCTGCTTCTCCCTCTGCCTATGTCTCTGCCTCTCTCTCTGCGTCTCTTATGAATAAATAAATAAAATCTAAAAGAAAAAGAGAAAAGAAAACATAACTTGTTTTCCATACCATGTAACCTTCCTCACGAGCCCCCATCCCTTTGGATAGCGGCCAGGGTTGGGGAAGGCGTTTAAACTTGCCAGTTCATGGCATCTCAGCCTCATCAGGTGGAAATAGTCCCTTTCAGTGCACCTGGATGGCTCAGCCAGTTAAGCATCTGCCTTCCACTCAGGTCATGATCCCAGGGTCATGGGATTGAGCCCCATGTGGGTGGGGCTCCTGCTCAGCAGGGAACCTACTTCTCCCTCTCCCTCTGCCTGCCGCTCCCCCTGTTTGTACTCTCTCTCATTCTCTCTGTCAAATAAATAAATAAAATCTTAAAAAAAAAAAAAAAAAAAAGAAAGAAAGAAAGAGTCCCTTTTAGTTAGGTCAATCTCTATTGGGTGAATGTTCAGTGTTTTATTCTTCCTCTGCCTCTATAGTAGGTCGAATCATATCCCCCCAAAATTCATGTTCACTTCAAACCTGTGAATATAATCTTATTTATTCTTCTTTTCCAAGAGACCAATAAATGGGGAATCGGGTGTAAGAAGTTGCCTCAGCTTTCAGCATCCCTCTCTCCCCAACTAGAACTAGCCCCGTCCCAGGATGCTGGCCCAAGGAGGGAAGTCAGGATTCAAGTGCCTGGTGCTGGCTTCCTCTACCTCTGCCTCTTCATTCCACATCTTCAGCACTGAAGGCACCAGCTTCTCCTAGTTCCCACATGCGTCACAGCCTTGGCTTATAGAAAAGCCTAACGTTCAAGTCTCCCAGCGTTTGATGCATTAAAAGGAGCTTAAGAAACTCAGAAAACACTTCCTCTATTTCAAAGTCTGGGTTGCTATCATCTTGCTGCAGACTGAAATACCCTATGCTGGATATCAAACACTTTGCATCGATTTGTCCTTTCTTTTTGCATATCTGTGTAATAATCTTAATCCTCCCCAAGGCAAGTAAATGCCCCCCACAGAATAAGTGGAAATTCACACAAGCACTAAAGGCAGACAAGAAAGGCCAAAATATGTTGGAAGATGATCGGATAGATAGATACATTAGATAGATGATGATGGATGATGATAGATAGATAGATAGATAGATAGATAGATAGATAGATAGATAGATAGATATTTTACATTAACCTCCTTACAGGGAGATATAAACTCCACTTCTTAATTTTAGGTGAATTGGTTTGGATCTTGTAATTCTTGTTAGAGTTTTGAGGGAACTGAATTACCCAGGAGTGTCCATGGATACTACACTTAAAGAACGTACAACCTCATTAGGAAGAAAAGACAGGACTGTACAGAACAGCAAGAGAGCCACACAAGTAGCATGCCCTGCCTAGCAAAGCAGGGCAGAAGCTGAACTGCTGGCTGTGGAGTTTCCAGAATCAGGGAGGGCATGAGTCTCAAACAGAGGCAGCTTCAGATCAGAGAGGCAGAGTAGAAGGGAGGGAGATAATCTGGGCACGACTGCCCAAATTTTTTCAAGTCACAGCACACACAGAAAGAAATATTGGCTTGGCATGCAGGGATAAACTAGAAGAGATTGAAGTAGGGTATCATTTATATAATACTTAGTGGGGAAAGATTATTACTTTTTTTTAAAGATTTTATTTATTTATTCATGACAGACAGAGAGACAGACAGAGGGAGAAGCAGACTCCCCATGAGAACCCTGATGTTGAACTTGATCCCAGGACCCCGGATCATGACCTGAGCCAAAGGCAGAAGCTCAACCTCTGAGGCGCTGAAGCGTCCCCAAGATTATTACTTTTTAACCTGATATAATTATAATAAGAAAAATATCCAATAATTAGGGAATATATTAAATATGAATTTCCCTGAATTCCAAATAAATCTTTTTGAGGTTTTTTTGTTTTTTTTTTTTCTTTTTGAGGTTTTTAAATGAAAGCTTGAACTTACTTGCAAGAATATAATTTGTTTATGCCAAGTTATGCCAATGATGGCCAAAATGCCAACTTTTTGAGGATGAGGTCTTCAAATTCTTAAGTCATCCTCAGTGAGGAACATTGCACAAATATGGGAGAGAACTTAAAAGCTATTTTTACAACTATCAAAAGTATACAACAGTTGAAATTATACTTAAAGACTATTAGTGATTTATTTTCTTCATTGAGAAATGCAATGTTTAAATGTCTTATGATAAGATAGGTAGATTTTTAAATCAATCAGAACTTTTTCTAGAACGTCAGAGTAATAGTGGCATTCTTCGTTAGCAGCATGTACATGGGTTGTTAAGGCAATTAACTGGCAGCTAGCTCAGACACGACTATAAAGACCTACCAGCCACAGATGGACAGAAGTATCTGAACTATGTGAGGAGGAAGATTTAGGACCACCCCTGGAGCTGCACCCACTAGGAGCCTCTGTACTCCCCACAGCATACCCCTTGACTGCCCACCCTCTTGGGCCTGCATCTTACTTCCTGGGCACCTGGACAGAGCAAAGCCAGTTGTCCACCAGAGGCAGGGTCCCACTCTATGGCTGGCTGCTGAAGCTGGAACCCTGACGTTGGAGTATCTCATCAGCCACACAGATTGCTGTGATGGATCTTCGGAAAGCTGATGACACTGGAGCCCTCTGCCTGGGGCCCATAAGACAGTTGTCAGAATTTGGTCCATGGCACCCTCTGAGGTGTGGCATCCCCACACAAATCAACCTGAGTCTTAAGGGGACTCGCTCAGGAGCTGCAGTGAGACTGAAAGAGAAGTAGCTCAGAGACACTTACTTATAACCCATGAGACACACATATGGGGACTAAAGGAAGAACATCGCATCCTCCAAAGGCCAGATAGGAAAATCAGCTGAGTATATGTGCTAGGGATGGAAAAAGGGCCAGTGGAGCTGGGTACAGGAATCAAGTTGAGAGTAAAAAGCAATAAAAGTAGACATGTTAAGAAAGCCAGAATGAAGTGATGCAAGCTGAGGAGCCGGCATGGGATCTCATGCTAAAGACCCACTAAAAGTTATTTAGCAAAGTGTAAACTGTGCCGTTCAGTGCAGTAGTCACTAACCATCTGCAACTATTCAAATTTACATTTAAATTCATTAGTCACATTTCAAGTGTTCAAAGAGCCAACATGTGGCTAGTGCCTACTGTATTGGACAGTGTTCAATTGGATAAGTAATAATAGGCAAGTTCCGTGGGGCAGCGCTGCATCAAAACCATTCCTTCTTAACTACTATTTACTGAGTTTTTAGCTTCAGGGAATAATCCAATAACGGCAAGTGATTCACCTCCTGCCTTCCGAGACAAATTTTGAAGATAAATCCATTAGTAAAATATATTTTAATTGCCCTTCCAAGCCATAGTCCACGGGGTAACTCATACGGGCCCCTGAGAGCTCTTCGATTTCCAGTGATTTTGCAAGCCAGTTGCTAAATACAACCATTACTAAAAATTAAATTATATGAATTTACAATTAAATAAATTACATTGAAACCAAAGGCAACAAATACTTAACCTTATTACTTCCTAGCTATGTTTCTGCACTTTCTTATTGTCTATGCCATTGGGGTTACTTCTGTCTATTGTACCTATAAGAAAGAATACAGTATATACTGGTGTGTGACAGCGCATCTTTTCCTAACTCACCTCAACAGCTCAGTTTCGGCCATGATGGGGATACTGACGTTACAGCAATTGACAACCACTAAAAACAAGCTTTTTTTTCCCAGAGTTGCCAATTGCTAAACATTTATCAGCATACCCCTACTGCTTTCTCACAATGCATTATTCATCAAGCATTTTATATTAAAAGTATATAATTTGGTTCCTGGAATAAAAACCACCAAGCAAAAAATAAAGTATCATTTTGGCTACAGTCCACCATCCAGTATAAGCTTTAATCTACTATATTGCCACTGAGGGTCAAAAATACCAAGATAAATATCCTCACTCTTACCAGACTGAGTGTCTCCGGTAAACTCAGCAAACTTTCTGGTTGTGTGTTCTCAGTAAGTCTGGTGAATTTAGCCTTTCTGAACTGAGCCGAGGCCTCCTTGGCAACATGGAATAATAATAAGAGGCTCACGGAGTTCTTTTGAGAGTATATGAGAAAATGTATGTAAAGTGCCTGGTACACAATAGCTGGTAAGCACTGGTCTTCTCCATTGCTGTAGGGTTTGAAAAATACTAATGAAGTATAAGTCATGGTCTGTTTCCACAAGAGTTAACAATTTGGGTGAAATAAAAAAGGAAATTGGGGCACCTGGTTGGCTCAGTCAGTTAATACTCAGTTTCAGCTCAGGTCACGATCTCAGGGTCACGAGATCAGGCTTTGCACTCAGCACAGCGTCTGCTTGGGACTCTCTCCCTCTCCCTCTGCTCCTCCCCGCTCTGCATGCTCTCTCCCTTTCTCTCTCTCTTTTAAATAAATAAATCTTTTTAAAAAGGGAAAATACATATGTGTGTACATATAATATATATATATATATATTATATATTCCTTTTTATTGCCAAATAATATTTCATTGTCTGGATAGACCACCGTTATGCATTCATCAGCTAATGGCCATTTGGGTGGCTTCGCTTTTTGGCTAATAAAAAGCATCTGTTGTTATCTGACTTTTTGATCGCAGCTGCCCTAGTGGACATGAAGTGGCCACCTCTCTGTGGTTTTCACTTGGCCCCTCAGAGTTTAATTCCCCAAGGAATTTTGGGATCAAAAGCACAGTGATCCCGGTGTGCTCCAGAGGCGGGATGTTGTGGGCTTGGGTGCTTCACATAGAACTTGCCTCTCAGGCTGAGGCTGAAGTGAGAAGGGCCAAGGGGTATAGCAAGACGTAGTACTTTGATGCATCAAGGAAGTTCAGGCAAGAAAGGGATCATCCTGGGCTGGGAAGGCTCATGAGGGTAGCTGAGTCTGATCAGGGTCTTGCAAGATTGTGGAATTTGGATAGAGAAAGGAAGACATTCTATACAGAGAAAGAGTGTGGTCAAAGGCTGCAGAGTGGGCATGAGCATAGCAAAGGATAGTGAGCAGCAGAGCCAGCCTTGTCAGAGGGAGAGGCAGGAGACAGAGCTGGGTAGAGAGGGGCCAGGAGCCAAGCTGCCTTCATGACAGGCCAACTGTAACAGGGAGACCAAAAGTTACCCCATGCATGCCAGGAAACACTTTGACAGTGCCAGCCTCACAGTCCAACCTCTCTCTGCCCGGTTTTAGGGTCTCTTAAACCCCATCCCCTTCTAGACTTTTCTGACCCAAAACCTCAGAAACTGGAATGCACACTGGTGCTTCACCAGCATCCAACCCCATCCCATGCTTCCCTCTTGCTTACATACCCAGATTTACCCTAAAGGGAAGACCCATCTTCCCGGTGGCAAAGCCCTGTGTTTGGGATGGGACTGATAGCATTCCACCCCCCTTGCCACAGTGACAGCTGCAGGGATGGGTCATAATCCAGGCCTTGACCAATCAGCCCTGGCATCTCCATGTCCAGGCTGATTGCAAGTGGACACCAGGGGCCACGGGGTGACCTAAGGCAGACTCGCTCTCTCTAAACACAGATGAGTGAGCACATTGCCCTGAAGGCAGTTAGCCACCACCTGGAAACCAGGACAGAAGCCAGCCTTGGGGTAAATCTGATACCAGTGGAGGCAAAGCAGGAAGAGAGAAAGAAACCGCGTCCCTGGTGATAGCATTGAGCCACTGGATCCAACCAGCCCAGCCCTGTCTTACATCTGGGCTTTCTTATTAGGCAAATCAATGTTTCCTTATTGCTTGAACCAATTTGAATTAGGCTGTGCTAAAAAAGAAGGATTCCTTCATGATCCGAGTCCCTAGCAAGCCCTAAAACTAAACAATCCATCTGAGAATCCAGTCCAGACTTCCGCAGTCTCTGGCTCTTTGAGGACAACCCCAGATCAGAGTGGGTCATCCAACCCAATCTGCTTAAGAGCCACTTTCCCAAAGGCCCTGAAGATTCTGGAGAGAGCCCAGTGCCTAGCCTGTGCCAAACCTGCCGGCAGGGCCTGCTGGCTCCAGACACAGTCTGATGGGCTTCTTTATTCTATCTTTACGTGTTCCATTTTCTTATTTGCAATTAGAAACATTGCCTTTTAATTTAGATAATTTCCCTCTCTTTCTTTTGCCGCCCTTTAGAATATATCTGTACACTGCTTTATAAACTGCTCTTGATTTTTGTGTTCATGTGTCCAAGTATTTGGTATGTTTGCAGCCAAGAAGCCTTAGGCTCTGGATCATTATGTCCCTCAGTTTTTCCTTTTCAAGTACTCAGTTAAAACCCATGATGAAAGCAAACAGGCAGGGCTGTCAGGCATTCTTCCGAAGGCCCAGCCCATTCCCTTCTGCTCCCCAGTCCGCCTGCACTTGTACCTAGTGGCTCTGCAAGTGGAGAGAGTGTTGCCCTTCTGCGTGTCCTTATAGCAGTTCCGGCCACACACAAAACAGCAAATCGTTGGAATCAGAGAATTTTCCCGCAGAGATTTTTCTGAAAGCTCAACAGCAGCCACCAATAAAATCTTGCAGAACAACTTGCAAAATGCAGGGAGAGACAAGCCATCCGGGTCCTTAAAAATTCCACAAGGGGGGATCCCTGGGTGGCGCAGCGGTTTGGCGCCTGCCTTTGGCCCAGGGCGCGATCCTGGAGACCCGGGATCGAGTCCCATATCGGGCTCCCGGTGCATGGAGCCTGCTTCGCCCTCTGCCTGTGTCTCTGCCTCTCTCTCTCTCTGTGACTATCATAAGTAAATAAATAAAAAAAAAAAAAAATTAAAAAAAAAAATTCCACAAGGGGTGCAGAAGTCCCTGCCGGAGACCGAGCACCGCAGGCCCCTTCAAGTCACTGTAGGAAGGGATGGTTAGTGGTGATGAGCGCTTTGATCCGCGGACCCCTTTAGCAGCTTGCTTTCCTCCGCTGTTGTACTTGTGGCGACGGGCGTTCCTGTGGATCACTAATACCTTGTGCAGGTCTTGGCTCCCGCCCGTTCGCCTAAACGCACCCCGGGGACTGGCGATGACAGGACTCAGGGCGCGGCGGGCGTCCACCGGGCTGCAGGCTGCGGGCTCGCGGCGGACGGAGGGTCCCGGAGGATGCTCCACAAGGAGCCCAGGAGCATCTGGCCTCCAGCCTCCCGCCGTGGCCGCGGGGCCGTTTGCTCCCCGACGCCCGCACCTCTAGCACACCGACGCCGGGGAGTCAGCCCAGCACACGCCCGCGTGCAAAGCAGGGGAGGCCCACGTGAGCGGGGGAGGCCGCGCCCCCAGCCTGTTGCCATGGCTGCTCCGCGGCCCGACGCGCGCCCGGCAACGCACCGCACGCTGCTGCGGCCCCAAATAGCGCCGGGGATAATGAGCCGAGGCCCGAGGATTCTGAAAGCCAAAAGGCCCTCTCTTTTGTGAGGCTGCCCCCAGCTGAAGGCAGACAAAAAAGGCAAGGATGAAATAAAACAGACTTTGTCTTATTAACCTGGCACACACGCCTGGTGATCGGTGGCTTAGCTGGCAAATTGCGAGGACCTCGATGGGGGATTCAAGACGCAACAAGTGGCCGTCGCTATGGAAACGGCTCAAATGAACCCCAAGAATGAAGGACCTCGGCCCTGGGCTGGAAGGGGGGGATGTCGGAAGAGGATGGATGTTGCCCGGAATCGGCCGTCATGTAAAGCTGGGCTGGGACGGAGGTTAAAGGGACTGAGCAAGTGCCTTTTGCGTCCTGGAGTCAAGGCAGGAAGCTTGCCCCCGGGTCACGTCACGGGATTTAGAAATAGCGGTTCTCTCTCTCTCTCTCTCTCTCTCTCTCTCTCCCTCCCCCCTGGGCTGGGGGACCCAGGCTGCGTGACCCTCGGGGGCTCCTGGCCTGTGCCCACGGGGCCTCTGAAGACCCTGATCCTTGCAAGGCCCTCGGCGCCAGGGCTGGAAAGCCGGAGGGGGGGGCCGCAGGGGGGCCACGGGGGAAGCAAAATTCATCTGGGAGAGGAAACCAAACGCAGGCTTTAACCGATGCGAAGCTGTGGGCAGTTAAGTATAGGGCTGGATGTTCTTTCTCTCAGGAAATGATCAGACTCAAGGTCACTTTTTTTTTTAAAGAATTTCCCCAGAAATGCCCCATTTGTGAGCTAAGGCCAGGCCTGTGTCTGAGCCGGGGGCGGGGGCTGAGGGCTGGACTTAATGACATCTGTCCTTCCTTCCAGCCTGTGATTCTGTGATAATTGCTGGCAAGTGTAGTGATTTCCAGTACACCATGATTACAAGACACTCTTTAAATGCACAGTGTAGACATTCTAAATAGCACGTTGGGAGACAATTACCCAGACAGAAGATTACACAAATGCACTAACATGGGAGTGGGGTCCCCTTCCAGTGTCAGGGGCAAGAAAGGCCATCTGAAAACAGTTCCCACACTCCCTTGGTGGGGGGCGAGGATTTAAGGAGGCACAAATGTGTTCTGTGCTTTGGGTCTTTAGTGGATGCCCAAATTTCCTCCATCATTTGATGCTCTTATAATAAAAATAAAGCAAGAGTCATAAGCAACAACAATCGAACAGGTACTACGCTCTAGGCATTATTCTAATTACTTTTACCTATATCGGCCCATTTACTTCTCCTACTCACTGCTTGAGGTATTCCTATTTTCCAGAGAACTGCAGTTGAAGAAACTTTCCCCAGTCTTACCCTAAGAAGCTTATACTCTGGGGGTGCCTTGAGGGCTCAGTCTGTTAAGCATCTGCCTTCGGCTCAGATCATGATCTCAGGATCCTGGGATTGAGTCCCACATCGGGCTCCCTGCCCAGCACAGAGCCTGCTTCTCCCTCTCCCTCTGCCTGTTGCTCCACCTGCTTATCCTCCCTCTCTGTCAAATAAATAAAATATTTTAAAAATATATTTTTTAATAAATGTATTTTTATTGGTGTTCAATTTGCCAATGTACAGAATAACACCCAGTGCTCATCCTGTCAAGTGCCCACCTCAGTGCCCATCACCCAGTCACCCCCATCCCCCGCCCTCCTCCCCTTCCACCACCCCTAGTTCATTTCCCAGAGTTCAGAGTCTTCCATGTTCTGTCTCCCTTTCTGATATTTCCCACTTATTTTTTTCTCCTTTCCCCTTTATTCCCTTTCACTACTTTTTATATTCCCCAAATGAATGAGACCATATAATGTTTTAAAAAAAGAAGCTTATACTCTGCTTGGGGTTTGAGGCGCATCCCCTTTACCCGGGCCTTAGCTGAGGTGACCCCATAGGGACACAGCCTGGGAGCAGAGGGGATGGGGATAGAAAAGTATAGGTTGTACACCAAGGTCATCTCTCCTGGGCCCCCAGAATAGAGTGTGGGACAGGAATGCGCCCTTGTCAGGACCTTTCAGGCAGTATGTGGCTACCATGTGAGGAACTGGATCTCAGTCCCAGGAGTGGCCTGGGCCTCTGCACCCTGACAGGAGCAGAGGGCTGACGGGAGCGAGCTGACCCCCTTCTGCAGGCATCGTCCTCAACTCTCTTTCCAGTTCACTCAAGGCCTTAGCCAGCTGAGTTCTCCAGAGACTTGAGGTATCCAAACTGTGCTCTCTGATGCAACCCTCTTTCTCAAACAGTCCTAGACCTCTAGGGAAAGCACTTAGGTTCGCATCTCCCAAACTCAACCAAAGAGAACATCCTGAGTTTGGTTTTCAACCTTTGGAGTTTGAAGTACCTTCAAACACCCGAGAGTGAGCATTTGGGCCCTTGGCTAGAGCCCCCCGAGAGGGGAATGTGCATGAGTCCTCTGCACATGGAGACGCAGCAGCTCTAGGCCGGATGCCAGCCCCTTCGGGGAGGAAAAAATCAGAAACAGAATGGTCTGGTCAGTTGCCACCCTGTCCCACACCACATCCAGTCACTGACCTGCTCTGTTCAGGATCGCTGGACCTGGGTCCTTAGCTTTACTGTCACGTCTCTTTCTTATCTCCATTCACAGTCACCTGAAGAAGGGGGGATCTCCCGCAGGTCTAAGACTTTCTAGACTCTGAGAATTTTGATTCACAGCCTTCGAATGACAATCAGGTCTGCAGGTGGCTTGCAGAGAATTAAGAGCATTAGCTGGTGTCCTTCAGCCCCACCTCCTTCAGACCTGCCCTCACCGGGGCAGGAAAAAGGAATGGGTGACTCTGCAACCTGTGTCCCGGCCACAGATGGCTAAACAGAGCTCAGGAGATGGGGCAGATCCAGGCTAGGCAATTTCTCCAGCTCAAAGGCAATCCGCATTAGGAGAACAGAAGCAGGGCAGCCCTGGTGGCACAGCGGGTTGGCGCTGCCTGCAGCCTGGGGTGTGATCCTGGAGACCCTGGATCGAGTCCCACGTTGGGCTCCCTTCATGGAGCCTGCTTCTGCCTCTGCCTGTGTCTCTGCCTCTCTCTGTGTCTATGAATAAATAAATAAAATCTTTTAAAAAAAAAAAAAAAAGGAGAACAGAGGCAGGAACTTAATACTGTTCACAGAAAATAGAGCAAAAGATTATCCATTGCTTTTGAAACTGAGGGAATTTGCGATCCACTCAGAATATAATACAGCACAGTAATTAAGACATGGATTTTGGAGGCAGACAGACCTGGATTTGACTCCCACCCCAAACTGCAGAGGACGAGCTTCATGACCTTGGACAAGCTTGTAAAGTCTCTGAACCTAAGTGATCTCATCTGTAAGATAAGATCAATAAAGTAGATACAAGATAAATAAAGAATAAAACAGAGACAGGAGTATCTGTTAGGTTGCTTTCAGCTGCAAATAATGGAGAATCCTTATGGGCTTAACCAATAAGCAGATTTTTTTTTAATCTCACATGACAAAAAAAAAAAAAAAAAATCCAAAATCAGGGCAGCCTCTAAGCCTAGCTCATCAGGATTCTGGTTCAGCTTCTCTGCACGTTGGCTTCATCTTCATGCTGCTAACACCATGGCTGCTGCAACTCCAGACACTTTATCTAGACAATGGCGACATCCAGAGAAAAGAATGGGGGGCTGTTTCTTCTGACATTGTCTTCTTTGAATTGAGGAAAAAAAGTTTCCTCAGAAGCTTCCAGCAGCCCTATTCTCCTATCTCATTGTCTGCAGGCTCAGGGCCTCAGAGCTGCTGGCCTACACCCCACCTTTATGCAAATTGGAGGAAGGGGACTCGTCCTCAAACAGGATGATGTGGCTTTGGGGGCACCCAGCTGCCTGCTCTTGGCAGTGACTGTACACACCCTCTCTCCTAAATGTGCTCTCAGCTGAGGGTACTGGTATGGATTTCTGCTCTAGAACTGCACTGTTCAGTATAGCACCCGTTATAGTCAGCCAAGGCCTTTTAAATTTAATTTAAAACTAATTAAAGTTAAGGACAATTGGGACGCCTGGGTAGCTCAGCAGTTGAGCATCTGCCTTCGGCCCAGGGCATGATCCCAGAGTCCAAGGGTCGAATTCCACATTGGGCTCCCCGCAGGGAGCCTGCTTCTCCCTCTGCCTGTGTCTCTGCCTCTCTGTCTCTCTGTGTCTCATGAATAAGTAAATAAAATCTTAAAAAAAAAAAAAAAAGTTAAGTACAATTTAAAATTCAGTTCCTCAGTCACATCAACCATGTGTTAAGCATACAGTAGCTAATGGCTACTGGATTGGAAAGTGCAGAAAATGTTCATCACCACAGAAAGATCTGTGGGACAGAGCTGCCCTATAATTCAGTCAGAGGATCCAGAATCTTCATACTTGAACACTGTCATCAGTTAATATATGTCTATGATGGGAATAGTGCCCCTTTTGACCTCTGTGTGGTCCTCAAGCCAATGTGTGCATAGCACCCCTGACCACATGACCACATGCTCATTCCTGAACCGTTCACTGGCAAGGGGGACAAAACCCCTAGGGTTGGCTTGTCCTTCAATCAACCACGAGAGCCCTGGTGTTTGAAATGTACCTCTAGTGCATGGCCACTCGGAAGAGAGCAGAAATTATAAAATCCAGGTTGTACCAGCAAGGCAGTGGGGCGGATTTGGGAGCTGCATACAACTAGGTCGTAGTAGAGTTAAATAAAATAATACATCCATAGCTTTGTATGGTGTCTGGAACTCACTAGTTGCTGCATTTTAGCCATCATAATCATAACTGATTAACAATTATATCTTAATTGTGTTTTGGCCACTGCCAGAGCAGAGCTTCCCACAGGAATGCAAACAACAACAACAATGAAACCACCATAGGGTTTTCCCAGTTCCTGCTGGGAACCCCAGGGAAATAGAGGACACTTGTCACCTCTTGTCTCCAGCTGGCCTTCCATGAGGGCATTCCCAACAGCGTCTTAGGCGTCCGGGGTCCAGGTGCCTCGTGAGTCCTCTGAATGGGGCTGGCTGCCTGGAACAGCGAGATGACACAAAGCCCCGGGTTCTGGCATTAGGCAGGCTGGGCTCAGGCACACAGGCCCTCCTCCTGGCAGATGACAATGCAAATGAACATGCCTGTCACAGCCACCTCCGGAGAGAGAGGCCTGGGTTCACAGAGATGGGATCTGCCAGATAAAACCTTGCCAGTGCTTTGGGTTTCTTGGGAAATAGTCTCAGTGAGCACAATAGTTGTAGCTGCTTTCATCTTCCTTGCCCCCTAAAGACTGGGTGTTTAATATTCCAAAGCAGGCCAATTTGTCAAACAAAATAATGAATGTTTGTGGTTAAAAATATCCAGCGACACCAGAACATTTTGACTTCAAAGGCTCTATTCTCTTTCATTATCAAATATTACAAAATATCAACACATTAGGATGGAGCCCACAGCTCATTAATGCTGAATATAATTGCATCAGGCTGTCCACACTGGTTTTTCCACTGGGCTGGATCCGTTGTTTATCAAGATCCGCTATAGGGGAATCTATTTGCATATAGAGTGAGAGCAAATGCCTAATAGAGTAAAAAGTTTACCTAATAGAGTAAAAAGTGGTGACCTTCCCTCCCAGCCTTGGTCTCCAGAAATGACTCTCTGCTGCCTTCTATTAATCTCATGGTCACTTGACTTGCACAGAGCAAATACTAAAAGGTAGGGAGGCGCAGCTAGGAAAATGAGTCAAGGTACAGATCTACATACGAGAAACCTGACCAGTCCTTGGTGCATTTTTAGACTCTCTATTGCTAATGTGCGCGAACTCCGTGGAAAGTTACGGTAAGAAAGCGATTGATGTCTGAAACAAGTTAAAAGGACTTTCTAGCCATTATTTCAAACTTAACCACAACTGTACTTGTATCCCCAAAGCAAAACTCTCTAGAATTCTCCTGAATAGTGGCATCATCTGGTGGACATAAGTGATACTGCAACTCTCCTTCAAGTTTTCGTCCTCTTTCTGTGAAAAATATCAATTTTTTAATTGTGCCAGACCACTCCAGAATTATTGCAAGCTATTGAGATAGCCTTTCTGAACATCTTCAGTTAAGATGCCCATCTCCAAATTAGTACAGCTCTTACAGACCATGATACCTACTTACAGTCTGAGAGAGTCTGAGCCTGCTTCCCATGCCTTTTTTAGTGCGTTGGTGTATGGATTTGATCTTATTCCAGAAGGTCATGAACTCCTTGAGGGCAAGCCTTTTGACTTTTATATACCTTATGCTTTCTGCTCTCTTACTAGGTTCTCCATAAAAACCTGCTAAGGACGGAGTAGTTGACAGACCACAGTATCCATATTGTGGAGAACAGAACCGTGCAGGGAATGGTGGGGAGACTTTGGAAGCAAAATACCGGGGCTCTTGTTCCAGATCTTCCATCAGATAGCTTTGTGGCATTGGGTCTCTGAAAGGTGGTTTCTCCATCTGTAAATTGGACACGTTAATAGCTCCATCACAGCATTATTGTGAAGCCTCAGTGAAGTCATCCAAGCCAAGGAGTGGAGTCAATGGTTAAGTCATTGTTAGCTGCTTATTGCTGCCCTTTATATCCATCCTCCTTGGCCAGTCGAGCATGCATTGTTGCTCTAAGTTGTTGTTATTGCATCCATTAGGGTCATCTTACTATAAAACTGAGAGATCGATTCTCCCGTGAAGCCCAGGATCACCCCAGCCTCCTTTCTTCTTGGGAGTACAAAATGAACAACTCTCCTTCTACTTCCCTCCCACCCAAACAAACAAACAAATGCCCAGGTACCAGAGGCAGAAGGTTTGACTCAGCAGCTGCTCGCTGAAAGCAACCTGAGTCATTTATTGATTGGAGGTTTCAAGGGATGGAACGTGACAGCGGGCCTGAGGGGGTGGGGAGCCAAGGTGGGCTCTTGCACTTCGTAAATAGGTGGTTTGCAGGGTAATGGGGCTCCCTCCTTACCCTCCCAGCATGTGCTCTGAACAGACCACACTCAGGGCACACTATGCACCATGTAGAAAGCTTAACCAGGATGAAGAATCCAAGGAAGAGAGTTTCTCTCTCTGAGGGCTGGTCCTGGGAACAGAGGAATTGATTTTTCTCTGAAGGAGAATAAAGACCAAAAGGAGTTTCAGAGAGGTAGGCTTCACTTCTGTGTGATACTCCTGGAGGGAGTGAGAGGGAGGGAATTCCCAGCCCGAGGGCTCCCCTGCACTGAGCTGGGCAGAGGGTCAAGCATCACGGGGCTGGCACAACTCGTGAGATGCAGGAACTCCGTACCCTCTGCTGACAATGAGAAGACAATCCTTCTCTGTGCCCTACGGCTTCTGCCAAGTGTTGCTCTGTGGTCCCATGAGCACTGTGGTCCCATGAGCACTACAGAGAAACACAAGAAAGACCACCAGGCAGGGAGAAGAGCTCCTCTCAGAATGCCAACTTGAGCCATACCCTTGGAGGCTGAGATCTAACTGCTAGGGTGCTGCCGAGAGCTGCTCTGCCCAGCCAAGGGAGGGGCTCCCCTCTTCTGGGATTGAAGGCTCCCTGGGGTGCTTGGCATACCCACACAGTGATTCACTCCTTCCCCTGCCCCCTTCCTCACGCACCAGATGTGCTGGCTGGCTGGCTTTTCTCTCCACCAGAATGTACTTACCCTCCCCGGCAGATGTTCTCAGTATCCACATCCCGTCTGCCCACACTGGCTGTGGAAGGCAGCCTCTGGAACCGCTTCAGTCATCCCCCAACTTCTAATGCTTGTGGCCTTTATAATCTCCTCCCCTTGAGAAACTTGCTTCTAACCAACAGATTATGGCAAAGTAAGAAATGTTACTCCCATGATTAGGTTACAAAACATTCTAACTTCCATCTTGTTAGAAGATTCTCTCACTGGCTTTCAAAGCAAGCTGCCAGTTTGGAGAGGCTCACATGGCCGAAAGCTGGGCAGAACCCAGCCAGTAGGCAGCAAGGAGCCAACACTTTCAGTCCAATGGCCTCCATGGACACGAATCCTGCCCACAAGCATGTCAGTAGTTTAGAAATGGATTCTTCCCCAGCCGAGCCTTCAGATGACACCCATACTCTGATCAACACTTTTAAGGCAGCCTCATGAGACACCATGAAGCAGAGTGTCTTCAAATTCAGCTGTGTCCATATTCCCAATTCATAGAACCAACGAGATCATAAATATGTGTTGTTCTAAACCAACTGTAAGCTTTTAATGAAGATACCGGCATCCTGTATCTCTTCACCTGAGGACACTCTCTGGCCTGGGAAGCATGCCTGCCCTTGACAGACAACACTCACGGAACAACCCTCAACCACTGGAGTCGGATCCATTTCCCTGGCTTCCTGGCCTTAAAGGGGATGATTCCAAACACGCAGTGTCTGTGTGTCACTAGCAGGCTGGGCTCCAGTTGCTTAGAGTTAACTTGCTCAGTAGCATTCCCTATACCAGCTTTCCTCCTTCCCCTTTCTCGTTCCCTGACTCCTACATTGGGTTTCCCGAGATTCCCTCTGACAGAACTACTTGCACCCACAGGTTTGTCTGCTTTAAGTTAGAATCTGAATTAACTAACCTCTTGGCTTACCATCTTCCTGGGTTTATAAAAACCTAGACTCAGAGAGGTGCCTGGGTGGCTCAGCTGTTGATTTTGGCTCAGGTCATCATCTCAGGATCCTGGGATCAAGCCCTGTAACAGGCTGTCTCTGCTCAGTGGGGCGCCTGCTTCTCCCTCTCCCTTCCCTTTTGTCCCTCCCTCTGCTCTCGCACTCTCTCTCTCTCTCTCAAATGAATAAAATATTTTTTAAAAATGAAAAATAAATACAAAAACATAAAAATAGACTCTTTTGCTACAAGTCAGAGCTCAGTTATTATGAAGTTTACCCCCATCCTTGGCAAAAAAAAAAAGTATTCATCCTACCACAAACACCCCAGGCCCCAGGCCCTAGCCTCCAGAGTGTCCGCGTGCAGCTTTCCAAGTCCTGACCACAAGACCTGCATCACTTTCTAGAAATCCTCCACCCTTTCCTCAGGGAAGCCTCTTCTCACCAAAACTGAGCTGCAAGGAGTATGGTGGTGTGTTGTCAAAATTTACTATACATGGCCTGCAGATACATGGCCTGGGGCCAATGTCCCTATTATTTCACACAAATCTTAGTTCAAAACCAATCTGTCTGCACTAAGCAGAATAAGTCCCACCCTTTTCTCGTTTTGCTTCTAGTTTTGCTGATTCATTGATTAATTCAATTGGGCATGTGTTCCACAGGCATCATGAAGGACCTCAGCTCTAAGAACCCAGCAATGTTTCTAGGTGTTTCTTTATATCCCACAAGCTGCCTGCAGGCATCTCAAAGTCTGCAGGAGGAAGGAGGAATTGGGGGTGGAAGCCATTGTCATCAACTCACATGTCTTAAGAACCATTATAATGTCAGACCCTGTCAGTCTCCCCCTCCTTGCCTCTCTGCAACAGCGTCTCCACGCTGATGAATCAGCCTCGGATACCTATTTGGGTGCTGACGAGTCCTTCCGGGCTCTCCTCAGAGCAAGACTCTCAAATACTCTCATTCTCTCCCTAGTTGGCCTTGTCACTAGGATCATCTATTTTCCTGCTGGCAGGTGGGAAGGCCTTCTGGTTGTCACCAAATGTCTCATTCTCAGCAGCCTCTCTCAAAGGCAGCCTTGCTGGATTGGTGCCTTTCTTCTGGGAAACTAGACCCATCATCTCCATTCTTGGTTTAACTCTAAAGGATGCCCCTCCACATTTCCATGGACTCTGCAGGGTCTGTTTATTGTTCTGACTTCTCCAGGAAAGATCCCAAATGCAAATTAGATGGACTTCTGTCTCTAAATATGGTGTGTATGTTATCAAAACCTCAACAGACAGAGCCCTATTGCAGGCTGGTAATCAGTGAGGCTAGGCAAATCTGAGCTGCCATCCTCTGCCAGCTGTCTCCAAACCCCAGAACTCTCCTCCATGGGGCCTCTAGCAGGCCTGCCCCACTGCACCTCCCAAAACACAGTCCTTTGGTTTTGTTCTGGAACCTTCTTCTTGGCCAAAACTCACAGTGGACCTATTTGATATTGGGTGACCAAGGTTCTTCTGTGGACATTTCAGCCCCATTTGAGGTTGTGTTGCTAGAATTCAGAGATTCGGGGTCTGTAGTTCCATGATTTGCAGGCAGGGTCGGGTAAGTGCATCCCAACACTTCAGTTCTGTTCGCAGGGGTTTATGGTTCTCTACGTGCTCGTGGGACAACTGGGGAAGAAACTCTCCAATAACCAGTCTTGAACCTGGCCCCACCTGTGCAGAAGTTCTCACCATGATGAGAGGGCACCAGGCCTCATTCCTGCTCAGCCATTTCCATAGTTTCCATGGGCAAAACCGTGGGCAAGTTACCTGACCCCTCTGAGCTTCATTTTCTTCATTGACCAAAGAGGACTGACTGCTTTGAGTGTGACATGAAATAGTGTAAGTTACACACAGAGCGAGCTTAGCTCAACAGAATTTGCCCCTTAATTGTGCAAGGCCTGTGTTGTCCAATACAGAAGCCACGAGTCCCATGACATTTTAATTTCAATGAGTGACAACTCAGTTCTTCAGTTGGACCAGCCACATTTCAAGGATTTAGTAACCGAGGGCAAGTGGCTACAGTATTGGACGTTTCTATCACTGCAGAAAGTTCTCCTGAAGGATTCCCAAGTCCAGGAAGCACTCCAGAGCCCTTAAATCTGAATTGCTCAGCGTGTGGACCCCCTGCCATGATTTCTTCTGGTTTTATTTGACTTATGAGCTCCTCCTGTGATGCCAGTATGCACCTGAGGTGGGAACCACAGTCCTAGACAAACTCTCCACAACTGAACTTTGTATTCCCACATATTCCACCTGCACTCACTAACCTTTGGACTCCCCCACCCTGGAGAATGTGCCCCTCACAGACGTGCCCCCTCTTAAATACTGTGGCATTTGCTTATTGTCTCTGATCCTCATTGGGCAATCAGACCTCGTCCTCCCTCATACTGTTACTGCATGTGGTTTTTTCATGGCTCTGCTAGGGTGGGAGCTCCTGTAAGGCAAGAATCAGACAGCACCATGCCTTCTCTCTGCACTTCCAGAGCACCGGCCTGAGTCCTGAGCACATCCCACACACAAGGCGTTTCTGGTCTCCTATGAGATGTTCAACACCTCCAGGGCAGGACCTGCCTCTATCTTTATAGACGTCATTGTCCCTTGGTGATGAACCCCCCCCACCCCCAGAAAAATCACAAGCTGAGTCCAGCCACCCCAGGGCAGATTGCACTATTACTTGGGAGGCAGGGGAAATACTTAAACTGAACTTGCTTCTGACAACATTGACTACCAGTTGTCGAACTGGTTTTCAGAGAGCAGCTATAGGGGCACCTGGGTGGCTCAGTGGGTGAGGATCCGCCTTTGGCTCAGGACGTGATCCTGGGGTCCTGGGATCGAGTCCTGCATTGGGCTCCCCGCATGGAGCCTGCTTCTCCCTCTGCCTATGTCTCTGCCTCTCTCTCTCTCTGTCTCTCATGAAGAAATAAATAAAATATTTTTTAAAAGAGAGAGAGAGAAAGCAGCTATAGAACACAAAGCCCCATTGTAGGTACAAAAAAAGAGGGAGGCAATTATGGGCAGGTGGGGCACAGGTGAATTTTCAGACATTATCTCACTTAAGGGCACAGTAATTTGTAAGGAAGAATTGCTGCCTCTGTTTTATGGAAGAAGTAATTACATGATTAGTCAAGGGTAGATGCAGAATTTAAACCCTGGTCCTTCAGATTAAAAAGCCCCTGCTTTCTCTATGGCCCTGCGTAGCCACTATCTGTCCCAGCACGGTGGGGCTGGTAGCATAGATGAAAAAGTAAGACACACACATGGAGAACAATCGAGGAACAGGAGGATATTATTGATAGAGGTTCAATAAAAGTGGATGCTACCTTGGCCATTAGGGCAAGTGAAAAGAGTTAGACCCCCTAAAGAAAGCAACCTTGAACTGAGTTTTTCAAAAATGACCTCCATAAAATCAGTGGACATGACCTCTGTGGTGGTCTGGGCAACCCACTTTGCCGTCGAAAGGCTCTGAGCCCCGTATTCAGAGGGACAGTTCGCTGGGACGACAAGAGAAGGCGAGAGGCAGTGAGTGCATGATGGTCAGTGATAATCAAAGAAGGTAATGGCTATTGAGCGCAGAGGATTGTCAGACACTAACCACATGTCTTATCCCACTAATCCACACAGTATTATTGATCGTGTCATTATTCCCGTTGGACCAGTGAGGAAACTGAAGCTTGGCAAGGTTAAGTCTGTGCCCAAAGCCACACAGCAAGTGAGCTAAAATAAATCCTCACACCTGTTGATTCATAAGTAGCCTGAGAGTAGGGCGCCTGGCTGGCTCCATCAGAAGAGCAGGCAATGCTTGGTCTCTGGGTAGGGAGTTTGAGCCCCACCTTGGATTTAGAGAGTACCTCAATAAATAAAACTTTAAAAAAAATAGCCACAGAAGAACAAGGCCTCCATACTCCTAAAGGGCTGGGCTTTGGGCAGCCCGGGGAAGCTCGGTGGTTTGGCGCCACCTTCAGCCCAGGGTGTGATCCTGGAGACCCGGGATCGAGTCCCATGTTGGGCTCCCTGCGTGGAGCCTGCTTCTCCCTATGCCTCACTCTGTGTCTCTCATGAATAAATAAATAAAATCTTAAAAATAAAAAATAAATAAAGGGCTGGGCTTTGATGTCAGCCTGCCAGGGTTTATCCCCAACCTCTGCACCCTTAATAGTGCCATGACCTTGGGCAAGACGCTTCTCTGGGGCCACCTGCTCATTTGCAACACGGAAGTCATTTCAATACCTACTCACTGGACCGGTCGTCAGCATCAAATGACAAAAGGCACAACATGGAGGGCTTAGTCTTGTCTGGTGAGTAGTAAGTGCTCAGTAATATCTAGCGGTTGTTATCATTAAGAGCATCTAGGCAGGTGATGGTAGATTCCCTAAGGGGAAGAACCTGCATTTCAGAAAATTCTGGTTGACTGACCAGACCACGTGGCCTCGGAGTAGGTGGGACTGCTCTCTGCAAAGAACTAGTCTGTTGGAGCTCTGGGCTTAAGCTGCTGTCAACTGGTAGGGCTGGGAGGACTTCCAAGTTCCCCTGTGCAGTCCTCCAGTGAGGACTCTTCCAGCACAGAC
The DNA here is from genome assembly GCF_048164855.1 of Canis lupus baileyi. NCBI lineage: Eukaryota > Metazoa > Chordata > Mammalia > Carnivora > Canidae > Canis > Canis lupus. Next base: position 10,142,500 of record NC_132842.1, on the reverse strand, counting down.
CTTCCACTCTGAGCTGTTTCCTCCATCAGGGATCTATGTGAGGACACATTTAGGTAAAAGATTTTGCTAAGACACAGAAGGAGGCCAGGAGGGAGGGAGAAAGAAAGTTTGAGAATCACTGGGAGTACAACACCTCTCCCCCTTTTTACAGATTTGGGGATCTGAGGCCCAGAGCAGTTAGGCGATGGGCCTGAGGTCCACAGCCCTGGGGTTCTTGGCTGGCCTTGATCACTGTCAGGCGTCCTCAGAGGGCAGAGGGCCTTGCCACCACACCCGGACGCCCCGGATCCGGCTTCTCCAGGGGGCGCTATTCCCATTGTATTTTGTTTGAATGGCCCCTCCCTGGGGTCAGGCAACTCCAGGCCCTGACAATTGGAAAGGCCAAAGCCCCAGCTGCATTCAGAAAAATCAGGACAGTGGTAAGAATATCCTGTGTGGGCAGCCCGGGTGGCTCAGCGGTTTAGCGCCGCCTGCAGCCCAGGGCATGATCCTGGAGACCCGGGATTGAGTCCCACGTTGGGCTCCCTGCGTGGAGCCTGCTTTTCTCTCTGTGTCTCTTATAAATAAATAGACAAAAATCTTAAAAAAAAAAAAAAAAAAGAATGTCCTCTGTGTGTACTGTGCCTGAGTGTTCATTTCAGAGGATGGCAAGCACTCTCATTCCAGCTGCACCAGCCATTCAGTCTCACATCTTCTCACCTCTACTGTGGTGGCAAAAAGCAGCCACAGACAAAAAGCAAAGGAATTGTCATGGCTATGTTCCAATTCCAATAAAACTTTATTTATGGACGCTGGAGTTTGAATTGTTTTATTTTAAGATTGTATTTATTTATTCATGAGAGACACACAGAGAGAGGCAGAGACACAGGCAGAGGGAGAAGCAGGCTCCATGCAGGGAGCCCGATGTGGGAGTCGATTCTGGGTCTCCAGGATCACCGTCTGGGCCGAAGGCAGGCGCTAAACCACTGAGCCACCCAGGGATACCCCACAAAATGTTCTTTTTAATTTTTTTTCAATAGTTTAAAAAATGTAAAAACCATTCTTAGCTTGCAAGCTATACAACAGGCCAAATCTGCCCCCGGGTTATAATTTGTTGACCCCTGGTACATAGGATTTGTTCATATTCTTGTCTTTCTTGAGTTTTGTAAGAGTTTATGAAGAGACGGGAGGGCACATCTAAAACCCGCTTTCTACAAACATATACAGACCAAAACTCAGAGAGGCTAATTTTATGCTATAATGCCCAACCTCTAAAACACCCCTGCCTCTCTGGAAAAGCCAGAAAGTCCCCTAAAGACTCCAGAAGGAGCCAGTTTTGAAATAACCTTCTGCTTAAGGCTATCTAGTGCCCAAGCAGATCTTGCAAGTTGTGGTCACCAGGGTTTGTTCCAGACCAAGTATAAATCCCTGCATTCCCTTTCAGCAAGTTGGAACCAGCCTGAGCTCCAGAACACATGGGCAGGAGGCACATAACTATCTCTTCCAGGTGTGCAGTTCTCGTTTCTACATATAGAATTGATCACCCACACATTCCCATAAATACCACACCAAAAAAGATCAGAGTCCAGTGTTGGATTTATAGCACGGCCCCAGGCACTAGAAGAACAAAATAAATCCAAGCCCATAAAGAAGTTGGATTTGAGATGGAGCTTGATGACTGGGGAAGAAGATTCTGGGATTTCCAGCGGGAGAGGTGCCTGAGACACACAGGATTGGGGTGGGGGAGGCGGTATCAGAACAAGCGAAAAAGACAGTTAGCAAGAAGGTATGGATGGCGAATCTGGGTACCCAGGTCAAGAAAAAGCCCAAACTTGAAAAGGAAAGAAATGATATGAAGAAAGCAAGCAAATGCATTTCAATCAAACAATATTGTATAGCATGGGAGAGAAAGAGGCCAAGATGTCCAGGAGAAACGTCTAATTCCAGAAACTGTTAGAATATTCCAGAAGTGACTGGAAGGGAGCCTGACCCACAGGGGTGGCCAAAGTCACGACAGAAGGCTGAGTCTAAATGCTGTTCCAAAGGAAGACCTGGGGCAACCCTGGTGGCACAGCGGTTTAGCGCCGCCTGCAGCCGAGTGTGATCCTGGAGACCCGGGATCGAGTCCCACGTCAGGCTTCCTGTATGGAACCTGCTTCTCCCTCTGCCTGTGTCTCTGCCCCTCTCTCCCTCCGTCTCTATGAATAAATAAAATCTTTTAAAAAAGAAAAAAGAAAAAGAAAAACAAAGGAAGACCTGGAGGACTGAACAGTCACCAGGGGCTCCAGCAGATCCAGGCTGGGTGAGTGCATGGAGCAGAGTAGGAACAGACTATTTCTTCCTCTTATGAATAAGCAATTTGTCCACACTGGCTGTAATAAGTATAAATGTCGTAAGCTTCCAAAACAAAATCCAAGCATGAAAGCTGAGTACATGCCCTTTTTCTTTTTTTTAATTAACAGACATTATTTTTTATTTATTTTTTATTTTTTAAAATATTTTATTTATTTGACAGAGGCAGAGATAGCAAAAGAGAGCACAAGTGGGGAGGAGAGGGAGAAGCGGGATCCCCCCTGAGCAAGGAGACCAATTCAGGGGCTCTATGCCAAAACCTTGGGATCATGACTGGAGCTGAAGGCAGAGACGCCCAACAAACTGAGCCACCCAGGTGCCCCTAGACTTTATATTTTAGAATATCTTTTGGTTCACAGCAAAATCTAGGGGAAAGTATAGAATGTTCCCATAGACCCTCATCCCCAGACACATACACCCTCCCCCACTATCAACATCCCCACCAGAGTGGTTCATTCGTTACAATCTGTGCATCTACATCAACATGTCATTTTCACCCTACGTGCATGGTTGACATTAGGGTTCCCTCTTGGTGTCATACGTTCTATGGATTTGACAAATATATAATGACACATACCCCCCATTCATGGTACTAGCCATTATCACTCCACTGCTCTAAAAACCCTCTGTGCTCCGACCTCCCTGCAACCAGTACTAAGTACAGATCTTCTTACCATCTTCCTAGTTTTGCTGGTCCCAAAATGTTTTTACTTTTTGAAAAAGAAATGATCTTATCGGGAGACAGAACATGAGAGACTCCTAACTCTGGGAAACGAACAAGGGGTGGTGGAAAGGGAGGTGGGCGGGGGGTGGGGGTGACTGGGTGATGGGCACTGAGGGGGGCACTTGATGGGATGAGCACTAGGTGTTATGCTATATGTTGGCAAATTGAACTCCAATTAAAAAGAAAGAAACGATCTTATCTTTAAGGATTACTTGCAGAGGTACAACAATCAGAAGATACGGTAAAAACAGCAAAATAAATAAATAAATAAGAAAGTCTCCCTCCTTCCACCAAAGTCTCTTCCTACCCATTCACACGTATGCAAGAGTGTGTATGACTTTTGAGGGGAGACTTGAAAATGAGGTGCTGGCAAGGCAATTAATTGGTGAAGAGATCAGTAACCATCTGCAGCAATTGGAAAAAGGAATTCCAATGACAGGTCAGACCAGAATTTGTAGATTCAGGAGCCTCTGCCCAGGTGACAGCTGGGAATGGAGTTCTCCTGGAGAGAGTAGTGAGTACAAGATCAGAGATCCAAGTCTCGGGGAATTCCTTCACTACAATTATTTCTCATATCCTACTTTGAGTGAGGCCCTATGAGGAGCACAATCAGCCTAGGTAAAGGTGCAGACAAAATAGGTTTGATCAAGAGGCTGCAGGAAAGTATAAGTATTTGGGCCTCATGAAGTCAAGGAAAGAGCCAGTACTTCAGGGGATGCTGTGCCTTTGCCAGCAGATCTAGGAGAAGTAAGACAAAGAAAGAGCTAGAGAGGGATCCCTGGGTGGCGCAGCGGTTTAGCGCTTGCTTTTGGCCCAGGGCGTGATCCTGGAGACCCAGGATCGAATCCCATGTCGGGCTCCCGGTGCGTGGAGCCTGCTTCTCCCTCTGCCTGTGTCTCTGCCTCTCTCTGTGACTATCACAAAAAAAAAAAAGCTAGAGAATCTGGCAAAAAAGAGGCCTTGGTGAGGTTTATTTCAGCTGGAGCCTATGGCACAAAACCAGATATTGAATTGCTATGGAATACATAGTGAAGAAATGGAGGGTGGGGAAAAAACATTTTATGACAGGTCGTCATCCTTTATCCAAAACCTTTGAAGTCTGATGGATTTCAGAATTTTTTTTAAAGATTCTATTTATTTATTCATGAGAGACACAGAGAGAGAGGCAGAGACACAGGCAGAGGGAGAAGCAGGCTCCCTGCATGGAGCCTGATGTGGGACTCAACCCCAAGACCCCAGGATCATGCCCTGAGCCAAAGGCAGAGGCTCAACCACTGCACCACCCAGGTGTCCCAAACATATTAATACTTCTTCAGTGAATCCTACAAATGTTCACACCAAGTGAGGTAGATAAAGATCATAATGCTTCAGCTCCATTTTAAATTTTTTTAAATTTTTATTTATTTATGATAGTCACAGAGAGAGAGAGAGAGAGAGAGAGAGAGAGGCAGAGACATAGGCCGAGGGAGAAGCAGGCTCCATGCACCGGGAGCCTGATGTGGGATTCGATCCCGGGTCTCCAGGATCGCACCCTGGGCCAAAGGCAGGCGCCAAACCGCTGCGCCACCCAGGGATCCCTTCAGCTCCATTTTAAACATCTTTTCGGTTCTCAGAGCTTTTTGGTTTTCAGAGCAGTTGGAGCAGAATGGGCTCTATCTTCGTTCCTGGAATAGAATCATACACTGCCACAAATAGTGAAGGTCCCCCAATGGGTTTCACACATGCATTCTTTCTTTAAGCTGGACTAGATAAGTGGCTTGACAGCAGAATTCACATCTGATTGTGTTTGGGTCCTCAGCGTAGGACCTCATGCCGGCACAGGGTGCATGCCCAGTGATTTTAGCTGCACTCACTTTTCACTACTTCTAATAATTCCTCTGTACAGGCCTCCTCACTGTCCCAACTTGACTCTGCCCACAGCCCAACCTCCAGCCCCTGTCGGCCCAAACTCCAGACTTACTCCTCTATTGATATGCAACTGGCACATCCTATTTCTCTTCTTAAATCCAAACTCAATAGCCATCTGTTTGTTCTGGTATTCCAGCACTAATTGCCATTCCTGATTTTGTTTGATATGTTTGACCTGGTATTTTAGAACTAACTCTTAATTGTGTTTTTATTTAATATGGATAGCACATATAAAGCAAGAGCATAAGGAGTGCTATATAAATGCAAATTTTATTGTATTTCACTCAGACCTCAGAGACTTGCCAAACTTGGTTCTGCTCTGAAGAAGTTTCCCCCTCAAGGGCTTAGGCTTAGGCTTAGGGAGGTTTCTTCCCTTTCTCTCTCCCTTTCTGTCACTCTTTCTCTATTTCCCTTACTGTCTCTCTCTCCCTTTCTCTCTCTCTCTCTCTCTCTCTCTCTCTCTCTCTCTCCTTCTATTTCTCTTTCTCTCTCTCCCTCCCTCCCTCTCTCTCTCTCTCATCTTCCTTGAAGCTAAGTAAATAGAAAGACTGAACACCGGGGCACCTGGGTGGCTTGGTGATTGAGCATCTGCCTTTGGCTCAGGTCATGAAACTGGGGTCCCAGGATCGAGTCCCCATTAGGCTCCCCACAGGAGCCTGCTTCTCTCTCTGCCTATGGCTCTGTCTCTCTCTCTCTCTGTATCTCTCATGAATAAATAAATAAAATCTTAAAAAAATAAAAATAAAAAAAAGACTGAACACCCATCACATACAAGCCAACATCTCACCAACTGGTTCGCCAACACTAAGGCCTTTAAGATTCTACTGAGTTTGGCATAAAGTTAACAAATCTCACAGTAGGTTATGACATTTTTCTACCCCACTTTTGTGAACTGACACACATCCTGTATTAAGAAGTGCTATCCTAAATGGGTCACTATGACTGTATTTAAAGTCTAAGTTTGCAGTGTGAAAAGGGCTATTTTAATTTTCTGCTTCTGAAGAGTAGATTCATTGTTAGAAAAATGTGCATTAACCAATAGATAATTGGTACGGCTTGTACTTGGTTCCACTGAAATTTTTCCGGATAAGCTATTCCACTTCCAGGAATTGTCTAAAGTTATTATTTTAATGAGATTTCAGATGCTGTAAGAATTGAGGAGGGCATCAATTGGGCATAGCAAAGAGTAACTCCTGCGACTTGTGAATCATCCCATTCAGGGCACTATCGAGTCACCATGTTTGTTCTCTAGGCTCTAAGCAGCCAAGCTGGCCCCCGTGCCACAGAAGAGTTTAGTACTTCCACTGTCCAGGGTCTTAATTTTGAACCTCTCACCCTGACCCATTCCCTAGACCACATTCCATGCAGCTCTCATGCCTTCTGGCTTTTTACATCATGGCTTATTCTTTTATCTTTGGTTTCCATCCCCCTCCCGTCTTTAGACTTGGCCCTCAGATTATCTTCCTAGCAATGACCTTGGCTCTCTCAGCCTATGTACGACTGGGTGAATGAATGGGTTTTATTTTCTGTTCTCTCTTAGTCACTGATTCCATGATTCTATCCCATTGTGTTCTTGAAACAGTCCAATGGGTTATACATGTCTGCAATGTGAACAACATATTTGGTGTTCATCACTGGGAACAAAAACTACTTGCCATTTCAGGAATCTTTATATCTTCGATTTAAAGATTTATTTAACAACATTCTTTGTAATCCAGAGCCAGTCATGGAAAATTACTAACATTCTCCATCTGTGGGGCATGACCAGGCCAATGAAACGCTACCAGTATTATTATGAAGTCTCCATTGATATTATATATGAAGAGAATTGCCATATTAAGAAAGATATCGTATTATTTCATGTGCTCTTGCACGTGTCACCATGAGGCTGAATGTGCCGTTACTACAACTGGCCTTTAACAAACCAGATGTAGACCACAGCTATAAAGATTGTAGGAATTATATGGGAATTGAAAATTCTCTATCTTTGATCACACTGGGATGGAGGTAGCGGTAATGACAAGTATGAACAAGAAAGGGCGGTGGGGATACAGAAGGTAGGACTAGAGGAATACTGGACACAGACACCAGTAAAGGGTCAAGATCTGGGCAACCCAGGTGGCTCAGTGGTTTAGCACCTGCCTTGGACCCAGGCCGTGATCCTGGAGACCCGGATCGAGTCCCACATCTGGCTCCCTGCATGAAGCCTGCTTCTCTCTCTGCCTGTGTCTCTGTTTCTTTCTCTCTCTGTCTCTCAAGAATAAATAAATAAAATCTTAAAAAAAAAAATAAAGGGTCAAGATCTGAGTAATTAAGGTGAAAATCTGAGCAGGATTCTATGATGAGACATTAAGACCTGGTAAGGGTTCTAGAAGCTGCAGCGCCACAACCAGGAGGAACTGCAACAGACAAGCAAGCTCTGGCACCCAGAAGACATGAAGACAAGGAAGTCAGTAGAAGGGTGTCAAGGTCAGGAATCCAGGAAGTCATAAGATCCGTTGGGAGAGATGGTAGCTAAGGGCCCTGCTTCAGAGTCAGCTAGAGCCTCTCTTCATATCTACAGGCTACGGGATAATGCTGGGCGAGTAACTAATCTCTCTGAGCTCAGTTTTCTCACCTGGAAACAAGGAATTCTCACAGCAGCATGTGTCCCCCAAAGGTTGTGTGAATAAAATGGGGCTCGTGCATATAGAGTGCTCAGCCAGGTACCTGGCACCTAGAATCCACTAAATACATGGTGATCAATGTGACAGCAGTCCTCAAGAGGGTGAAGCAATAACAAGTCATAAAAATAATTGCCATCTGACTTCTTTTTATGTTTTATGATAGTGCGGGAATCAGACTCAAGCCCGACTGAGCCCCAACCTGAAAGAATGAACAGGAAGGTAATTGTCCCTGGTTGAATGAGGGCCTTGTAGCTGCAGGGGAATCCTGACACCTGCCCGAAGCTGGGTGTGAGAAGAACAAGTCGGTATTCATGGAGGACTGTCTGGAAGACAAGCAGGCAGCCCATTCCTTCCGCTAAATGGTCTCCATTTTACATTGACTCAAGCCCAGACCACCCACAATCCAAATGAAGTGCCTTATATCCTCAAATTTGGGTTGGTTTTTTTTTTTTTTTTTTTTCTGAACTGTACTGTGGAATCATCATGCCCTTGGCTCACTTAAAGGGATGCTTAGCAGTGGCTCTCAGAAGCTAGCTGTTGAAAATATGATGCTGTATATTGTCCCTTATACCACATAATGCATCTTTCTCGGGACCTTCAGGAGATTATCAAAGCTGCTATGCCAGAACTTCTACAGAGCAACGGGGTTGTATTAATCTCATTTAAACGTAAGCCCAGTTTTCCTCTGTGCTTTCATCTTTAGGAAACTCATAACCAAATTTGGACCCCTCTGAGCAATTATGGGGGCCTTCCTGTTACACACTTCACTGTAATAGATTTTCACTAGCTTAATTTTAATATTCTGGGTCTAGCCCAGGGGTCAGAAACCACAGCCCATGGCAGATGCAGCCTGCTGCCTGTTTATTGTTCCAAGGAACATGAAGGTCTATTTGTTTTCTATGGCTGCTTTGTGACACGGCAGGGAGAATTGATAGTCGAGACAGAAACTGTCAAAAAAGACAGAAAAGCCAAGTCTGTCCTATCTGGCCCTTTACAGAAAGAGTTTGTCACTCCTTGCTCTGGGTGTACTTCTTCCTAACCTTTTGCTCTCTTGATTTGTACCCTGTTGTGTGTTCGGGAAGGTGCCTCCAATCCATTCTAGAAGAAAAGTGTGTTCTAAGCACCCTGACATTAAAGAGAGGCCATCCAATTCACTGTAGTTCTCAGTACACACACACACACACACACACACACACACACACACGAGATTGCAGGAAATTACAACCCTCCCTGGTGTTTGCAGGAATATTCTATCCTAATGCAAGCAGTTACAGTCCGAGCAAAAGGAATTATCCTATTTCCATATCCTAGATCTCCGTCCTGGGTCTTAAGGATTCCTCTCTCCTAGACCTCAAGAAAGTTGTTCTTCTCCTTAAGTGCTTTACGAAGTTCCTCCAAATACTCAGTTTTCGGGAGGTCTCACTGGAAGCTAAGAGAAGAAATTCCAGGCGAAGAGGGGGAAGGCCTGCCACGGAGGCGAAGTCGGGCTGGGAGAGCTGGAAGCCGCTTGTGATCCTTCCCACTCAGCGCCAGGCTTGACATGGAAATTGGATCATGATGATGACAATTATGAAAAATAAAAACCTTAATTTTTTTTCATAATTAAACCCACATGCAGATGATCATTGCCGCTCTGAGCTTAATGCCCAGACTTGTTTCTCTTCCAAAAAAAAAGTGAAAAATCAGTCAGGCTAGAACTTAGTAATGCCCTTGAATCTCACTTAATAGAGAGCAAAACATCTGATTTTCAAGGTATTTGATGTTCGGTTCCCTCTAGCTGAAAATGGTTTTATTTTCCTCTCCATGCAGGATATTTCTGGGGAGCCTTTCATCAAAAAACAACCAATTCCACGGTGTGTGTTTATCCTAAGATTTACATGTTTTCCCAAATCAAGTTTTAATTAACAAAGCACGGCATGGTCTTATCTAGCAAAATCCCGAAAATGCACACTGGCCATTAAAGTGTAAACCAGCATCTTATTGAAATTGCACAACGATCTACTTATCCGTAGTCTCACACACTGCCTGCTGTCAATGCAAAAGACTGCATTTAGGAAGAAAATTTATGGGTAGGGGTAAAATAAACATCAGGCCTTTGAGAAATGGACTGAAATTTACTGAGAAAGTAACTTAGGGACTTCTCTTCAGGGAGAACTGTTCAAGCCTTAAGCAGCTGCAATGATACTTTTAATCTTACAGCAAATACTGTATCTTTAAAAAAAAAATCCCAAATGCCTGGTTTTTTGTTTTGTTTTGTTTTTTAAAGGGACCTTTCCCTCCTATTTACCTAACAAGGGAATCAATGCTCTGCAGCTTCTAGTGAAATCATAAGAAAAGCTACGAAGGTGTCCGTGTTGTGAAAGAAAAGCGCATCGGCATCAAACATAAAACTGTACATTGGCAGCACGGGAGAGATCTATGGGTTCATTTCGTTTCTCCAGAACATAAGAGAATTCGAATCACTGGCATTCTTGGCCGTTTTCTTTCCACCCACGCAGGGAAACCAGGAGGAATGCAGGAATCAAAGAGCTGCATTCCCCCGTTGCCACAAAGTACTCACACTTGGCAATCGGGAAGGAGTTGGGTCATCATTTTTAAATGATTACCAAGCTGTGAGGAGCTGGGGCCGAGTGCAGAGAAATCTCCATGGTCCCTCCTAGCACCGCGGCCTCAACAGCAGAGCCTGTTGCAGGAAAAAAAAAAAAAAAAAAAAAAAATCCAAATTTCTGTGTCCAGAGAGGAGGCATTCATTGCTCAGCAGCACCCGTTTTGACATCCTGTGTAAGACAGGAGCCGTGTGCTCGGGAAGGACTCTGACGTCCCTTCGCTGGTGTCTGCATCCAGGCCAGCAGAATGCGTGTGGAAGTGTATTTATTGCAACCACAAGGATGTGCAAATTTATTTATAGTATAAACGGTCCTTTCCACCCGTTCTAGCTGTCAACAACTTATTTTCCCTGAGCGCCTTAGGAGCAAAGAATGTTTTGTTTCTTAAGCTTGGTACCTGGAGAGCTAAAATAACAATCTTGTTAATGAGAAGACAATGGGAGTAACTGCTGTTTTGCAGCGTTTCCACAGGCCATACCTTTTAATTGCTGAGTGCTGGCAACTTAACAGACTCTAATGAGTACATTGTTCCTCTTTTTTTTTCTTTTTTTTTTTCTTTTTTTTTTTCACACAGCCCCTTAAGCAGTTAGAAAGCGAGTTTGTTTTGTGTACAGAGTAGAGAAGACTTATTAAAAGCTTGGCGGAAGCATTTGGAGTGAGGAGTTTATTTTGACTGGTGAGGTATGTCTTGATAGTTTGCATTCAGATGCAAGAGGAAAAAGAGATAAAGTGGATTAGCCTCAATCATCTGGGAGATGACATTTCTCTCCGTGTTTGAAGTATTTTATGAATTAGAGAATGGGACTGATTTTGAAGCCTAAATTAATTTAATCTGTTTGCTTTTGTTTGATGCAGCAGCTGCAGCGACACACCCTACTTCTTTGAAAATCTTCAGCTTCGAGGGTCTGGGCTTGGAAGAGTAGGTGCAGCAGGCAGGGAGGTTGGCGGTGCCTTCCCTGCGTAGGGAAGGGATCGGTTTTCAATTTCCCTTGGTGGACGTCTGGCATTCCCGGATGGGGTGGGGGGGGGGGTTCGTCTCAGGATTCAAGCTAGATGCTCTCACGCTTGCCCATCATGCTTTTTATTAAAGGAGAAGTTGCCTGCTGAAGCCAACATGAGGGAAAGAAAGGAAATCATTATCCCAGCCCCATTCCTCCTAACACATTTTCATTAGGGAAAAAAACCTTCAGGGTGAAGATAAAAGAGACAGAAAGGTCCCATTGGTCATGGCCCATTAACGGTGACTGACACCTAGTTGGCCACAAATTCGGCCCTTCCCATAGTGACTCCGAGGGTGTTTAGAATAGGGGCTTCTTTGGTGTTGTAGATGGGCCGGGGCGTTGGAGGGCTCCATCACAGCCGGGCCTGTAGGCCTCAACATCCTCATTAACTCCACTTGGGAAGCTAAGGACTGTGCACCCCCCAGCAGGACAGAGAGAAATAGCTCTACAATAACACTGTCTGAATGTCCACAGGCCAGTTTTTCAAAAACTCTCAGTTCGTCGAGAGGAGAGCAGGTCAACTGGGTTCATTTCAATATCAATCGACCACCAGATCCTATTGGCTTTTCACAGACTGATCCACTGATGAGCATCAGACTATTTCGGAGTTGAGGGAGAGAAAAGTGAACTTGATCTATGATGGGGCTTTATTCAGGGTATCAAAAAACAGCATTCACCCCCTTCTGGAAGGAAAATAGGCTAGCTGACTTTAGAAAAAGAAGTACTTACAATAAGAAGAGGCAAGAAGGATCCAAGGACCGTCACATCACTCTGGGTGGTTCCTGGTGGTAAAACATCATTGCAGGTCCACATGGCATTTGTGGGTTCACTGCTATGAGGACCTTCAAGGCTGTGAGGGGGGAAAAGAAAACCTGACGGATTTCCTGATGATTAACCAACGTACAAGGGTATTTGCCTTGTAATGCAAGTGGAGCTGGGCTCCTGTCCTAACGTCGCCACCTGAGGTAGACACGGGCATGAGTGCCCGTCCAGTTCCCACTTTCCCACCGGGCAGCTGGTACGGCTGGCAGCTCTGTCCCTTCCAACGGAGCCCACGGAAAAGCCAGGACTTTTTTTTTTTTTAAGATTTTATTTATTTATTCATGAGAGTCAGAGAGAGGCAGAGACACAGGCAGAGGGAGAAGCAGGCTCCACGCAGAGAGCCTGATGTGGGACTCGATCCTGGGTCTCCAGGATCACGCCCTGGGCCGAAGGCAGGTGCTCAACGCCTGAGCCACCCAGGGATCCCAAAACCAGGACTGTAAGGACTTAAGATTACAGATGGGGCCCTCTCTTCGGAGCGGTTCACCTCTGCCTCAGAAGCAGTGCCGATGGGAATAACACCCCATTAGCATCCTTCCTCTGAAGCTCATCTCTCTGCATCATGGAAGATTGTTTAACGTTGCTTTTTTTAAAAAGTACTGTTTATGTCTTTGAAAAGAAATAATCATTTTCTAAAGCTGTTGCAAGGTTGTCTGGGTGGCTCAGTTGGTTAAGCATTGGACTCCTGGTTTCAGCTCAGGTCATGATCTCAGGGTTGTGGGATTGAGCCCCACTTCGGGCTCCACGCTCAGCAAGGAGTCTGCTTGAGATTCTCTTTCCCCCTGCTCCCCCGCCCCCGCTCAGGCACACACATTCTCTCTCTAAAATAACAAATCTTGGGCCCCGGTGTGGTTCAGTCAGTTAAGCGCCTGCCTTGGGGCAGCCCAGGTGGCTTGGCGGTTTAGCACCGCCTTCAGCCCAGGGCGTGATCCTGGGGACCTGGGATCAAGTCCCACATGGGGTTCCCTGCATGGAGCCTGCTTCTCCCTCTGCCTGTGTCTCTGCCTCTCTCTCTCCCCTCTCTGTGTTTCTCATGAATAAATAAATAAAATCTTTAAAAAAAAAAAAAAAGCGCCTGCCTTGGGCTCAGGTCATGATCCCAGGGTCCTAGAATCGAGTCCCCCATTGGGCTCCCTGCTCTGCGAGGAGTCTGCCTCTCCCTCACCTTTGCCTGCCACTCCCCCTGCTTATGCGCGCTCTCTCTCTCTCTGTCAAATAAATAAAAATTTAAAAAAAAAAATAGAAGTGGACACCATATCCAGACAGACTTTGTCACAATCTACCGTAGAGAAGTCCCACCTTATCAGCAGTTTAGGTCACCTGCCATCACCTGCGGGTCCGCAAGGAGATGACAGTCACTAATAGCCTAACATCATGCTCCTTACTCATCTCATCACACAGTTATCTTATCATCTCACACCATCGCAAGAAGGGGGAGTGCAGTACCAATAAATATTTTGAGAGACCACATCCATATAACTTATTCCAGCATATTGCTATAACTGCTCTATTTTATTGTTTGGGTTTTCATTTTTATTTCATATATTGGTTTTAAGTAATCTCTACACCCAACACGCTTGAACTCACAACCCTAAGATCAAAAGTCACAACAATTTTGTTTTTTGTTATTGTTGTTAACCTCTTCCTGTGTCTAATTTATAAATTAAATTTATTATAGGTAGGTGTGTATAGGAAAAAACACAGTAGATAGAGGATTTGGTATTGTTTAAAAATATTTTTCACCTGTGTAAATTTGAAGATCTAATTGACTTTATAAGCGAGTCATGAATCGGGGAACGCCCCAGCCAGCAAGTAGCAGGGGAGTTCCAAGGACTTGTACAAAGTAGGAGGAGGGTGGGGCAAGAAGTTAACAACTGAAAAGAAAAGATTGTTTCTGGAACGGTTCCCTTCCCTTAGGGGAAGGGCAAGAGGGCTTAACATGGAGATGACCTCATCTTCCTTGCAGAGGAAGGGGGCCAGGGATGAAGAGGACCCTTGTGACAGATTACTTCATTGGTGCTGACCAGAAAATGCCAGATTGATTGGCTTACAATCTCACGCCTAGAGAGGCTGACATTGCAATTAAGTGTTGGTTTGCTGTTTCTGAGGGAAGTAACTCTACCTTGGGCCTGTGGTTTTCTTTTTAACAGTACCATCTGGGGGCCTTGCAACATATCCCCCGTGGATCAGAGGGGCTACTCTACCTCCCACCTGTTCTACGAGCCCATTCATCTTTCCTGAAAATCAATCTCTCTCCCCTAAGAGACCCACATCTCCCCTTCCCTTACCCATTTAAGATGGTATTGAAGCACCCGGGTGGCTCAGTCAGTTAAGCATCTGCCTTTGGCTCAGGTCATGATCCCAGGGTCCTGGTACCGAGCCCTGTATCAGGCTCCCTTTGCAGTGGGGGAGCCTGCTTCTCCCTCTGCCACTGCCTGCTGCTTCCCCAGCTTGTGCACTCTCTCTCTCTCAAATAAATGAATAAAATCTTAAAACAAGAAGAAGAAAAAAAGATGCTATTGAAGCCTGAATGCTAAGACACCTCAGATACTTACTCATCTTATGCCCCACCCCCACCCCACACCCCACATGAGATGTACATGTTAATAAACCCCTGGTTGTTGGGTTTTTTTTTCCCTTGTTAATTTGTCTTTTATTGCAGGGATCTCAGCCAAAAACTCAAAAGGGCAGAGGGAAAATCATTTTTCTTTCCCTAGCATGGGACTTATAAAAGTCCGTATTTCCAAGATCAGATACTTCTTTAAGATTTTATCTATTGGTTTACCTTAAAGAGAGAGTGCTCATGCGTGCATGCTGGCATGCCTGCGTGTTCATGGGTGGGAGAGGGGCAGAAAGCTGGAGAGAATCTCAAGCAGACTCCCCACTGGGCATGGAACCCAAACCGGGGACTCAGTCCCAGGACCCTGAGATCATGACCTGAGCTGAGATCGTGATATGAAAAGAAATCAAGAGTCAGGACACTTAACTGACTGCATCACCCAGGAGCCCCCAAGATCAGATATTTCTATGCAATGAGGGGAAAAGAGTAAAAATACAAGGATGGCAGAAAGAAGGAAAGACAGCTGGGTAAACCTAGGGCACCGAGATGCTAAAAATATCCAGGAAGCTGGTACAGGGGATGTTCCTGCCAGGCCCTTCCCTCCCTGCCTCCCCTTCTCTCCATCTTTCCCCTCCACCTCTTCCAAGGGACTGTTGGAGCAGGTTTTCACTTCAATTGGCAGCTGTGACCAGTAACCAGACAGAGTGAATGTCCTCAGTAGGCTCAACCCTAACATGAGGCCAAGCCAGGTGGCCTCACACCATGCCACCTGCGGGCCCTGACGTAGTGCCGTCTCATGGCCACTGGCCTAACTGCCACATGGCCACAGACTTCAGGCGCAGCTCCAATGTGGTCCAAAGCAACCAGTTTTATTTTATTTTTTAAGATTTTATTTATTTATTCATGAGAGACACAGGCAGAGCGAGAAGCAGGCTCCCTGAGGGGAGCCTGACGCGGGACTTGATCCGGGACCCCCGGGATCACCACTTGTGCCAAAGGCAGAAGCTCAACCACCGAGCCACCCAGGCATCCCCAAAAGCAATGGGTTTTAGAAGAGAGATCACTGCAGCTTGCAGGTCTGTTTGCCAAGCTCTGGGACCGGAGCCACTTTCTCCGGGTGCCGAGGGCAGGGTGAGCCTTGCTTCACCTTCTTGCAGAAGGCCCCTGGGTGAAATGGCTCTGTACTGGCTAAGCAATCACTCCATGGCCCAAGAACAATACACCGGGTTTGCACAGTGGAGATTCCTGACATGATTCAGATTTGGAAAGTTGTTCATGCCACGTAGACTTGGAAAGAGTCAGGGCCCCTGACTCTTTGCACAGGCACTTTGAGCCCAGAAAGCTTGAAAACAATTATAAATCTCCTTCAGCCAAGCGGCCTCCTCAGGAGATGGCAAAACAATCCCAAATCTGCAGAGAGGGCCCAGAGAGGTTAATGATCTTCCCCCAGCTATAGGGAAAACTCCCAAGGGAGCCCAGCAGGAATTCCAAGCTATTCTCTGGGCTCTGGCTCTGATTTTCATTTAAATCACACAGTCCCTCTGAACCTCTGTTTCCTCTTTGGTAAAATAGGAGAGATAATTCCTACATGACGTTAATTGCGAAGACACAGGAAAAGGATTACCTGAGAGCTTTGCGTTGTCAGTGTTGTGGTGTTAATATTACACCCCTCAACCTGTACCATGTCCTTCACACTGGGAATTCATTTTTGAGGTCACATCTTGTCTTTTTTGGTAAGAAAATTATTTGCAGGCAACTGAAAGACAGCCTCAGCCAACATAAAATGAGAAACAATTCTTCTGGGAATGCATATGGGGCCATCACTGGATTTTTAGAGCAATACTACACTAGGAAGTAAAACATTCCTAATTAGTACTTACCCGAGCTTGTAGCCACGACCAAAATACAAATTTCTGTTCTTTTGTGTGTGTTTGTGTGTTAAGAATATCAAGTCCTCTAATTTTTGAGCACCTGATCCATATGAAATGCTTTACTAAATGTTGAGGGGGACACAGATAAATGTTAAGCAAAGATTATCTTTTAAAAAATGTTTTTATTTATTTATTCATGAGAAACACAGAGAGAGAGAGGCAGAGACACTGGCAGAGGGAGAAGCAGGCTTCATGCAGGGAGCCCGATGCGGGACTCGATCTAGGACCCCGTGATCACAACCCAAGCCGAAGACAGATGCTCAACCGCTGAGCCACCCGGGCGTCCCTGAAAAATGATCTTAATTAAAATAAATTTATGAACCCACTGTCCACATAATACGGTCCCTGTATGAGTCTGTCATGAGCAGGTGACAGCATCTCAGTTGAGACTGGCTTGAGAATGATGTATTAGCTGTGTGGCCCATGGAGTCACGGAGGAGTTGACTGAAGGAGAAAGGGTACCATATAGAAAGAAGAGAAACCAACCGTCAGTTCACCATACTCCCCAACTGATAACATCACCATCATCATTCATATAAATCACACCGAGAGTTCAATGAAAATAGCACACAAACAAGAAATTCTTTTTTAAATTGATAAAATGATATTTTTTTAATTTAAATTCAATTTGGCAACATATAGTATAACACCTAGTGCTCATCCCATCAAGTGCTCTCCTTAGTGCCTGTCACCCAGTCACCCCATCCCCCCACCCGTCTCCCTTTCACAACCCTTTGTTTCCCAGAGTTAGGAGTCTCTCACGGTTGGTCTCCCTCTCTAATTTTCCCCATTCAGTTCCCCCCCTCTCCCTTATAGTCCCTTTGACTATTTCTTATATTCCACAAATGAGTGAAATCTTAGAATGACTGTCTTTCTCTGAATGACTTATTTCACTCAGCATAATACCCTCCAGTTCCATCCACATCAAAGCAAATAATAGATATTCACCCTTTCTGATGGCTGAGTAATATCCCATTGTATACATAGACCACATCTTCTTTATCCATTCATCTGTTGAAGGACACCGAGGCTCTTTCCACAGTTTGGCTATTGTGGACATTGCTGCTAGAAACATTGGGGTGCAAGTGTCTCAGCTTTTCACTACATCTGTATCTTTGGGGTAAATCCCCAGCAGTGCAATTGCTGGGTCATAGGGCAGATCTATTTTTAACTCTTTAAGGAACCTCCACACAGTTTTCCAGAGTGGCTGCACCAGTTCACATTCCCACCAACAGTGCAAGAGGGTTCCCCTTTCTCCACATCCTCTCCAACATTTGTTGTTTCCTGCCTTGTTAATTTTCCCCATTCTCACTGGTGTGACGTGGTATCTCATTGTGGTTTTGATTTGTATTTCCCTGATGACAAGTGATGTGGAGCATATTCTCATGTGCTTGTTGGCCATGTCTATGTCTTCCTCTGTGAGATTTCTGTTCATGTCTTTTGCCCATTTCATGATTGGATTGTTTGTTTCTTTGCTGTTGAGTTTAATAAGTTCTTTATAGATCTTGGAAACTAGCCTTTATCTGATGTGTCATTTGCAAATATCTTCTCCCATTCTGTAGGTTGTCTTTTGGTTTTGTTAACTGTATCCTTTGCTGTGCAAAAGCTTCTTATCTTGATGAAGTCCCAATAGTTCATTTTTGCTTTTGTTTCTCTTGCCTTCATGGATGTATCTTGCAAGAAGTTGCTGTGGCCAAGTTCAAAAAGGGTGTTGCCTGTGTTCTCCTCTAGGATTTTGATGGATTCTTGTCTCACATTTAGATCTTTTACCCATGTTGTTTAATCTTTGTGTATGGTGTAAAAATGATGATATTTGAATCTACACAGAATTCAATCCAAACAGATAAGCCATTCATACTAAGTGGTCTTCCATAAGAAATAGTATCCCAATGCTTCCACTCAGCCTAATTCTAGAGACTTCGTATATTTGAACAGATGGACAGGTGGAAACACCAAAGATGTGCTCCTTCTGCCCCCACAACAATCCTTCGGAGCTGCCGGTTCTACAGGTTTTTTCTCCTCCAGGTCCCTGCTTCGGGACCACGGCACCCCCTCCACTGGTACTTACTGTGCCATAGATTCGGTATCTTTTCCTTGTCTAGTTCTCCCTCCAAACATTATAAGCTCTTTGAGGAACACTGCTTGAGTTGGCCCTGCTTGCCGCCTGATGAGTGCTTACTCTGTGCCCAGTGGAGCCACAGAAGTGAGTGAACAAAGCCCTTTATTCCACAGAGTTTGCATTCCCCTGCACACAAACAGGCAAACACACATCAGATGTGAGAAGGTAAATAGGATATGCCACCTCAAAATATGCCACTTTGGAAAAAAAAAAAATATATGCCACTTTGGCATAAGCAGTATTTTGGGGTTTTTTGGTTTTTGTTTGTTTTGTTTTGTTTTAATAAGCAGAATTTTGAGCTGAAGGCTTATGAGTTCCTGAAATCCCTTATCTGCCTAAAAGCACCACCTCCCAAAAGAACTCAATTGTCATAAATACCTCTCCAGAGAGCAACTCTAATCTTTTCTAGGAGACAGAAGCGCCACACCCAAGCAAACTATAGCATCTCCCATCTATTCTACTCAGGTCCCATTTATCTTTCAAAACTCACTTGTGCTCCCAGAAGCATCCCTTTAGCCGCCCCCTCCTCATCCCCTGTTATGAAGGGACATTAAACCCCCAAATCTGACCACCACCCCAAATCACATTTCTTTGTGAACTCCCATGCCTAAGTAGGTAATTAAAACTTTTGTTCTCTTGCTGATCTCTTTTTGTTGATTTAATTTGCAGGCTCCCGGGGCATCCCGGTGGCTCAGCGGTTTAGCACCGCCTGCAGCCCAGGGCGTGATCCTGGAGACTCAGGACCGAGTCCCATGTTGGGCTCTCTGCATGGAGCCTGCTTCTCCCTCTGCCTGTGTCTCTACCCCCCCCGCCCCCCCGCGTCGCTCATAAATAAATAAATAAAATCTTTAAAAAAAAAAATAATTTTCAGGCCCCCAAGCACTAAACTTGAGAGGATAGAGGGAAAAGTTCCTTTCTCCCTGACACTGCCTTCTCTTCAGAAGCCTTCTCTTCCACCACTGGCCCACTCATATTTAAGTTGAATATGAAAACACGTTTGTTTTCAGAATTTGTGAAATATGTTAAAGCATATAAATCCCCACCTTAGAACAAATAGATAATAATGTTTAATTCTTCAAAAAATGTCTTGCGTATAGCATATTTTCTAAAATTTCAAAAGAGTTCTTTGAAGGGCTAACCTCAGAACTGTTGAATTTTACCCTCCCAAACTGCTCCTCTTTCCTTTTCTTTTCCAAGGTAGGGGAACCTTGGTGGTTACAACCATGAGGGGAGAGCAAAGGGATAGCCCAGAGATAAATGAACCAAGGCTGGTGGGCCAATGGAGTGGTCTAGGATGGATTTTTTTTTTTCTTAGAATGAAGATTCCTTAGTCCTGCATCAGCACATAATCACTGTCACATTCCACATCAGAAACAATCCTTGTGGGCTGCCTGGGTGGCTCAGCAGTTGAGCATCTGCCTTTAGCACAGGGTGTGATCTCAGGGTCCTGGGATTGAGTCCCGCATCAGGCTCCCCGTGGGGAGCTTCTCCCTCTGCCTGTGTCTCTGCCTCTTTCTGTGTGTCTCTTACGAATGAGTAAATAAAATCTTTAAAAAGAAAAGAAAAAAGAAACAATCCTTGTAATAATGCTTACACTTTCTTAAGAGAATACTGAAGAGCTTTTCCAAAGACATGCTGCATTGTCTTAGTTGGGAAACCAGATGGGTGGAAGCTTCAGAGGGTCAGATACCTCACTGAGATACCCAGAAGGTCAGCTACTGTCACAGAAATGGATCATAGAAGGCAATCCATTGAGTCTGGTTCCCATCAATCCCCGACATTTCCTCTCAGTCTAAGTTACGTTCTTACTGTCTTTGTAACCTTGCTGAGTAAAACGGTAGTCTCTTGGTCATAGACTATTTACCTACTGGGCCCTTTGATGTCTTAATTATATCTGACTTGCCTAGATTTAAAGTTCAGAGGCCAGAACCCATGTCCCGTCTCCCTATGTTCCAAAGAACTCAGAGAGAAGCACAAATGCCAGGAATGCAAAGTGTCCTGGGAGAAGGGCTTCCCCACCAACTCATAGATGGATGATTCCCCAGGGCATAGGGCAGACCAAGAAATAGGATCTTCCTCCACCCCACCCCACCATCACCCTTTGCTATAAACATCTTCTTTCTTTCTTTTTTTTTTTTTTTTTTAAGATTTTATTTATTTGTTCATGAGAGACACATACAGAGAGAAAGAGAGAGGCAGAGACACAGGCAGAGGGAGAAGCAGGCTCCATGCAGGGAGCCTGACGTGGGACTCGATCCCGGGTCTCCAGGATCAGGCCCTGGGCCGAAGGCAGGCACTAAACCGCTGGGCCACCCAGGGATCCCCCATCTTATTTCTTATACTTCAAGAAAGTTTAAGTTTCTGACATCATCCTGGTGAAGGCTTTGTATTCATGCAGCCTGCAGAAAATAGCCCAGAGCCCCACAATGGCCTGGGTAAACACGAGAACTCAGTCACCCACCTGAGGCCCCCACCCTCTCCCCTGCCATTAAAATGTCAACATTATTAAAGGCAACAATCCGAGAATGCACCCTGTACCTGAAGTGAAGGCTTCTGGTTGTGTCTGTCTTGCCCCACTCCTGTCATTCTCCCACCCCTTAAAGGTTTGGTCCCTAGCTCTTCCCACGCTGGGGCAGCTGCTCCCTCTTTGCAGAAACAGAAGTTCTGTTGCCCCGACGGCCCAGCCCCAGGGATCACCACTTCTTAAGTGCAGTGCAAAACCCCCATGGAACAGCTGCTGGACCTGAGCCCCCCAACATGGGCCCCAGCCAGAGCAGAAGGAGGGGTTCTGGAAGAACAGGCACTTGCAAGAAACAAACTGCATTTCAAGGCTCAGCAGTGAGTTATTGCAGGGAAATTATGGCCTTTTGAGTATCTCTGTCATTGGTAACTTGTTTTATTTCTGGCTCTCACTTACAGGAAAGAGACATTAGTCCAAAGAGCTCACAATGCTTTTCTACTCACTCAAGACGATGCAGACCTCAATTTTTAGTAGAATCTATGAGAACGTCCTCAAGTTAGCCAGAGTGATTCAGCTCTTGAATCTGACCCATCACAGTATCTTGCATTTTTTAATTTCCAAAGAACATTCTAGCTTACCAAGTGTTTCATGAACTTTCTTCGTCAGGCCTTCAAAGCAGGTAAGGAAGATAGAGACATCATGGTTTTACCAGGGCTGCTAGTTGCTGGCGCAGCACCCTCCACACCATGGCACACTGCTGTAATGGGAGAGAACATTAAGGATTAGCCAAGTTTCATTCTAACAAACTTGCACAAAATGCATAGCTATTTTTAGGACGTTGCACACTTCACTCAACAAATATTCCTCAAGCCCCTACAACACGCCAGCCTTCTTCTTCCGTCCAGAAGAAAAGAACAAAAGCATGCCATGACATTAGATTACATTAATCTGTGATCACACAAAGTAAATGTAAAGTTGCAACTTCTAAAGATACAGGATGCTGACTTAGTCAAGGAGAACTTCCTGGAGGAAGTGACGCCTCAGCTGAGAGATGGAGGACTAGGGGCATCTGGAGATGAGAGAAGGGAGGCACTCTGTAAAGGCCTTGTGATAGGCAGAAGCCACCCCCTCACGCCACCCCCTCACGCCACCCCCACCCCCCACCCCTCGGCCCAGAAGGCCAGCGTGGGGGAGCACAGGGCATGGGGAGCATGAGGCCAGAGGATGGAGCTAGAGACGGCAGGGAGCACCAACGTGCAGGGATGCATAGGGTGGTTCACATCTCAGTCCTTATCCTCAGGGTAAAAGGAAGCCATTGAAGGGAAGTATTCGGATGAGATGGTTATTTTAAATATCATGCTGTGGGATTGTGAGAAGGAATCTGAGTGGGGAAAGTAAACAAGTTCGGGTGTTATTGAAGCAATTCCCATGAAAGACCATGAAGCCAAGACTGGAGTGGTGGCCCAGAGAGGGAGCACAACGGGAGGAGCCCTGAAATAGGAAGTAAACCGTGGGCGCTAATGATAGATTGGGTGTGGGAAATGGGGAAGAGGGAGATGTCAAGGTGTCATTAAAAGATGTTCACTTAATGGGGCGTGTGGGTGGCTCAATCAGTTGTGCCTTTAGCTCAGGTCATGATCTCAGCGGCCTGGGAACAAGCCCCACACTGAGGTCCCTGCTCAGCCGGGGGGTCTGCTTTTCCCTCTCCCTCTGCCCCTCCCCCTCCTTGTGCTTTTTATCTATCAAAGGAATAAATAAAATCTTCTAAAAAATAATTAAAAAATTAAAAATGTAAAAAAAGATATTCACTTAAAATAGTTAAATATATATGTAACAGGTGTGTGGCCTCATGACTAATGTCCCCAAAAGCAAGTGTGGGCCATAGCACAGCTTCCAGAGTTGGAATCTATGATCTGTCCCACAGGTTCTGGCATCCTAGAAAGAACCTGGAAGGGGCTCCTGGGTGGCTCAGTCGGTTAAGCATCTGCCTTTGGCTCAGGTCACAATCCTGGGTCCTGGGACTGAACACACATCTGGCTCCCTGCTCAGAGGGGAGTCTCCCTCTGCCCTTCCTCCGAGGAAGGGAGGAAGGAAAGAAGGAAGAAGAAGAAGAAGAAGAAGAAGAAGAAGAAGAAGAAGAAGAAGAAGAAGAAGAAGAAGAAGAAGGAGAAGAAGAAGAAGAAGAAGAGGAGGAGGAGGAGGAGAAAGAGAAAGAAAGAAAGAAAGAAAGAAAGAAAGAAAGAAAGAAAGAAAGGAAGGAAGAAAGAAAGAAAGAAAGAAAGAAAGAAAGAAAGAAAGAAAGAAAGAAAGAAAGAAAGAAAGAAAGAAAGAAAACCCAATACCATCACTGTCGGGCTTGTCTAAGGCACAACCGCACAGACCTGACTGTTCCTTAAGGCTCGGAGTGTTTAGGTAACTGACCCAAAGTGACAACGGAGCCGCGATCACCGCTGAAACTGAAACATCATGATTTAGGAGATGAGGGCGACGCTGTTCCCAGAGTCTGGGAGTTAGCATCTTATCAGTCTACAGAGGCGAAATGAAACAGCATCCAAACAAACATTGGCAGGAGTGCCAGTGAATCGTTGCAGAAGGAGAAGGATGAGGTGCACGAACCATCTCACCAGAAATATTTGTATGCTTTAAGGTGTTTAAAGCCTGAAGGCAGAAATCAACCCAATTGTAGACTGAGGGATAAACATTCCCCCAAAGTCAAACCAACACCATGCTCTTAATGCTTCTATTTCATTCAACAAACATCTCTTAAATTACTGAACACTTGAGGCCTCGGTTCCCACAATAGTAAAAAGTGGCTAATAATACTAATATCTGTTTTCTAGGACTGTTGTGAGGACCAGGTGAGTTAATTCGGGTGAAGCACCTCGTCTAGCACTGGGACCTGGCTGCCTCTTTGGCACGTTCATGGGCCACTCTCCCCGCAAGCAACCAATATCTAAACATACCCTTCTTTTGCTTTCTTCAGAGCCTCCTGACATGCATGTTCCTGCACAGAAACACTCTGTGCCTGGGAGCTTATGATCCTCCTTCACAAGTTGTCAGGCCGAGAATAGCAGAAAAAGATACAGGGGTCAAAGTTGACTCCGCACGCGCACACAACACACAGAGCAGGTGAGCAGGTTCGTGCGTGCATATGCACACGTACACACACGTACACATATGGTCCAGGTCAGCAGACTGTGCTATTAGGAATAGAGGCAGCATCTACACGAAATCAGTGCTCCAAGAGGAATGACACAAGACCCCAGGATAGGAAGAAACCGTTTCCCTCTGTCGGCAGTTGGCCTTCATAAGAATATCTCATCCCTTGCTGGTTTCTGACATTTTGTCTTTTACACTTTGTTTTTATTCTTTTTTAAGATTTTATTTATTTATTTGGGAGACAGGAAGAGAGGGAGAGAGCCCAGGAGCTGGGGAAGAGGCAGAGGGAGAGGGAGAGACAGACTCCTCACTGAGCTGGGAGCCTGACGCAGGACTTGATCCCAGAACTCCAGAATCATGACCTGAGCAGAAGGAAGATGCTTAGCCAGGCTCACACACACCGCCCTCCTTTTTCTCATTTTGTCTTTTTTTCTTTTTTTAAGATTTTATTTATTCATGAGAGACACACAGAGAGAGGCAGAGACACGGGCTGAGGGAGAAGCAGGTTCCCTGTGAAGAGTCCGATGAGGGACTCGATCCCAGGACCCCGAGATCACGACCTGAGCCACCCAGGTGCCCCTCATTTTGTCTTTTTTTTTTATTAAATATATTTTATTTATTTATTCATGAGAGAGACACACAGAGAGAGGCAGAGACACAGGCAGAGGGAGAAGCAGGCTCCATGCAGGGAGCCTGACGTGGGACCCGATCCTGGGTCTCCAGGATCACCCCCTGGGCCAAAGGCGGCGCTAAACCGCTGAGCCACCCGGGCTGCCCTCATTTTGTCTTTTTTAATGCAACTGTGAATGTACTGGGGAGATAGACTCCTTAGCCTCTATATAAAACGCTTTTAATTCCGTGGTCTCTTGCAAAGCAAAGCTCCCTGGGCAGAAGTCAGTCTCTTACTCTCACCTTGAGGCCAACCATATGCTAAGTAAGGAGTTTACTGGTATCCTCACTGCTCAGGCCCCAAGATCTCTGACTTCACATTAGACTTAATCTACCTCTTAATCTTCCTCTATGCTCCTCCTGCCCCTCCTCCCTCCCCCATCTGCCTCTCCCCACTTTTGATTCCCTTGAGCCACCAGGTCCCCATGTACACTTGCCTCTTCCTACCACCCCCATCAGCAGTTTGCTCTGAAGTCCACAGAGCCAATTCCTCAGTTGCTTAAACATCTGCCCCGCTAGCTACCCTACAGGGCTTCACCCTCATCCACCCGCCAGCCACACCCCCGGGACCTCAATCCCATACCTAAGGGCACCAGCGCCCCCTAACTACACCCAGTCCCCATACCAAGAAGGCAACATACCGGAGGCACCAGCGTGCTTAACATAACCATTAGACTTTTCTCATCTTCATCTTTTCTTGCCTTTCTTGGAAAAGGGATCTTTCACGGTAAGCAAGCAGGGTTTACGTTGCCTGTCTGTCCAAGAGAAGTGCCCACGAGACCACATGGGGACAAGACTTCATTAGGCAAGTGTGAGAGCCTCACAAATGTCAGGCACTGTCTTCACTGGGGCCTCCTGCTCCTGGGCCCTGGTCATCGGTGAGCCCCCTCGGCTCTGGACAGGCCGCTCCATCCCCAGGCACTGGCTGGCCCCGGGCCACCCCGCCGGTAGGAGAGGCCAGGCCGGTGGTCAGGTGAGCGCTGCCAGCACGGGGTACGTCTGAAGATCCTTCTGTTGTTTTTCTTCAAATAACTTCCAAAGGGGAATATCTTAGAAAAATCTGAGAGCATTCAAAGAACAAAGATGTGAAAGTGGCTGGGAAATAGGACCCATGAGGAATGGGGGAAAGAAGGCAAGATTCTTAGTCTGAGGAAGAGAAGGCCCAGAGGCCATTTCACAATGGCGCGCAAGGTTTACAGGGATATTCCTCAGAGGCTGGAGACCAGCTGTTCCCTGTCTCCGTGAGGACCGAACAAAAGGAAACGCGCTTGGGCTTCCACATGAGTGATTTCAGTGAGAAAACAATCTCTGGTGATGAAGGTTTCGGACCTGGGATAACTTATGGAGGGCGAGCGGGGCCTCTCCTCCTCTGGAGTTCTTTGGAAGCCAGGGGGCCCATTCGCCTGGCCAGGTCGGGGCGCCCCCGCAGCGGGTGGAGGGAGGAGAGGCCCACGCAGGGTCTCACCGGCCCCACGGCCACACGGGTCCATGGCCTCCTCCCCCGGCGCCAAGACTCTGCTCTTTTGTCCTCACAGCATGTCCAGCTGCCTAGCTGGGTTTTGGAATTTGGCCCTTGTACAGTTGAGTCAGGGGAGAGGTAAAGGAGAAGACATGCAAGGAAGGAGAAAAAGGAAGAGAGATGGATTCATTGTCCAGGGGAGAGGGCAGGAGACACTGCAGATAACTAACTGCAGGGCCTTGGTAACTATCCTTTTCCTAAGGAAGAGTCTCTCACTTTTTCATATGAAAATCAGCTTCCATATAAATATACTAATTGGCCATTCTTCTCCTTTCTTTCCCGGTTTGGTGGCATCCCTTTGTAGGCTCCCTTTCCACCTTCAATATTAGCCAATTTCATTTTCCCGCGCAACAAAAGCCAAAGACAGATTCTTACTGTCGCATTCAGCCCCAAATCCAAAGCCAAAATCTTTTTTTTTTTTCTTCAAAGCCAAAATCTTTGGTGTAACATTACCTGGCACCTAATTCCTAGATACTTGTCTTAGTTTTAGTTCCTTAAGACCTTCGAGGGTCTCTCCAGCCTTCAGCTTTCTTCGTTAAGTCCAAATCAAAGGGATGACTCCTATGTCCCCAGAGCCAGTGTCTTTGGGTCAGGTGAGCATCCAGGGATAGCAACACCGACCTGCTACACTGACGTGTCCCCTCCCCATGGACAGCAGGGCCACCAGAGAGCTGACCAGTGATAGTGGCACTTGTCATGTGGGAAAGTGGCCCTGTGTCTGTCTCTGGGGTCTGCTCCCACTCTAAGCTGGCCCTGAGGGTGACTGAAAAGAAGGGACCTCTATCTTTGAGTTGCATCCAGTGTCCGATGGTCTCCCCCTGGAGTGGCCACCCTCAGAACCCCATAGAAATTTTAGGATTATTTATTTCAACTCTATGAAGAAAGCCCATGGTGTTTTGATAGGGATTGCATTGAATATGTAGATTTCTCTGGGTAGTATTGATATTTTCATGATATTGATTCTTCCGATCCATGAGCATGGAATGTTTTTCCATCTCTTTACATCTTCCTTGATTTCCTCAGGCAGCTGCACTCCCAGGTACCAGGCTGTAAACTCCACCAGAGCCGGGCCTTCTCTGTCTTGGTTATTGTGTGTGACCCTGGTGCCCAGAAACAATACCTGGCACACAGTGGAAGAGCAGTCAGTACTCATAGTCCCAGAACAGACACCTGAGCAGAAGCAGGCCTTGGAGACCATCCATTCTTGGCCTTCATTCCAGGCAAAAAAAAGGTCAATCCAAGGCCTTGCCCAAACTTGTCATGATCCTTGAAGACCTATCTGCAATGTCATATTTTCTCACCCTGGAAAGAAATACCTTTTTGGATGAATTAGTCCATACTGAAATATTACTGGGTACTAAAGGGATAATGTGTGTGTTTCTCTCTCTCTCTCTGTCTGTCAAGTGTGTTCCTTAATCCCCATTTCTCTCTCTCTCTCTCTCTGTCTCTCTTTCTGTCTCTCTCTCTCTCTCTCTCTGTCTCTCTCTCTCTCTTTCTCTCCGCTCCCCCGCCATGGACTCCAGACTTGAGACTGACCTCCCCGCCAGCCCCCTCTTGCACTAGCCCCTCCCTTGCTGGGCAGTGGGCACTCATCCCCAGATTCAGAGGAGAAACTCCACCATGTCTGAATTCTTGAGCTGATGCCAAGAAACAGCCAGCTGGAGCAGAACCGGTTGAGATTAGAGCTTCATGCATCTGCCAAGGATAGACTCTGCTGGCCGCCTCCAGATCTCATCGCCATAGAGCCCTACCCAAGTAGAGTGAACCCAGAGCTAGCCCTCACAAGACATAGGAAGCAAGAGAGAGATGCTCAGGGGCCCCAGGGAGCCCTGTCATCACCCCAACCTGGGACTGCGTGAGCCAGTGACCAAGGAGCCAGGCTCTGTTCCAGGAGTCTGTGCCGAGGTGAGAGCCAAGGCAAAAACAACCACCTGGTGGCACTTCCCCCAGTGGTGCTCCCAAAGTTGGCTGTGTGTGCCCTAAAACCACCCCAGAGCTTTCGTATATTGGACCTGTTGTGCTCTGGCCCAGATCTACGCACTGTATCAGCATCTCAAAGGGTGGACCCCAGAATCTGCATTTGTGATTCCGACAACTCCAAGTGATTCCAACAACAACGTTTGTGAATGGACCTCCTTTCTACAACTTTTTTCTGCCCATGAGGAGGGAATTTGGATCATCAAGTTTACCCCAGTTGACTGTCAGTGGCACTAAGCCTTATCTGTCATTTCCAGGATGAGCCTAAGTCTGTACTCCTGAGTCATAGGTGAGTGGACACCCCAAAGCAGAATCCCTGCTAAGATGAATTTGACTCTTCCTCTGTTATGAAGTAGGAGATGAAAAGCAATTGCAAAATTTCATTTATTCAAGAAATCCTAACAGCCTCTCTATCTTGGAGAAGGATAGCAAAGGTGTGCAAGCCACATTCTTAATGTCAGGAGCTGGGCATCATGGTAGGAAACTGGACACGTAGAGGGCTGAGCAAGAAGAGGATGCTGGGGGAAGCCACCATTCCTGGGGGAAGCAACTTCTACTGGGACTGTGCTCTGGGGGGATTATGCTCCATCAGAACCTGCAAAGTCTCTCTTTTTTTTTTTTTTTTTAAGATTTGTTTATTTACTTGAGAGAGAGAGAAAGAGAGAGAGAACCCATGCAAATGGGAAAGAATCTCAAGCAGACTCCCCACTGCAGGTGGAGCCCATCACAGGACTTGATCTCACACTCAGTGAGATCATGACCTGAGCCAAAACCAGGAGTCAGATGCTTAATTGACTGAGCCACCCAGGTGCCTCTTTATTTATCTACTTATTTTAAGATTTATCTATTGAAAAGTAAGGTTCTTCATACTGTACCTGCAGGCCTGGTCCCACGTATGTTCCAGGTGAGGAGGCATTTAAAGATTCCTGGGGTTGGCTTTCTGTTTCACCGCTTGGCTGGCTCCAGCCCTCTGCAGTACCTTTCACCCAAACCTGGGCTCTTGGCTGATTCATGGGATGGAGCTCTTGTTGTTTTACCTCCAATCTAAAGATCTGCTCTCTTTCAGTGGCCAAGGTGTTTTAACACCTGCCCCTGACTCCAGTTCCTTCTCTGGCTTCTCTTGCCCCCTCTCCTGACCCTAAGTCCTCGTCCTTGTGCCCCACAGTCTCTGATCCACTGCTAGACTTCATCCACAGTCCACCACCAATTCCCTCTGTCCCTGTTCTCCCCTACTTGCCACAACCCCATCTTTTGCCTCTTGCTGGCTCTCCATGACCCTAGCCACCTGCTTGCACAAATGTCCCTCTTCCCTGCAGCCCCCATCTCCTGATACCACCCTCTCTGCCGGCCTCATTTCCCTCCCTCCTTCCCCCTTATTCTGCCTCTAATGGAACCCTCTGATGACAAATCATAAATTGAAAGGGAACACTTAGATTTTATGTATAACTCTGTGTTTTCTTTATTAATCGTTACTGCCATGCAATTAGTCGCCCTTTCAACCAATGATTTCTCCTAAAACAAGGCTCTTCTTTAAAAAAAAAAAAAAAAAAACAAAAAAAAAAACAATGCTCTTTTAATGTTTTTATCTCTATAAGACTTCTGTTCCTTGATAATAACGGCCGTTGCTGCTTCTTTTTAGACTTAAGGGGTTAGAGGTGTTCATTTATAGCAATTCTCAACCTTCACCAGGCCTCATAATTACCTACGATGCTTTTAAAAAACACAATGCCTGGCCTCCACCTTCAGACATTTCAGTTCAATTGGTCTGAAGTTGGGTTCTGCATCAATATTTTAAACATAATTCCCAAGAGATGCTAATGCACAGCCAGGCTTGAGATTCACTGATTTATAAGAAAATCATTCATGATAAATGTATATTCAAACAGTCAATTCCTGGAAGTCTTGATTTAAAGCAGTGGCTCCCAACCACATCCTTTTGAGGCAAAGGGAAAGATCTTAAAGCCCTCCCTACCTCACCCCTTCTGAATTACCAGTAAAAGAGAGCTCTATAATAATTGAAAGGCAACAATCACATGATTTCACAGTGTAGCACACCACCTTACCTGAAAGGTAACCTAGAAATTTTTTTAATTTGTTAGTGTTTTATAAGTTATTTAAAGAACACAAATTGATTAATAGTATATCACCAGTGACCTATCCCCGTAAATGTTAGGAGAATTATATATTATCAACTTCAGTAGTAGACACGTGGACAAATAGCACCAGAGCAATAGCATATCCATGTGTGGATTAAAGATGAGTTACTGGAAAATAACAGGCCAAAAATAGTGTCGATGAAACTATGCACCATAAACACTCTTACCATCCCCAAACATCACTCAAACTAGCAGGAATTTATTACTTAAAAGCATGACTAGCAGCATTTGAAAGCACAACCACATGTACACCAACGACGTAAGGCATCTTTTCCCCAGTTTCCAGGAATTCCTTGAGTATCACCTCAGTACTCGGTTCATAATGTTACTTACATGATGCACGTAGCAGCCAACATCTTAGGATATTGATATTGTACCGTCAGTAAATGCTAATAATGAAATAAATTTGACATTAAACATAGCTATTCCTTCTAAGCTTTTATTTTAATTCCAGTTAGTTAGCAGTGTTCTATTAGTTTCAGGCGTACAATAAAGTGATTCAACACTTCCATACAACACCTGGTGCTCATCACAACAAGTGTGTTCCTTAATCCCCATCACCTGTTTCACCCATCCCCCCACCCTCTCCCCTTTGGTAACCATCAGTTTGTTCTCTGTAGGTAAGAATCTGCTTCTTGGTTTAATTCTCCTTTTTTCTCCCTTTGCTAGTTGGTTCTGTTTCTTGAATTCAACATATGAGTGAAACCATGTGGTATATGTCTTTCTCTGACTGACTTATTTCACTTAGCATAATACCCTCTAGATCCATCCATGTTGTTGCAGATGGTAAGATTTTATTCTTTTTGATGGCTGAGTAATAATTCATTGTGGATCTATCCCACATCTTCTTTATCCATTCATCAATTGATGGACACTTGGGCTGCTTCCATATCTTGGCTATTGTTAATAAAACTGCTATAAACATAGGGGTGCATTTATCCCTTTGAATTAATGTTTTTGTATTCTTTGGGTGACTAATACAGTAGTACAATTACTGGATCATAGGGTAGTTCTATCTTTAACCTTTTGAGGAACTTCTATACTGTTTTCCACAGTCGCTGCACCAGTTTGTATTCCCACCAACAGTGCACGAGGGTTCCTCTTTCTCCATCCTCACCAAGACCAGTTGTTTCTTGTGTTGTTAATCTTAGCCATTCTGACAGGTATGAGGTGATATCTCATTGTGGTTCTGATTTGCATTTCCCTGATAGTAAGTGATGATGAACATCTTTCCATGTGTTTAGTGGCCATTTGTATATCTTATTGGAGAAATGTTTGTTCATGTCTTCTGCTCATTTTTTAATTGAGTTATTTGGTTTTGGGGTGTTGAGTTGTACAAAAACATAGCTATTCTGAATTACTCAGTAGGTTAGTGGTAAGTAGCTCTAGAAATTAAACATAAAAATGAAAATTTACGGGATCCCTGGGTGGTGCAGTGGTTTAGCGCTTGCCTTTGGCCCAGGGCGCGATCCTGGAGACCCGGGATCGAATCCCACGTCGGGCTCCCGGTGCATGGAGCCTGCTTCTCCCTCTGCCTATGTCTCTGCCTCTCTCTGTGTGTGTGTGTGACTATCATAAATAAATTTTAAAAATAAAAAAAAATGAAAATTTACAAAATGCTGCCTCATTTGCCCAAAAGAATTCCCCCAAAACACATATATTTTTTCATCTGTGTTAATCCATAAGAAGAACACACCTGATCAAGAACCACAGTAGGAGATTCCTAGTCTTTTGAGGGATAAGATTATCTGCCTTTTGAGACAGGAAAATACTGTTTCTTCTTATACATATTCAGGTACAAATCTGACCTGCCTGGTTACAAATACTTCCAAAAGCAAACATTTCATTCTAATGAATGTATTCATTTATTCACCTGATCTTTCGGACAAAAAAAAATCAGATCTTAAATAACTGAGAAGATATACATACAAAATGAGAGGAAAAAATAATTTTGAATAGGAAGTTTTTCAAAGGCAAACTTGGCATAGCCCGAATGACTTACCTACATTTTTGATAGAAAACAGCTTTTCCCCAAAATGGTAATTTCTTAACATTGAGAAATAGAAAACAATTAGCCTATCAAAAATAGGATCAGTATAAACTCAAATATCCAGACCAAACAGGACCAGTCAGATCTGAATATAAGAAAATCCAAGGGTGCCTGGGTGGCTCGGTTGCTTAAGTGTCTGCCTTTGGCTCAGGTCATGATCCCAGAGTCCTGGGATCAAAACCCATGTCGGGCTCCCTGCTCAGTGGGGAGTCTGCTTCTCTTCTGCCCCTCTCTGCCCCTCCCTGCCACTTGTGCTCTTTCTCTCAAATAAGTAATATCTTGAAAAACAGGATATCCA
This sequence comes from Canis lupus baileyi, assembly GCF_048164855.1. Classification (NCBI taxonomy): domain Eukaryota; kingdom Metazoa; phylum Chordata; class Mammalia; order Carnivora; family Canidae; genus Canis; species Canis lupus. Next base: position 10,109,543 of record NC_132842.1, on the reverse strand, counting down.
GAAAACCTTACAAAATCTAGTCTTTGAGTCCCTTTGCAAAGACACTTGAATTTTTGAGGCTTAGCCGAAATGGAAAAATAAAGGCTTAATTTTTTTTTTCATTCTCATTCTCTCAATTTCCAAAAACAAAATAGCTGCCAGTTCCTGGAACTTTAGAAGCTTGCAATTTGCACATAATTACTTTAATAAGTATAAAATACACCCTATAAATATAACATAATGTAAGATTATTCTAATTCTGCAAGTTTAAAGCTAAGATGAGAATGGCTATTTTTAAGTTTCTAGAGAGCAGGAAGTTCATGCAGTTTCTATCTCAGGATTGTCCGGTACCTGGCCCAATACTTTCTCTAATGCAGAAATTACCGAGTATATGGCTTCAACTAACTGATGTGCTTTGATGCTAGTAAAGCAGGCAAGACCCCTATGCATCTTCCAGAAGTCACTATGAGCCCAACAGCTTGGCAGCAACCCCATCCCTTTCCTTAAGTAAGAAACATTTGCAGTCAGTTACCAGCATTTAATAGAGCTTTGCCTTGACTTGCTCCAAGCAGGGAGCCTGATGTGGGACTCGATCCTGAGACAGTATTCATCCTTCTGTGACTGGCTTATTTCATTAGCACATACCTTCAATTTTCAACCATTTTATGGCATGTGTTGGAACGTCCTTCTTCTTTAAGGCTGAATAATATTCCATTGTATCCATAAACCACATTTTGTTTATCCATTTATCCATCGATGGATACTTGACTATTATGAATAATGCTGCTATGAACATGAATGTGCACATAGCCATTCAAGTCCCTGCTTTCAGTTCTTTTGGGGGTACATATGGTAGGTCAATGTTTAATTTTTGAGGAACCGCCAAACAATTTTCCACAGCAGCTGTGCTATTTTGTATTCCTTCCAGCAGTGCAGAAGGGTTCCAATTTCTCCACATCCTCATCAACTTTGTGATTTTCTGGTGGTGATGGTGTTTTTTTAATAGTCATCCTAATGTGTGTGACGTGATATCTCATTATGGTTTTGATTTGTACTTCCCTAGTTATTAATGAAGAGTCCTTCTTTTAGGGAACAAAAAGGAAAAATATAGTTCCAAAGATTTAGGCTGGAAGATGGTCCCAGGAAATGGAAGCAAACATACAGAACCACAATAGAAGAGAGAATGATGCAAGAATGCAGATCCACAAATGTTAATCTCTCAAACAGTTTCCAAAAATAAATATATTGTTATCTTAAACAAAACAAAATCAGGAAGGTATCACTGCCCCCAAGGTATAGAAAGAAACTGAATTGCCATGAAAAAGGTTACAATGCACACAAGCTATATGCAGGCAAAAAATCAAGAAGTAACTACGGCAACCGGTTCTCTCTCTCTCTCTCTCTCTCTCTCTCTCACACACACACACACACACACACACACACACAGAAGGATCAATTTATTCATTTACTACTTTAAAAATTCAGAGGAAATTCAATCTACCATGAGATCACTTTCACAGTGATGAATCAAATTGATAAAAACCTTCTTGCAGCTTGCTAGAAGATAGGAACAAAAATTTTTTGTGTCACTTTAAAAATCTAAACCTTGTTCTGTGTCAGCCAACATTCTTTGCCCAGAAGATTTACAGGTTTGAGGTTAAGCAAGACTCCTTAGGAGAGGGATCGGGATAAGGGATTAGCAGTAGGAAACTTGGCATCAGGTGAGGGAATGTTTCAGAAAAATGCCAGTGTCTAACTTCCCCATGTACACAGAGAAGAGTGTACATCCATAATACAGAGGCTTTAAGAAGGTGGACTAGTTTAACCTAACAGATAGGTAAACACAATTAGAAGCAGCATTTTAAAACTCATTTCTACTACTTCTGTACAAAATACAACATAAAAAAATGTTGCTCTGGTCACTGTATATACACAAACTCACCATTACTTTTTTGTTGTTTCTTTTATTTCTAAGGTGCAGCCACCTTGCAGGATACCACATTATTTGGCCAGAAATTTAACTCTTGTGTTTCTCTCTCCCTTCTCAAATCACACTATTGTCTGAAGAGGTCAAAAGTAAAGCCTTAAGAATGTTCCGGGGTTTGCATTTCCTGGCAAATCAAGACACAGATGTTCCATAGGAATCGCCATTAGTGATGCCACTCGGTTGCAATCTGATGTTAAATCAAAATTCTCCTGTTCAAAAAGGCTGTTGCAGGGGGGCAGGGATCACACACCTGCGGTGACTCCAGTGAGCACCGGGACCCTGAGTGTGTTCTCACAGTGGCTGCACTGACACAGTGGTCTTTGTCTGTAAAATGAACCTCAACCCTTGAATGCTGGGCCAGGGGATAATTTTTTTTTAATAATAAATTTATTTTGTATTGGTGTTCAATTTGCCAACATACAGAATAACACCCAGTGCTCATCCCGTCAAGTGCCTCCCTCAGTGCCCGCCACCCAGTCACCCCCACCCCCCGCCCTCCTCCCCTTCCATCACCCCTAGTTCATTTCCCAGAGTTAGGAGTCTTCCATGTTCTGTCTCCCTTTCTGATATTTCCTACCCATTTCTTCCCCCTTCCCCTCTATTCCCTTTCACTATTATTTATATTCCCCAAATGAATGAGACCATATAATGTTTGTCCTTCTCCGATTGACTTACTTCATTCAGTATAATACCCTCCAGGTCCCTCCACGTCGAAGCAAATGGTGGGTATTTGTCGTTTCTAATGGCTGAGTAACATTCCATTGTATACATAGACCACATCTTCTTTATCCATTCATCTTTCGTTGGACACCGAGGCTCCTTCCACAGTTTGGCTATTGTGGACATTGCTGGGGATAATTATGCTGAGAAGAGATACTAGGAGGTTAGGACCCTCCCAGCAGTCAAAGAGCTGGGTGAATGTGAAATATCAAGGAGAACCTGAGAACCATCCTACTGAAGAAGAAATGGTCTCTGCTTTCTAGGCAAGCATTAGAATCCATTTACCCGCCTCAAAACCAGCTCTGCTCCTGTTGAGTATTCCCTCCTTCCACAACCAAGATTTCTTTTGGGATAAACTTCCTCCAGCCAACGAATAATGGTTTTACCAGAGCTCTTTGAAAAGGGCTTTCCTAGGGTACCTGGGTGGCTCATTGGGCTGTGTATGGGATTCTTGATTTTGGCTCAGGTCATGATCTCAGGGTCCTAAGATTAAGCCCCATGTCAGCCGGCTCAGCAAGGAAACTGCTTGAGAGTCTCCCTCTGCCCCTCCCCCCATTCGCCCTCACTCACTCTTTCTCTCTAAAAACAAATATATATATTTTTAAAGCGCTTTCTTTGTACATGCCTCCAATGGTCACCATTAAAAGATAAACTGAAGCATACCAAAAATTTTAAGAAGTTATTGAGCATGAATCACTTGGAATCAGGTGGCACCAAACCAGAAGTGGTTAGGAGCACCCCTCTGACAGGAGCCAAGGGAAAGATTTTTATAGAGAAAAGACAGAAGCAAAGAAAGGAAATTATTTGATTGGCTGCAACTTAAAGCCTAGTTGGCTGTTTATGATTGGCTGTCCTGATATTTCAATTTCACACCCTTGAGGTGTTCACAGGCTCAGATTTTGGTTTGCTCAGGTAGGCCACCACGGCATTAGAGCAGCCTCAGCCAACTGGTCTCCTTGTGTAACTAACGTAACATCCTTGATATCAAGCAGTCGGAAAACAAAATAAATAACAGCCTTGTGTGTAGTACTGTTTGAAATGCTAATCATTTAAGAGCCTATGCCTTTATTATAAGAATCAGCTAATAAGCTATTTTGACTGAGGGTGATTACCAGACAAAAAGTAGCTTGGTTAGAACAGAATTCAAGAAAAGGCTACATGCTCAATTTTGCCTACTCTGCGCAGAAGAGTCATTGCTGTATTCATTAGGTAGGATTATCCCATTTGAGAATCCTTTTTTTTTTTTTTTAAGATTTCATTTATTTTTTTGAGCGAGAGCGAGCACGAGCCGGGGCAAGGGGCAGAGGAGAAGCAAAGTCCTTGCTGAGCAGGGAGCCCAGTGTGGGGCTTGATCCCAAACCAGGAGATCATGACCTGAGCCAAATGAAGACGGTTTACAGACTGAGTCACCCAGGTACCCTGAGAATCTATTTATTTTTAAACAGTAGTCATTAGGGTTTTTAACCTAAGACCCAATGAACAGAGCAAAAGTATCGTTGGCACCAAGAATTCCATAAACACCAACTCATAGTAATAGGCAAGGTTACCTCCAAAACAATAATCCTCAAACTTCTTGCATGTTAAACTCAAGTGGTATATTGATTTAGAATTCAGATTCCCAGCTCTGGTCCCTGGAGACCCAGACTCAGACCATCTGTGGGGATGAGACCCAGGAATCTGCACGTGCATTCAGCACCCCCACCACACACACATGATCCTGATGCAAGTATTCAGAGGCTTACCCTTTGAGAAACACTGCTCTGAACAGATGGGATGATTCCCAGACTAGCCTGACCTAACCTGGCAGTCAGTATTCATAAGACTATGGTGAGCCATAGGATCTCTTTTCAGAGAGTAGAATGTCAGAGGCAAACATTGGCAGCAGCCCCTCAGCCTGGGCCAAGGGAAAGAGAGCCATGATCTCACCTTACAACTCTCCCTTTCTGGGCAGGATGACAAGTATCTCCCATTGTGGAGAGGGACTCATCAGATCATCGTAGCCTGGCACCATTAAACATCTGAATAACAGAACTCCCCTCTTTCCAATTTCTGCAGTCGCTAAGCTACTTCCTCTATAGAATTTGACTTTACATGTAGCCTGCCTTTGCTATTGGCCATAGGTTGCTGGTATTTGGCCCAGCTTGGCCCTTTTAGTAATAATAAATTGGCAGTCAGTTTGCTTTCTCCGTCCTTCTCTGAGTTTGGTTCATGTGACTTCATCCTTGAGGAACGTTCTTCTCTCCACAACTCGTGGATTGATGAATGAGGCTTCCTTTTTTTTTTTTTTTTTTTTTTTAAGATTTTATTTATTTACCCATGAGAGAGAGAGGCAGACATAGGCAGGCAGACATAGGCAGAGGCATAATGCAGGACTCGATCCCAGGACTCCGGGATCACAACCTGAATCGAAGGCAGATGCTCAACCACTGAGCCACCCAGGTGCCCCTGATGAATGAAGTTTCTGCACTTCCAAGGCTTAGAAGCACACTCTCAACTATAAACCATTTTCCAATAAAATGACAACCTCTCAGGCCTCCTGGGAACATGCCTGGCCACACCTGATCTCACCGATGACCATTCCCTTCCTTCTGAAACCTCCTCACCAAGAAGCTGATGAGAGTGATCAAATCCATTTGTGAGGAAGGGACTCTGTGCCATTTAGCGTAAACTATAACCAAGGGCCAAACTAGGTCCTGACATTAGTCCCCAGTCGCCTCTCTGCAGAGCCAGGGTAAGGAGCAAGCCAGACAGGCAGGTGAGAATGGACAAATGTCAAGTTCTGGCATCAGCTCTGCTTCTCATTCAGGAACAGATGGAACCTGGATCAGTGTGGCCAAGGGAAAGGGCTGTTGCAGTCACCACTGTCCCCTGCCCCCCGACCCGTGCTTATGTCTTCCAGGGCTGGTTGCCACCCACCCCTCATGCACAGTATCATGGGGTAGGCTGGAAAGGGTAAGTGTATATGGAAAAGTTGAAGCAAGTTGTCATTTACTGAAAGCACCGATGACTCAGGGGTGCATGTTGGAGTCCTTCTCTCCTACATAACGCCCCACATTCCAGCCAGGTGCCCTCAGGGTGACTCCCCAGTGGTCATAGGCATGCCCTCCTCCTTTGACTCTGATCCAGCAACAGACTGAGATCTTCCCAGTGGATCTGGATGCTTTTGCCTTTTCTTCACCTCCACCTCTTGGAGGTGGGAGATACAGGATGTGGGGTGGAGGGTGCAGGGCAGGGAGATTTGCTCCCTGACTTCTGCCTATTGTCCTGCCAACTGTCTACAGCTTCTGCCTTGTGTATCCATGTTGGCCGCAAGGCGCTCTCAGAGGTTGGCTCTTCACTTCAGCCTCCCTTTTGCGGCCTCCCCTGATCCCTACTTTCCTTCTCATTCTCCAGTCCACAGATACCTTTGCTAAGAGTCATAGTAGCCAAAGTGCACTGAGTGCAGACTACACGTCTGGCACTCTTTAAATGCTTGACATGCATTAACTCATTGAACCCTCATAGCCCCTTGAGGACATTTACTATCATTTCTCCATATTAAAGCTAAAGAAACTGAAACACAGATGTGCTAAGGCTCTTGCCTGAAGCTTCACAGCCCCCTGTTCTCCACAAGACAGCAGAAGAGCTTCCTCGTTCAAACGAACTCTGAGTTGATCACAGAAAGGAAAGACCTATCTACTGCCTTGTAATGGTTCTAGTCTGCTATTCTGAGGGTTGACCACTGTTAGAATAAGTCCTTTGAATTTTTGCTGGAAGGCAGGTAGAGGAAAGTGTGCATGGGCTCTGAAGTTGAAATCATGGTTAAGCCACTTGCCAGCAATGTGAACGTTTTGGTTTTTTTTTTTTTAAGATTTTATTAATTCATGAGAGACACAGAGAGAGGCAGAGACATAGGCAGAGGGAGAAGCAGCCTCCCTGCAGGGATCCCAATGTGGGACTTGATCCTGGGACTCCAGGATCACGCCCTAAGCAGAAGGCACATGCTCAACTGCTGAGCCACCCAGGCACCCTAGCAATGTGAACTTTGAGCATCCATGTTCTGATCTATAGAATGGGAACAATATGATAATACTTACATCACTGAGGTATTTGTGACTTCAAAAGATAGCATACATAAGGCACCCAGTGCAATGCCTGGCACCTAGAAGATACTCAGTCACTATAAGAGGGATTTTTTCCATATATGCACACTAAAAAAACGCCCCTTGTTTAATCACTTTACCCTCTTGTTTTTTTTTAAGATTTCATTTATTTATTTGAGAGAGAGAGAAAGAGAGAGAGAGAGAGAGCATGAGCAGGGAGAGGGGCAGAGGGAGAAGCAGAATCCCTGCTGAGCAGGGAGCCCAATGTGGAACTCAGGATCATGACCTGAGCCAAAGGCAGACGCCCAACCAATTGAGCCATACTCCACCCCTGCTCTTTTAAATAGCATAGCACATTGTGCCTCTGTCTCAAATGGTACTAATCATATACTCTAGATTTCAACTATTCATGCTCCTGATTTATCCGCCCCCTGCCATACTCCCAGAGGCAAGAAATATGTTTACTCATCTCTGATTTTTCAAGGCTATCCAAAATATATTATTGAATAAAAACTGCAAAGAGCAAGGTAGAAAAAATAGATAAATAACATTTATTTGTATTTTTAAATAATATACATATATATATAGACATGTGTTTATGCATTCAAGATTTTTGGAAGGATAAACAAGAGACAATTATCAGAATTCACCTCTGGGGATAAATGGGGAAGAAGAAATGGAGACTCGCCTTTTATATTTTCTGTTTTATTTTTTACCATGTCATGCATTAATTTTATAATTAAAAAGAAAGTCATATACATGATAATATATAAATATTATATATAATATATTATAATATACATAATTATATATTCTTATATATTATATCATAAATTTATATTATAAATTTATATTAAATTAAATGTATATTATAATAATATAAATAATAAGAATATAATACAAATTAATATATACTATAAATTATATAATATATGATATATAATATAAATAATAATAATATAATATAGTAATATAAAAATATAAAATATTATTCACTCGTCTGAAAATATAGCTCAAGAGAGAAAATTTGAGAACCTCCAAATCTAATTGAACTGACTAGGGCATAGGGAGCATGGTGGGGTAGGACTCGAGCTTAGAACTCTCCGTGATGAGAATGTTTAGCAGAACAAGGATACTCAGCGTGGAGGCTGCTAAGATCAGAGCCCCATAGAGCAAGAATTGTCCGTATTCATCTAGTACTTTCCAGGTAGAGAGCCATTAGTTTTGAGAACATAAATATACTGGTTTCTGGAAAGCTGACCCCATGATGAAGGAGCGCTCCATCAGATTTACCACCATCTGGATGCAACATTCTCTAGGACAACCCAAATCCCTTCACTCTAATTTCATGCCTGCCAAGTGTATTGCTTAGTGTAAGTTATGCTGTGTAATGGATAACTCTGAAATTGTATTAGTTTAAAGCAATAATGTTTATGTCTCTGTCAGGTCACATTCCAATGATGGTTGACTAGGGGGGCACAGGTAGGCTCTGCTCCACAACCTTTCAGAGACCATTTAATATTGTGACCTCCCCTAAATCCTTAGGGTGCTGTCCATCTAGGAGGGGGAAGGAGGGAAGCTGGGGAAGGAGAGGATGGAGAAAGTACACCCACTCTTAAGACTCGTGGCCTGAAGATAATTCCTCACTTTTGCTCACATGACCCAAGAACTCCTCACATGACCCCAGGCCAAAAAAGGGGAGGGGGGAGACATGGGTGCAAATGATTATCAACAGTTACTCTCCCAGCAAGCAATTTCCCAATGAATAATTTAGCTTGTCTAATACTCTAAATCTAGAAAGGAAGAGTCTTGAACAATTTAAAGGAGCCTTTCCATCTCTAGGGAGCTATGTCTCCTCTCTTAAACTACACATTATCTTTATAGTTTATAATTCTCATCCCTTAAGAATGTATTCAACTCAGAGCACCTGGGTGGCTCAGTGGTTGAGTGTCTGCCTTTGGCTCAGGTCATGATCCCGGGGTCCTGGGATCTAGTCCCACATCAGGCTCCCCGCAGGGAGCCTGCTTCTCCCTCTGCCTATGTCTCAACCTCTCTCTGTCTCTTTCATGAATAAATAAATAAAATCTTAAAAAAAAAAAGAATGTAATAAACTCTTCACACACTAAATAAGATAAATGTTTCTGGATCTATAAACCTGAGGACATAACTTTGAACCATGGTGGTCTCACCAGGACACTGCAAACCTGTGAGGTCCCTTCTAGCTGGCCAGATGACCAACTCTGTAATCTCTCTGCCACTTCTTTCTAAAGCCTCAGCCATTCCAAGAACTGTCAGCTTCTACCTGTGGAAAAGTATGATTTGGGGTTTACCTGAACAGGGAAATAATCTTTCTGACTTAAATTCTTTGCAAGTGATAAAAGGGCAGGCAACGGGTGAAGTCTTCACACAGGCCAGGTGTATTGGTCTCCTCGGGTGGCTGTAGCAAATAACACAAACTCGGTGGCTTATTACAACAGAAATTTATCCTCTCACTACTCTGAAGGCCAGAAGCCTGACATCAAGAGGCCAGCGGGGCTGCACACCCTCCAAAGGCTCTAGAGGAGAATCCCTCCTTGCCTGTGTCAGCTTCTACTGGCTCAAGGCATTCTTTAGCTCCTGGTGACATTGCTCCAGTCTCTGCCTCTGTCTTCCCACAGCCTTCTCCCTGGTGTCTCTCTGTGTTCCCCTTTTCTGTCTCATTTTAGGAGACTCATTTGATTTAGAGCCCACCTAAAGCAGAGTGATTTCATCTCCAAGTTCTTACCTTAATTCCATCTGCAAGGGCTCCTATTCCAAGTGGGGCCATACATACCCTGAGGTTTCATAGATGCATCTTTTGGAAGGACACCATGTAACTCACTATATGAAATAAAAAGCTTTCTTGCCCACCATGATGTTCCATGCAAATAGGCCCTTAGCAAACACTGATTGAGTACCCCGGGATTCTTGCTTAACTGATGCCATATTGCATCTGGCGCTTGGAGGGGTAGCTAGGGTTTGCAAACAGTCCTGCCTGGACACAGGGCAAACTTCAAATCACAAGTGCTTTCCCTTCAGTTCTAAATATTGAAATTGTTTTTCAGTCTCCCAAACTTAAAAGATTCTCCTGCACTTTGCTACAGTATCAAATCCCAACAGAGGACCCGGCAACCAGCCGTTTTGTAACTATGAGCTTCCACTTTCACTTAAGACAGGAGATGCCAAGCAAAGGCCTTGAGTGAAGTAAGGGAGGAAATCCTGCATTGGACCACGCTTGGGAATTGGGGGTTGTAAAGAGAACGTGGCAGGTGGCAAGGAGGCCAACAGGGCAGCATCCATAGACTAGATAGCAATCTTCTTTGTTTTTTACGATTTTATTTATTTTTGAGACAGAAGGAGAGAGCATGAGCACGAGTGGGGGGAGGTGCAGAAGGAGAAGCAGACTCTCCATTGAACAGGGAGCCCATTGAGGGACTCCATCCCAGGACCCCAGGATCATGACCTGAGCTGAAGGCAGATGCTTAACTGACTGAGCCACTCAGGTGCCCTGGATAGCAATCTAGAACTCAAGATTTTGGGCTTTGTCAATGGAAGCTGAGAGGTCACCTGTCATCTATTCAGATATCAGATTGTCACCGCATGCAATACAGTTTCCCATGGCAAATGTACTCTTCCTCCCGTTTTGGTGTTATCACACCATCAGGAGTAAAGAAACCACTAGATCTGTACTGATACTCATGGTTATTGGAAATAGTAATGAGAAAGACAAACAGAATAAGCTTAACATGATGTGACACTTCTAATTGAATTGTATTGCTTCTTCACACCCCTCCTTTACCATTTAGATCCAGGAACCCTGATATATATGCAGACAGGAGGAGAATATCAATCTCCACATCCAGTGAATTCATGCCTTCTTCCATGTGTCACGAAACTTTTGTATTTCTAAATTCAATGCATGGCCACCAGCCCAAAAAAAGTTTGTCCGACCATGCTTTCTTTCCAAGAACCTTAATTCTTACCTCATGGAGCATGTAATTTCATTCTCATGGCATCCTAAAGATGCAACAGATTTCTGTGATCCTTAGTTTTCAAACAGAAAAATGAAGACATGCAGCGGGGCGGGGTAGGAGTGTAACAGAAGCAACTTACCCAAAGTCACACGATCAGCAGCAGAACCAGAACTCAAGGTTGTTCTCTTGGCCAAACTAAAATGTCTGCTAAAAGATCTGATACAGAATAAGTTAAATGATGCCACAACAAAGAAATCTGACAAATCCAGGGTGTATTTATTAGATAAGACAAATGACCTAGTTTAACCAACAAATCAATGAAAGTAGGGAATGGGAGATAAGCACCAATGTAGGAGAAAAAAATCAAATACAATGTGAGGACTTTGGACAGTAATTTGAAAAAACCAACTGTAATACATTTAAGGAGGGACCTCTGGGTTGCTCAGGGGTTTAGCACCTGCCTTCAGCCCAGGGCATGATCCTGGAGTCCCAGGGACAAGTCCCACAACAGGCTCCCTGCATGGAGCCTGCTTCTCCCTCTGTCTATGTCTCTGCCTCTCTCTCTTTCTCTCTCTCTCTGTCTCTCATGAATAAATAAATAAAATCTTTAAAAAAAAATACATTTAAGGAAAGACCAGAAAATCTAATACGGACTGGCTACCAGATAATATTAAGGAATTCTTATTAATTTTAATAATAGTTTAATAGATGTGACAATGGTATTGTGGTTCTTTAAGAAAATGTATTTAATTCATTTATTTTTATATAAATACAATTAGCCAACACAAAGTACATAGTTTCAGATGTAGTGTGCAATGATTCATCAGTTGCTTATAATACACATTCTGGCTGGTGTAAGGTGGTATCTTGTTGTGGTTTTGATTTGTATTTCCCTGATGCCAAGTGATGTGGAGCATTTTTTAATGTGTCTGTTGGCCATCTGTATGTCTAAACAAATAATCCAGCCAAGAAATGGGTAGAAGACATGAACAGACAATTCTCCAAATGTATTTAATTTTGAGAATAAAATTAAATAGTGCCAGGGCTTTTCTTTAAAATTCACTTCTTCTTACCTAGAAAAGCTTCAGTGAAGGAGCACTTTCCAAGCTAGAGAGGAGAATGCCTTGGTCCTCAGCTTGGAAGTGACTGTATCAGGTTGTCATTTATCAGCTGTCAAGCAGATGGTGGCTTTGAAGAGAAACGTGCCAAGGAGATGGTACCCAATAGGAACTCAAGACACGCATCTGGATAAAAAGTAGGTCAGTCTCAACCTCAAGGAGTGGTGTTAGAGAAAAATACTAAAAGACAAGAAATTGGGGGGGAAAAATGGGGGGACTCAACGACTGATTGTAAGTCTTGTTCATCTAAGAGTCCATCTGGGATGGGTGATGGCATTCTTCCACACATGGCCTCCAAGGTTGTCTGAGGTGTAGCCAAGCCAGACTGCAAGAAAAACGGAAAGAGCAGAGTTCAGGGCCAGAGATTTCCTCCTAAGCAAGTGAATGGGAAATTGTTACCAACATTTCTGGATATATTCCATTGCTGAGAGCTGAGTCACATGGTCACACTTTGCTGCAAAGTTGAGAGGGGAGCTGGGACATGCAATCCCTGGAAATGCACCACGATCCCACCATGATCCCACTATGAAGAATGAGACACAGTGGAGTTTGGAGGACAACGAATAGGTTCTCTTCACTTCGTGGATACCTTTATGGGTAATGCCTGACTCCCTTTTGGCAAAACAAAGTACCCAGCTTATTATTAGACCAGATTAGTATGTATTCCAAATTGGCATTAAGAATTGATTAAATACTGGGATCTGTGGGTGGCTCAGTGGTTTAGCGCCTGCCTTAGGCCCAGGGCATGATCCTGGAGTCCCAGGATCGAGTCCCACATCGGGCTCCCTGCATGGAGCCTGCTTCTCCCACTGCCTGTGTCTCTGCCTCTCTCTCTCTCTCTCTCTCTGTGTGTCTCATAAAAAAAAAAAAAAAAATTGATTAAATACTAAAAAGAAAAAAAAAAAGAATTGATTAAATACTTACCCTAGCTGATGAAAATTACCATTATTCTGTTAACATATAATCTGTTTTCTGAATTAATTGATACCACATTAATACTGAAATAAATAGACGGGAATCCCTGGGTGGCTCAGCGGTTGAGCATCTGCCTTTGGCTCAGGGCCTGATCCTGGGGACCCAGGATCGAGTCCCACGTTGGGCTCCCTAGGTGGAGCCTGTTTCTCCCTCTGCCTGTGTCTCTGCCTCTCTGTGTGTGTGTGTCTCTCATGAATAAATGAATAAAATCTTTTTTAAGGGATCCCTGGGTGGCGCAGCGGTTTGGCGCCTGCCTTTGGCCCAGGGCGCGATCCTGGAGACCCGGGATCGAATCCCACGTCGGGCTCCCGGTGCATGGAGCCTGCTTCTCCCTCTGCCTATGTCTCTGCCTCTCTCTCTCTCTCTCTCTGTGTGACTATCATAAATAAATTTAAAAATAAATAAATAAAATAAAATAAAATCTTTTTTAAAAAATGAAATAGACGTTAAGAGGCAGTGCACATACTTGATAAACCTTTGTCTTTCTTCTGTTTTGGGGTAGAACTTAATTCTTAAAGTGTGTATGTGAGTGTAGGAAGCAAAATAGTAGTAAGCTAGCACAATGCCATATAAGAAAGAGAAATACAGGAAAAGATTGTATTTCATCTACTATAGTCCTACCAACTATTTTCATAGTGGTAGCACGCATAAAACAACTTTTTTAATTATGAAAAACACTCTGATAATGACTCACTTAATTACACTGTAGATTTTTTTCTCTGTGGCAATTATGATGTTTTACATTTTATTGCAGTAATTCTGTGTAATTCCCTTTTCCTTATATTTTTCCTTTATATTTTTCTAATGTGTTCTAAAATTATTTTTGAGTGTAAGATTGCTTTGTAAAGATACCTACATAGTGAGTGAAGATAACCATTATCTTTTTTCTCCACTATCTTCTCATCAAATAAAAGCAAGCCAAGAGTGATGGAACAGTTGCCAAAGAAACAAAAGACATCTTGGGTATTTCTGTGCCGGGATGGCTCACAGCTTGCTGTTGCTAAAAGCAAATAAGATACGGCCAAGAAGCTGTGCTGTCTTTGCTTAGCTGGGAGGAAAGTTCAGGGCATGTATAAAGTTCAAGGTAACCTTGAAGGGGAGCACAGTGTAAGCATCCTGCCCTGTCCCATGTACAGGAATAGAGTGTGCAATGAAAGAATCCATCTTCCCCAAACCATGAAAGACTCCTAACTCTGGGAAACAAAGGGTTGCGGAAGAAGAGGTGGGGGGGGGATGGGGTAACTGGGTGACAGGCACTAAGGAAGGCACTGGATGTTATACTATACGTTAGCAAATTGAATTTAAATTAAAAAATTAATTTAAAAAAAAGAATCCAACTTCTTGAGTAAAATGTGCCACCCCTGTCATAAACAGAAATAATACTATAGGAAATATTGCTCCAACCCAGCTAATTGATTGAGCTTCTGGAAACAGAGGATGTTTTAGAACTGTTATGATGAGAAGCGATATTTGTAATTTACAGGTCAATGAAGCAAGTATCATGCACGCTCAGATGTGACCAGGCCTCTGTCACACACATGCTGGCAAGTTAACCTGGCTGCGTCTTATCCTGTGAAGCAGCTAAGAATGCCCCAAGCACCCCGCAAGGCTGGGAGGCTCCAGAGCTGACCCCTGAGAGAAAGTTTGAGAGCAGATATGGGAGAAGTGCCTTAACCCGCAACGTTATCATTGCAGGTTGTTAACAAGATATAGTAAATATCTCTCTACATGCACCTCTCCATGAACCTACTGCACAGCTTATTGAATTAATTCCCTGCCACACTATGCAGGGTGCCCGAGATCCCATCATGAACAAGGCCCAGTTCAGCAGGGGCCTTCTACAGCCAGATGATGGCAGTGCCTGTGGAAGAGTCTAGGCCAGATGTCAGAGGAGGAGCCTGAACTTCCTGAAGATACCTGCCTGAAGACCAGGAGAGGCTCCTGGCCACCGACGCTGGAGCCGAGGCAGACAGGAAGCAAGGCAATTCCTCTAGCATGCATGGAACCCCACAAACGACGAACAATTGGAGTGTGACTTGCTGGATAACCCTCATTTTTTTTACAACTTCATTGAGAAAGGTGAAGAGTTATAAACAATGGCTACCATTCATCAAGCCAGGCCCTGTGCCTAGCATACATATGTACATATACATACATATGTATTTGTCTGCTTGGGTGGCCATAACAAGATACCACAGACTGGGTGGGCCTCAACCAAGATTCCATTTCTGGAGGCTGCAAGTCCAAGATTAAAGTGCCATTGGGGTTCGTCAGAGGCTGCCCTCTCGCTATCCCTCTGTGCACACGTGGCCTTGAGGTCTCTGTGTCTTAACCTCTTCTAGGGACACCAGTCGCATTGGATTAGGGCCATCCTACCAGCCTCACTTTAACTTACTTCTTTAAAGGCCCCATCTCAGGGCAGCCCCGGTGGCTCAGCGGTTTAGCACCACCTTCAGTCCAGGGTGTGATCCTAGAGACCTGGGATCGAGTCCTGCCTCGGGCTCCTTGCATGGAGCCTGCTTCTCCCTCTGCCTGTGTCTCTGCCTCTCTCTCTCTGTCTCTGCATCTCGTAAATAAATAAATAAAATCTTAAAAAAAAATAAAGGCCCCATCTCCAAATATGGTCACATTCCGAAGGAATGGGCGTTAGAGCTTGAGCATATGAATTTTGGAGAAACACAATTCTGTTTAGAACACATATAGAAGTATGTATGTATTTCAATGTATAGTTTAATCTCGAACAACCCTGGAATGATCTGTTTGATAGATGAGGAACTGAAGCTTAGATAGGTTTCACAATTCACCCTATGTCAAACGGTTGTATCAGAACTGTACACCCAGGGGCACCTGGGTGGCTCAATTGGTTAAGCGTCAACCTTCAGTTCAGGTCATGATCTCAGAGTCTTGGGATCGAGCTCTAGCTACATCAAGCTCCCTGTTGAGTGGGGTGTCTGCTTCTCCCTCTCCCTCTCCCTCTGCACTCTTGCTCTCTCTCTCTCTCTCTCTCTCAAATAAATACAAAAAAAAAAAAAAAGAACTGTACACCTGGGACTGTCTGTTATGTACACTGTAAACAGAAGATTTTAATGATTTGAATCTAAAGGATATGGAATTATGTGGCTACTTTCTTTAAGTTTTGGTGTCCCTGACAAAGGAATTAGGCTAGGGTCAGGGTCCTACCATGTTGCAGACATGAATTATGTTACATTTCCACACCCCAAAAAAATTATCTTGGGAAGGCAACCCCTAATCATGACTATTCTTTAGTGGGTAAGCATATTTAACCTCAGGAGGATTTAGAATTACGTACAGAAATGTTTGAGAAAATGAAACTTGTACTACTAATATCTTGATATTAACGAATATGTAGATATTAGTAGTGCAGTACTCAAAATACTTAAAAGAATTTGGCCTTTTAATTATTTGTCAACCTTGTAACTCCTATTAACACATATAACTGCATTAATTTAGACTTAACCGTTTTTTTAAATAGTGTTATATTTCTTAGGGTGTTTTTAAAGTTTATTTATTTATTTAAATAACCTCCACATCGGCTTGAACTCACAACCCTGAGGCTGAGTCTCATGCTCTTCAGACTAAGCCAGCCAGGCACCCCTAGACTTACAATTTTAAACTAAAATTTTATGAAGTTGGTACTTAGAATTAAGGCCAGCTATATTTATGCTTATATATTAGGCTTATAGGAACTAAACATTTAAGAAGGTTTAACAGACATCTGAAGTACTCTAGAAGGGAATCCACCTATTTATTGGTCATAATTGCAGTTTCAAATATATAATAGTTCAGAGCTGTCTATGGGACAAAATATTAATCAAAGCTTCCACTTCAAATGTTGAGATGGATTCATAAAAAGAATCATAATATTTCTAAATTGGCCTCCACAGAAAGAACTTGATTTTTTTTTTACATGTAACCTAAATGAATGAATGGACACAGGTACAAAAGAGGTCAGAGAAGTAGACAGAAGCCAGATCACAAAGGGACCCTGTTTTAACCTGTAGACACCCGTGAGACATTGAAGAATTTTCACTGACTTGATCTGATGTGCCATCAAGGAGCTCATGCCGGGGAAGCTAACATGAACCATGACCAAAGACAGGGAAACAACTGAAGTCCAAGTAAGAGATTTTAGAGAGTGAGGGGCACCTGGGTGGCTCAGTGGTTGGGCATCTGCCTTCGGCTCAGGTCATGATCTTGGGGTCCTGGGATCGAGTCCTGCATCGGTCTCCCCACAAGGAGCATGCTTCTCCCTCTGCCTATGTCTCTGCGTCTCTCTCTCTCTCTCTCTCATGAATAAATACATAAAATATTTTTTTTAATTTTTTAAAATAACAAATAGGGTATAAATGAGATTTTCCAAAGACAACATGTCCAAGGTAGGGGAAGAGAATAGGGCGAAGGATAAAATCAGGAGGAAAGACAACAGTGAAAGTAGAAGGAGCAGAAAAAGAATCAAGTCCAGAAAGTGTAGCCCGCGGAGTAGGAGGGAATCCAGGCAGTGAGGTGTCAAGCTCTCAGCCCAGGGAGGCTTTCCGAAGGTGCAAGAAGATGAGCCCAGGTGTCAAAGAGAGGATGAGAAGAAGCACGGTGCAGACCTGCTCAGCCAGGTATGGGAAGAGCATCCCACTCTCCCCTTTGTATCACTTCTGATAAAATAATGCAGGGCAAGGGGTTTTCTCTGCCTTCCAATTGCCCTGGGTTCTGCTCGCAGGCCCGAAGGCTGGTGGCTCCCTGACCACCCAGTGGTGACCCCACTGGGATCACCTCTGCCTTGAAAAAACTCTGCCCTTTCTGGACTTCTGTGATTTGGCCCTTTTGCATTTATTCCTCTCCTCTCCCCCACTCTTCTCTTCTTCTTTCTCTCCCTCCTCACTGCCGGCCTCTCTTCAGGCTCAGGGCTCACCCCTCCACCGGCCTTGTTCTCTGCTCCCAGAATAATTCTGCTGGCCTGATTTAATTTCCTTCTTCAGTTATAATTTTTCAGCTGATGTTTCCTAGAAATTACAAAATGTTGCTATCGTAGTTGCTCAATACATCATCGCAGGGAAAGAACTGCTGGGTGTATGTGTCCCACATTCAGCATCGCAGATACAAAGTGCTACACACACCTCATCCATTATTCTCCTATTCTCCTTTTTCTATTATTTTCAAGTAGCTGTAGGCAGCTTGGTACTCCCAAGCCTCTGGGACCATTGGCAGGAATAATAATGACTTATCCAACTGCAGCAGCAAATCCAACTGCACAACCTCTATTTCTGCGAGGGAGTGGAAAATTGTGTACAGCCCTGCCTGCTTGAGCTCACCCCAAGAATATACTCGAGCTGCTGAGAGGTCACATGGTCAGCACGGCCCAGGCAGTGGGTTACACATCATTAGCCGCTTATTTCGATAAGAGATAGTTCTACAATTTTATCATATTTCATCGATTCTAAGACTTACATACTTTTCAGGTCATAACATCCCAGAAATTGAGGTGTGAGGGCACCTGGGGGGCTCAGTGGTTGAGCATCTGCCTTCGCCTCAGGTCGTGATCCTGGGGTCCTGGGATCGAGTCCTGCATTGGGTTCCCTGCAGGGAGCCTGCTTCTTCCTCTGCCTGTGTGTCTGCCTCTTTCTGTGTGTCTCTCATGAATAAATAAATAAAATCCTAAAAAAATAAAAAAATAAAAAAAACGAAAAAAGAAATTGAGATGGATCTTACAGGTACACTTAGCAGCACATTTCTGTGTTATTGGAACAGGAAATAATAAGTCTTCCAATCTATGGTACCCTAGATTTAATGGAGTTTGGGTATTTTGAAAATAAGATGCAAGAGTAAATTCGTCTCAGTCTGGAAGACAGTAAAGGGCTGGGTTGAAACATCAGCTCTGCCACTTGCTAGTTCCAATAACCTGGAAAAGTTTCTTAGTCTCTCTGAGCTTCCAATTCCTAATGTGAAAAATTGGGTTAAGCTCTATCTGCTGCATAAGGTTTTGTGAGATTTGTGTGGTGAGCTCTCAGAACGTCAGCTACATCCTAGTCCTCTGGCTTTTTCAAAAGAAAAAGCTGTAAGAAGTGGAGGAACTGTATTGGATTTTTATTTTGGGATTTTGTTGTTATTGTTGCTTTTTAAAGATTTTATTTATTTATTCATGAAAGACACAGAGAGAGAGAGAGAGAGGCAGAGACATAGCCAGAGGGAGAAGCAGGCTCCCTGCAGGGAGCCCGAAGCGGGGCTCAATCCCAGGACCCCGGGATCACAACCTGAGCCAAAGGCAGATGCTCATCTGCTGAGCCACCCAGGCATCCCCAGATTCTCATTTTGGGTGAACTAGGCAAACAAATTTTTCATCACCATATGCAAAGAGCGAGAATAAATAAATAGCCTGCAATCCAGAGCTGAATAGAGTCTTGTAACAGGCTGAGGGAATTCTCATGCTGGTAAATCAAGAGCAAAGTTTCCACAGGCAGTAAGTAGGTCAGGGCTGCTCCTTCCTCCCTACCTCATGCCATGAACACACACACAGAGTTGTGTGTTAGGCTGGGATTCACCCGGTAGGAGATCCACCTGCCCTCTGAGAGAGCCCCATCTGGTTTCTACTAAGATACTCTAGTCAGGCAAACTGAGGTGTTTACCAAAATACCTGGGCTTCTGGGTTTTGTTTTTTTTTTTCAGTTGGCTGGTTAGGTTTTGTTTTGTTTTTTCTTTCTTTCTTCCTTCCTTTCTTCTTTTTTAATTATGTATTTATTTATTTACTTTTTTGTTGTTTTTTCCTTTAAGGAAGAAATTATAAAACTATACAATATAGCCTGATTTTAGTAAATATGCATAAATTCATAGAAAAGGAACTGAAAGGATATATGCCAAGTTGCTAACTGGATAGTAGGTGTGAGACTTTCCTATTGTCTTCTTTTCATTCCATTTCTTAATTTGTCAATAATTGAAATGAACTGCTTTTGTACAAAAAAAAATGTTTTTAGTCTTTCTATTGTATAAAAGGAGAAAAGGTGGCTGGTTTTCTTTTTTTTTTTTTTTTTTTTTTTTTTTAGGTGGCTGGTTTTCAACAGTGTTTAGGAGAGATTCTCTTCAGCTAGTGTTCCCTAGAGGTTATTTTTATGGATTTGAACACACTTAGGAGACATTAATTCTGTGTTTCTCATGAAGGCTAATAAGTAGTCCCCTGCGGGCGATGGCAGGACAGGCACAGAGTGGTAGTACGTTCAGACTAACTAATGAAAAGTTTACTCTAGCAACTCAGAGCAAAATAGAACTTTGTAGGCAGGCACTAAGGAGCCCAATGTAGAAGAGATGAAATAATCGGCTTACACAGATACAACTTGAGAAAACTATTTTCCTTTGGCGTACATAGAAGAATTGTCTTTCAAAAATTGTCTAGCAGTGCAAAGCAATATGAATCTGCCTTCCAACATATCTAACCAAATAGTAAATAGTAGTAGTTGAAAACGAGAAATGACTCCTTTCCTAATCTTGTACGTGTATCAGTTCCTGTATAAGATACGCAGCTATAACAACAGGAACCCAGAATAAGGACTCAGATGATAACAGCTAATTCCCCTTTCCTATGGTTCCCAAGGTAAGCAGGTAGTTCAGGGTACTGGGTTCAAGGCAGCCATCTATCTCATCACTCTGCCATCTGGGAGGGTGGCATCTGTGTGGTCAGATTAGCTCACCATCACATCTGCATCCCTTCCCAGGGGAAGGGAAAAGAGAGGAAGTAGAAGGCAAGCAGTTTCTCAGAATATGATGGAAGTTGCGGCACCTGCCTGGGTGGCTCAGACAGTTAAGCATCTGCCTTCAGCTCAGGTCATGATCCCGGGGTCCTTGGATCAAGCCCCCACATCAGGCACTCTGCTCAGCAGGAAGTCTGCCTCTCCCTCTGCCCCTCCCTCCACTCATGCTCTTTCTCTCCCACTCTCTCTGTCTGAAGTAAATACATAAAATCTTTAAAAAAGAAAGAAAAAGAAAACAGTGGAAGTTGGCCACATCACTTCACTTACAACCCAGTAATGAGAGCTCAGTCATATACTTTCACTGGCATCAAAAAAACCTGGACACTATGGTCTCTACCTGGGCACCATCATCTCTACGTGGGCTGAAGCTCAGGAGAGGGGTGTACACAAGGAAAGATAGGGCACACTTGGGAACTAGTAGACAGTTGCAGTCTCTGCTACATAGAGCAGTTTTTTTTTAAAGATTGATTGATTGATTGAGAAAGAAAGAGAGTACATGAATGCAGGAGAGGGAGAGGGAGAGAATCCCAAGCAGACTCCTATTGAGCATCGAACCTGACCTGGGGCTCGATCTCACAACCCCGAGATCATGGCCTGAGCCAAAACCAAGAGTCAGGTGTTTGACCAACGGAGCCACCCAGGAACCCCACGGTGGTATATTTCTATGTTGAAACTTTGCATTCTTTTCTGTCCACCCACTTTCAAAACTGCAGCAGGTAAGCAGTGCCAGCAGCCACCAGAAACCAGAAAAGGCAAGGAACAGATTCTCCCCGCAGCCTCTGGAGGGAGCAAAGTCCTGGCCAACAACTTGGTTTCAACCCAGTGACACTGATTTCTGACTCCTGGCCTCCAGAACTGGGAGAGAATAAATTTCTGTTGTTTTAAGCCATCCAGTTGTGGTAATCTTTATAGCAGCCTCAGGAAATGAATACAATGCCAATGCCTTTGACTTTAGTATCAGAAGTTTTTCATGGCCGTAGCCCTTGGCCAAAGTGTTCTGATTCTAATATTGTCTATAAATTGGAGTTAGTGATTTGATTTAGCTGAGCATTTACCTAAGAAAAATAAATCTCTAAATCTCTCTAGGCCAAAGGAGAGGGTTATAACCAGTATTCAGAGTTTCCTAAAACCAGTATAAACAAGGGTGCCTTATTTGGGGAATTTGGGGTTGGAAAGAAGGCCACAGTTCATTTTCACTCATTAACTCATTCAGTAAATAGTCACTGGACACCTGCCATGGGCCAGGCACTGTGCTCGGGATTGGGGAAACAATGATGTATAAGATAAAGGTCCCCTCAGGGAGTTTGTCTGGCTCAGCTTTCAGTGACAGAGAAAAAGAAAGAAGACCTCAGATGGAATAAATAAATTTGAGAAGCCCATTTTATAAAAAGATGCAGGGAAAAAAAAAAAAAAAAAACAGGTGAAATACTTTGTATTCTCCAAACATTTTAATACTGCCTAAGAACAAAACAAATGTCTTAGGAGAAAAGGAAGCCTTCCAGAGAGTGGAAAACAAGCCAGAAGAGGGCCAGCATATCACCTGACCCAGAACAAGCCCCCAGGGCACACACAGACACAAAACTTCCCAAAACACAAGATATTATGAGGGGGGGAAAAAATGAAGGCAGAGCAGATGCATTTGCTTCCTTTTACCTTGTGCTTTGCAAGGGATCTCAAAATCATATAAAAGACCAAAACAGATATAGAGTTTCTTAATTTCTAAAGCCAAATTTTCACTAGCAGCTGAGCCAAAGGAATTAAAAACTAAATTACCCTTTCCATCAAGGTAGATAAAACAATTTTCCTCTATTTAATGACTACCATAATCCAAATTCTTCTATAGGTTTAAAAAGTCTGAAGCTGACACAATTATCTTCACATATAGAGGGGAGGGAGGTCAGAATAATCTAGGGGGCAAAGCCAAATTGCCCACGGGAGCTGACTACATAATCAAATTATCCAGCTGGAAGGGCAAGTTGGATAATTCAAGACCATAACAGAAAAGAAAAGCCCTCCTGTATTGCTCAGTAAGTTTCCATGGCTTAATATTTTTGTGTGAAATTGCCTTGATTCTTCATTTCATTTTGCATTTTTAGACACAATCAGTGGGAATTTCTCCACTGGAGAGTGGCAAAGTGACAAGCATTCTTGCTAAAGAAATCTAATATCACACATCCTGACAAATCTCTTTGGACTTTCCTCACTTCATTCAAAGATTCAGAAGTGTCTGACAGACTGGTGGGCAGGCCAGCAGGAACCTTATTTGCCTGAATAGCTTCCTGGGAAATTCTACCCCCAAGGGAAGCTCGGAAAGGTCAGGCATAAGCTTGGCCCAGTAACAATGCCTCCCCGGTCCCAGAGGAAGGGTGATTCTGAGAGCAGCCTGGTCTGTGAATTAGATTTGTCCACCAGCCCAGCCCCCACAGTCTCAGGTCAGAATCCTAGAGAGAGACATTTAAAAAAAAAATTTTTTTTTAAAGACAACAGTATTTTTTACTAAAATTTGCTGATCAATGGTAACATCACTGAAAAGGGACAGCCAGCCATTATGTGTCTCTTAATGAGCTGTGTTAGGAAGTACTTAGCACGAGCTACAGAGTGTTCTTGCCCTCCCCCTACCCCCAGTCATAACAATAACTGAAGCAAAATCTCATCAAGCCCCTAGACCTCATTGTCACCAATTTCCAGGAAACACGGGGAGTAGAGGAGCATTATGAACCCCACAATGATGACATAATCAGCCAAATACAGAATGTGAACAATCCCATGGCATGCGTGACCAGCTTCCTCGAATCCATACTTTTTAAAAGGAGTAATGGGATTTATTACAGATAGCTTAGGAGAGACTTGGGAGGTACAACCAAGTGGACCTTCTTTAGATACCGATTCAAGCCAACCATCTGTACAAAGGAGACAATTGGAGAAAAGTGAACATGATGGAGAATACGATAATATATTAAGAAACTATTACTATTCTCTTAAGGTATGATAATCTTCTTGTGCTTGCACTAGGGAAATAAGTCCTTACTTCTTAAAGATCATAATGAAATACTTAAGGGCAAGATGAGATGTCTGGGATTTGCTTTAAAATATTCTGGTGGGGGCGGGAGGAAGACGATGAAGAGTAAAGTAGGTAGAGAAAACAAGAATGCTAAAATACTGATTATTGTTGCAGCTGGCTAATGTCTGCAGCTGACTCACTATACTATTCTCTCTGTGTTTGAATAAGTCTGAAGCCTCCATAACAGAATTTTCAAGAAATACACGAAGCGCCATTTTACCTTTCCACTCTTAGCTCCCACTACCCTGCAACAGAAAGCCTCCACCCTCAATATCCTTGCTGTATAAGGATTATCCTTCATCCTAGAGATCTTTGCCTAAATAACTTTGTAGACACACAAGTCTACACCCACTGCATGGCTCTACATTCATACAACGCTCTCTTAAAATTCTCTCCAACACTTTTCTGGACTGTCCTTCAATACCTGGCTCAAATCCTTGCCTCCTCCTCAAAGGTTCCCCCCTGAATACACCCAAATATCATGGGCGTGATCTCCCTTCTCTGGACTCTCAGAGCACTTCAAGTCAGTTGGTATCTGTCGTAATTTGTTTAAATGTCTTGGTTATTTTTAGTATTTTGCATACCTGATTGGGTGTGAGGCTCTCTTACGGCAGGGCACATGTTTGTTTTTTATTCTCTTGGCTCAACAAATTTACACCAGAATCTACCCTAAATAATCTCAATTTATTAGGAAATCATGAGGATGTCTCTGAAAAGCCCCGACCTAAAGAGCAACATATTGAAAAAACAAACAAAAAAACAGTAACACACGGAGCTAGAGTTTGGAAACCTGAGTTAGTCTGTGCATTAGTCAGGATTTCAAGTGACAGAAAATTGGAATGTATTCATTCAAATAACTGGAAAGTTGAGGTATAGATTCAGTGACCTAATGATCTTTTCAGACCCGTCCCCGCAGCCATTTTGCCATTAAGTTTGCCCTTGTCTTTAAGCTTTGCTAATTGTGAGACCCAGCTCTTATCAGCCTAGCTTAAAAATACCGAAAGAGGGGCGCCTGGGGGGCACAGTGGGTTAAGCCTCTGACTCTTGGTTTCAGCTGAGATCATGATCTGAGGGTCCTGGAATAGAATCCCAGGTAGGGCTCTCTGTTCAGCATGGAGTCAGCTTGAGATTCTCTCTCCCTCTCCCTCTGCCTCTCCCACTCATTCTCCCTCTCTTGCACTCTAAAATAACTCTCTCTCTCTCTCTCTCTAAAATAACTAAGTAAGCTTTAGAAGAAAAAAAAAAAAAAAAAAACACGAAAGAAAGACAATGTAGGGCAGCCCCGGTGGCTCAGTGGTTTAGCGCCGCCTTCAGCCCGGGGTGTGATCCTGGAGACCTGGGATGGAGGCCCACATCGGGCTCCCTGCATGGAGCCTGCTTCTCCCTCTGCCTGTATCTCTGCCTCTCTCTGTCTCTCATAAATAAATAAATAAAATATTAAAAAAAAAAAAAAGGAAAAGAAAAGAAAAGACAATGTAATTTTTTTCCTCCAAAGCGCATCCACACAAACCTCAATGAAAGACTCTGATTGGTTTGGATTGCAACTCAGAGCCCATCCCTTAGCCAGTCACCGTGGTCAAGGGCATAGGGCGCTATGATTCACCAGATCTGGCTCACACCATGATCTCTGTGGCCAGTGCTTAGGCAGACCAGTGAGATGTGCATGAAGCAGGGGAGTGACAGCTCCCCAGGGGGAAGGGAGGTACAGTTACCAAAAAGATGGAGAAAGGAATGCTGGGAAGAACCCATTTCTACCTCCCCAAAGAAGACCTTCCCCACAACCCCATTTCTCCCCAAATGGTCCTGAGCCTGCTGTTTAACAACATAATAATTGTCACACTTTGTTGCACTCTTACTGCATATCAGATAATACACCAGTGCTTTGTAATGTAATTATAATTACATTTATAAAATAATATAATGTATATATATTATCTCCAGTTCTCTGAACAACCCAATAAGGTAGGTGTTATTAGACCCATTTTATAGATGAAAAAACTAAAACTTAAGTAGCCCAAAGGATCCGTGTCTTGGTTTGGACAGCCATAACAAAGGACCATAGACCAAATAACTTAGAAACAACAGAAATGTATTTCTCCCAGTTCTGAAGGCTAGAAGTCCAAGATCAAGGTGACAGCATGATCGAGTTCTGGGAAGAGACCTCCTCTGGTCTGGCTTGCAGAATGACAATGTTCTGTTGTATCTTCACATGGCAGGAAGTGAGAAAGAGAGCAAATTCCCTCATGACTCTTATCAAATCCCTAACCAGCACCTGGTTGGCTCAGTGGTTAGGCATCTGCCTTCAGCTCAGGGTGTGATCCCAGGATCCCGGGATGAAGTCCCACATCAGGCTCCCTGTAGGGAGCCTGCTTCTCCCTCTGCCTATGCCTCTGCCTCTGTCTGTGTCTCTCATGAATAAATAACTAAGATATTTAAAAAAAAAAAAAAGGCCCTAATCCCCTTCTGAAGGCTCTACCCACATGACCTCATACTCCACTCTCAAGGCCCCACCTCCTAACACCATCACACTAGGAGGTAGGGTTTCAGTATGTGAATTTTAGGAAGATACATTCAGTCCCTAAAAACCTGTTCAAGGCCATCTATGCTTTTTCCCACAACTGTATCTTTGTGCTTCAATTTCTCTCTCTATAGGGATTCCCGATATCTCTCAACCTCACAGAAATGTTTTAAACATGAAGGAAAAAGAACTATAGCAAGGTTTTAAGACTTACTCGTTTCTCCCAGCAGGCCCAGCCTTCCATCTTTTCACGTGTTGCCTTCTATGACTTCAAGGCGATGCTCTCGTGACCCTTCCGCTGATATCAGCCCTATCTCCTTGCTCTGGAGTCCCTGGCAGTGTATGCACAGCGCTCTCTGGGCACCTACCATTTTTTCTTCATTATCATAGACATGGATGTTAGCTCCTCCACTAAATTGCAGGCTATTGAGAAAAGGGACTGGTACTGATTCAATTTTTTATATAGTATGTGTTTAGTCCATATGTAATAGATTTTAAGTAAACATATTTTAATTAATACATTTGCAGTGACTGGGTGGCTCAGTGGTTGAGGGTCTGCCTTTGTCTCAGGGCATGATCCCAAGGTCCTGGGACCGAGTCCCATATCTGGCTCCCTTCAGGGAGCTTCTTCTACCTCTGCCTATATCTCTGCCTCTCTGTGTGTGTCTCTCATGAATAAACAAATCTTTTTTAAAAATTAATTAATATATTTGCTTAATTAATTGATGTGTGGGTGAGGAGCTCCCCTGTAAATTCAAGGCACAGCTAATTGGACTTCAAATAAAAACATAGAACATTGGAACCGTAAGAGATCACTGAAATCAAGGCTCAATTTGTAACCTATTTGTTACAGATCCACAGCAAAATGGGTCAAGAAATTGAGATTAGCATTTAGCAACTTTTGTAGCAATTTGGCCAATTAGATTTATGTGTTGGATTAATAATAAAAAGTTAGACTTGTCTCTTACTGTATGCCTTTGCTTTTTAAGTTTATCTTTCTAAAAATTTATTTCCACTCTATTTTACCAAGTATCAATCCAAAATGGATTGGAAGTGAAAAAAATGAATTATTTGCCAGAGATCACTGGAGCAGCACAGATCTTATCTAAACTCCCAGTTGGAGCTGGAGTTTTTTCTCTATTTCTGGCCAACTAGCCCCTTTTTAACACTTTCCAGTGGAACATTCACACTATTAATTCCCACTTGCTGATTGTTCCATAACTTAACTATTTCTGACCTGACTTTGGAAGGTTCTCTGTCAGAGAAGGAAACAAACTTCTTCAGCTGATAGTGGAGTTGGGGGGATGACATGCTTCAGCAACGAGTACAAATGTCACTGACCTGATTTCTCAAGCTCAATTTTCTCATCTGCAAAATAAGAACTTCCCATTTCTGACATTTTATGATCCCACTATTCCTTCATGCACTTTTCTATATCTCTGAGATGTGAGGCAAGTTCCTGCCTCTGAAGAATAGTCCACTGTAGCCCTGTCTTTTGAAAAAACCTCCGTCTTTGACATTTAGTGACATGATCATACAATTAAGGCACACCCAATGTATCATTTACATGGGATAAATAATATATTATTCAAAATCCAAATAAAATAGGCTTTCTGTAGGAAGCAGATCTCTGCTTTCCTATATATTGTAAATTTAGTAGCAATAATAATAATATGGCTAACAATTATTGAGCATCTATTAATCTATTATATGCAGGGACACTGCCTTACATAAATTATCTCATTTATTTACCAAAAAAATAATTAAGAAGCTATACTACTACACCCATTGCACAGACAAGAAAACTGAGGTATGGGGTGGGTTAAGAAGCTTGCTCAAGATGTGTGATTGAAGAGTGAGTGGACCAAGATTAGAATCCCACTGATGTGAACCCAGAGCCTACATTCTTAATCACTGTAGTATTAGAAGGAGGAAAATGAAAGACATAAACAAATAAAAATTATTATTATTATTATTTTTTTTTTTTTACAAATAAAAATTAAATCAGCATGCTGATTTTCCAAATCAGTGTCATATTTCTTACATGGTAGCTCGGGATCCCAAAGGCACAAAAACTGAAGGTCACTCCTGGTCTTCTTAAGACATGAGCCTAGAACTGGCAGAGCACTGATTCCACCACATTTCACTAACTAAAATGAGTCACAGGACTATCCCTAATGAAATGAGTCCACAGGGGAGTTATGGTTCACTGGGGTCATCTTTGGAAATGAGCTACTTTGTCAATAAATCAATAGAGAAGAGAAGATAGAATGCTTAAAAAATATCCCATTAAGCCAGAGAAAGCAGGAGAGGGAGGAAAAATAATAACAGAATAGATAGAACAAAAAAAATGGCAAGATAGTAGATTCAAACTTAAGTATATCAATAGTTACTTTAAATATAAATGGACCACACACCCTAATTGTAAGACAGAGATTGTCAGACAAGATTTTTTCTAAAAAGCAAAGCCCTACTATACATAATCCACAAGAAACCCACTTTCTATTATGACATAGATTTGTTAAAAATAAACAATCAGAAAAAGAAATTACAAGCACTAGTCACAAAAAAAAGGAGGAATGGCCATATTAATACCAACCAAAGCAGCTTTAGGTTATCAGAAATAAAGAGAGACAATTCACATTGACAAAAGGTCAATTCATCACAATGACAAAGAGATTCTACATGTATATGTGTTTATAAATAGGGCTTTTAAATACATGAAGCAAAAACTGACAGAACCAAAGAGATAGAAAAACCCACATTTGCCATACAAGATCTCAACACTCCTTATTCAGTAACTGATAGAACAAGGATCAGAAGATCAGCAAGGAAAAAAAAAAGAAAAGAAAAGAAAATCAGCAAGGATATACAAAACCTCACTAACAAAATCAATCAAAATTGCTCAGCTGACATTTATGGAAGCTACATCTAACAACTATAGAATACGGTTTTTTAAAGTGACATGGAACATTCATCAGTAATGATCATATGTGAGGATATAAAATACATATCAATAAATTCAGAATAATTGAAACCATAAAAAGTACATTTACCAACTATAATGGAATTCAGCTAGAAATTGATAACAAGGGACACCTGGGTGGCTCAGCGGTTGAGTGTCTGCCTTTGGCTCAGGGAGTGATCCCAGGATCCGGGATCGAGTCTCACGTCGGGCTCCCTGCATGGAGCCTGCTTCTCCCTCTGCCTGTGTCTCTGCCTCTCTCTCTGTGTCTCTCATGAATAAATAAATAAATCTTAAAAAAAAAAAAGAAATTGATAACAAAAAGAAACATGGGTAACATCCAATTATTTTAATACTAAGAAACATACTATACAATAATGTGTGGCTCAAAAAAAGAAACTAAAATCCTTTCGGCCGGAACCGCCATCTTCCAGTAATTCGCCAAAATGACCAACATAAAGGGAAAGAGGAGAGGTACCCGTTATATGTTCTCTAGGCCTTTTAGAAAGCATGGAGTTGTTCCTTTGGCCACATACATGCGAATCTATAAGAAGGGTGATATTGTGGACATCAAGGGAATGGGCACTGTTCAAAAAGGAATGCCCCACAAATGTTACCATGGCAAAACTGGAAGAGTCTACAATGTTACTCAGCATGCTATTGGCATTGTAGTAAACAAACAAGTTAAGGGCAAGATTCTTGCCAAGAGAATTAATGTCCACATTGAGCATATTAAACACTCAAAGAGCCAAGATAGCTTCCTGAAGCGTGTGAAGGAAAATGATCAGAAAAAGAAGGAAGCCAAAGAGAAAGGTACTTGGGTCCAACTGAAGCACCAGCCTGCCCCACCCAGAGAAGCACACTTTGTGAGAACCAATGGAAAGGAGCCTGAACTGCTGGAACCCATTCCCTATGAATTCATGGCATGATAACTGTAAAGAAAATAAAAGACCTCAGGATTGTAAAAAAAAAAAAAAAAAGAAAGAAACTAAAAGAAAAATTTTTAAATATTTTAAACAGAGTGACATTGAAAGCACAGCATATCAAAAGTTGTGGAATGCAATTGTGCAACTTCAAACTAACATAACACTGTAGGTTAATTATACTGGAATTTTTTAAAATTCTAAATAGTTTAAAAACTAAAATTTTTAAAAAGTTAATATGAAAAGCAAATTCTCTTGCTTAAAATATCAATAGATGTTTTACATTAACTGTTAAGTTAGCATCAGTTTTGGAGGGATAATGTCCATATGCTTTTATTTGCTTTGGATCATAAGACCAAAAATATGGCATTAAAATTACAAAAACAGGGGATCCCTGGGTGGCTTAGTGGTTTAACACCTGCCTTTGGCCCACACCTGCTTCTCCCTCTGCCTGTGTCTCTGCCTCTCTCTCAGTGTCTTTCATGAATAAATAAATAAAATCTTTAAAAATAAAATGAAATTACAAAAACAAAAACAAAAAAAAACAAAACACATTGCAAGACACAAACTAGAGCAATGTTTAGAAAATTTATAAGTTTAAATGTTTATATTAGAAAAGAAGTTTAAAATCAGTGATTTATGCTTCCACCTTAAGAAGCTAGGAAAAGAAAAACACATAAAAGTGATAACAGGAAAAAATTAATATGAGAACAGAAATCAGTGAACTAGATATAGGCAAAGAACTAAATAAAATCAAAACTTGGGTTCTGAACAAGATAAATAAAATTGATAAACCTCTAGGTAGACTGATCACAGATAAAAGAAGACAAAACACAAATTATCAATATCAGGAATAAAAGAGTAAACAACACTATGAATCCTACAGCTATAAAAAGCAAAGTAAGGGAATATTATGAAAACATTTATTTCGGGGTGCCTGGGTGGCTCAGTGGTTAAGCATCTGCTTTCAGCTTAGGTCATGATCCCAGGGTCCTGGGGTTGAGCCCTGCATTGGGGTCTTTGCACAGAAGGGAGCCTGCTTCTCCCTCCTTCTGCCCTTCCCCCTGCTTATGCTCTCTCTCTCTCTCTCTCTCTCTCTCTCTCTGTCAAATAAACAAACAAAAATCTTTAAAAAGAAAAGATTTATGCCAATGAATATGACAACTAGATAAAGTGGAAAATTTTCCTGAGAGACATAAATTACCAAAACAAACACAAAATAAATAATCCAAATAATTTTGCATCTATTAAAGCACTTGAATTTGTAATTAAAAATTTTCTCATGAGAAAATTCCAAGACTTTACTTGTGAATTCTATCAAACATTTACAGAAGAAATACTACCACTTTTTTTTTAAATCTTTTTTTTTAAACATTTTTATTTATTTATGATAGTCAGAGAGAGAGAGAGAGAGAGAGAGAGGCAGAGACACAGGCAGAGGGAGAAGCAGGCTCCATGCACCGGGAGCCTGACATGGGATTCAATCCTGGGTCTCCAGGATCGTGCCCTGGGCCAAAGGCAGGCGCTAAACCGCTGCGCCACCCAGGGATCCCGAAATACTACCACTTTTATACAAACTCTTTCCGAAACTAGAAAAGGAGGGACTATATCCCACCTCGTTTTATGAGGCCAGTATTACACTAACATCAAAACTAGGCAAAGACATTGTAAGGTAAAGAAACTACACATTAATATCCCTCATAGATACATAGGGACCATAGATACAAAAATCTTCAAAGGTTGGCACATTGAATATTAAATATTAAGGAATATATTAAAAGAGTGATATATCATAACCAAGTGAAGTTTATCTCAACAAAGTAAGATTGTTTCCGTATTTAAAATTCAGTTAGCTGGCTCAGTCAGCATGGGATTCTTGATTTTAGGATTGTAATTCAAGCTCCAATTTAGGGGTAGAGATTACTTAAAAATAAAACCTCAGGGGTGCCTGGGTGGTAGAATCAGTTAGGCAACCAACTCCTCGCTTTTCATGAGATCAAGCCCCACGTGGGCCTCTGTGCTCTGCGGGGAGTGGGGAGTGCCTCTGTGGGGAGTCTGCTTGAGATTCTCTCTCCCTCTCCATCTGGACCTTCTGCTCGTGCACACTCTCTCTCTCTCTCTCTCTCAAATAAATACATCTTAAAAAAAGTAAAAATAAAATCTTTAAAAAATAAAATAAAATTCAATCGATGCAATTCCCCACAGTAACAGAATAAAGGAGAAAAATCATATGGTTATTTCAACAGACGCAGCAAAAGAATTTAACAAAATTCAACAACAATGTATGATAAAAAATGCACAAGAAAATAGGTCAAAGAATATCTATGAAAAAACTTGCAGTTGGGGTGTCTGGGTGGCTCAGTCAGTTAAACATCAGACTCTTGATTTTGGTACAGGTCATGATCTCAGGGTCATGGGATCTAGCCCTGCATTAGGCTGCTCACTGGGCCAGGAGTCAGCTTAATTGTCTTAATTTTCTTAATCTTAATTCTCTCTTCCTCTCCCTCTGTACCCCCCACCCCACAACTCTCTCTCTAAAAAAATAAAAAATAAAAAGAACTTTCAGTTAAGATCATATTTAACGGCAAAATGCTGAATGTTTTGTCCACTCTCACCAGTTCTATTCAACATTTTATTCAAGTTCTTAGTTGTTGAAATAAAACAAGGAAATAAATAAAACAGATTGGAAAGGGAAGATCTGCATTCATAGGTGAAATAATTATTAATATAGAAGTTGTGAAGAATCCATAAAATTCTCTCATTTCAGTGTTCCTTGGTTTTAAGTAAGTGGAGTTTGAAGTGTTGGGAAGGTATTTGCATGGATAAACTTAAATTTGTCAGGCATTCTCATCTGGAAATCCTATTCTGCAGTGCAAGCCAATTGACCATATAAATATTTTTATCCCAGTTATCTTTACCCAGTCATCTGTATAGATTTGACTAACTTACAAGTGAGTAAATTATAATATAGTTTATATATATATATAGAAATATAGAAATAGAAATAAATATAGGATGCAAAATTATAGAAAAAAAACATAATCTCTCCTACATCTTCAAAAGAGGAGAAGGGTACAGAGGGGGAAAATGCAGTAGTAGAATATAAATATATATAAATTTTGAGAAATTCCATGCAAAAAAATGAGAAAAAAATATCAAAGAAATCTGAATTTAGGAAACAAAATTCAAAGATTCCAGAGCTTTCCTAAGTAATATGCCCAAATAAAACTGATGGTATCAGGTAAAGCATGACTGAGCAGCAGGCTGGATCCTGTCTTGAGTTGTGACTCTGAATTTAAAAAAAGAAAGAAATTAGGAGAATAGAGTAGATTCTATAGTTGGAAAATTAATTAAACTCTTTCTTATAAGAGTTGAACTATTTCTTAAAATTTGAAGTTAGACATTTTAATACTTAAGTGTTGGGGATCCCTGGGTGGCGCAGCGGTTTAGCACCTGCCTTTGGCCCAGGGCGCGATCCTGGAGACCCGGGATGGAGTCCCACGTCGGGCTCCCGGTGCATGGAGTCTGCTTCTCCCTCTGCCTGTGTCTCTGCCTCTCTCTCTCTCTCTCTCTCTCTCTCTGTGTGACTATCATAAATAAATTTTAAAAAATTTTTTTTAATTTTTTTAAAATACTTAAGTGTTTAAAAAATGTATGAAATAATTTAATTAATAATGTCATAGGCTTTACCACAATTAAAACTTTAAATGCAGAAAATGTATTTTAAAAAAAATATATACATGCAGATTCAAGAGCCTACCTTTTGACCTAATACTTCTATTCCTGGGATTTTAGCTTATAGAAATACAAAATGTATAAATTGTTTATGTACAAAAATGTTCTTTAGAACATTTTTTTTAAAGATTTTATTTATTCATGAGAGACAGAGAGAGAGAGAGAGAGAATGAGGCAGAGACACAGGCAGAGGGAGAAGCAGGCTCCATGCAGGGAGCCTCACGTGGGACTCTATCCCGGGTCAGTCTCTAGGACCAGGCCCTAGGCTGAAGGTGGCGCTAAACCGCTGAGCCACCCGGGCTGCCCTAGAATATTTTTTTAATAAACAAGTGGATTCTGTCTAGATGTCCAACCAAAGTAAACCAGAGTTCAACTATGGGGCAGACTATTACATAGATGTATGATATACGGAAAGATTTGATAATATGGAGAAAATAATCATTAATAACATTTACGAAGCATTTTCTCAAAGCCAAGAATGGTGTTAAAAGCTTCACACATATTAGCTCATTCCATCTTCCTATTAGAAAAGTCCTTTCATTGTCTTCTTCTTAGAAATGAGAAAGTTGGGGTGCATGGGTGGTGCAGTCAGTTGGGTATCTGACTCTTGGCTTCAGCTCAGGTTATGATCTAATGGTCTGTGGTCTCACCGGCATAGGATCTAGCCCCCCAACTGGCTCCACACTGAGTGTCTGAGGGTCTGCATGAGATTCTCTTTCTCTCCCTCTGTTCCTCCCATTCATGATCTCTCCCTCTCTAAACTAAATAAAGAAATCTTGAAAGAAAGAAAGAAAGAAAGAAAGAAAGAAAGAAAGAAAGAAAGAAAGAAAGAAAGAGCAAGAAAGCAAGAAAGAAAGAAAGAAAAATAAAGAAAGAGTAGAAAGGTTACTAACTTGACCAAAGTCACACAGATACTAAGAAGGAAGCTGGCATTTGAACCCAGGCAGTATGACTCTAGAGCCTGAACTCAACCACTGTAATAAGTAGAAAATATAGGATGCAAAATTATAGAAAAAACATAATCTCTCCTACATCTTCAAAAGAGGAGAAGGGTACAGAGGGGGAAAATGCAGTAGAAGATTAACGATGGCTTTCTCTAGATAGGATATCACAGGGTTTTTTTCCTTTTTCCTTTTTGCATATTCCAGTTTTTCAATAATATAGACATCTATTGGAATCCCTGGGTGGCTCAGCAGTTTAGCACCTGCCTTTGGCCCAGGGTGCGATCTTGGAGACCCGGGATCGAGTCCCAGGTCCAGCTCCCAGCATGGAGCCTGCTTCTCCCTCCTCCTATGTCTCTGCCTCTCTCTCTCTCTCTCTCTCTCTCTCATAAATAAATAAATAAATCTTAAAAATAAATAAAATAAAATCTTTAAAAATATATATATATATAGACATCTATCAAAGACATTCATTTTAATCTCCCTTCTAGTCCTTTCTTATGCCTGGTCTTTTAAGTTAAAGAGAAGATTGCCCTCTTCCAAATCTGCCCTCCAAACCCACATCTGGGAGGGTTGGCTTGTCACCTCACACTACCAGGGAAAATTTAGAGAGACAATATTAGAATGTAGTCCTCAAAGCTGAAGATTCATCCAGTTTGCCTGCACAAAGCCCTTCCCTCTAGCCTCACTTTCTGTGACCTTCTCCATCATCCCCCATTCCATTCCCTTCCTCAACTTAAGAATCCCTTTGAGGAAAACCACATAATGTAATTCACCTTTTTAGCCCTCTTCAAGCCTAGACCAGGGTTCACATATAATATAATTCCCAAAAAATTTAATAAATAAAAACTTGAAAACCAAGATGTTATGATCAGAAGAGAGAATTTCTTAGAATAGAGGATGTGACGGATAGACCTCAAAAGAGAGGAGGGTTTCTCTGACCGGGTTGCATCAGATTCAGCTCCAGGAAGCCATGAGAGCAAAGCCCTAGCCCAACAGAGCCCATTGTGGTGCTCATCCAGGTCCCCTCTGGTGGCGGGGGGGGGGGGGGGGGGGGGGGGGGGCATGGGAGGGCAGAAGAGCACAAGTATAACTCCTCCAGCTGCTGGGAGTGTTGGCTTCTAAAAGCTAAATCTGTGTTCCCTTCCCAGAGGAAGGACACGTGCAATGACTGGTCAGTGTACAGAGTTGCAGCCCCCACATGTCTCACTTTGGGACAACTCCAAAAGTCCATCCCAGCTTCTGAAGTCTCTTGGGATTGGCTGAGGCCTTTGTTGTTACTGCATTGTAGCTCAAATGCCCTCTCTGCTCAACTTGCTTCTTTCACTTCTCCGAGCTCTCCATACCAAGAGTACTGCTCATAGAACCTCTGCATACAAATCTGTCTGTTTCTCAGAAACCTGACCTGAGAGAGCCTCCAGAAAACAGCAGGTCCCACCACCGTCTGGTTGTTAATAAGATAAAGATGTCTGGGTGAAGATGAGACCAGGAATTCAGCCAAGTGACAGCTTTCCAAGTCTTAGGAAAGACTTATAAAGCAAGGAACATGTTGAGGAGGGTGAGGGGTGGGGAGTGCTGGGGTACAAGTGCAAGGAGGAATGAGCAAGCGCTGAGAGATATAGGCAGATAAGGTAAGGTGGCTGAAGAATGAGCAAGCCAGTTTTAAGTCACCCTAGCAAGGTGATTGGTTAACCATGATCTCAAGACGAAAACAGATTTTATAGTGCCTGTTAGAAATCCACAACAGTGGTCCCACAAGGTCAAAAGCTTCAAGACAAAATTTGCCTCTATTTGAGGCAAACAGAGAAACGTTGGGATTGCCATTGAGAATAATCCCATAAAGATTGATTACAATGAGCATTCAACAGAAGATAATATATTTTTCCCATTAAATCCAAGTGCCAGCCATAATCTCTGATAATCCCTGAAATTACTATTGACACCTACCTACCTAGCACATCATCATTTCACACCACTCTAACAACACATATGTGATGCACCAGTGATAGCACTCCATGGCTATGTCATGAAACCACAGCCATTTAGCTAATTGTGCCCCTGAAGTTTTCCAAACCCAGTATCCAAAGCATGTGATTATTTATATCTTCTGCCCCCAACTCAGGTGTTCCACACACTCACAGGCTGGTCCAGCAACACCCCAGGACTTGCATGATTGAAATTTGCTTGTCCAGTTGGGACTATGGCCCTTCAGAGTGAGCCCCTGGCAGCCAGAAGTTTCCAAGGTAGACAAAAGGCAGAACCCTGAAAGACTGTGGAAAAGCAGAAAATGTAGTAGGTATACAGGCAAAGCTATCAGATTCTGTCAACTAACTTAAAATCAACCAACCCAACAGCAACCAAAAACATTAAAATTGGGGTGCCTAGGTGGCTCAGTCAGTTGAGTGTCTGCCTTGGGCTCAGGTCATGATCTTGGGGTCCTGGGATGGAGCCCCATATCAGGTTCTCTGCTCTGCGGGGAGCCTACTTCTCCCTCTCCCTTTCCCTCTGTCAGCCGCTCCCCCTACTTATGCTCACACTCTGTCTGTCAAATAAATAAATAAAATCTTTAAAAAAAACATTAAAATCAAATACCCTTTGACCCCCACTTTCAGAAATTTAACACAGAGTTACTTGTGCATATATGCCCAAGAAGATTAAGCAAGGATAGTGGTTTTTTGTGTCACCAGGATGTCAGCTAGAATTATCCAGCATGTTGGGATCCATGTAAATCAGATGAAATCCCCACGGAGGACCAAAGCACCCCTATATCCATCCCTCAAGATTCCTTCAAATTCCCAGTACATCTTATATTCTTCTGGCCATTTCTAGTTTCAATTTCCTACCTCTGTATTTGGCTGTTTCTTTATCTCTGCTCTGAAAACAACATAATGTGAGCCACAACCCCTTATACTGAGATTCCCTCTGAATCAACCACTGGTAAAATAAGCAAACCGTTGCTAAAGTTTTGTGAGTCATAAACAAGGATCACAACACTCAGAGCAAACAGCTTAGCTCACCTTTTATTCATTCTTGTTCTTAAGTCACCCTATCTGGGGAAAATACATTAAATTTTCCTCTATTCTCACATTTACAATATTTCTGGTGCCAGATGTGTGGGTTTTTTCCCACATCAACCAATTCTCTGACACTGGCTAGGTGTCCTACAACTTAATTCAGTTCTGACACTCTACTAGGAGTTAGCATCAGATCCGACAAATTAAGATTCCCACAAAACTGCCCTCATTTCAGATGCCAGTCTTAAGTACCATGCTGTTACCAACACTCTGACCAACCAGTTATAAATCAGGGTTCCCATGACTCCCTCCTCAGGTTCAATGATTCGCCAGGATGTCTCACAGAACCCAGGGAAATACTTACTTATAATTATTGGTTTATTATATAACAAAGGATATGATAAAGGATACAGAGGAACAACCAGATGAAGAGGTACATGTAGTGAGATCCAGAAGAGTCTCACGCATGGGAGCTTCTGTACTTCTGGAGTTGAAGTGGGCTACCCTCCTAGCACATAGATGTGTTCACCCACCCAGATGCAATTTCCAGCTCCACCTCCCTTCTCAAGAAGTTTCAATTTTCTAATCATAACTTAGTCTTTCTGGTGAGTGACATCAATCCAGAAGTGCACCAAGAGTCACCTCATTAGAACAAAAGATGCTCCTATGATCCAGGAAATTCCAAAGGATTTAGGAGCTCTGTGTCAGACACTCAGGAGATTACAAACGTAGGAGTTCTGTGTCAGGAACTGGAGCCCAAGACCAAATATGAGCAGGAACCAGTGGCAGAGACAAATATTTCTTATTATTTCACACACTCCATGGCAGGTTTCTCACTGGTTGCCTCATTTCATGCAACACCCAGTCCTCAATTTCGCCTGGCTCAGTGAATGTGCCAAATCCCATGCTAATTACTTTATATATATTAGCTCTTTTTGTCCTCACAGAAATGCTATGAAAAGAAAATCATTTTTACTATAAAGAAACCAAGGCTTAGGGGTGTCTGGATGGCTCAATCGCTTAAGCATCTGCCTTCAGCTCAGGCCATGATCCTGAGGTTCTGGGATTGAGCCCCATCCAGCTCTCTGCTCAGCAGAGAGCCATTCCCCCTTGCTTGTGCGCATGCACTCTTTCTCTCTCTCTCTCTCTCTCTCTCTCTCAAATAAATGAAGCCTTTAAATAAATAAAAATAAATTTTAAAAAAAGAAACCAAGTCTTAGCAAAATTATGTAATTTATCCAAGGCCACATAATGTATTAGCTAAGGGACTGGTTAAGCTGCTAAAACAGAAAGACCTAAATATACACTGGTTTTGAAAAGATGGAAATTTGTTTCTCTGTCACACAACAATCTGGAGATGAGAGGTGGGTCTGTTTTCCTCACCATGTAGCTTCCAAATGGGCTCCAATTACTGCCACTACCCAGCCAGTGGAAAGGATGAGAGAGAGTTAGAGTCAAGTGTCACTAAGAATAGAAGTCAGAAGTTGTACATATCAGATCTGCCCACATCCCACGAATCTGAATTTAGTCACATGTCCAAAGCTAGCTGTAGCCTGTAGCTGAAAAACTATACCACCAGTAACACCTCCAGAAAATGCTTTTACTGAAAGGAAGAAGAG
Source organism: Canis lupus baileyi (assembly GCF_048164855.1). NCBI lineage: Eukaryota > Metazoa > Chordata > Mammalia > Carnivora > Canidae > Canis > Canis lupus. Next base: position 10,070,163 of record NC_132842.1, on the reverse strand, counting down.
GAAGTGGATCCTGGGGAAAGTTAACAGTCTCAGAAGACCAATTAGTAAGTCGAGAACTATAACTGAAACCCTGGTCTATTTGGATCCAGAGACTTCTTTTTTAATCACATCAAAGTGCCTCTAAACATTTGAAAAACTTTCTTTCCTTGGTATCTGTACTTTGTCTCTGACTGTTCCTGCTGAGGCTTTAGGGTCCCCTTAGATTTGAAAGTGGGGGTTCCAGTCCCTCACCCTCTATTCTCTCCCACCTCTCCCCTCGCCGTGACTATTACTAGCTCCTCGAGGACAAAATTATCCTGTGGTTTTCCTATACCCTGCTCACACCTTTGTAAATAGTCCTTCTGACAAACTATCTGCAAAGTCCTCACTCTGAGTGCACCATCTGTTTCCTGCCAGAACCTTGACTGATTCTCCTCATTCACAGTCCACCCCGCAGGGCAGTGTCAGACAAGGCTTTCAGGCTCATCAGAGTGACATGTCTACAAAACTCAGAAACGTCCCCTGCTAACATTGACCTGCCTTCCTCAATAGAAGCTCCGAGGGGGCTGTGCCCTCTCTTTCATTATTCTCAGAACCCGGTGCAATGTCTAGCACATAGTAGGCTCACTAAATATTAGGTATGAATAAATACTGTGTCCCACATATAGTAGTTTCACAAAAAAAATGTGTGTCTGATGATTAACTGAATGGACCCAATCTTACTCAGAAAGCTTTAAACAGTTCCTTATGAAGCCATGGAGGTTTTTTGTTTTTTTTTTAGAGAAAATGCTGTGCAATCCGTACTTTATTTAGCTATGATGGTCCTATAATCTCAAGTCCTCTTGCACCTTTATAGGTTTTAATACTTCCTGTCATTGCAACATGTTCACCAGATTTTTCAGTCCCCCTTTGTAATGCTTTGAAATAGAGTGTGATTGAAAATCTGCAGTTTGAACTTGAACAAAGTTCGTAGTAAACAGATTGCAGACAATTTCCTTTAAATGTGCTCTTGGAAGCTAGGAATACATTAAGCACATCAGAACAAGAAATTTACCCAGAAAAGGACATGAGATTCAAATTTTCAATCTGAAGCAAATACTACCATATTTCATTACAGCTAAGATGCCATTAATCTACAGATATCCCACTGTGTACCACTAAAAGAGAGAAAATGATACCAGTTAAACCCTGACACAAAGCTCTTATCACTTAGAATTATTGTTTACATATGGAAAAAGGTCTTTCAGACTTATTTGAAAGAAGTCATAGATTTTCATTCTATATCACAATGTTCTTTCCATGCATTTCGGCAATTACAATAACTTTTTGTTTCAATGCCAAATCATACTGAGATTATTTTGAAGACATTGTAAATGGCAATTAAATGCATATAACTCAATTAAAGTGACAACAATATGAATAGCTATGACCAGATTCCTGCAACCACGTCACAACTACAACCTGAATACCATCAATTGTAAGATGTATCCTGATTTCGGAGATATTTAAAATGGGAGGGCAGGGATAGTAGGTGTTGGAATCAACAAAATAGGGAGACTTAGCTCAGAAGCAAGATTCAAGGGCTAAGTTCTATATTTCATTGATTAAATCATTTGTGAATCTGTGCTAGAGAGGGACAGAGGAGGGGTGCAGGGAGGGGGGTTGAGGAACATGGATTGAGTCAGGGAGACAATGATTAGAAAATGCAAATATTCTCAAATTTCAAATTCATCTTTAGCAGGTCAGTTTACAAAGTACTTTTTTTTTAATCACTCACTAAATATTACATGTTAAATATTTGCTAGTTAATGATTGCTTAAGTTGAGGTTGAAAACTGAAGAATGATCCAATGAATTAATCAATAGAGAGATGAGCCTAGATCACAGGGAATGCTCCAAAATACCCAGTAGGAAATACTTCATATATTCAAATGCCAGCCTAGATGTTTACAGAATTAACCCTCAAAAAGATGAAAAAATTATGTATTTGAGTCCTTATGAAGTCTTTCCATATTACTTTATTTTGAACTACAAAGTATTATAATTTTCTGCTTCTCACAGAAGACTCAGTTTTCTTAAGTAATCAGTGACCCAATAAAGACACAGGAAATTATTTTGGCAGGACACAAAATCTTCCTTTCTAGGTAGATTACTTAAAATGTAAAGGGAAAAACTTTTACAATCTCTTATCAAGAGACCAATAGTTCAAGAAAACTGTACCCTTTTAACATAGAGAAAACCAAATTCCAATTTTGCACCAGTTTACTTGTGATATTAAAATCCAATTAACTTAATTAAATTCACTCTAATATTGCCTATCTTGACTACACATCAGAATTTCTTCCCACAGATCCTTTTCCACAAACCTGCAACATTCTTTTTTACATTCAGATTCTGTCCTATGTGTTTCCTCTTTTCTCTTCTGAAATAACCAGCCTCACTTTAGGACAAAATTACTCTGTTTTCCCTCAACAGAAATGCATTCCTTTTTCTCATACCTTCTTTTAACAAAAACACATTTCCTACTTTCTTTGCATACAGAGATATTTCCCTTATTATTTTTAGAAGTTTTAATTACATATATTAGAATTTATAACCTTTAGAAAGCTCTAATGCCCAGTGAAAAGTGAGAAGTAAACAATTATAAACTGTCTTTTACATTAGCATTCTGTAGCTTGGCAAATTTATAAACATATTTTATAATATCTAGATACATATGCTCTCTCATAGTAAATTTTTCATTTTTTTAATGTGTGGCACAGAACAGGTTGTACTAATATACCCAAACATCTTTAGTTTCTCTGAATAAAGAAGCCAAAAGTAGATAAATCTATATTCAGTAATTAATGTTTCAGTATTTTATCTTATTAGAAATTATCTATATATTTAATGACCATCATTTAATTTAATTTAGCAAAACTTTAAGTTTTCAGGTTATCAAAAATATTTGAAGAAACTATTTTAAAAATTCACTTAAAGAACTTTTATCCCACTTACATCTATTTGATTCACTCATTCTTAACAATTATGTTTAGTTTACTTATAAAAATTTTTATAAAATTTTACAAAATTACTTATAAAAATTCATAGCAAATTACTTTCTTCACTAAAAGGTTTTTATAACAGAGATTACATAAGTTTGTTTGATTAGTAAACCCAAGTAGAATAAAAGTTGGATGTCTACATTTTTAATGTTGATTATTCTAAAGACATGTCTATTTCAACTAAGCCAACAAACTGAAACTAATATATTTACTAGAGATTATCTCAGATCATATGAACCCAAAAAGCATTTGGGTAAGTTTTTGTTATATTTCTCAGAATCTTAGGAATCCTTAACATGTATAAGTGCTTAATTTTCTATAAGCCAATTAAATAGAGCTCTTTTATGAATTAATTTCAGTAATACTATCTGGAAGTAGAAAATACCACACATCTATAATAAATGATAATTATAGATAGATAGATAGATAGATAGATAGATAGATAGATAGATAGATAATTGATAGATAAGCAGACACATATAAACAGACAGATGCAAACATGGATCTTACAGCTTTCATTCTGAAATTATTGCTATGAGATGGGTATAAAAATGTAAAAACTCACTAGCTTATAAGATAACATTTGAAATAAGTGAAGTTTATTGGCTAAAATAGACAAAGATTTTTATTAATATTTGTGAAGACACTTCAGATTTCTCATTTGCCCGAGTTCCAAAAACTGTTTTCCCCTTTTGTTTTTCTTCTGACAAGTATTACCTCTCTGTAATTTGTAGACCAAATAGAATATTTACATCTCAAAGGTACAAGGAAAGAATGCAAGTTTCTCCAAGAAGGACTTTTGTTCCCTAAGGCCAGAATTTTTACAATACCTACAAATAGATATTTGAGACAAATAGGTGAAGTTAATTCTTAGGAAGGATAAGTGGACTTTGAATTGTTTTAAAAGCTGCATTTCAGCTCTTACAAAGATTTGTAAGGTAAGGATAGATGCTTCTAAATCCTCAAAGACTTGAGGTAGCCTAAACAATATAAGAGGACTAACACACCCATCCACCCATGTTGGGATGTTTTTCTTTTCCTCTGGGTAAGTTCAAATTAGGGGGAAAGGCCTTAAAAAATGCCAATCAGGCTCTGAATATCAGCTTCCAATTTGGTTGAATTTCTAACCATAGAGTCATTAAATCCTTTCAAAAATCTTGCCAGGTTTCATCTGAGACAATCAGTAAGTATTTCTGGCAGTAAATATTTAAACTACCTTATGGACCCAAAAGGAGTCCTCAAAGAGGGTTCAAATGCTATTTTATTTTCCTCTCTTTACCAGGTACTAAGACAGATCTGAGAGAGCTGTGTCTGGTAAGTGTTAGGTTTTTTCCAAAATGGATGGCGGAGAAATAAAAATAAAAAAAAATAAAAAAAAAAAAAACAGCAGAGCCAGGCAATGGGTTCGAGAGTGCTTTTAATGGGGAGCGCTCCCGGGCAAGGTTCCGTGACTCAGAGAGGTGGCCCAAGTCAGGGAAGTCGCACCGGGGTTGGGGAGTGTGGGGGTTTTTAAGCCTTCTTGGTTCTGGGTCTGGATCCAGGTGGGTCCCTTGCCAAATTAGGCAAGGGAACACCGTGTCCCTAGGTGATTGGCTGGGGGTGGGGATAGTACAGACGATGGGAGGAGTCCCTGGCTGGAAAGTCCTGGATGGAAAGTTTCGGTTTCCCATTTAGGCTTCGATTTACTGGAGATGACGTGGTGGTCATGGCTGCTTTGGCGGGAAGATCAGCCATTTTGCCCCAAGTTGAGACGTCTGCCATTTTGGGTGCCCCTGTCTCTCAGCCAGCCCAACAGTAAGAATTCTCATCCTTCATCAAATCTGCTGGTTTTTCCAGTATCCTATTTGTAGGCTCTAGGTGATCTAAAGTATAGAGGGTAGCTCCAGTATCTACCAGAATTTATCAAAGTTTTTCATTAATTTTCATTTTAGTTTCCCTTTGCTATGAAAGGGAATTACTGGTAGTGTTACCCAGAGGACCCTGGGAACCCAACCTCAGGGAAGGGCCCTATGAGAGCCCCTTTTCAAGATATGAGAGTGTCTGTAGGGCCACTAACTTAGCAGACTTGTGGTAACAGTCATACAGTCTCTTCAGAATGGAAGACAATTTAGACAGAGGATTACTAAAATGAGTATTCACAAAAAGAAGGATAGGAGGGAGCAATGAGAGTTACATTAGTTTTACAGCCCTTTGTTTTAGGCACCTCTTGTGTCTTTAATTTTTCATTACCTTTTACAACAAATCTTTCAATAAGCTATTTTAGAATTTTGAAGATTTGTGGAGGCTTCTGCATGACAATTGAAATAGGTATCCCATTCTATTTGTTTGATTTGGGAGCCCTTGCTTTCAAGTACACTTCTTAAATGATCGTATCTAATTGGAACATTTGTCATAATGGCCATTGTAATTCTCAGTTGTTTTCAGTGAGATTTTTACCATTTTTTGTAGATATTTATAGCTTCTCGGACTATAGTTCTTAAACAAAAAAATAAGCAGGTGTGCCAGAAGGCAGCATGTTCAACTTTTTGGAGTACAGAGATCTCATTTATTCTTACTTCTGAGATTCCCATGAACAATAACCTTACCTACACAAAACAGAACAAACAAGCATGTGCACATTAACACACCAGCAGTAACCAGAGACATGTTACTGAAGACTGGCTTTCAAGGGCCCACAGGTACCAGTGATGATTCCCCCCATGGACCTGGGAATTGGGGAAAGGATTGAACCAGCAGAAGAGGGATTGAGGACTGTTTCCAAAAAAATGAGGAACTTGAGCTGCCACCAGCAATTCTTAACAGGAAGTTGGGACTCCAATCAAATGGAGAACTGGCTAGAAAGCCAATTAGATCAGAGCTTGAGGTAAAGAGAGCAGAGCTCAGAACCAAGAACTTAGCCACAGTCCTCAGATATGGTGAGCAAGACAGAGAACTCAAAAGAGTTAACAGGAACTATATCTATGTTTCCTGTTCCTGAAGCTATCAGAATTTCACTTCAGAGCCTGCTATTGCCACCAAATCCATTAAAAAATGAAACTCAGGGGCACCTGGATGGCTCAGTTGGTTAAGCATCTGTCTTCAGCTCAGGTCTTAAACCCAGTGCCCTGGGATAGAGCCCCACATTGATTTCCCTGCTTAGCGGGGAGTCTGCCATTCTCTCTCACCCTTGTTCATGCTCTCTCTCACTATCTCCCTCTTTCTCAAAAAAAACAAAAACAAAACAAATGAAATTCAATTGAATAAATTGAAGATCTAATTGGCTTTATTCTTTGATCATGAATGGGGCAGCAAACAGAAAGGAGCTCTGAGAAGCTGTACAAAAATGGATGGCTTTCATAGGCAGGAAAGGGGAAGGAGCAGAGGATGAGGAAAAAGCAGATTATTTCAGGCAAGATCACCTATCAGGGACAAAAAGATTCTATTGGGCATATTACCTCATTAGATACTGACCAGGTAATTCCAGATTGACTAATTGAAGGTTACATTCTTAGGAAAGTTTGAAATTGGAATTAGGTATGAAGTCTTGGTTTGCCAACATGGAGCTTAGCACAAGTGACTCCATTTGGGGCCTGTTGTCTCTTTTTTAACACTTTAAATATTACATTTGAAATATGTAATTAAATTAATAATTAAATATTATGAGTAGACATTGGGCTATTTCCTCTATATTCCTAAAACTTTATATATTCAAGTTGATGAAAACAAAGCTTCTATTGTAAAAAATGGAAACATTATATTCAATGCCTTATATTTAAACACATGATTTTTGTACTGAATTAGCTGGATAATTTTCCATATCCTTTCTTTCACAGGTCTGGTTAAATGTCCCTCTCCCTTGAATAATTATAGTAAAGACTATAAAGATAATGGGCATGAAATGATTAAACAGGAAAACTCTTAAGTGACTGTAGTTAAAGCCACATCGATTTATCATAGCATCCAATTTATCATAGCGCAGAGCTTCCCTAATGGGAAATGGTTTCAGGTCTAACTCAGGTCAGAAGTTTCTCTTCCCACCAAAATAAGCAAGTACATACCCTTCTCCCTATGCCCCAGTGTGGAAGAGACTCATTCAATAACTATTGATCAAATGCCCTCTGTGGGCTAGATGCTGGTCTAGATGCTGCAGATACAAGAATGAACAGGAGAGACTTGCCTTTGCCCTCCTGGCACATTTGTATAAGAGACACATGCCAGGCACATCAGCAACATAATAAATGATTTGATTACAATACAGGCTGAACTAGGAAGCCATTTTGTAGGGTGGGTCAGAGCTCATGAGAACATGAACAACCGGAAAACAATATCAAGAGGTGAGAGAACACATCTGCCTAGAACTTAGAGCTCTAGCATTATTTCTAAAAGTAAAAAGTTACTGAGAAAGGCCCTTCCAAGCCTAGACAACAGACAATGCAACAGTGATGCATGCCTAATGCCTTTTGCTCAGCTAATAAGGGCTATGTTATTTGAGCTCTAAACTGAGCATTTTTGCAGTATGAGAGTTCAATTAGTAGTAGAAAAAGAAAAGGCCCCTGATAGATTGAAGCAACCATTCTAGTGCAAACTGGTACAGGATAAGAGTGGCATGGGATATTCTGAAAAGGTCAGCAGACAAAACACAGAACCTGGCTAACAAAAGAGGAGAATAGGCACACAGCAGAAACCCTTCTCTTAGGCACACAGCTAAAGGTTTCACCAAGTCCCCAGCAGCGAAGGATTATAAATTAATAGCAGAACCACACTGTAAGGTATTTGTCGTTGTTATATATAAAATGATGCTTACATTTAGTGACGAGTAAGTAGGAGCTAGGTCTCCTTCCACATGTGGGTTTTTGTGTTCTTAATTAATACCTTTATTAACTATAAAATTCCAAACTAATGAACTCTCCAGGGACTGTTACAGCCATAATCAGGGAAAAACCCTGACAATGATGGCCTAGATTCTGGTGCCTTGGAGGAGTAGGCTAGGTAAGCATCGTCCCTTACCCTACACAACGCTCCCCTAATAAGCTGAGTGAGCAGCATGTAACAATTACTTAGAAATACTTTTTCAACTAGTACTCTAGAAGAAAAAGAAGATGGATTAATCAAAGGTTTTCAGTGCTACCAACTGTTCAGGAGAAATCTGTCACTTTCTAGATCTAAAAAAAAAGATATCGTAGACTTAAAATTATTTTGGTCTTCTCTTTGTCCTCCCTCTGTTTCTGATTAACATGATATTTCTAACACACCCCAGTGGCCTTCAGAGTACATACAAATTTGCCTGACATCACTCAGCTCTCCAATCCTCTGTTCTCCTGCAAATTTACTTTATAAGTTTGCTTTATAAGTTTTTTTTTTCTCTCTTGTTCCACTCCTATTTTTCAACATAAAAAGAACAAACACCCCCACCCCACCCCATCCTTGTTGATCTGGACTCCCAAATTCCATTTCTGGCTCTACTAATGCTTTCTTTTCAAGGAAAGACTTTTACCTCAGTAAAATAGTGATGCCTCTCAAATGATAGGAACAATTATGAAGAAACAGGGCCAAATCTCTCCAACACAAAATAAATTATCTGGTGAATTTAGAAAATTCAGGGCAAAGGATAGCAAGAGAATCATTCATTTATTATGCATATATTTATTGATTAGCTACTTTACACCCTGTCGGAAATTGTTGGAGAAAGTGATCAAGAAGAGATTGACCACAGGTTGACCAGCATGCTGGACCTAGCCAAGTGAAGGCTCCCACCCACTCCTTCATCCTTACAATGTGTGTTCTACTGGCCTTCCCCACTCCTAGATGCTGCTCCAAGGATACAGCCTTGAGATAGAAACATGGTATTGTGTTGAGACTGTCTGGACTGGTATATGACTAAATCTAGTTAAGGCCTCCTGCCTGCATGACTGAACCCCATTAAGTATTTATATAAACTATATACAAACTTTTAAGATTCTGGAAGTCAAGTGTGGAAATCGACTTGTTTTAAGGCTGTCCAAGACAAGCCTCATAAGCAAGCCCTTGCTTATTAAATCTGCCACCTACCAATCTAGAGTGGTCTCCCTCTTTCTTTAATCTGTCCCTGCCCTCCACATGTGGGGGCTGATTTCAGATTATATGCTCAAAGAGGTTGTGAGCTAAAAGAAAGACACACAAGTAGATAGTACTTATGCTCAAGAAATGTAAGATCTAGTAGAGGATATAAAAGAAAAACATTTTTTAAAGTATGAGTACTTAAAGTGCCAAAGAAGTTCAGAGGAGGGAAAAGAATGAAAACTTTCTGGCTGGCTCAGGCGGTAGAGCATGTGGCTCAGGGTTGTGAACTCAGGGTTGTGAGTTCAAGCCCCATGTTGAGTGTAGAGATTACTTAAAAACAAACAAACTTTCTTGTAGTTGCTTTTCTCATTCTTTTTGATTGGCTGCCTAACAGGCTGTAGCAGAATATAATAGGAGTTCAGGACGCAATATGCCAAAATATGCCACATCGGTATATTGATTATTTTGAGTTGCAAGCGCATGAAAAACAGCAAATGCAGGAAAGGCTTTCCCTGCATTCTCTTTATCTGCTTAAAAAGAGATCCTCCAAAAAAAAGAGATCCTCCAAAAGGACCTCAGTTGTCAAAGATCCCCTGCCAGGCAATTTCATCAACCTGCAAAGATTGATTTTTATCACAGGAGAGAAGACTAGACAAGCTTTGTCACAAAGTTTGTGACATATCTCCAATGTATTCTTCTAAGGCCCCATTCATCTTTCCTAAAATTATTTACTCTTCCCTAAGAGACCTGCATCTCGTCTCCTCTTTCCCTATTAAGATTGTACTTAAGTTTGAATTCTTAGCCACCTTGGGGAATTACTTATCTTTCCCTGGGTTTCTCCCACGTATACATGAGGTATACATGTTAATAAACTTCTGTTTCTTTTTCCCTTGTTAATCTGTCTTTTATTAGAGGGGTCTCTGCCAAGAACTCAGAAGGGTAAAGGGAAAATTATTTTTCCTCCCCTAAGGCCCAAATGTGCCAAATTTAATCCAAACTAATTCAATAGTCATCAAAGTCATTAAATACAAAAAGTTTGCTGTGAAGGCTATAAACATCATGATGAACAATAGTAGCCAGAGCCAACATTTAATGAACACTTGTTATGTGCCTAATACCATGCTACACGCTTTACATACATTATCTACTTTAATTGTCACAACAATCCTTAGAAGTAGGAAAAGTTGCTATCCCCATTTTACAGATGAAGTAAAAGGAAGTTCAGACAGGTTGAGTAATTTAATTAAGCTAGATGGCAATGCAAGAATTCCAAAATACTCAGCCCTGTCTCTCCAAATCTTTACCACTACATATACTGCTTATTCTTTTACCAGGAAGAAATTTACATTGAGAAGAAAAAAAAAGATTTTTTCTCTATCTTCTTTGTGACTGGGGGCCTGCAAATTAAGCTGACAAAAGGCAAATTAAGAGAAAAGAGTGAAATTTGTATTTATATATGTACACAGGAATTCTCACATACACACACACACACATACACACTTACACAAAGACTCAAGGAGGTGGTTAGAATGGGGATGGAAAAGACTAGAAGAGAGAATAAATGACTTTTTAGAAGGGGAGCAGAAAAGGCACTTATGAAAACATAAGTGAATTTTTCAAAAGACAAATGAGATATTAAAAGAATAGATGGGAAATATGATAATTTGAATACGATGCCAACTTCTAGATCTCTGTCTCCAAAAAGAGAAGAATAGAGTTGCTCTAGGGGATTAAGACAATTGAGTCATTTTAGGAGTTTCTGTTTTCAAGCAGATAAGGGATTTCAGGAACTGTCTTCAGCTCAGAATAATTCTTAGGCCAAAATGGCATACTTTTGGATAGCATTTGGTTATCCATGTAAATTATAGTCTATTGGAACTTAAACACAAATGCCAATAATACAAAAGACAATACATTAAATGCCATAAAAGAATGCAGTGAAGTTGAAGAGAAGAGAGAAATCACTATACTAATTAGATCAAGAGAGACTGAACCAAAGCATAGGCAAGAGAGATGCACCTTTTCAAGCAGAGATAAGAATTGCATTCTAGTAGGCTGAAACAACATTTTTTCCAATAAGCATAGTGGTAAGGGTATGAATCTATCAAGAGTACATTGCATAATCTAGTCTGGCTGAAAAGCATAAAATATTTCAAAAGTTTGCATGTCACACTGTCAACTCCTCTTCTTGAAACTAATATAAAGACTGGTCAACAAACATATTATTATTATCAAATCAAGATGAGGACTTGGGTGGCTCAGTGGTTGAGCCATCTGCCTTTGGCTCAGGTTGTGATTCCCGGAGTCCTGGGATCAAGTCCCGCATCAGGGTCCCCACAAGGAGACTGCTTCTCCCTCTGCCTATGTCTCTGCAAGTCTCTCATTAATAAATAACATATTTTTTAAAAAATTAAAAATAAAATAAGTCAAGAATGAGTCTTCACCAAGACTAGAATTATTTTTACCTTTAGAAACAAAGAACAGGGATCCCTGGGTGGTGCAGCGGTTTAGCGCCTGCCTTTGGCCCAGGGCGTGATCCTGGAGACCCGGGATCGAATCCCACATCGGGCTCCTGGTGCATGGAGCCTGCTTCTCCCTCTGCCTATGTGTCTCCGCCTCTCTCTCTTTCTTTGTGACTATCATATAAAAAAAAAAAAAAGAAACAAAGAACAGGTTATCCCTTAATAGCAAATGATTTCCTGTGAAATAACAACAACAACAAAATCCATTCAATCATAATTGATTGATCCAATTGCACTGGACTGTTTGGCAGCAAAAAGTCCTTAATGGAAAAGTCCTGACACGTGGGGTACTGGCATCGGTTGTGAGATACCTCACAAGGAGTTAGTCTTTAGCACCTTTTTCCAAATATTTCTTTTTTACAAAAATAAATGAAAGGAGGACGAAATTCTGGAAAGATGGTGGAGTAGGAAGCACAGGGACTCTCTCACCTAGACAAAAATTGCACTTGCCAGAATCTGTCTGATGTAACCATTTTTGGAACTCTGGAGTCTTTTGAAGGCTTGCAAATTTCAGGGGAAGTTTGGCTAGTAACCTGTAGCTAATTTCACTCAATTTCATCTCTTAGCATAGTAACAGGTTTCCATCTCTCTCTCTCTAAAATAACTAAAATAAATAAATAATTTTTTTAAAAAAACTGCATATATGGGTTAACTTTACACCTCAAGCTGATCCTCAGCACAGAGACAACTTACAACAATCAAATGATCAAAAATAATAACAAAAACAGCCATCCCTGGAGAAGGAGGAGAATCTGATCTCCAGCATTACCACATTGTTAGACTCACGTGTTCAATTTTTAACTCAAAATATCACAAGTCACCCAAAGTAACAGGAAAATATGGCCCCTTTAAAGGAAAAGAATAAGGGCACCTGGGTGGCTCAGTCAGTTGAGCATCTGCCTTTGACTCAGGTCATGATCTTGGGGGTCCTGGGGTCAAGCCCCATGTCAGGCTCCCTGCTCAGTGGGGAGTCTGCTTATCCCTCTCCCTCAGGCCCCACCCCATTCATGCTCTCTCTCTCCTATGTTTTCTCTGTATCTCAAATAAATAATCTCTTTAAAAAAATAAAGGAAAAAATAAATCAACAAAACCTATCCCTGAAAAAGTAAGGCAGACATACTAGATAAATACTTTAAAATAAATATATTAAAAATAAATAAATTAATTAATTAATTAAAGATGCTCTGAGAACTAAAGAAAGATGCAGAAACAATCAATAAAATGATGTATGAACAAAATGGAAATATCAATAAAGACAAAACCTAAAAAGAAACCAAAACTGGAGTTGAAAGTACAATAGTTGAAATGAAAATTTCTCTAGAAGGATTCAAAAGTAGATTTGAGCAGGCAAAAGAATCCGTGAACTGGAGGTTGGAGGACGGAAATAATTTAATCTAAAAAAGAGAAAGAAAAAAAAATTGAAGAAAAAAAAGTTAATAGAGCCTAAGAGACATGTGGGACATAATCAAATGGATCAACATATGCTTGTGGGAATCCCCAAAGGAGAAGGGAAAGAGAATGGGACAGAGAATATTTGAAGAAATAACTGAAAAATTACAAATTTGATGGAAGCCATGGATAGAAACATCAAAGCCCAGCAAATTCCAACCAAAACTAACTCAAACAGATTCACATCAAGACACATTATAATCAAACTGCTGGAAAACAAAGAGAGAATCTTGAAATCTTGAAATTAAAGAGAAGTGACTTATCACAAAGGGATCCTCAATAAATTATCAGCAGATTTCTCATCAGAAATTTTGGAAGCCAGAAGGCCCATGTATTCAAAGTGATAAGAGAGAAAAAAAATGTTAACTAAGAATATTGTACCCAGCAAAACTGTCCTTCAAGAATGAGGGAGAAATTAAGACATTCCCAAATAAACAATAGCTAAAGGAGTTCATTACCACTAGACCTGCCCTTTAAGATATGATCAAGGGAGTTTTGATCAAGAGTGAAATTAAATGACACTAGACACTAACTTGAAGCCCTATGAAGAAATAGAGATCTCAATAAAGGTAACTATATGGGCAATAATAAAAGCTAGTATTATTGTACCAATGGTGTGTAACTCCATGTTTTGTTTTGAACATGATTTAAAAGTCTAATATATGTTTTAAGGAATAATTATTTGTCTAGTTTTATTACTATTAATAAAACTATGTTTATTACTATTTAAACTTCAGTTTGGGGGTACTTGGGTAGCTCAGATAGTTAAGTGGTTGCCTTCAGCTTAAGTCCTGATTTCAGGGTCCTGGGATCCAGCCCTGCATTGGGCTTCCTACACAGCAGGGAACCTGCTTCTCCCTCTGTCCCTCCCCCAGCTTGTGCACTCTTTCACTTGCTCTCTTTCAAATAAATAAATAAAATCTTTAAAAATAAAAAATAAAAAATTATACTAATCTTTGCTTTGTAACTTCATATGCATTTTCAACATAATTTAAGGGACTAACATATTTAAAAGAATAGTTTATATTTTGGGGAACACAATGAATAAAGATGTAATTTTGTGGCATTAGCAATCAAAAGGGGTGGGGACAGAGCTGTAAAAGAGCAAAAATTTTGTATCTTATTGAAGCTAAGTTGGCATAAATTCAAATTCAAGTATTATAAATTTAGAATGTTAAGTGTAATCCCCATGGCAACTATAAAGAAAATAGTTATAGAATACACACAAAAGGAAATTAGAAAGAAATTTAAATATTTCACTATAAAACATTAAGTAAATAAAAGAGGACAATAAAGCAGAAAATGAGGGGGGAAACACTGTAAGGCATAAAGAGAACAAACAGCAAAATGGCAGAGGTAAGTCCCTCTTTCTTTTTTTTTAAGATTTTTTTTCAGAGACAGAGAGAGAGCGAGAGAGCATAAGCAAGGGTAGGGGCAGAGGCAGAGGGAGAAGCAGACTCCCCACTGAGCAGGGCTCAGTCTGAAACAGGGCTCAATCCCAGGACCCTGGGATCACGATCTGAACCAAAGGCAGACACTTAACTGCCTGAGCCACCCAGACACCCCAAGTAACTCCCTCTTTATTGGTAATTACTTTAAGTGTAAAAAGATTAAGCTCTCCAATCAAAAGACAGGGATTAACAGAATGACTAAAAACACATGACCTGAATATATATACATATATATATGAGATTTACTTTAGATCTAAAGACAAAAAGATTGAAAATGAAAGGATGGAAAAAGATATTCTGTGCAAATAGTAACCAATAGAGAGCAGGAGTGGCTCTGCAAATATCAGACAAATAGACTTTAAATCAAAAAAGTTCATGAAAGAAAGAAGGATATTATAATTTAATTTAATAATTTACCTACGACCCAGCAATTGCACTGTTGGGGATTTACCCCAAAGATACAAATGCAATGAAACGCCGGGACACCTGCACCCCGATGTTTATAGCAGCAATGGCCACGATAGCCAAACTGTGGAAGGAGCCTCGGTGTCCAACGAAAGATGAATGGATAAAGAAGATGTGGTCTATGTATGCAATGGAATATTACTCAGCTATTAGAAATGACAAATACCCACCATTTGCTTCAACGTGGATGGAACTGGAGGGTATTATGCTGAGTGAAGTAAGTCAGTCGGAGAAGGACAAACATTATATGTTCTCATTCATTTGGGGAATATAAATAATAGTGAAAGGGAATATAAGGGAAGGGAGAAGAAATGTGTGGGAAATATCAGAAAGGGAGACAGAACGTAAAGACTGCTAACTCTGGGAAACGAACTAGGGGTGGTAGAAGGGGAGGAGGGCGGGGGGTGGGAGTGAATGGGTGACGGGCACTGGGGGTTATTCTGTATGTTAGTAAATTGAACACCAATAAAAAATAAATTAAAAAAAATTTAATAATTTATATTTAACAAATTTAACAAAAATTTCAATACAGTAAAAAGTTATAACAATTATAAATATTTAAGCACCTTAATGAAAGACCACCAAAATATATGAAGTAGGGCAGCCCTGGTTGCTCAGCGGTTTAGCGCCACCTTCGGCCCAGGGCGTGATCCTGGAGATACGGGATCGAGTCCCACGTCAGGCTCCTTGCATGGAGCCTGCTTCCCTCTGCTTGTGTCTCTGCCTCTCTCTCTCTCTCTCTGTCTCTGTCTCTCATGAATAAATAAATAAAATCTTTAAAAAATATATGTATATATATATGAGGCAAAACATAACTAAAGATAGAAAAAGACAGTTCTATAATAATAGTTGGAGTTCTTAATACCTCACTTTCAATAAAGAATAGAAAAATCATACAGAAGATATAAATAAAGAAATAGAGAACAAAACACAACAAATCAACTACATTTAACAGACATACATACAACACTCTACCCAATTACCACAGCATACCAATTCTTAACCAAAGAGTTGAAAGACTTATGCAATGAAAACCACAAACATTGCTGAAAGAAATTCAAAAAGACATAAATAAATGAAAATGTATCCTATGTTCATGGATTGGAAGACTTCCCAGGTTTATTGAATAGAAGTTTTAATACTGTTAGGATGGCAATAATACCCAAAGCAATCTACAGATTCAATACAATTCCTATCAAAATCAGAAGGAATTAAAAAAAAAAATCAGAAGGAATTTTTTTTTCAGAAAAAGAAAAACCTATCTTAAATTTCATGTGTAATTTCAAGAAACCCAAAGAAGCCAAAACAATCTTGAAAAAAAAACAATGCTAGAAGATTCATATCCCCTAATTTCAAAACTTACTAGAAAGCTACAGTAATCAAAACAGTGTGGTACTGGCATAAAGACATAGAGACTAATGGAAGAGAATAGAAAGCCCAAAAATAAACTTTCAAATATATAGTGTCAAATGATATTCTACAAGAGGCTAAGATAATTCAATGGGGGAAAGGACAGTCTTCAATAAATGGTTCCAGGGAAACTGGATATGCACGTGTGAAAAAATGAAGCTGAACTCTTACCTAAACCATATACAAAATTATCTCAAAATGGATCAAAGACCTAAATATAAGTCCTAAAACTATAAAATTCAGGAAAAAACATGAATCAAAATCTTCACATTGGATTTGTCACTGATTTCTTGGCTCTGACACTAAAAGCACAGACAATAAAGATAATATCAACCCAGAGAATGAGAGGAAATATTCGTAAACCACATATCTGATAAGGGATTAACAACCAGACTATATAAAGAACTCCTACCACTCAACAACAAAAAACAAAGAAGCCAATTCAAAAATGGGCCAAGGACTTGAATAGACATTTTTCCAGAGAAAACAGACCATTGTCCAAAAAGCACATGAAAAGATGCTTAACATTACTATTCATTGGGGCAATGCAAATAAAAACCATAATGAGATACCACCTCACACCCATTAGGATGGCTACTATCAAAATAGACAGATGATAGATGCCTGAGAGATGATGAAGGTTAAATAGATGATAGAAATAAGTGTTGATGAGGATGTGGAGAAATCATAATCCTCATACACTGTTGGAAGGACCATAAGATGGTACACCTGCTCTGGAAAACAGTATTGCAGTTCCTCAAAAAATTAAAAACCAAACTATCTTCTGATTCAGCAATCCCTCTTCTAGATATATACCGCAAAGAAACTGAAAACATGGTCTCAAACAGCTATCTGTACATCCATGTTCATTGCAACATTATTCACGATAGCTACAATATAAGAGCAACCCAAATGTCTATCAAGAGATGAATGGATAAGCAAAATGTGGTCTAGCCATAAAACAGAATATTATCAGATTTAAAAGTAAAGGAAATTCTGGGGGCACCCGAGTGGCTTAGTCAGTTAAGTATCTGTCTTTTGCTCAGGTCTTGATCGCAGAGTGCCAAGATCGAGCCCTGAGTCAGGCTCCCTGCTCAGCAAGAAGTCTGCTTCTCCCTCTCCCTCTGCTCCTCTGCCCCTCCAGCTTGTGCTCTCTTGCTCTCTCAGATAAATAAATCTTTTTAAAAAGAGTAAGAGTAGGGCAGCCCCAGTGGCTCAGTGGTTTAGCCCTGCCTTCAGCCCAGGGTATGATCCTGGAGACTGGGGATCAAGTCCCACATCAGGCTCCCTGCATGAAGCCGGCTTCTCCCTCTGCCTGTGTCTCTGCCTCTCTGTGTGTGTGTGTCTCTCGTGAATAAATAAATAAAATCTTAAAAAAAAAAAAAAGAGTAAGAGTAAAGGAAATTCTGGCACATGCTAGGACATGGACAAAACTTGAGGTCATTATGCAAAGTGAAATAAACCCTTTACAAAAAGACAAATACCATATGATTCCACTTATATGAAGCACTTAGAGTAATTAAGATCATAGAGACACAAAGAATGGTGGTTGCCAGTGGCTGGGAACAGGGAGGGGGGGGGAGTTAGTGTTTAACAGGTACAGAGTTTCCATTTCACAAGATAAAAAGAGTCATAGAGATGGATAGGAGTCATGGTTATACAACAATAGGAATGTATTTAATACTACTGAATTATACACTTAAAAATGGTTAAGAGTAAGTTTTATGCTATGTGTATTTCTTCCCCTAATAAAAAATTAGAGAGGGGACACCTGGGTGGCTCAGTGATTGAGTATCTGCCTTCGGCTCAGGGTATGGTCCTGGGATCTGGGATCGAGTCCTACATCAGGCTCCTTGTGGGGACCCTGCTTCTCCCTCTGCCTGTATCTCTGCCTCTCTCTGTCTCTGTCTCTCTCTCTCTCTCTCTCTCATGAATGAATAAATAAGATTTTTAAAAAGATTTTTAAAAAATTAGAGGAAGACAAAAATGAACCATTTTAAAAATTTGAGGGGGAATGAGAGAAGAGTCAACAGTAGCCCAACTAATTCTACTCTCACCTCATCTATTTGTGCTTCCACAAGCTTTCGTTGGTGTCTGAGAATAGCAGGTAATTGCACGGATGGCAAAGAAGCACACACAGGGGCTCATCTTCCATCAGTAGCAGTAACATCGTTCTCA
This sequence comes from Canis lupus baileyi, assembly GCF_048164855.1. Classification (NCBI taxonomy): domain Eukaryota; kingdom Metazoa; phylum Chordata; class Mammalia; order Carnivora; family Canidae; genus Canis; species Canis lupus. Next base: position 10,051,648 of record NC_132842.1, on the reverse strand, counting down.
TGTGTCACCGCTACGAAATGCTTGGGGACCTCTGATGCTTTAACCTCTATGCAAAATAAGAGCTTTTCATTCCCAACCACAGAGTAGATATAAAGGAAGTTCTTTAAGCTATTATGAGAGAAAGGCACAACACAATTGTTAAGGTGTCAGTACTGATGATCCCATCTCTAAGTGACTTTTTACAAGCAGGTGCATAGTATCCTAATCTTCCAGGAACATGTAAGGGAAGCATCTTTCTGAGTGGTTGAGGGGTGCATGTGTGTATGTGTCTAATTTCATCTCTACTGCATGGATTCACACTACCTAAAACACTGGCATGAAAAGACCCCAATGACTGGTATAGACACCACACCTGCTACCTGCTGCATGATCTTGGGCTTGAATGCCTGAAACGGGTAAATAATTCACGAAAACACCCAGGCAGTGTTGCACCACGTATCTCTGCCTCAGCCCCTCCCGGTGTTGGGGATGTACCTAGAAACAAAGTGATCTCTTCACCTATTTTCACCTGGTCCTCACTTATGAAGAAGGCTTCTTAGTTGCATACATTAATTTACTTAGTGAATCACTCCAAGGACTATTCAAGATGTAGGAATGACAGTGGTTCAAAATGTGCCAGTTTAGGAACAGGGGTTTGTTTTGGGTTGGGGGAGTTGGTAGCATAAGAATATTCCTGGCTAAGTCAAAGGGTAGCAGTAACTACTGTCATAAATCACACTGACTTTTCCCAGGTTGTTAAGGCAGGATGGAAATTTCAGCCAGTCCAAGCACCAGCCTGGCTCTTTATTCCACACCTCATAAAATGAGTACAAGGTACCTTTGCAAGAAAGCAACCAGGACTGTACAATGCCAGAGTCACTGGGGAAGAGAGAAAATGTGAAAAGCAAACTATAGGCTTTAAAAAAATGCAAATCCAGCTTATGTTTGGATTCAGCTATTTTAAAATACGATCTCTCAGCCCACTAGCTACCCCACTTAGAAGGAAACTCTTAATTTATTTCTAAGGAGTAGCAGAACTCATTAGAATCACAGTCTCCTCATCCAGCCTTATGGTTTAAGAAATTGCCTTTGGGAACTTGCCTAAAATAACTTTTTGGAGTCTGTACTTCAATAAAGAGTCTTTTGCTGAGACTTGGATCAGATGTTCATTTATTGCCCTCACCTTTTAATCAATTAAAAAATATATCATAAAGGCCCATTCCTTATAAGAGGAAAAACATAGGAGTTATTCTCCTTGCTGTGCTCACAGCACAATTTTTCTAGAATGAAAGAAAGCTGCACGTGTGTACGGAGTGTAAAAAGTGTGCCTGCATCATGGGGCAGCTACATGAAATATTATTATATTATCAGAATCAGACAGAAACTCATGGGTAGTAGGTAATAACTTCCCCTTGCAAGTATCAGCTCCAAAAGGGGGTGGGCATGGCAGTGTTTAAGGGACTGGGGAAACGACTAGAAAAACATACCTTTATTCAATTTTTAAAACTGAATATATTCTAAGTAAAATGAATCTCACTTTAACTGTCTTAGAATTGGGATGATCACGAAAGTACTTACGGTGAGAGTTTATTCCTACATCCGCCTTCTTGGACAAAAAAAAAAAAAAAATACTTATTTTAAAGCTCAAAGACTGGGAGCCCCTCACCATCTTTCCACTCTTTTTTTAAAAGGCTTTATTTATTTGTTTGTTTATTTATTTATTTATGTATTTATTTATTTGAGAGAGAGAGCGAGAGCATGAGGGGCGAGGGGTAGAGGGAAAGGGAGAAGCCGGCTTCTCAATGAGCAGGGAGCCCAACATGGGGCTTGATCCCAGGACCCCGGGATCATGACCTGAGATGAAGGCAGATGCTTAACCCTCTGAGCCACCCAAGAGCCCCTCCATTCTTCATGACACAGCTGCTGTGCACTCAGTCAGCTGCCTCCTGCAGTCATCAAGACATGTGACATCACAGTCTAGGGTGCACGTTCTTCTCCCCCCACACACACACTCATATACACGCATACACTCATGAAGAGAGGAAACAGGGGCAGCCCAGGTGGCTTGGCAGTTTAGTGCGGCCTTCAGCCCCAGGTGTGATCCTGGAGATCCAGGATTGAGTCCCACGTCTGGCTTCCTGCATGGAGCCTGCTTCTCCCTCTGCCTGTGTCTCTGCCTCTTTCTCTCTCTCTGTGTGTCTCTCAGGAATAAATAAATAAAATCTATAAAAAAGAAATAAAGTTAAAAAAAATATATAAAACCTGGGACACTTGGTTTAAAATAAAAAAGTGGAAACAGCTCTTAAAATTATGTGGCTACATCCCCCAGGGAAGAAAGAAACAGAAAATCTAGACCGTAGAGAGAAAAAAGGTGTTATCACATAGGGGTTATTATCCCTGATGAGAATTTTCTGCTTTGGGGCAGAAAATTGGCAGACCCCTGAGGCCCCCAGGAAGCAGGCCAGACTTCCCATGGGGGGCAGTAGGAGGCCATGGCAGGGTCTAAGCAAAGGATCCCCCAATTCCTCATCAGCTTCCTTCCTACCTGCTGAAAACTCACACTGACAGATAATGTAATACCAAATTTTCTCTCTCTCTTTCAGATAAATAAAATCTTTATTTAAAAAAAAAAGACTTTTCTGCTCTACATCAATGAGTTGAACGCTAAACAAATGAAAACAAACAAAATCAAAATAAACCAAGAGCTCTTGACTGTGGTTTGAAATCCTCTTGAAAGAGGTCCTTTTGGGGTTTTTTTTGTTTTTGCTTTTTTTTGTTTTTTTTGTTTTTTTTTTTTTGAAAGAGGTCCTTTTGAAGCGCTGGAGCTCGGTCCGTTTAAAACAGCCACATGTGACGTGTTAGACTTAGCTTGACTTTGTCCCTCAGCTGGGAATCGGCCATCAGGAAACACATCATTTTGAGTGATCCGTATGTGCTCACGCTGCAACCGGGATTGGGACTGGATGCCAGGGAAGGGGAGAAGTCTACTCATAGGAAGGCTGTGGTCTAGTCCGAAAGCGGCAAGTCACGTGAAATAGTTCCATGTATCATAAGGTGTGGACGTGTGTGACCATCGTGGGTGTTATGAACTCCACTGGGTGTGCTGCAGGTTGGGGTCCTCAGGAGGCAGACTCTGAGGTAGCCGTTAGGGTGCTGGAGGCTCTGAGGGAATGTTCTCAGGGCCCACCTCCAGAGGGGAAAGAAAAGGCTCAGGCCTAGGCCGACAGGGAAGTTGAGCTGTGGTGCTGGCCCTCTGTGGGAAGCTCTGTGGCGAAAATGTCCTCTCACAGCTGCTCACACTGACCTTCAGGCAGCCACTCACATTCCCACCAGTCCCTGGGTGCAGGATGCCCGGGCGCAGACCGAGATCTCGAGCAAAGTGGCTGCTGGCGCAGAGGCCATTCCCGGGTGCCCTGCAGCAGGTGGCTCCCTGTTGGGCCTACAGCTCTCCCAGCAGCTGGAAAATAAATTCTTCAGCCCCGAAGGGGGAATGTGGGCAGCACAGCGTCCAAGGAGATTGGCTCCAGGTCACGACAATTTCCCCTGCCCTGGGAGAGGTCCCCACTCACAAGGGAAGGCCCTAGCTTCCTCACCACAACCACCAGACTGGATGATCTAAGTCACCGGACTCACGCTTAAACATTCCAGTTTTTTTCTGGGACTTGAAACTTGGCTTCTATGCAGGAAGGAGTAGTTATTGAAGCTGAGGCTGTGGCTTCAAAGCCTAAACATTTCTGCCATTGAGACCCCTGGAGGGACTCTGCCCGCCAGCTGGAAGCCAGGGTTTCAGTTCTCCCTTTGGTTCTTTTCTTTTTTTTTTTTTTTTTTTAAGATTTATTTATTTATTTATGAGAGAGAGAGAGAGAGAGAGAGAGGCAGAGACACAGGCAGAGGGAGAAGCAGGCTCCATGCCGGGAGCCTGACGTGGGACTCGATCCCGGGACTCCAGGATCTCGCCCTGGGCCAAAGGCAGGCGCTAAACCGCTGAGCCACTCAGGGATCCCTTCACCCTTTGGTTCTATGTGGTACCTCAGGACCTTCCCCCAAAATATCCACATGTGGGCCTGTATTCCAGAACTGAGTTTTGTTGGTTCCCCCCACCACCAAAAAAAAAAAAAAAAAAAAAGCAAACAAAAAACCTACCCTGATTAATAAAGAGGGATTATAAAGAGTTCTGAAAGGGATCCCTGGGTGGCGCAGCGGTTTGGCCCCTGCCTTTGGCCCAGGGCACGATCCTGGAGACCCGGGATCGAATCCCACGTCGGGCTCCCGGTGCATGGAGCCTGCTTCTCCCTCTGCCTATGTCTCTGCCTCTATCTCTCTCTCTCTCTCTGTGTGTGTGACTATCATAAATAAAATAAACTGAAACTTAAAAAAAAATAAAGAGTTCTGAAAAAATCTATCATTGTGTGATTTTTTACATATGTACAATGCCTAAATTCTCAGCCCCATGAAGTCAGGCAACCAGTCTGCCTTATTTGCTGTGGGATTTCCATGTAGTCATGATGACTGGTATGACACGAGCATCTAACAAACACTTGTTCAGTGAATGAATGAATGAATGAACTTGGAGGACTTCGATGTAGGCTGGAATCCTCAAAAAGCTTCATGAAAGAGGTGGAACTTTCTTGCAGGGTTACATGGAAGGAGTCAGCTGAGCAGAGAAAAGGATCCTGCCAGGAAGAAAAGAGCCATGCATAAACAGGCTAAGGAGGCCAGCTGCAGAGGGTATAGGTGACAGGACTTGGGTGGATGTGCAGACCTCTGAGGCCCCCCAGGGAGCAGGCCAGACTTCCCATGGGGGGCAGTAAGAGGACGTAGCAGGCCCAAGCAAAGGATCCCTGGATTCCTCATCAGCTTCCTTCCTACCTGCTGAAAACTCACCGACAGTTAATGTAATGCCAAAGCATGTCAAAAATGTCCCCCCACCGTTAGTGCCCATGGAGCCAGGCTGAGAAAAATCTAGCCAGAACCAGACTGAAAGAAGCACTGAGATATGTTATACCTCCCTCAGAGTCTACTTCTCGTCTCAGAGACTATCTGTGGCTACCAAAAAACTGAGTAATGAGCTGTGAGACAGAGCAAGCTCCCCGATGCACCCTGGGTCTCTGCAGAAAACTCAGGGCAAGAAAGAAGAGTGATAGCAGCGGTGCTTTGCATCCTGGGCAACATAACCCCACAGGAAACATTCTGTAAGCTGTGTCAGATAAGAATCTGGGTGGCAGTCTATGGGGATTGCCATCTCTCCCGGAAGGTGTGGTCCACCCTCAGAAGTACAGTTGTTCTCATGCTCCAGTGGTTTAAAGAATCAAAGGACAGGACTGGGGGGTTACAAAGGCCTCACACCTGAGTACCTCAAGAGCCTCACTAGATGCATCTCTTTGGGGGCGCGGGGTATCAGGCTGCCCCCCGCCCCCGCGCAGGCCCTAGATCTGAGGAGGGGAAGCACCCCGTGCACAGAGCTGAGGGCACTTAATATCAGTTACAGGTCTAGCAATCTGGTTTGAAGCTCACAGAAAAGGGAGCGCGGAGGGGGTGGTACACAAAACTCAAGGTCTGTGCAATCACACTCAGGCAAAGGAAAAAAGGAAAAAGTGCCCAGAAAGCTGACTGAACATTCCAGCCTGCAACTGAAAATGATCCTACACAGGATCCTGAAAAGAAATTAGAAAATAGTTTGACATCCTTCGCACAACAAAGGCAAGAAGATGTGTGGTGATGGTTCACTTAAGTAATAAATGCCAGCAACAGAAAATAGGCTGAAATGAAGGCTATTAATACCCTTTCCTTAAAAAAAGAAAAGGAAAGAAAAGGAAAGGAAAGGAGAAAGAAAGGAGAAAGAAAGAAGAAAGAAAGAAAGAAAGAAAGAAAGAAAGAAAGAAAGAAAGAAAGAAAGAAAGAAAGAAAAGTAAGAGTGAGGGATCCCTGGGTGGCGCAGCGGTTTGGCGCCTGCCTTTGGCCCAGGGCGCGATTCTGGAGACCCAGGATCGAATCCCACATCGGGCTCCCGGTGCATGGAGCCTGCTTCTCCCTCTGCCTATGTCTCTGCCTCTCTCTCTCTCTCTCTGTGACTATCATAAATAAATAAAAATTAAAAAAAAAAAAAAAGAAAAGTAAGAGTGAAAGCAAAAAAGAAGGGGTTCATTGCCAGAGCAGGTGATTTGCAGGGAGGGAGGGGAGCCTACGGGAGGAGGTGGGGGTGGGGCTCTGGGACTCCGTGGGAAGACAGCAGTGCGTGTCCTCCCGAGTTCCTGGCCTGGCCCCCTCGCCAACAATGGGCACAATCAGCATCCATCACCTCCATCACAGTGATAGGAGAAAAGGTACTATCTCATTTTAATATGCGTTTCCTCGATTATTAGAGAAACTGGGCATGGTTTCACGTTTTTCAGTATTTCCATTCAGCCTGTGAGCCGGGGCTGCTGTGAGCAATGATAGGCGGGGCCAGGAGAGACGTTGAAATCAAATGGAGGCTGCTGTGCTACTCTACTTTTGTAAAAAAAAATGAACAGAGGTTTATATTGAAAACATATTTCAAACAAATTCTGAAGTTCATCAGGTTTCTATTAAAGAACAGCAAATGTGTGTGTATGCAAAGGCCATTAGAAGTGATGGAACTGCCACCAGGGAAATAAGCACTTAATGGTTAGATATGATAAAGACCTGTCATTTAGCTCTAAAACAAACCCAAAAAAGAAGGCACAAGGAAAGAGAAACTGGTAAACCTGAGAGAAAATTCATGTAACAGGTCATCTTTTCCAGACTGTCTTTGTTTGATTGGGTGGGGGGATGGGGGGCAGACTTTTTTCTGCCGGGAAAGAATGTAGATGTTCATTTAGCTCTAATTATAAGGTATTTTCCTCAAGTGTTACCCCAACAAAATAAAAATATTAAAAATTACCTGCAGGACACCTGGGTGGCTCAGTGGCTGAGCATCTGCCTTCAGCTCAGGGCACGATCCCAGGATCCTGGGATCAGGTCCCGCATTGGGCTCCTCACAGGAAGCCTGCTTCTTCCCTCTGCCTGTGTCTCTGCCTCTCTCTGGGTGTCTCTCACGAATAAACAAAATCTTTAGAAAAAAAAATAAGAATTACCTGCACCTGTTTTTAGGATTCAATTTTCCCAGAGATCAACACAAAAAGAAAAGGGACAAATGCCTTTGCAGGATGAGCATTTCAATGGCATGATGAAGAATAAAGTGCTCACTTTTTTATTCTTTCTGCTAAACAATATTAGAGATACTCTCTTACTAGAGAGATGACATGATGCTACATGTATCTCCAAAGGAGATATGCTTCCAGTTAGGCATTGTGTTGAGGGTATTCTTTTATGTATTTTTTCCCCCAAATGAGACTATGTCTTCCCTATAAAAAGAGCACACTACATGTGATTGACCCCGAATATAAGGGAGAGGGAGATTGTTTCCCGGTAAGGACATCCCGGGGTCCAAGCAGTTCCACTGGGCCCCCAGCACCTGGTGGGAAAGGCTAATTCCAACTGGACAAAAGGGTTTATCTTGACGGAGTAAGTCAAAGGCCATTAGCATTTCCAAATACTCTGCCAAATGGTTCATTATAATCAGAAAGAAACGTTCTTTACTACTTAACGACTGATTGAGCACCCTGCCTCCCACTGAGGGGTCTGTACACATGCAAACGAACACCCAACCAAACATCCACAAACACTAAAGTCGACTTTGTTTTCTTTTTTTTTTTTTTTTTTTTTTATGCAGCTTCATTTTCTCACTCTCTACCCCAGAGGTATATAAAAAGCCAATGGCACTTTATATGTTTCCACCTAGTTCCTCACAGAATCACTTATTTGGTCCACATGAGACTCTCCAAAGCATACAAAACTCCAATCTACAGGAAAAAAAAAAAAAAACCACAAGCTATTTCCTGACCAGAGATAACAGAAACGGGAATCTTATTCTAATTCCCAGATATCTTTTTTATAAAAACATAGTTTAATGTCACCCGTAGAACAAGAAAGAAAGCCAAGTGGAATTCTTACATTTCTTCCTCCCAACCTGGGAAGTTATTTTCCTGCCTTTTCCCTGTTAACGATTGGTCTCTGATTTAGGAGGCCCTAGATGTATAAACTCACGAAGCCAAGTATCCAAAAGCAAGACTCCACATCAAACACATCTAGAACTGCGCCCGTGCACTTTTCCGACTCTCAGAGTGGGAATACCCTAGGCATCTGTACAACATTTAAAGGCAAAGTGCCCGCTAAAGGGGAGAGGTAAGAATGAGCAAGCCATGTTCCACATCTGAAAATCTTCCTGTTTTAAAAACTTGAAACAGTCGGAAATTCAACTGACTAGAAGGATCTGAATTTATACTTACTTCAAAGCAACTCAGCGAGCCCTGGCATTGTTTCCTGGGCACACACACACACACACACACACACACACAGACACTTTTCTGCAGCTCCTCTGTTGGAGTAAAAACTTCTCAGGGGTCCAGGGACCAGTGTTTGAAATGACCCTTCTGAAAAGAAGAAAAAGATGGTGCTCAGGCCCGAGATGATTTGCCTCCTCCGCAAAGCACCCCTCCCTCACTCACGCTGACCACATGTTAGGATGTGATTATCTGCTCACATCTGTTTGCTCCTTGAGGAAGGGAGAGTGTCCTGGATTCCTTTTCCCCTCACGCATTCCCCAGCGCCTAGTGGCAAAGACCCTCTCCTTTGCCAAGCTCCAGACAGGATCCTCCAAGCTCTTTCTCAAGTAGGCCTCAACCCCGGGCATCAGGAACCCTTGCACCTTGGGCCTGCACTTCCAGTGGTAGCAAGAATCTTGCTAAGGCAGTTGACAGAGAATCCCCCACCCTCAGCATCTGATTCCACATCTCCCGGAGCCTCCCCCGGACAATGTCTGACCACGAGGTCTGCCCTCAGCAATAATCCTGCTCGGTTTGGTGTGACAGTAACCCCTCTTGACTCCTGGTGTTTCCTTGTGGTCATTTCCATCCCCAGCCCCCCCCCCCCACCCTGCTCCTTGGCTAGCAATCCCCACTTTTCCTCGCTGTATCCAGTATCGAGGCCAGTTCTTTCCTGAAGTATCTTTTTCCCCCCACCATCACCAGAGTTCCTGAATAAAATGTGTTTTTACAGCTGTAAACACAATCTGGCCCTGGTTTCCTCTGATAATAGCACAGCACCTGCAATGGAGTCTTCACTCAAAAACTGTGTTGGTTGAATCATGGATGAGATACCTAAGGGCAGGGATGGGCAACAGAAAGCACGAGTGAAACTTCACCCCAGCCAGCAGTCAGAGGGCAGGGGGAAGCCACACGGATGAAATGACAGTCGGGGGGCAGCAGGCAGGGGGGGCATCTCTCCCTGCTGAGCACTAACTAGCAAGGAATGGTAATCTCTGTCTGCATAAATCCGGCAACCTGCCGGGGAGGAGGGAGGGAAGAGGAAAAAAGTCTCTTCCTCTACTCACCTTAGGGTCCCTGGCAGGAGCCCATGCATATTAGCCTGACAAAAGACAGATTAATAACAGGAAAATCTACAACTTCATTTACTAGAAGTTTTGTGTGACTAGGAGCCTTCATAAGGAAATGAAGACCCCAAGAAGCAGTCAAACTGAGCTTTATCATTCTAGGTTTGATAAAGAGCAGAAAGTCGTGGGAAAGAAGTGATAGGACAAAAGAGTATGAGCTAAAGGTAGGAAACTGGGGAAATTTACAGTAAGGCGGGTTCACTTGGTTCCTCCTGGCGTCCCTCCATCTGCTGAGATAGGATGCTCCTATCCTCTAAATATAGGGATGGCACCTGTGGCAGGACGGTCTATGACCTGCTTCTGGCAGCAGGGACCTTCAGAATCCTTCCTGCACCTGCATCTCCCAAACTCCTTCAACTCAAATATTCAATATGCTAAGGTACCGTATTTTGGGGTACCCTGCCCTGAACCCTATCAGCCTTAACTTCAAATAGCAAGGAGATGTGGTCTATGGTGTGAAGAAGTATCTGAGCTAAGGGTCTCATGTGGTAAGAAGAAAAGCCGGGGGGGGGGGGGGGGGGGAGTACAGCAGAATGGACACCTCCCAGAGGTGGCCCTTTGTATACTTAAGAGTATACGTGTGATTTTTTTAAAAGATTTTATTTACTTATTCATGAGAGACACAGAGAGAGAGAGAGGCAGAGACATAGGCAGAGGGAGAAGCAGGCTCCCCATGGGGAGCCCCATGTGGGATCCCCATATCACGCCCTGAACCAAAGGCAAAGGCTCAAACACTGAGCCACCCAGGTGCCCCGAGTACACATGTGATTAAAGTTTTGAGCTGAGTCCTTGTGTGCATGTGTGTCCCTGTAAACATTTGCCTCCCCCCAGATGATGTCTAATCTGTACCCAAGATGGGGGTAAGTTTCCCAAATGGTATCCTGATCTCAAAAATGTTGGCCCAGAAATGAGACAGATTGAAACAATCTCTAAAAAGAATAAGAAACAGAAAGGAAATTGAGTCAGAAGAGGGAAAAGGCCAACATCTTATTGAAGAGGCACAAATGCCAAAAATTGAAAATAAACGTTTACCACAAGTTATAACTACTCGCTGAGCTGCTGTGACGTTTAAAAATTATCAGCGCCATAGCAGGGTTTAAAACGGTGTTTACCAACCCCGAGTGGGTTTAGACATTCAAAGTTTCTAGTTTATAGACATACTTCGTGATGTTTTCATTAACCTGAGCTGTTATAGTATGGTGCATTACCTTGTAGAAAGAAGCAAAATCCCAGGGAAATGATTATCAATTTATTATTCCTTGTTAATAGGTAGAAGTCAATTCCTCAGTCAATTTTCTGAGGACAAGTCTGGAAAACCTTTCATTGTGATTGACTTTGCAAATATAAAAATAAAGAAATATGATGTGATGTTTTAAACCTTATAGTTTAGCATAAAATATTACAGTGAAGTGGAAGAGGTATGTAGATTTGGTCTGACTGTTCCCCTGGAAGCTGTTTTCTTGTCTTGTCTTGTCTTTTTTTAAGATTTTATTTATTTGAGAGAGAGAGAGAGAGAGAGAGAGAGAGAGACCAAGCAGGGGGAAGGGCAAAGGAAGAAGCAGACTCCCCACTGAGTAGGGAGCCCCACAAAGGATTCAATCCTAGGTCCCTGGGATCATGACCTGAGCCTAAGGAAGATACCTAACCAACTGAGCCACCCAGGTGCCCCTGGAACCTCTTTTCTTGAAGATTTGTGTATTTTGCAAATCTCCTGCATTTGTGTCATGGTTTACCCCTTTCTCAAAGTGCTTTCACACTGCTGATCCTTGTTGATCCCATAACAACTTTGTACAGTGTGTGAGTGTTAAGTGTGAGGAACATGAGCTACAGAAAAAGTTGTGTGGCTGCCTCGAGGTGCCATAGTCAGTGAGAGCCCCACTCAAGTAATACCTGTTTTCCTCCCACCAGGCATTAGTGCCACCCCAAAAAACAAAGTATCTGCACATACATTCCAAGAGCCATGGAGACATCCATTGTATTGTGTGTGAGTGAGATTGTAAGTGAGACCATTCTGCCTGGGGATGAGGATGCCAGTGTGGCCACCCTGGCTGTATGAGTTCATTCTGACCAACTGGTGTCCTAGCCATCATAAACATCATCAGTGATTACATGTGTAGAGGAAAAGACCCTGATAGGGGTCAGGAAAGTTGAATTATAGTCCTTGTTCTAGTCCTTGTTCATAGTAAGCACTCTTATTATGAATACGGCATCTTGCTAAGTGTGCCACGGGGAGAATCTCTCAAATCTCGCTGCCACCCTAGGCAGTATATAATCCTAGTGTCTGCTTTCCCCTAAGAAAACAAAGACCCAGAGAAATGAAATCGGTTTCGGTTGCCCAAAGGTATATAGCTAATAGGGTGAGAAGCCAGGGCTTGAACTTGGCAGTCAAATGCCAGAACTCGGGCTTCTGATTGTTGTAATAACCTGCCATTCACTGGTTGACTGATTTAAGCAATCTCTTTGTTTTTCTGGGTTCAGTGATTACTTAGTAAAAAGGGTTTCACTAAGTTCCTTCCAAGTATATATATATATATATATATATATATATATATATATATATATGAATTAGAGAACAAATACAGACATACACTTCTCCTTCATTAGTCAGGATGTAAAAGGTGCTCTGAATCCAATGGGGGCTTCATGATCCCACTCACATTGTAAACTTTATGTATCATATGAGTTTATTTTACTTTGACTTTAGATATGTTCCCAGTATGTTAACAAGACTGGGTTTTAAAATCCAAATGCTGGGACACCTGGGTGGCTCAGTGATTGAGTGTCTGCCTTTGGCTCAGGGCGTGATCTCTCAGGGTCCTGAGATCAAGTCCCCAATCAGGCTCCCTGCAGGGAGCCTGCTTCTCCTTCTTCCTATGACTCTGCTTCTCCCTGTGTCTCTCATGAATGAATAAATACAATCTTTAAAAATAAAACAAAATCTAAATGCCATGTTAAATTTATTAGATGATAAATCATTTAAAAAATTCTACTGTGAATCTTTTTGTGTATGTTGCTCTCAAATTTTCTTCTCTTTAAATCACTTTATTGAGATGTGATTGGCATAAAAAAGCTGTACATGGTTTTTTGAAGATTTTATTCATTCATTTGACACAGAAAGAGAGAGAGAGAGCACAGCAGGGGGAGGAGCAGAGGGAAAAGGAGGAAGGAAGCCCAACTGAGCAGGAAGCCCAACACAGGGTTCAATCCCAGGACCCTGTGATCATGCCCTGAGCCAAAGGCAGACAACTTAACCAACTGAGCCATCTGGGCACCTTTAAAAAATTGTGCATATTTAATATGTACAACTTGCTGAGTTTGGAGGTAAGCACACATTCACAAGGACATCACCACAATCTATGTCATAAACTTACCTATCATCTTGAAAATTTTCCTTCCAGCCTATTATTATTATTATCATTACTATTATTATTACTAGTAATAATAACAAACATATGATCTACCCCCTTAGCAAATTTTTAAGTATATAATACAGTGCCATTAACAATATTGTAAATCATTTACAAAATGAAGAGTTATCCCTTTAAATTTCTTTTGTAAAACTCAGGTTTTTGGGGCACCTGGGTGGTTCAGTCAGTTAAACATCTGCCTTTGGCTCAGGTCATGATCCCAGGGTCCTGGGATAGAGCCCCATCTCAGGCTCCCTGCTCAGCGGGTGGACGTCTGCTTCTCCATCTCTCTCTGCCCCTCCCCCTGCTCATGCTCTCTCTCTGGCTCTGTCTCAAAGAAACAAATAAAATCTTTAAAAAGAAACCACAGACACACACACACACACACACACACACACACAACTCAGGTTTTCATTATGGAGTGGTGACTGAGAAGTGCTCCTGTAATTCAATAGCTCATTTCCACAGCTTTGTGCTTTTGTTCTGCAATCCCAAAAATGGTTCCAAAGAGGTAGTTCAATCTGATATTACAGCAAGTCTTTTTTTTCTTTTTTTTTTTTTAAGATTTTATTTATTTATTCATGAGAGAGACAGAGAGAGAGAGAGAGGCAGAGACACAGGCAGAGGAAGAAGCAGGCTCCATGCAGGGAGCCCGATGTGGGATTCGATCCCAGGACTCCAGGATTATGCCCTGGGGTGAAGGCAGGCACTAAACCGCTGAGCCACCCAGGGATCCCCTCTTCTTAAAGATATTCTCCATGGCCCTAATTCTAAGCAGGGAAGACTTCTGGTCTCTCTGATGGTTTTCATTAGCACATCAACAATTATTTTACTTCAGTGCCATATTTGGTGGTGATAGTTCATCAATAGATTAAGGAAACATTGCAATCTAACACATTCCAGTAAATAATCAGGACAAGATTAATGGTTATATTTAATGAAAGCCATCTGTTTGTTAAAACAGCTTGCACGCTTTCTTCATTTCATTTCAGATTCCAATAAATTGTAAATGCCTTGAAGCACACTTGAGCCAGGTTGAGTAAATGTAATTCTTTAGGAGTGATATTCACCTCTTTGAAATCACTAACCAATTTCCACATGGTCTAGGGCTGGAAGCGGGAAAGTATAGTCAACTACTGACAGGCTATTTTGTTGACTTGATGGCCACCAAAACGTCTGGTTCTTTATGTCTCCTTGACTTAAAAGAATTGACAAGTGATCAAGTGTCTCATTGGTGTGCAGGCATCATCACAGAATGATGGAGCCCAGACAGCTAAATTCGCTGGTCTCACAGATCATATTTTACCCTTGTCCCCAAAGCATGATGAGTCAACCAGCATAAAAATTACCTAGTCGTCTAAAGAGAAATAGCTCCTGTCTTGGTGAACTTTTAACCTAATAATTTTGTTAAAATACAAGTTGGAGGCAGAAGAAAGTTTGCATTCCAAGTGAGTATATGCACTCAAAAAGTCTAGAGGGATATATGAAAAAATGTTAACAATGGCTATCACTGGAAGTGAGATTAAATGACTTTTATTTCCTTTTAAAATTGTTCATTATTTATATTTTCAAACTATTCTTCATAATCTTTTATTACCATCTCAATAATAAAGGGAAAAAATTTATTATTAGCTGCAATTATGTCATTCCCTGACGAACATTTCTGTGGCAAATTTATAAGTATGACAGTAAATAAGAGACTAAAATTCATATTATTTTTACTTAAAGATTTATATCTTTACTCCCGGGCTGAAACAGGGGCATCCAGGGCTTATCTTGACGAAGCTTTTTTGTACACAATCATTTTATTGATGAAATCTCATTTAATTAATCTCTCCATTGTAAAATGTCCCCCCCAAAAAAAAACCCGCAAGAAATTCTGCTTTTAAAGTTTTTACATGTTTTTTCATATATGGAATTGCTGAATCACTATGTTGTATGAAACTAACATCACTCTATGTTAACTCACTACAATTAAAATAAAATGTAAAAGAACACGAAACGAGATCCCTGGGTGGCTCAGCGGTTTAGCGCCTGCCTTCAGCCTGGGGTGTGATTCTGGAGTCCCAGGATCGAGTCCCACATCGGGCTCCCTGTGTGGAGCCTGCTTCTCCCTCTGCCTCTCTCTCTCTCTGGTCTCTCATGAATAAATAAATAAAATCTTTTTTTTTTTTTAAGATTTTATTTATTTATTCATGAGAGACACAGAGAAAGAGGCAGAGACACAGGCAGAGGGAGAAGCAGGCTCCATGCCGGGAGCCCGACGTGGGACTAGATCCCAGGACTCCAGGATCGTGCCCTGGGCCGAAGGCAGGCGCTAAACCACTGAGCCACCCAGGGATCCCCAATAAAATCTTTAAAAAAATAAAAATAAAAATAAATAAAAGAACAAAAAACAGAGGCGCCTGGGTGGCTCAGTCAGTTAAGCGGCTGCCTTCCTCTCAGGTCATGATCCCAGGATCCTGGGTTTGAGCTCTGTGTTGGGCTCCCTACTCTGGTCTACAAGGAGCCCACTTCTCCCTCTCCCTCTGCCTACCACTCCCACTCCTTGCACTGTCTTCTCTCTCTCTGTCAAATAAATAAATAAAATCTTTAAAAAAAAATAAAAAAACAAAAAACAAAATAGGTGCTTCTTACATAGAAAACAATTTATTTGGAGGTTATCACATAGCAAGCAACCTTAACTAACCAGCATAGTGTCAAGTATCCTGACAATCCAAAAAGGTCTTTGATCAGTCTAAAAAATAGAAGACAAAATATCTTCCTCAAAAACGAACCACTCGGGCAGCCCCGGTGGCTCAGCGGTTTAGTGCCTGCCTTCGGCCCAGGACCTGATCCTGGAGACCTGGGATCGGGTCCTGCATCGGGCTCCCTGCACGGAGCCTGCTTCTCCCTCTGCCTGCCTCTCTCTCTGTGTGTCTCTCATGAATTCATAAAATCTTTAAAACAAAAACAAAAGGAACCACTCAGGCCTTACTACCAATCAATTTTTTCTTGCTTTAGATCAATGGAATAGAGTCCCAGTGGACAGAGAGAAAACTGGGTCCATTTCTAATGGACTAATTCACCAGTGTCAGGAAGGGTATTTTGGGGTAACTACTATGGTCCTACACATTCCTATGGGTCTTTTGAGATCTACCAGCAGCTGTTGGAGTAAGACCCATCAGCTACAGGGGAGTAGGAATGCTGTTAGCACTCCAGGGAGAGCAAAATCATGCATAGGCTCTGATGAGAATGAAGGTTGGATGACAGCATATGGCACTCCCTCTAAAAAGTGCCAGCACAGGACCCGGGTGGCTCAGTGGTTGAGCGTCTGCCTTTGGCTCAGGTCATGATCCCAGGGTCCTGGGATTGAGACCGGTATTGGGCTCCCTGCAGGGAACCTGCTTCTCCCTCTACCTATGTCTCTGATTCCCTCTCTGTATCTCTCATGAATAGACAAATAAAATCTTTTAAAAAGAGAGGGAGAGAGAGAGATGGGGTAGTAGATTCTACTCGTTTTTTTTTTTTAAGATTTTGTTCATTTATTTATTGAGAAAGAGAGAGAGCATACTCGTGAGCAGAGGGAGGGGCAGTAAGGGAGGGAGAGGGAGAGAGAGAATCTCAAGCAGACTTTGCATTGAGTGCAGAGCCCAATGTGGGGCTCGATTTCATGAGCCTAATATGAGGACCTGAGCCAAAACCAAGAGTCAGACACTTAACTGACTGAGCCACTCAGGCATTCCTAGACTCTACTCTTGATGAAGGGAGTAGCAGAGTGACATTGCATAGGGACCGTGGACACAGGAGGCATGGCTCACTGAGGTCATCATTGTAATAGCCACACCATATTGGTGGCATTCTTTACTGGCCTTGGGGTTAGTCTGACAGGTCCAATGGAGCATAAATTCCTAGGACAGCCACAGCCATGTCTCAGACCTCCCAGTATCTTTGGAATGGGTGGACCACCACATCAGCCACATGTAAGGCAAGAGCCCATGGCCTGATGAATAAAGAAGGAAGTTTGGATGGTAATTGAAAAATTCTTTGCTTTTTCTAGCTCAAAGTGGGGGATTTGAATCAAGTTGGGGTTCCTACAGTTAGGCAGGTGAGGATGGAGACATCAAAACTGTATCAGTAGGGGGCAGCCCTGGTGGCGCAGCAGTTTAGTGCCACCTGCAGCCCAGGGCGTGATCCTGGAGACCCTGGATCGAGTCCCGCGTCGGGCTCTCTGCGTGGGGCCTGCTTCTCCCTCTGCCTGTGTCTCTGCCTCTCATTCTCTCTCTGTGTCTCTATGAATAAATAAATAAAATCTTTAAAAAAAAAAACTGTATCAGTATTAGATTGCTTTTAATATTTTGTTTGTTATATAACCTATTTTGATAACCTTATATTTTCCCCTTGGCTTGTGACCTGGGAAGCACATATCATTCTAATAAGCTTGATTCCCTGGCTTTCTAACCCATGGCAGATTAGAAGGAACAAATAAAAGGGAAACAAAAGAACTACTGGTTCTCAGTTCCTTGACAAAAGCAAAAATGACCATAGGAGGCCTGGCAGAAAGGGAGAGTTCAGAAAAGCTATAAAAAGCAAATTCAATTATTCAACAAAACTTAACAGTCTGGGATCATGTACTGTAGAGACAGAACTGTATCATATCCCAACTGTATTCATAACCAAGACCTCAGAAATTTTTAATTATTTTCAGTATATACAAGTAAAGAACACAGAAGATCATGTATGATAAAACCTCACAATAATGCAAAGTTGCAAATTCGACTATAACTTAATTGGTAATTGGCCCCAAGGGGTGGTAGGAGGGGAATAAAGTGACCTCATGATCCTTTGGGAGATTTTCACTTAGTGAATGTGTGGTCAGTTGTGTATAGTATAATTTTCTTATGTTGACATTTCTAGGGCTTAGCCAACCCAGAAAATTCACTTTTATGAATCCCCCAATGATGCCAAACACACAAAGTGTTACTTACCTGTTTTCTGCCTAATTGGCATTCATTTTCAAAAGAACTGAAATCTACTTTTCTTAAATTGTACTGTACATTTCCGCAAAGTGCTTTTTTTTTAATTTTTTTTTATTTTATTTATTTATTCATGAGAGACACACACAGAGAGAGAGAGAGAGGGAAAGACACAGGCAGAGGGAGAAGCAGGCTCCATGCAGGGAGCCCGATGCGGGACTCTATCCTGGGTCTCCAGGATCACACCCCAGGCTGCAGGCGGTGCTAAACCCCTGCGCCACCGGGGCTGCCCTAATTTTTATTTATTATTTATGATAGTCACAGAGAGAGAGAGAGAGAGAGGCAGAGACACAGGCAGGAGGAGAAGCAGGCTCCATGTACCGGGAGCCCGACGTGGGATTCGATCCCGGGTCTCCAGGATCGTGCCTTGGGCCAAAGGCAGGCGCCAAACCGCTGTGCCACCCAGGGATCCCTGCAAAGTGCTTTTTATTCACAGATATTATTTGATCACTGTAAATTTCTTAAAGGGACAATCACCTTTTTTAATTTTTTTTTTTTGACAAGCACCTTTTAAAGATGAGACTATAAATATCCAAGAAAAGCAAAGTAACTTGACACAGATACATAGCTGACTGGAACTCACATTTTTTGACACTAATTGAGCTATCACCCCTATCAGGGAGTATGTTTAGAGGATCTCTAGCATGTGTACTTGGTCCTAATGTATGGGGTAGGAGGATTCCACTGCACCGACAAGGAATCCTTGGACACCAACCAGGTGTTCTACAATTCAACTCAATTCTGACACTGTGAACAAGAGATAGAGTTAGACTCCACAGGTTAAGGGTTCAGTCCTGCAAGACCAGCCCTCTCCCTCCCCTACTTGAGACACTGATCATAAGCCCAGTTTGTTACCTGTGCTTCTTACCGACTGACTATAAATAACATGTTCCCATGACCTCCTCCATCTTGGGATTTGATTAATTTGCTAGAGCAGGTCATGGAATTCACACAAGTGTATTCCTTACTAGATTACCAGTGTATTATAAAAGAATATAGCATAGGAACAGCCAGATGAAAGAGGTGCATAGGGTAAGGTATGCGGAAGGGGTGGGGAGTTACATGCTCTTTCCTTTTTTTTTTTTTAAGATTTTATGTATTTATTCATGAGAGACACACACACACACAGAGAGAGAGAGAGAGAGAGAGAGAGAGAGACAGGCAGAGAGAAGCAGGCTCCATGCAGGGAGCCCTATGTGGGAATCCCGGGTCTCCAGGATCAGGCCCAGGGCTGAAGGCAGGCGCTAAACCGCTGAGCCACCCAGGGATCCCTTACATGCTCTTTCCATGCGTCCCACTCTCCTCCAACTCTCCATGTGTTTACCAACCCAGAAGCTCTCCAAACCCTGTCCTTTTGGTTTTCTATGGAGACTTTATGACATAGCTGTGATTGATTAAATTATTGGCCATTGGAGAATGATTCTACCTCCAGCCCGTCTCGCCTTCCCAGAGGCCAAGGATAGTACTGAAGGTTCTAACCCTCTAGTCACATGGTTGGTTCCCCTGGTAACCAGCCCCCATCATTAGGTGTCCTCCAAAGTCATCACATTAACATAACAAAAGATACTAAATTCTTATTGCTTAGGAAATTCCAAGGGTTTTAGGAGCTCTGTGCCAAAAATGGAGACACAGACTAAGCATATATTTCTTATTATAAGCAATTTTAAGATTTTATTCATTTATTTGACAGAGAAAGCACAAGCAGGAGGAGCAGCAGGCAGGGGGAGAGTGAGAAGCTGGCTCCCCACTGAGCGGGAGCCCAATGCAGGGCTTGATCCTGGGACCCCAAGATCATGACCTGAGCCAAAGGCCAATGGTTAACCAACTGAGCCACTCAGATGTCCCTATACTTCTTATTTTAAATCACAATATTTCTTTAATATTTTATTTATTCATTTATGAGAGACAGAGACAGAGAGAGAGAGGCAGAGACACAGGCAGAGGGAGAAGCAGGCTCCCATGGGGAGCCCAATGTGGGACCCAATCCTGGGACTCCAGGACCACACCCCTAGCCGAAGGCAGATGCCCAACCACTGAGCCACCCAGGTGTCCCTATAAATCACAATATCATAACCTTACCAAAAGCCAGTTGAGGAGGCTCCCAGAAGCAGTTTGCGGGCTTTCAAAAGATGTCTTCTCTGCAATAGGACTGTGTCCACATCTTTTTTTTTTTTTTTTCGTGTCTACATCTATTGATGGAGATCCATAGTGCTGCATCCTCTCTGCCTCTTCTATACATATGACTTTGGTTTAATTAATCCATGGAATCTGATTATAACACTTTCCCTACACAGAATGATGTCTGGACCCCCAACCCAGTTCTTGTTTCACATCATAGACTGGAGATTAACATTCAGTCCATTATGCTTCTATACCCAACCTTATATCACTCCTGTTCTGGACCTTATTTAATTTCTAGTCTTGGCAAGGGCAACTTGCAGAAACTTTATCCTACTGCAAAGCCTATATAGGATATCTATATTCTTGTATACACATTAGCCATGATCCATTAGTATTTTTTTTTAAGATTTTATTTTTAAGTAATCTCTACACCCAATGTGGGGCTCAAACTCACAGCAGCAAGATCAAGAGTCACACACTACCGACTGTGTCAGCCAGGCACCCTCCACTAAAAGTATTTTTACTACTAATTCTTCAATGGATACTTTGTGGTGGTTTGGTCAAGTTGGTGGACTAAGTAGGTAGCCACACTAAGACTAGAGTTTGAGACTCATTACTTGTGTTTCTTCCACTGCTTGAAATTGAAGAAGAGAAAAATAGCTATACAAATTATATATTCATTTGACCAACATTAGATGACTTCTATAGCCAACCATGGTGCCAGCTCACTTACAGATGCTTATGCAGTGCTACCTGACCAAGAAGCTTGGGGTTGGGGCAGCCCCAGTGGCTTAGCGGTTTAGCGCCACCATCAGCCCTGGGCGTGATCCTGGAGACCCGGGATCGAGTCCCACATCAGGCTCCCTACATGGAGCCTGCTTCTCCCTCTGCCTGTGTCTCTGCCTCTCTTTCTCTCTGTGTCTCTCACAAATAAATAAATAAAATCTTTAAAAAAAAAAAAAAGCTTAAGGTTGAATTAAATTCAATATATGTGAGCTTGTAATCAGTACTATCAAAGAGATAAAACATAAATGCTATCAGATTATATGACAAAGAAAAGAAATATTGCCAGTTGTGGGATCACATGTCAAAAAAGGTATAACCTTCGAGCTGCTCCTTAACTGATCAGTTGGGTTTGCATATGCAGAAATGGAGGAGACGAGAAAGAACATGTCTAAGAAGAGAAAACTTCACAACTTGGAACCCAGCTGCAAGGATCCTGGTTAACCGCTGCCAGGGAGGGTAGAAAGGAGGGCCGCAAGACTCCAAATAAGTTTGCGCATTTGGGTAGGACCACATTTGAGGAAGGAAAAAGCTTCTGGGGCCTAGAGAATATCACCCAGGACGCAATACTTGATAGTCCAAACACCTATCAATAGAGAAAATGGGGTGATCTAGGCAAGTGGCCAGTGTTGGAAAAGTCCAGCATGGGTTAATGGGGAGACCCACAGACAGGTCAAATGTGAGGACAGGAATCTAAGAGCAGGTACCTTAAGAGGCCCTGGAAAGCAAAGCATAAATCAGGCAGCAGGTGCCACCTGGATAGGTCTGTTCATAGTCCACAAAGTATGACATGTCAAGAGCCTGAGCTTACAAAACAGACAGATGAGAGCTTCTTCCTACACCAGCTGTGTGACCTTGGGCAAGTCACTTAAACCCTCTGAGACTCAGATTCTTTTTCTGTTGAATGAGACTGGTAATACCGTGGTGTGCCTCTGTTGTTTTGGTCTGAGCAGCATCCATTCCTTTGGAGATTCCCATCTTTCCCAAGCCATGCATTTATTCACGGTAATCACTCAGGAAATGATCATTTTTATTGATTAGTAGCCATATAGGACATACCAATGTGACTGAAAAGGAAAGAAAATCTGCAAAATCATGATAAATACAGGCACAGACACATAGTCTCATAAAACACTCTCTGCTCCCCATCCTGTAGATCCTGACCAGGAAGGACTGTAGGGGCGGTGGGGGGGGGGGGGTGTGTGGAACACCCTTCACATGGCCACGCAGTGCTTCCAGAGGCCCTGCAGCAAGCCAACTCTGATTGCTCTTCCTATGCATCAAAGTGTTCTTTTTGTCCTTTGTTTTCATCAGGTTTTCAGTAAGCACCTTGGAGCTCTCTCTAACTAGTAGCCCCTGTTGTGAGAGTGATCATATCACACTTAATGGCACATCTGGCCTGGGAGATTATGGGGATAATGTGGGTGGTGGTCACAGTTTAGCCAAAGTCTATATAAATTTCAATTACTACCTGCAGCTCTACCCTGCACACACCCCTGTCCTGAGTTGGACTCCACTACTTTCCTTTGCCATAAACGGTGTGGGCATACCCTATAATCTTCCTCCATCTTCCTCTCTCCTTGTTTTTATTTTCTTCTCTCTCTGCAGCTGCAATATTCACAATTCAGATGCTGGCCAGTGAAGCCTATGACATTAACTATGTGTGAGGACATCTCTTATCTTATATCAACAAAATTGGTTCTTCCTCTTCCTACTCAGGCAAAAGTCCCAGTGTTGAAAAGACAGGCGTGGAGTGCATACCTGAATTGTTCTTAGCCATCTACACCTACGAGTCAGGTATTTTTAAATATCACTAATATTTCTTCTTCTTCTTCCTCTTTTTTTTTCTTTTTTGCAAAAGAGCACTTGCTGCTTCTTTTATGCGAGAAGAGCTTTGTTAACTATGGGCCCATCCACATGTGCAGTGGACAGAACACCTCCGAATGAGCAGAAGAGCTCATTTATAGGTTGTTTCTACTTTCCCCAAATAGATTTCAGTTTCCAACAGTCTCATCCACTGTCGTCTTACTCGAAAGCAGCTGATTTCTGTAATCATTTCTGTTGCCATGGGGAAAAAATAGTGTTAAAATGTTTGTAACCGAAACCCTACGTTTAGGGGAGCCAGCTGGTGTCGAGTTCTCCAGTTCTAGCCAACCCCTCCCCTTCTCCCAGAAGTCCCTTTGGGCGGCACAAGAGCACTGAGTTTACCTGGCACTCACTAGTGTGTGACAAAGGACATATTTGCCACCTGGGAGAAATCAAATCACAAGGGCTAGGGATGAAAAATTTGAACACCATTATCCTACAAATTTCCAGAAACTACACACACAGGAGATGGGCTGCAGGTGCGTTTTGACTTTTTAAATGTACAATAATTTTTTTCAAGATTTTGTTATTTATTTATTTATTTAGAGAAAACATGTGTGAGTGGGGGAAGGGGGAGAGGGAGGGAGAGAGAGAATCTCAAGCAGACTTAGCAGTAAGCACAGAGCTGGACGTGGAGCTCGATCCCATGACCTTGAGATCATGCTCTAAGCTGAAATCAAGAGTCGGACACTTAACCAACCAGCTGTGCACCAGATGCCCCCCAAATGTAGAATAGATTATATCCATAAAGCATTGAACAAAAAGCTCCTGGGTGAAAACAGCCATGGCTTTGTGCATTCCAAAAATAATTATTTTTCTATGGACCAGGTTTTTAAAAGTAAAGAATCTTGTCTCTGGGCAGGATAAAAATCCTGGCTTGCCAATTTTCCAGGCATGGGACATTAGCCAAGTTGCATAAAAGTTCTGTACCTCAGTTTCCACATTTGTAAAAAAGCAATATTAACAGTATCTAACTCATAAACTTCTGGGGTCATAGAAGTGAGATAAACACAGTACCCCATCCATAGCAGCAAGATTGCTAAGCCATAGTCATCGTTGAGTAGCAGTCAGCCACAGTGAGTATTGGCTGTTATTTTTATTCCTAACATTATCATGCTCATTTTGTGTGTTCCAGAGCTCCCTTTACCAAGTGGAGTCAGCATCCATAATTTCATTTCCTGTTTTGTCCTTTTTGATGCTTTTGAATTTTCCTTTAATGAAAGCACAGTAACAATCTTTTCAGCAGAGTTAACTGCCAGAACTCTAAATATCATTTTAAACTGTTTTTTATGGAGATACCTGGGTGGCTCAGTGGTTGAGCGCCTGCCTTTGGCATTGGGTGTAATCCGATGTCCTGGGATCGAGTCCCACATTGGGCTTCCTGCAGGGAGCCTACTTCTCCCTCTGCCTGTGTCTCTGCCTCTTTCTCTGTGTCTCTCATGAATAAATAAATAAAATCTTTAAAAAATAAATTTTGTTATAAAAGATTACAAACAGAATAATACAGCAAACTCTCCTTCCCAAATTCAGGTGTGACCATTTTGCCATTCTTGCTTCTCTGCTCCTCTTCTGCATTCTTCTCCTTTATGTTTGTGCAGTGATGTTTTAATATTGTCAAGAAAATTTCATACATTGTCTCTATGCACCTATAAAAAAATGAGGACATTTATGTATATAACCACAATATTATTAGCTCTGCTAATAGAACTAATGTCATCCAATATCCGCTCCAGAATGAAATATTTTGATTTGGCTCAAAAAATGACATTTTATGGTTGGTTTGCTTAAACCAGGGTTCAAACAAGGTCCACATGTTCTATCTAATTGCTGTGTTTCTTAATATATAACAATGTACTTAAGCCATATAACATGCCCTCTTAAGTCTTTTTAACCAGTAATACAGAATAACCACAAAACTTTAATTTTCCTTAAAGACCTATTATAAAATTTAAATGGAGGCTTTTTGTTGTTTTTTTTTAATTTTTTTAAAGATTTATTTATTTATTTATGATAGACATAGAGAGAGAGAGAGGCAGGGAGAGGGAGGAGGGAGAAGCAGGCTCCACACTGGGAGCCCAACGTGGGACTCGATCCCGGGTCTCCAGGATCGCGCCCTGGGCCAAAGGCAGGCGCTAAACCGCTGAGCCACCCAGGGATCCCCTTTTTCTAATTTTTTATTTATTTATTTATGATAGTCACAGAGAGAGAGAGAGAGAGGCAGAGACACAGGCAGAGAGAGAAGCAGGCTCCATGCACCGGGAGCCCGACGTGGGATTCGATCCCGGGTCTCCAGGATTGCGCTCTGGGCCAAAGGCAGGCGCTAAACCGCTGCACCACCCAAGGATCCATGTTTTTATTTTATTTTTTTTTAATTTTTATTTATTTATGATAGTCACACAGAGAGAGAGAGAGAGAGGCAGAGACATAGGCAGAGGGAGAAGCAGGCCCCATGCACCGGGAGCCTGACGTGGGATTCGATCCCGGGTCTCGAGGATCAAGCCCTGGGCTAAAGGCAGGTGCTAAACCGCTGTGCCACCCTGTTTTTATTATTATTAAGCATTAAGAATGAATTTTTTTCGGGACACCGGGGTGGCTCAGTGGTTGAGCATCTGCCTTCTGCCCAGGGCGTAATCCTGGAGTCCTGGGATTGAGTCCCACCTCAGGCTCCCTGCTTGTAGCCTGCTTCTCCCTCTGCCTGTGTCTCTGCCTCTCTCTCTCTCTCTCTCTCTCTCATGAATAAATAAATAAAATCTTAAAAATAAAAAGAACGAGGGATCCCTGGGTGGCGCAGCGGTTTAGCGCCTGCCTTTGGCCCAGGGCGCGATCCTGGAGACCCGGGATCGAATCCCATGTTGGGCTCCCGGTGCATGGAGCCTACTTCTCCATCTGCCTATGTCTCTGTCTGTCTGTCTCTCTCTCTCTCTCTCTCTCTCTCTCTCTCTCTGTGACTATCATAAATAAATAAAAATTAAAAAAAAAAAAAGAACAAATTTTTTTCCCTTTTTTTTTTTAAGTAAGCTCTATACCCAATGTGAGGTTTAAACTCACAACCCTGGCATCAAGAGCTGCATGCTCTACTGACTGAGCCAGCCAGCCATCCCAAGAATGAATCCTTAGTTGGATTATACTCTTCAAGTAAAAAAAGAAAAAAAAAAAAAAGAGAGAGAGAGAGAAGGAGAAAAAAAGAGGAGGCAAGAGAAAGAAAAGAAAGCCAGAAGGACATTTCCTCTCTTCTGTTTTCTCTTTATTGTTTTTTGGACTTCATCAAGGTAAGAAGCTTTTGCACAGCAAAGGATACAGTCAACAAAACTCAAAGACAACCTACAGAAGGGAGAAGATATTTGCAAATGACGTATCAGATAAAGGGCTAGTTTCCAAGATCTATAAAGAACTTATTAAACTCAGCACCAAAGAAACAAACAATCCAATCATGAAATGGGCAAAAGACATGAACAGAAATCTCACAGAGGAAGACGTAGACATGGCCAACAAGCACATGAGAAAATGCTCTGCATCACTTGCCATCAGGGAAATACAAATCCAAACCACAATGAGATACCACCTCACACCAGTGAGAATGGGGAAAATTAACAAGGCAGGAAACCACAAATGTAGCTATTCATTCTTCAATGGTTATCTTCCGTTATTTCTTCCCCCTGGACACTTTGCTATCCCACTTTCCATGTTCGTGTTAGGAGTGATCAGCATAAACCCAGATTATCAAGGATAAAATTTTAAACCCTAACAATACAAAGAACAAACTGATCGTTGCCAGAGCAAAGGGGGGGTCGGGTAAGCAAAGCAGGTGAAGGGGGAGTAGGAGGTTCAGACTTCCAGTTATGGGGTAAATACGTCGTCACAGGGATGAAAGGTGAAATACAGGGAATATAGTCAATGGTACTGTAATTGCGTTGTGTGGTGACAGGTGGTAACCATGCTGGTGATGAGCATAGCATTACATATAGAGTTGTCGAATCACCATGTTGTACGCCTGAAACTAATGCAGCATTGTGTATCAACTATACTTCAATTTTTTTAAGTCCAATAAAAAATTTTAGACCTAGTCACCCATTTAACTAAGAAATAATGAATCACTTTAATAGATCGCCTTTATCTTACTTCCTAAGGAGTTAGTGGAGAACGTTGTCACCTACCCTGAAGTTCCTCAGTGCCATCCTAGATCATAGTGGAGGGCAGGAGGAAAGATACAGAAAACAAAATACTCTGTTCTGGGTAAACATAGAAGATTGGGCCTGTGTGTTTACTTCCACTCTCTCCTAAAATCATGCTAAAATAACAGTAAAGAGATTTTTTTTAATCTAATAAAAATAGTGCTTTATTGTATAAATTGGCAAAATATAAACATTCGTGTTTTAAATCTGCTTTAAAATGAAATTTGAGGAGCTCCTGGGGGTCTCAGTTGGTTAAGCATCTACCTTTGTTCAGGTTATGATTCCAGGATCCCAGGATCGAGCTCCACATTGGGCTCCCTGCTCAGTGGGGAGTCTCCTTCTCCCTCTCCCTCTGCCTGCCACTCTAACTGCTTGTGTTCTTTCTCTATCTTTCTCTCCTTGTCAAATAAATAAATTATAATAAAAATAAAAACTAAATATAAATAAATAAACGAAATGAAATCTGAGGCACCCAAATGGCTCAGTCAGTTAAGCGTCCGTCCAACCCTTGGTTTCTGCTCAGGTCATGATCTCAGGGTGGTGGGTTTGAGCCCCTCAACAGGCTCCATGCTCACTGGGAAGTCTACTTGAGATTCTCTACCTCTCCCTCTCTCTTGGCCCCTCCCCCACTTACATGTGCACATGTGCTCTCCTCTCTCAAATAAATGAATGAATCCTTTTTTTAAAATGAAACCTGAGGGGGATCCCTGGGTGGCGCAGCGGTTTGGTGCCTGCCTGCCTTTGGCCCAGGGCACGATCCTGGAGACCCGGGATCAAATCCCACATCGGGCTCCCGGTGCATGGAGCCTGCTTCTCCCTCTGCCTGTGTCTCTGCCTCTCTCTCTCTCTGTGACTATTATAAATAAATAAAATTTTAAAAAAAAAATAAAAAAAATAAAATGAAACCTGAGGCACTTACAGACTTCCAAAACATCTCTATGCGCCCTGGTTGAAAACTTTGGGCTGAGCAGACTTCTTTCTTATCTCCAGGAACATAGTGGACATAGTAGCAAGAGCTGGTGGCCCAGGAAATACCAGATCTGGCTCCAGTCCCAGCCCCTGCCCCTGGCCAGCTGCACGGTAGCACACTTGTCTCTTCCCATCTTGACATCTCAATTTCACCGTGTGGGAAAAGAGAGGGTAGATCCTATGGGATCTATGACCTCCCACACCCCTTTCAGTTTTTAAAGGGTTTGCTCCTGGTCCCAGTAATAAAAATGTTAAGCCAAATTAAGTGAAATCCTAAACTCAGCTCTTGCTGAACCCAACAGAAGTGACCCTGTTCACCCAAAGGGTTTCAACTGAAAAAAATCAAGCTCATAAACAGAGAGAAACAAAGTAACAAAATTTGTTAGAAGGACTCACAGAATTTACAAAAAAGTTGTCAGACTCACAGTTATGGTTTACTATAGCTAAAGGATACAGATTAAAATCAGCCAAGGGAGGAAGTGCACAGGACAGTGTCTAAACACAGAGCTTTCCATTCCTCCTCTCCCTGTGGTGTCATGGAGACACATTAACTCCTCCTAGCGACAACGTGTGGCAACATGCACAGAGTATTGCCAACCAAAGAAGCTCACCCTGAGTCCAGAGTTTTTATTGAGGCTCCATCTTACAAGAATAGCCTACTGTGTACATGGCTAACCTCTGTCTCCAGCCCCTCAGGAGGTCAAGATAGCTTGGCATGACCAAATGCACCCACCCTAAGTCATGTCATTGGTCATGTCAAAGCCCCCGGGAAACAAAAACAAAAACATTCCTATTGCCATGATATTGAACTTTGAAATTACCTCCCAGAATTCTCTCTCTCTGGGCGAGACCAGATTCTTTACTATATGAGCCACTGCTTGGTTTTTGGCCAAAACCAAGCTTTCTTACAACAAAACAGTGAGTCCTTAGCATTCTCATGGTAACGTCCTCACACAAACCCTTTCCATTTTATTATTAAATACTTCTGGGAACTTATCCCCCCAATAGAGTATTTCTTCAACATCACCCAAGACATTTTGGATATTTCAGGTTTCAAGATTATTTTATGTTCTTCATTCATAGAGGCAATTTCAATTAATGTTAGTAATCTCTCAAATGGGAATCTTACGGTCTCAAATTCCAGTGGTCACTGCTGGGTGGTGCTCACTGGATTTTACCTTAAGCCTCAATCTGCACTCCACATAGGGTTACCATATAGAGAATTTGTCTGTGCCACCATTCCAGGTTCTAACAGGGAATTAATTAAAGAAATAATGCTTTGTCCACCAGATATTCTATATTGTTTCAAATTAACACCCTATGTGTGCTAAGGTAATCTTACAGGTTTTCATTGAGCATGTCAAGTTGGCTGAAGGGCAAATTCAGATGCCTTCTGTTTTACAATACTAGGTGGAATTGTTCCTCTGTCAGACACAATATCCATCCCCCTAATACATTCAGGTAAAGGAGACACAATACTTTACATAAATATTGTTCAGTCATTCTAATTTTTATCCCAATTTTCATTTTGATCCTATCAAACACTGCATTTCCATATCCTGCCAATGCAAGTGTAACCCTCTTAGGATTTTACCAACAGATTTGGAACTGCAGTATGTTGGGCTTCCATGTCAAGGAATCCCAGAAAATTCTCTTCTTCATCCTCTCACCATGTTACCTACTCAAGTGCATTTGACCTTGAATCTTCAGACAGGGATTAAGCCAAGGGACCTAGGCCCTTTTGTCAATCTCTATCTTTTTTTTTTTTTAAGATTTTATTTATTTATCCATGAGAGACACAGAGAAAGAGAGAGGCTGAGACACAGGCAGAGGGAGAAGCAGGCTCCATGCAGAGAGCCCCATGTGGGACTTGATCCCGGGACTCCAGGATCATGCCCTGGGCCAAAGGCAGGAACAAAACCACTGAGCCACCCAGGGATTCCCCCGTCAATCTCTATCTTAATTAGATTGTAGAACTGTCTCTCTGAGGGGTTGGAGATCAGACTTCTGTTTGTTGTCTTTGTCTTCTGGCCTTTAAAATTTTTCAAAATTAGGATAAATAGAGCAGACTTGTTTAGAACCCTTTAGGGTTAGGGGACCAGCAGAACCTATTAGTCCATCCAGATTCCAAGAGTGCTGCATAAAGACCTTTGTTTTGACTCTATGATGTCTACTTTATTCATCCCATTTCTTTTTTTTTTCAAGATTTTATTTATTTATTCATGAGAGACATAGAGAGAGAGAGGCAGAGACACAGGCAGAGGGAGAAGCAGGCTTCACGCAGGGAGCCCAATGTGGGACTCAATCCCGGGTCTCCAGGATCAGGCCCTGGGCTGAAGGTGGCACTAAACTGCTGAGCCACCCGGGCTGCCCCATCCCGTTTCTTATTTACCATTCAAAGAGTCCTCCCCTGCTGGAATGAGTTCTTTAACTCTCTCCTTTCTCTTTCCCATTCTTTTAAGAGTCACTCTAATCTTCTTCACTATCTGTTATTTCAACATAACTTCTCTTTGGTAAATTCCCACAGGCTAGCTGCTGTAGCTCAGAATCTAAGCTTGGCCCACTTACAAACCAGATTCAGATTATAAATCAGAATACAAGATTGGCCCAGTGTCAGGACATCCTCCTTTACTTTCATTTTGGCTGATTCAGATAGCAATAACCAAGGATTGTATATTTAGCTTGTTTCTTGTTATTTTGCATTTCTGTATGCATCTAGCGAGCCAGATACTTAGAACTGGATTCATCATTTCTAAATTCCATTGTTAACTTTTACCTCCAGTAAGTGATGGCAGCAGAACTGCAGTTCTATACTGTGGTTGACCCTGCAGTCATCCAGGAATCAAAGGTTCATCATTCCACAACCTCTCATGCTTCATCTTCCCAAAACACAGCTTTCATGAGTTCTGTGAATCCTTTCCAGGAATTGTTAAACCTAAGGAGGTCTTGGAAACCCCTGAAATTGCAGTTGGTTTCAGACATGAGTCTGGTCTTGTGCACTATTTCCTCTAACTTCAGAAACCCCAAAACAACAAATGGAAAATAGCAAGTTGGAAGAATACAAAGTAGAAAGAAGGAAGTTTTTGTGTTTTTTTTTTTTTAAGATTTTATTTATTTGTTCATGAGAGACACAGAAAGAGAGAGGCAAAGACACAGGCAGAGGGAGAAGCAGGCTCCATGTAGGGAGCCCGATGTGGGACTCGATCCCAGGTCCCCAAGATCATGCCCTGAGCCAAAGACAGACGCTCAACTGCTGAGCCACCCAGGCGACCCGAGGAGGAAGTTTAAAAAGAAAACTCGAAGAGATAAGATATTGCACCACAAAACAAGAATAGGACATTCTTAAAAGATGAGGTATCAGGGAAAAGAAAATTTTTAGAAATTACGAATATGTTAACAGAAACTAAAAACTCAATAGAAGCATTGAAAACACTGAAGGCGGGATCACTGGGTGGCGCAGCGGTTTGGCGCCTGCCTTTGGCCCAGGGCGCGGTCCTGGATATCCGGGATCGAATCCCACGTCAGGCTCCCGGTGCATGGAGCCTGCTTCTCCCTCTGCCTGTGTCTCTGCCTCTCTCTCTCTCACTGTGTGCCTATCATAAATAAATAAAAGTTAAAAAAAAAAGAAAACACTGAAGGCATTTCTCAGAAAGAAGAGCAAAAGATAAAGAAAGGTGCTAAAGAGTTGGATTTCCAAACAACTGTACAGTCCCGAAAAGTGTGTTAAAGAAAATATTTTATGATAAACATTTGCCTGAGCATTTTAAAGGAGAACTTTAGGAAAACAAGTGTAACCCACAAATAGAAAAAAGGAATGAGGTGCCTAGGTGGCTTAGTTGGTTAAGCATCTGCCTTTGGCTCAGGTCATGATCTCAAGGTTCTGGGATCAAGCCCTGCATCCAGCTCCCTGCTCAGCAGAGAGTCTGCTTCTCCTTCTCCCTCTGCCAACTTGTGCTCAGTCTGTCTCCATCAAATAGATAAATAAAATCTTTAAAAAAAAAAAAAAAAAAAAAGTAAAAAATAAATAAAATAAAAATAAATTAAAAAAAATTTTTTTAAAAAGGAAAAGGAACAAATAGGGGGGAGTCTAATAACAGAAGGACTGGTTAAATCGTGAAGTATCCTGTAACTATTAAAATTTAATGACAGGGACACCTGGGTGGCTCAGCTGTTGAGCATCTGCCTTCAGCCCAGGGCATGATCCCAGAGTTCCAGGATTGAGTCTCACATCGGGCTCCCTTGCATGGAGCCTGCTTCTCCCTCTGCCTGTGTCTCTGCCTCTCTGTGTGTGTCTCTCATGAATAAATAAATAAAATCTTTAAAAAAAAAAAAAACTTAATGACAAGAAGATATATGAAAGTGTATTGACTTAAAATTCATGTAACAAAAAAAGGCATTCAGATTCCAAGATAGTATGTTTAATGCGATCTTATTGTACAATATATTTTATCTATGGCTATGTACATTTAGTCATTTTTTAAAGAAAAAAGATACGAAGAACTAAATGTTTACCTTCAGGTGATAGGAATGTGAGTGTTATTTGTTTTCTGTATTTTCCAAATTTCCTCAATCAACAATTACTTTTGTAAATAGGAAGGGAAAGTGTTCCTTTAAAAGATATGGTGCGTGGGAGACATCGCCCTTTCCTTTCTTCTTATAGTTGTCTCCTGAAGTAAAGGATCCACATTATGGTTTTCAACCCCACTGCCTCTGCAATCCTCTAACCACCCTTCTCACACCTCCTAATTCTGCATCCTGTCAGCACTAATCTCATCTCCTTCCTCATCAAATTTTCCTCCTTTCATCCCATATATAAACAAGTAAAAACCCTCTAAAGGGACCCTGGTGTAATTCTTTTGTATTTCACTCAGTATGTCAAATAACAAGCATGAAATGAACACTTATTAAAGAAATAAATCAATGTTCGAGAAGAGGGAGACCTAATAGTGGGAGGGCTGGAGAGATGCAGAAAGCCTTCATGGGGGTGGTAAGATATAACTGGGTCTTGAAGAATGGCTAGAATTTGGGCAGCTCCCAGGAAGAGGAAGCAGGCCTGCCAGGAAGAGTCAAGAGCATGAAAGAAGAGATGGATCCAGCCATGTAGCTTCAGGAAACATACAGTAAATTTGCCTGGTTGGAGTGCAAGTTGAAGGTTGGAAAATCGTAAAGAGTATTTTTGGGGAGGTTGAGGCTACATGAAGAAGTATAGTGGTCAGGCTGAGCTTTTACTCAATGGTAGTGGCTCTGAAATTTCGGCAGGACATTTGTTAAAACAGCTTGCCCCACCACCACCCCATCCCAGAGTTTCTGTCTTAGTACATCTTGGGTTGGGCCCAAAATTTTGTAGTTCTAGTTTGTTCCCAGGTACGGCTGGATGCACATGAGAACCATCTAAAGAGCTTTTTTAAAAAGCCAGAGCCAGGGGCTCCTGGGTAGCTTACTCAGTTGGTGACTGACTCTTGATTTCAGCTCAGGTCATGATTTCAGAATCCTGAGATAGATCTCTGCATGTGAGCTCCATGTTCAGCAAGGAGTCTACTGGAGATTCTCTCTCTCTTCCTCTGCCCTTCCCCCTGCTCACACTTTCTCTCTCTGAAAAAAAAACAAATAAATCTTTAAAAACAAAACAGGGATCCCTGGGTGGCGCAGCGGTTTGGCGCCTGCCTTTGGCCCAGGGCGCGATCCTGGAGACCCGGGATCGAATCCCACGTCGGGCTCCCGGTGCATGGAGCCTGCTTCTCCCTCTGCCTGTGTCTCTGCCTCATTCTCTCTCTCTCTCTGTGACTATCACAAATAAATAAAAATTAAAAAAAAAAAAAAAAAAAAAACAAAGCCAGGGTCCTACCCCACAGAGATTTTCATTTCACTGATCTGAAGTAGGACCTGAGGAGCATCTGAGTGCTCCTCAGGTCCTCAAGCTCCACCTTGGGCTCTCTGCTCAGTGAGGAGCCTGTTTCTTCCTCTCCCTCTGCCTGTCACTCTGCCTTCTTGTGCTCTCTTTTTCTGTCAAATAAATAAATATTTTTTAAATAAAATTAAAAATTGGAAAGGAGATGTTAACATATTATTTATTAATTACACAAATAAAAAAAAAAAAAAAAAAATTACACAAATAATGCATCAATGTCAAAAAATGAGAAATTACAAAGAAAAAATCCACTTTATGTATATAAAATATATGTTTACAAAAATGGGATCATATTTACTAATATTTTTTCCACTTCCTAAAACATTATAAACAACTTCCACAACAATAAATGTAAGTAGAAAAAATAAATAAATAAATAAATGTAAGTAGAATTCGGGACGCCTGGGTGGCTCAGCGACTGAGTGTCTGCCTTTGGCTCAGGGCGTGATTCTGGAGTCCCAGGATTGATGTGGAGTCCTACATCGGGCTCCCTGCCTGGAACCTGCTTCTCCCTCTGCCTCTCTCTCTGTGTCTCTCATGAATAAAAAAATAAAATATTTTTTAAATGTAAGTATAATTCATAATTTATGATAGCTGCATACTACTGTATCTTAAGAATGTGCTATGATTTATTTAAGCAATAATAGAAAATATTTTAAGATTGTAGAAGGTGGGGATCCCTGGGTGGCTCAGCGGTTTAGCACCTGCCTTTGGCTCAGGGCGTGATCCTGGAGTCTCGGGATGGAGTCCTGCATCAGGTTCCCTGAATGGAGCCTGCTTCTCGCTCTGCCTGTGTCTCTGCCTCTCTCTCTCTCTCTCTGTGTGTCTCTCATGAATAAATAAATAAAATCTTAAAAAAAAAAAAAAAAAAAGATTGTAGAGGGTGACCATACCATATGGGATCAAAGACAAAGCACAGGACTTTAGTTCTATTCTTGCTTTGCCACTTGCTGAGTGAACTTGGACAAATCAATATTTATGCATGAAATTACAAACTCCTCAACTAGGGTATTTACAGTAAGAAACACAATATGAATAAAGAAATCATAGGACTTGTTGACTGGTTAAGCATGGGAACTACATAAAAATATTTTTAAAATATAAATTGGGATCCCTGGGTGGCGCAGCGGTTTGGCGCCTGCCTTTGGCCCAGGGCGCGATCCTGGAGATCCGGGATCGAATCCCACGTCAGGCTCCGGGTGCATGGAGCCTGCTTCTCCCTCTGCCTGTGTCTCTGCCTCTCTCTCTCTCTCACTGTGTGCCTATCATGAATAAATAAAAAAATTTAAAAAATAAAAATAAAATAAAATATAAATTGAGGGCACCTGGGTGGCTCAGTGGTTGAGCGTCTGCCTTCGGCTGGGGTCGTGGTCCCGGGGTCCCGGGATCGAGTTCCACATCGGGCTCCCTGCAGGAGCCTGCTTCTCTCTCTGCCTGTGTCTCTGCCTCTCTCTATCTCCGTCTCTCATGAATAAATAAATAAACTTTAAAAAAATAAAATAAAATATAAATTGCTAGTAAACAAAGAAACAACTTTGACTTTTTTTCTTTCTCTCTTCGAAAAGCCCAAGATCAAAATTAACATACTTTGAAAAGCAGAGAAGACCATGATAGGGATGTATATTCTTTCCTTCTCTGAAGTATAATGATACTTTTATTTTTTTTAAGATTTATTTATGGGGATCCCTGGGTGGCGCAGCGGTTTGGCGCCTGCCTTTGGCCCAGGGCGCCATCCTGGAGACCCGGGATCGAATCCCACGTCGGGCTCCCGGTGCATGGAGCCTGCTTCTCCCTCTGCCTGTGTCTCTGTGCCTCTCTCTCTCTCTCTGTGACTATAATAAATAAATAAAATAAAATAAATAAATAAATAAATAAATAAATAATAAAAAAAGATTTATTTATGATAGACAGAGAGAGAGAGGCAGAGGGAGAAGTAGGTTCCATGCAGGGAGCCCGACGTGGGACTCGATCCAGGTCTCCAGGATCACACCCTGGGCTGAAGGTGGCTCTAAACCACTGAGCCATCGGGCTGCCCTTAATGACACTCTCCTGAAGCTCTAGTAACAGTCTTACCTAATCTTTGAAGTCTGCTGTGATTTTTACCCTCTGATTTCCTGTTCACTTATAATCTAACACATGGCTCAGCCTTTAATTAGACTTTCATCCTTCCCCAATTATTGTTCTTGTCTCCCCAACTAGTCTGTAAACTCCCTGAGTACAGAGATGGCTTCCTCCACCATCACTTTCAATACTTACTTTCTGGGTAGAGCCTGAAGTAGTACAGGATACATACATATCTGTTAAGAACATTTGTTGATTTTCAGTTTTGCAATTCAGTAATCTGATCAGCAGACCACTCTAGTTACTGATGCATATTTTGTGTCTCCAAAGACAAATCTCTAGGAATCCTTAAATTTACAAATATGTCAAAGACAGCCATTTCAATTTAGACAGTTTCTAAATAATTTAGCATTTAAGGTTTTCCCCCTTCCATTGGCTCTAGAAATCTAAGCTCTCCAAAGCCTCTCTTTTCCTATTTTTCACCAAATGACAGCTGCAATGACTTCCAGAGTTCATGTCAGTACACAAATCATACTACCATGGAAATCTGCAGTTCAGTGTATTTGGTGAGCTCATTACACAATAAAACTTGAGGTCAGAGATTAAATTCTATTTCCCAGCAAACAAAAATTGGTCTGACAATATGCAACCAACCAGCTTTTCAATAAAATACTCACACATGGCAAATTTTCTTCTAAGGCAGTCAAAACATTTTTTATCTTATTAATGTTTGATTACAAAAGCAACAAAACTCATAATTTATTTTTCCCTAGAAATTATACAGATAAGCAGTGATTACTTTTTCTTTCCTAGTTTATATTAACTAGAACTCTTAAATATGAAATCTATCCACCTGCTCAGACTGTCTTATATTCTCAATATTGGCAATTTTTCAAATGTAATTCTTTAGAGAGAGAAAAGATAAATCACTTGCAGTCTTTTTTCCTTCCTTTCTTCCTTCTTCTTCCCTCCTTCTTCCTTCCTTCTTTCTCTTTCTTTCAGTAAATGTTTAATGGCTCCTATGTACCTTTACTGTGCCAGGCAGTGTACAAACAGTAGTGACCATAACAGTCTAATCATGGAGATAGACAGAAACCAGAGATTGTAAACTGGCAGCTCTCAGATCTATTGTGACCATTAATGAATTTGGTTGGCCCATACAATGTCTTTTTTTTTTAATTAATTAATTTATTTATTGTAAATAATCCCTACCACCAATGTGGGACTCAAACTCACAACCCCAAGATCAAGAGTCGCATGCTCTTTCCAACTGAGCCAACCAGGTGTCCCACAATGCCTTTTTTTTAATTGAATTATTTCCTTGCATTTTAAAACCAAGACATCTCCTATTTAAAAAAAAAAAAACAAGATTTTGCATTATATGAAAAATTGGAAAATTCAGTAGCACTGAACCCCTCACTCCCTCAAAAGAACAACTACCAGATCCAATGGGAAATGCCATGGTCAGAGACATGGAGTTCTTCCCAGTCCACACATGATCTTCCCAACTCAGCACTGAGTTTGCAACTGCTGCATTGAACAGCCACAGAAATAATCAATGAATGGTTACTGATGGCAGCAAATGCTACAAAGGGAAACACACAGCTTGAGAGAATTTAAGAGAGGAAACTAATTTAGACTGAGGGCCAAGAATGATCTCTTTGAGGACATGACATTTAGTATTGACACTCATCTTTTATGAAGTATTTATCCAAGTAATGATAAGTACCATTTATTGAGAGTATTGGTGACAGGCACCTTATTTAATTCTCACCAAAACAATTCTTCATCATCCCCATTTTGCTCATGAGACAACTGAAATGAGGCATCTGGGTGGCTCAGTGGTTGAGCATCTGCCTTCAGCTCAGGGCGTGATCCCAGGGTCCTGAGATCGAGTCCCGCATTGGGCTCCCTGTGAGGAGCCTGCTTCTCCT
The DNA here is from genome assembly GCF_048164855.1 of Canis lupus baileyi. Classification (NCBI taxonomy): domain Eukaryota; kingdom Metazoa; phylum Chordata; class Mammalia; order Carnivora; family Canidae; genus Canis; species Canis lupus. The sequence continues at coordinate 10,013,922 of NC_132842.1, read as the reverse complement.
TCTGCCTATGTCTCTGCCTCCCTCTGTGTGTCTCTCATGAATAAACAAATAAAATCTTTTTAAAAAGAAAGAAACACCTAAGATTTAGAAAAAAGTGAGGTTTAAGAAGGTCCAACAATGAATCCAAATATACAGAACCAGAAGTAGAAAACCTGAAGTCAGAACCAAATCCTGATGGATTCCAAATTATGTGCTTATTCCAGTAAAAACAATCTAGCATGAGTTTCCTAGAAAACAAAACATCCCCTACTGAAGATGACTTTATGGTAAAAAAATCAGAAACCACATCAAGAAATAAACCACTATGAGGAAAAGTCAGCAGACAGGACGAAGGTTATCATTTATACGCAAGAACTGGTTTTAGTAAAACAATTTAAAAGAGAGTTTAGGGGCGCCTGGATGGCTCAGTTGGTTAAGCACCTGACTCTTCCTATCAGCTCAGGTCTTGATCTCAGGGTCATGAGTTCAAGCCCCATGTTTGGCTCCACATTGGATGTGGAGCCTACTTACAAAAAAATATAGGGACACCTGGATGGTGCAGTTGGTTGGGCATCTGATTCTTGGTTTCACCTCAGGTCATGATCTCTGGGTCATGGAATCAAGCCCTGAGTCAGGCTCCGTGCTCAGTGAGGAATTTGCTTGTCTCTTTCCCTCCCTCTCTCTAAAATAAAGAAAGAAACAAAATATTTAAATATATATAGATAAATAAATAAAAATAAAAGAGAGTTATGGAGAGGTGGGGGGGCATGGGTGAAACAGGTGATGGGGAATAAGGAGTGCACTTGTCAAGATGATCACAGAGCATTGCATGGAAGTGTTGAAGTGCACCATACTGTGCACCTGAAACTAATATTACCCTATATGTTAACCAACTGGAATTAAAATTTATAAACAAATAAATAAATAAGAGTTGAAAATAAGTATGTTCAAAAATATTTGAAGAAGTAGTGCAGGGGAAGAAAATTCTTTCTTTCCCCATAACAGGTTCTCCCACTGGGGACCCTGTAAATTGGACTGATGAAAGGGATTAACAAGAGAAAAGAAAATGTATTTTTTAAGATTTTATTTATTTATTTATTTATTTATTTATTTATTTATTTGAGAGAGTGTGAATGAGAGAGAGAGAGGGAGGGAAGAAGCATGAGCCGGAGAAGGGGTAGAGGGAGAAGCAGACTCCGCACTGAGCAGGGAGCCCTATGCGGGACTTGATCCCAGGACCCTGAGATCACAAGCTGAGCCGAAGGCAGATGCTTAGCCAACTGAGCCACCCAGGCCCCCTGCAAATAAATGTATTCAATGTAAGTTTTCTATGACATAGGAGCCTTCCTCAAGAAATGAAGATCTGAAGAAGATATGAGAATTTTTATACTAAGTTTTATACTTTGCACTCACTAGACTGAAAAGTCGTGGGAGAACGTGATAGGACAAAAGGATGTAAGCTAAGGGCAGTAAACTGGGAGAAACTTAACAAAGACTATTCTTTCAAATTCCTCTAAGGTCTTCAGAGGTGAGGTTGCTCCTTTCCCCAGGGAAGACAGAGCACCTGCCCTTCTTGTACCTGAATCTCATCACCTGGTTCAGGGGAGACGCAGAAGATCTGAGAATTCTTCCTGCATCTGCCAATTCAAACTCATTTATCTTAAAATACTCAATAAGTGAAGGTGCTGTGCTTAGGGGTAGCACATCTTGGACTCTGTTACTGGGAATTAGTGCAGAATGAAGGGAGGGGAACTATTGGAACTGTATCATCCCTTCTTCTCACACTGATATCATTGGATTCTATATATGGTGGCACAAATCTTAATGTATCATCTCAGGTGATTAAGAAATATAACTTTCTTTATTTTCTATACTTTAACTTAATTTTCATTTTGATCCCTCATTCTACTACTCTGACAGGCAATATCAACTTTTCAGAATTTCATATCCCCTTCCCCGTTGTGTCAAGGTGCCAGGGAAATTTCTACCAAAGCATTAGAGAAGTGAGTGATTCCTCAGAAACCAAATAACAGTTTTTTAAATCTCGCATTTGCTCAATAAATACTTGATCTACTGCTTCTGGAAAAATACAAAAGTATTTATAGAATAAGTTTTTATCTGTAACCCATTCCATTCTTAAAATGATTTGACATAATCATAAAAAAAAAAAAGAGAATGAGATTGGGGAGCCTGGATGGCTCAGTCAGAGAAGTGTCTGCCTTCTGGACATGATGTCAGGGTTCTGGGATTGAGCCCCACATTGGGTGGCTCCCGGCTCCATGAGGAGTCTACTTCTCCCTCTGTCTCTGCCCTTCCCCCTGCTTGTGCTCTCTCTATCAAATAAATATATAAAATCTTAAAAAAAAAAAAAAGAAAAAAGAAAGAAAAGAATGAGATCTTGCCATTTGCAACAACAATGGATGGACCTAGAGTATATTATACCAAGCGAAATAAGTCAAAGAAAGACAAATACCATATGACTTCACTTATATGTGGAATCCAAAAAATAAAACAAATGAATGAACAAACAAACAAAGCAGAAATAGACCCATAAATACAGAGCACAAACTAGTGGTTGCCAGAAGGGAACAGGTGAAGGGATGGGCAAAATCAGCAAAGGGCAGTGGGAGATACAGGCTTCCATTATGGAGTGAATAAGTCACGAGGATCAAAGCTACATCGTAGGGAATCTAGTCAATGATACTCTAGTAGTGCTGTATGGTGACAGATGGGAGCTACATTTCTGAGCACAGCATAACATTTGGAGTGATCAAATCACTATGTTGTATATTGAAATTAATGTTACATTGTGTGTCAAGTATACTTCACTATAACATCAATAAATAAATACATATATACATAAAAACATAAATAAATACATAATAAAGTACAAATTGAAGCATGTTAAAGAATAAACGATTTTTTTTTTGAGATTTAATTTATGTATTCACGAGAGACACAGAGACACAGGCATAAGGAGAAGCAGGCTCCCTGTGGGGAGCCTGATACGGGACTCGGTCCCAGGACCCCGGGATCATGCCCTGAGCTGGAGGCAGATGATCCACCACTAAACCACCAAGAGTAAATGATTTTAATGATAAAGTTTTAAGTTATGAAGAAAGGGAATATGAATCAAGAGAAAAGAAGGAAGAAAATGTTTCTAAGAATTGAGAACATTTTGTTCTTAGCGTCCAAATAGCCAAGGCAAGGAAGAAAACTGGCAGTCTATAGTTTACCTTATCAGAAAAGAAAAAATGCATTATTCTTTAATGGACATTTTACTTATCAATTAAGTTGAGTATCTTTGAAACAATAATATTTAAACAATGAGAGACTAGCAGCTTAATGGTGAGCAGAATGAGATAGGAGAGACACTGAAGTTGAAACAGTCAGATAAAGTTCTTCAATAAATAAATAAATAAATAAATAAATAAAGTTCTTCGAGATTCATGAGAAATGAAAAGAAAATCTGATGTATTTGTTTGTTTCTCTAAAGTGATTTTGAGGAGTGTGGGAAAAATTTGTATGTGGTAAATCATTTTATTCCCACTTACAGCTATTACAGAAATTGGAGACTTCAAGACCAGATCTATATTTAAGGATGAATAACACTGCCATTTAGTAAATTATTACTGCTATTAATCCAAATCAACTGAAATTGTTCCTTAAAAGTTGGAGCTAACCGAAGTCAAATCAGAGATAGTATAAAAGCATTAACAAAATTAAAAGGCAAATTTGGTCAGTAAGTAAAATCAGATCAAACAAGCAATTTTCAAGGCTCAGAAGTGAATTACTGACCTGGTATAAACCTAGCTCAAGAAACGAATGACATAGGGAATTTAATGGTTGAACCAGAACTAGCCCCATCATGCCTAGCCATGCTAACTGTAAGGATGATGAGGTGCTTTTTGAAAAAAAAAAAAAAAAAAAGCGGGGAGGAGAGAGAGAGAATTGAGAATTCAGTTAAAAACTGCTCTCCTGTGATCATCTTATAGGAAAAAAAATGCCTATTTACTGAACAAAGTACATCCAAGAATACCCATCACTTCGGTGACAAGAAAAATCATGATAATAATAATTAAATTGTGTGCTTGTGGAATTTCAGAGAAAGCCCATGGAGAAAGCACAATTAAATCAGCCTTACTCTTGTTCTAACATTACCCGCCCCAGTAGGTTTAAACACTATAAGCCCTTTGGGAGTCACATCAACTGCTCAGGTCCACGGGATGGCTCAAGTGCCTTGTTACTATGATGGATAAATGGCACCCTTCTGACCTGAAAGAGTTAATATGATGCCCCCACCACCATGTATTACTAGGGAGATCCCTAAGATATTACCTGGTCCTAGTAAGAAAAGAACCCATTTGTTCCCAAAGTTTTCTACTCATAAAACCCAGCAAAGACCCCTTTTTCTTTCTACATCCAACCCCCATGCCTGCCTACCCTAAAAACCATATTCTGTAAACCAAATTTTCAAACTGTAAGACTGGCTTTTCTCATGAGGCAAAGAAAAAAAACCTCTGTGATTAATGCTCTGCTAAAAGCATAGAATGTAAAATGGGAAGATTATTTATGGTTCTTCTCTTTAGGAGCTAATAGAGTCAGACGTTAGCCTAAAAGGTTGGAAATCCTACAGTGGGATTTTTTTTTCAACAGATAAAAGTGGCTTCTGGAAAGCAGCATAAATACTGTCTGCAGTAAGCCATAAGCACTAATAATTTTGCTATAAGTGCTCAGTCAAAGGGAGATGAACATTTTAAATGTTATTAAAAAATGGACAGCATATTATCTTGAAAGCCACAGTGAAATACTAACCTAAGTGACAAGCATGGCTTTCTGTGCCATGTTTTAAGATGGACGGTGGTTGGAGGGATTTACCAGAGCACTCTTCCACATAGTCAAATCACATTCAGTGGCTCAAAATGTAATATGGATTGAATTTTCAATTTCTAGTTATATTTTCCCCAAGGCTGTTACATTTTTTTTCTCCTAAACTGTTCATTCTTCTTTGGTTAATTCTGTTTGAAAGACCTGCTTTGCTGATTATCCAAGATAGACAAGAGAACATAAAGCTTGATTTCACTACCTTCGACATTGTTAAAACTTAATTTGGCAGAGAGAGGTTTGGTCATTTTGTTTGTTTGTATTTTTCTAGCAGGGTATTTCCAGTGAAAAGCTTTTGGCATTTTTGTTCCCTTTTTACTTTTTTAAGGTCTTTTTTTTTAAAGATTTATTTATTTATGAGAGAGAGAGAGAGGCAGAGACACAGGAGGAGGGAGAAGCACGCTCCATGCCGGGAGCCCGACGCGGGACTCGATCCCGGGTCTCCAGGATCACGCCCTAGGCCAAAGGCAGGCACTAAACCGCTGAGCCACCCAGGGATCCCCGTATTTTTTAAAGTTACTCTACTCCTAGTGATATGGGGCTTGAACTCACAACACCAAGATCAAGAGTCATATGCTCTATCACTAAGATAGCTGGGCACATCTTGTTCCCTTTATTGAAAATCAGGAGTGTTAGGGAACCTGAGTGGTACAGTGGTTGAACATCCAACTCCTCACTTCAGCGTGGGTCATGACCTCAGGGCCATGGGATTGAATGCCATGTTAGGCTCCATGCTCGGTGGACAGTCTGAGATTCTCTCTTTTCTCTCCATCTCCCTCTGTGCCCCCATCTCCTCTCAAATAAATAAATAAATCTTTAAAAAATAAAAATAAAAATCACGAGTACTAAAAGTTTACTTTTTGGGGCAGCCCGTGTGGCTCAGTGGTTTAGCGCCGCCTTCAGTCCAGGGCCTGATCCTGGAGACCTGGGATCGAGTCCCACGTTGGGCTCCCGGCATGGAGCCTGCTTCTCCCTCTGCCTGTGTCTCTGCCTCTCTCTCTCTCTCTCTCTGTGTGTCTCTCATGAATAAATAAATAAATAATCTTTAAAAAATAAATAAATAAAAATAAAAATAAAATTTTACTTTTTTTTTAGTGGTGTTCTTTAATAAAGTTGATTTAGGGGAACCCTGGGTGGCTCAGCGGTTTGGTGCTTTGGCCCAGGGCGCGATCCTGGAGTCCCGGGATCCAGTCCCGCTTAGGGCTCGGCATGGAGCCTGCTTCTTCTTTTTATTTTATTTTATTTTATTTTTAAGATTTTATTTATTTATTCATTAGAATACACAGAGAGGAGAAAGAAAGAGAGGCGGAGAGAGAAGCAGGCTCCTCCATGCAGGGAGCCCAACTTGGGATTCAATCTCGGGACTCCAGGATCATGCCCTGGGCGGAAGGCAGGCGCTGAACCGCTGAGCCACCCAGGCTGCCCATGGAGCCTGCTTCTCCCTCCTCCTGTGTCTCTGCCTCTCTCTCTCTCTGTCTATCATGAATAAATAAATAAATCTTTAAAAAAATTAAAAAGTTGATTTAATGAGTTACTAGAAATAAAGAAATAACAATTTGGAAATTAAAAGGCTTGAAGATTGCCTCTTTATAGTAAAAGAGATTTCCACAAAACAGATGTGTGGGTTGTCAGTAAGTCAACAATTCCTTACTGGTCTAATTTTGGGGGTGATTAAAACAATTATATGCACAGAAATAGTACTGTTACCAGATGATTCCGTGGTTGATTTTGATCAAGGTAACCAATGAGTAACAGCATCTTGGTGGGATGAACAGCTCCAGAGGAATCCTACTTCCACGTGGATGGAAAAGTCTAGATATGGGTTGATATTAGAGGGGTATTCTGGATCAGACTTCCTCCTTCCTCAGTATGTTCAGAATGGTGTGCAAACGTGTGTCATGAAAGCAGTTCATGAATCTACAGTGTTCGAATTTTTTTTTTTTTTTGCTAAGATTTTTATTAAAAGAGAGCATGTGTGCCAGTGGGGGGAAGGGCAGAAGAGAAGGAGAGAGAGAATCTCAGGCAGACTCTGCACTGAGTGCTGAGCCACTCCCAACATTCAATCCAATGACCCTGAGATCATGACCTGAGCCAAAACCAAGAGTTAGATCCTTAAACTACTGAGCCACTCAGGTGCCCCTGCAGCAGTCAATTTCTTAACAGAAGAAAAAAAAATCTGAAGTAAATAAGGCATAGATAAGTCGATAGTTATAGACCTAAGTCAACCCAGTTTCAACAGGAAACAGATAACACAGTGAAACAAGATAATTAAACATTATTAAATGAAGAGACTACTTATAAAGGTGTTGTATTACTTTGCTAGGGCTTCCATTACAAAATACCACAGATTGGGTGGCTTAAACAACTGGAATTTCATTGTCACTCAGTTCTGGGACTCAAGTCCCAAATCAAGGTGTTGGCAGGTTGATTTCTTCTGAGGGCTGTGAGGGAAGGGTCTCTCTCCTTGGCTTGTCAGTGGCCCTCTTCTTACTGTGCCTTTGTGATGTCTTCCCTCTGTGTCTGTGTCCAAATTTCTCCTTTTGAGAAGAACAACAGTCATAATGAACGAGGGGCCCACCCTACTGACCTCACTTTAATATGATCCCCTCTATAAAGATTCCATGAATGGTGGGGGGAAGGAGAGAACATAACTGAACCCATAACAACTGTAGATAGCATTTGAGGAAACCATAAGAGATAACACAGTATCCTAATAGCACCAGGGAGCTGTTTCTGCTGTAGGTAGGAAGAGCTCCTCAGAACCCAGAAAGGGCACAGCCATGGGAAGACCGCTGTCGTACAGGAACCAGGGCTTTCAGTAAAAGGATTCAGCCCACAAGATGCAACCCGGCAGGACTGGAGCCCGAATGTAGAAGGGATAAATGCCCTGATTTACTCACCTCCTCCCCTTCCATCTCCTCTTCTTGGTTCCTCCCATAGGTCTTCCCCTGGGCCAACTGGAAACCAAAGAGCAAGGCAGTAGGTCAGTCCACATGAGCCGGCCTCTCGGGGCACTTTGCAGGGTGCAAAAGGGTAAAGAAAGAATCTGGAGATAACCAGAAGATATCCAATGTATTGCCTATTAAAATCCATAAAACAGTTAGTGGATTTTTTTTTTTTTTAATTTATGATAGTCACACAGAGAGAGAGAGGCAGAGACATAGGCAGAGGGAGAAGCAGGCTCCATGCACCGGGAGCCTGACATGGGATTCGATCCCGGGTCTCCAGGATCGCGCCCTGGGCCAAAGGCAGGCACTAAACCGCTGCACCACCCAGGAATCCCCAGTTAGTGGAATTTTTTTTTTTTTTTTTTTTTTTTTTATTTTATGATAGTCACAGAGAGAGAGAGAGAAAGGCAGAGACATAGGCAGAGGGAGAAGCAGGCTCCATGCACCGGGAGCCCGACGTGGGATTCGATCCCGGGTCTCCAGGATCGCGCCCTGGGCCAAAGGCAGGCGCCAAACCGCTGCGCCACCCAGGGATCCCCAGTTAGTGGATTTTTAAGAGTTCCTTATATTTCTATTTTTCTCTATATATTTTAAATAATTCACAGTAAACATTTTAAGAGAAATTTACAGTTTATGTGTTATGTGGGGGAAAAATACACACAGTATAACCACTATACAGGTTTTGAAGGATATACTCAAAAATACAACATAATCCCTGGGTGGCTCAGCAGTTCAGAGCCTGCCTTCGGCCCAGAGTGTGATCCTGGAGTCCTGGGATCGAGTCCCACATCAGGCTCCCTGCATGGAGACTGCTTCTCCCTCTGCTTGTGTCTCTGCCTCTCTCTCTCTGTTTCTCGTGAATAAATAAATAAAATCTTTAAAAAAAAAATACAACAATCTGAGACGCCTGGGTGTCTCAGCAGTTGATCATCTGCCTTTGGTTCAGGGCATGATCCTGGAGTCCAGGGATTGAGTCCCATATCAGGCTCCTTGCACGGAGCCTGCTTCTCCTCCCTCTGCCTATGTCTCTGCCTCTCTCTGTGTCTCTCATGAATAAATAAATTAAATCTTTTAAAAATTAAAAAATATAATAAAAAAATAAATAAATAAATATATAAAACAATATTTATCTCCTGGTTGAGGGTTAAGGAAAGTTTTTATTTTCTTTTTTTTTTTTTCTTACTTTGCTACTAAGAAATTTTTTAGGGGCCCTTGGCTGACTCAGTCAGTAGAACATGCGACTCTTGATCTTGGGTGGTGAGTTCAAGTTCCATGTTGTCCGTAGAGTTTACTTAAAAAAAGAAAGAAGTTTTTTTTTTAAGATTTTCTTTATTTATTCATGAGAGACACACAGAGAGAAAGGCAGAGACACAGGCAGAGGGAGAAGCAGGCTCCACACAGGGAGCCCAACCCGGGACTCGATCCCAGGACCCCGGGATCATGCCCTGGGCCAAGAGGGTGCTAAACCACTGAGCCACCCGGGCTGCCCATCTTCAGCGTTCTAGAAGGGACCCTGATGTAAGTTATTTTAAACCCTAGGTGTCAGAAGCCTGACCTCACCAGCAATCAACAATCTTTGCTTAGGGCTCTGTCAAGAATGTGTGTGAAAATTTTGCATATGGATCCTCAAAACAAAACAAAACAAAACAAAAAAACACCCCTTTCCTATGGAGTGCCGAACACACTCAGGCCTCCTTTGATGGGAACATGAACAAAGACATCAGTTCTCTGGAGTCACCATGGTAAGATTTTCTACATGACTTCTGCAACGTCGTAGTAGGATCTCTGTTTTGATATTGCTGAACAGATGCAAAGTTTTAACTTCGATAGAAAGGTTATAGCATACATTCCATATGCCTTTATAAGTTCTATGACATGGTAAATAAAGTAAAAAACCTGCATCTACACATATGCTATAAAAGTCTCATATCACTTTTCATCAGCAGAGTAGGAGTTACGTACCAAGCATGTGCAAACATGTAATATTAGATCTTTCCAGCTTAAAAAAAAAAAAAAAGTAAGCTTTTTCTCAAACTAACAATGATTGTATTCCTCAGAGAGCTGTGAATATGTAAAGTTTGAAGTTTTTATGTCCAACTGTTCTTAAAGTTATTTGAGGGCAGAAAAAGGTCACCAGGATTTTTAAAAATCATTTTATACAAAAACAGCTGAACTGGCCTCCTCTGACATCCCCCGACTATGAAATGGAAAGAAACCTTCCTTGCTTAAACCTGAACAGCATGGCACCACTTCAGAAAGAGAGCAAGAATATTTTTACATTGGAATGCTTTCTCAGATTTGATCATTGGCTGTTATCTATTAAAGCTGTTTTCACTCTAAAGAATGTGACTTCTCGTGATAAATAAAACTGATTAAGAAAATTTTTTTCTGAAATTTGGATTATACTAAGTAAGAGAGAAAACAGAAATTCAAAACATCATGACTTAATTAGTACATTTACTTTTCCTACCAGTCTATATGTATATATAGAAACTCAGAGTGAAATGCAGAGAAAGAAGCTAAAAGACTATTTCTAAAGCCCAATTAAGGTTCAAAGTATTCCAATGCATATTAAAGTTAATCTTTTATTCTTCACCAAAATATTTAGTATGGCTTTGAGTAGAGACCTCCTTCTAAGGTATTTAAGCCTTTATAATGGTTTGGCTGTGCATTGTTACCACACTCTCACAAACAAAATGATCTGAAACATGGTATACTTACTTATTCTTTTTCTTTTTTAAGATTTTATTTATTTATTCATGAGAGACACAGAGAGAGAGAGAGGCAGAGACACAGGCAGAGGGAGAAGCAGGCTCCCTGCATGGAGCCTGAGGTGGGACTCGATCCAGGGTCTCCAGGATCACGCCCTGGGCTGAAGGCAGTGCTAAACCGCTGAGCCACTCCGGCTGCCCTCATTCCTTTTTTATTTTATTGTTGTTGTTTCACTTATTTAAATATTAATTAGTTTACTTATTTTTAGAGAGAAAAAGAGAGAGCACGAGCTGGGGGAGGGGGACAGGGAGAGTCTCAAGCCGACTCCACCCTGAGCCCAGAGCCTACTCGGGACTCATCCCAAGACACTGAGATCATGACCCAAGCTAAAACCAAGAGTTAGATGCTTAACCAAATGAGTCATCCAGGTGCCCAAGTTTTTGGTTTTTTTGTTTTTGTTTTTTTAATATTTTATTTATTTATTCATGAGAGATACAGAGAAAGAGAGAGAGAGAGGCAGAGATACAGGCAGAGGGAGAAGCAGGCTCCATGCAGGGAGCCCGACACAGGACTGGATCTCGGGTCTCCAGGATCGCGCCCTGGGCCGAAGGTGGCGCTAAACTGCTGAGCCACCCGGGCTGCCCCCAAGTTTTTATTTAAGTAATCTCCACATGAGGGGTGCCTAGTTGGAGTCGGTTAAGCATCTGACTTAGGCTCAGATCATGATCTCTGGGTCCTGGGATGCGCCCCAGATTGGGCTCCTTGCTCAGCAGAGTCTGCTTGTCCCTCTCCCTCTGCTGCCCACCTCCCCTTGCTCATGCTCTATCTCTCTCAAGTAAATAAAATCATTAAAAAAAAGTCACATGTTCTTCCAACTGAGCCAGTCAGATGCCCCTATACTTGCTTATTTTAAGTGATGAATCTCTCAGACAATATGCAGATGTCCACCAGTATAGGGAAATCCATATATTGATGTAGATAGATATGCAATATATTATTGAAAGTTGCGGTAAGGGGGAATTGGAATAATGTCTTTTAGTTATTTTCCAATAAAATTTAAAGGGGGAGTACTTAAAAAATGGTTAAAATGGTAAATTTTATGTTATGCATATTTTACCACAATAAAAAATTTCCCCCAAAAATTACGTTTATAAAACCTAAATACATATAATTTTTATTTGCCAACCATATTTTAACAAAGCTAGGGGAAATTTTTTGTTTAAGATTTTATTTATTTATTCATGAGAGATGCAGAGAATGAGGCAGAGACACAGGCAGAGGGAGAAGCAAACTCCCTGCAGGGAGCCCAATATGGGACTCAATCCCAGGACCCCAGGATCACGCCCTAAGCCAAAGGCAGATGCTCAAGCACTGAGCCACCCAGATGTCCCACTGGGAAAAAATTTTCCTGGGGGAAAGTACCAGGAAAATAGGAGACAAAGATTCACATACATTGAAGGAGTTCTGAAAGTGCCTTGAATAAATAATGCAATTGAAGCAAGTTCTTTGATTATAATATGGTGAATCTGTATGCCTGACGCTCAGCAATAATATAACAAACCTGAAATGGTCACAGAGTGTAGAAAAGAAATCAGGCCACACATCAGATTTCATACAAATGAAGTGTGATTATCGTCACTTAAAGAGCAAACATAATACTCTATAATTCTTAATTTCAAGAAATTTGAGACAGGGACTACTGGGTGGCTCAGCAGTTGAGCACCTGCTTTCGGCCGAGGGCGTGCTCCTGGAGTCCAGGGATCGAGTCCCGCATCAGGCCCCCTGCATGGAGCCTGCTTCTCCCCCTGTCTGTCACAAATAAATAAATAAAATCTAAAAAGAAAAAAAGGGAAAAAAGAAATTTGAGACATATCTATGCCCTAGGAGCATTAAATTTTTAAAAAGGAAGGGACCATTTTTTACTAATAAAGAATACTGATCCTAGGCAAGAATAAAGGATTTTCCCCAGGTCACATATGCTACCCCAGACTGTGGGTATCAATCACTGAGTCAACAAATTTGTATTTAGTGCCCATTATGTGCCAGGCATTGTGAGTTGTCGGGACTATGAAAGTGACTAGGATGCTTGGACCCCATGGGAGTGCCTGTCAAGCAATGTAGTCAGATGACCCATAGTCCAGTGTGATGAGGACAACAGCACAAGAGACTGAGACTGATTATCCCTGTCTCAAAGTTTCGTTAGGAGAAAGAGTAGGAAAGAATTTGTAAAAGAGGTTACCCTTTAACCAGATCCCTATTTAATAAGTTAGCCAAGAAGGAAAAGGAGGTGTCAGATGGTAAGAAGTTCAGTGTAGCTGCCGCACTCAAGGATAGGGCACCTGGGAGCGTGTGGGAGGAAGGGAAAACCATGAAGCACTCAGGCACATAGGATTCCAGATGTCTAATGACCTTGTGCTAAATCACTCAGATTTTATTCTGGGAGCCACAAACGTAAGGCTTGATCAAGTTGGGGATGGGGTTTGCATTTAAAAAGATAATTCTCACCCACAGTGGGCTGGAGGATGGATTATAAAAGAAGAAACTGGAGCCTGGGAGGCCCATCACAGAGGTACAGCTGTGGCCAAATTGTTTCTTTTGTTTCCTTTTTCCAGCTAAGGAATTTGGGTTATGTTTTTTTCACACTCCAGTACAGTGGAGTGGAGATCTCAGACTGTGACAACTTTTGTTGCTCTTCAACCTTGACCAGTCACTGGCTTCTCTTGAAGCTTATACCACCACTCTGTCCTCCTGGAGGACAGAACATTTCTTTCATTTTCCCTCAGATATATCAATATTTACTCCTGTCTCCACCCTGGGCACTGCTAGTGTGTTTACAATAGTATACAAATGGCAACAAAGAAAAATGGGTTTGCATCCAAATGTATACATCTGGCAGGTGAAGCTGGAAGCCACAGAAAGAATCAAATCACTCAGGGAAACATACAAAGCAAGAAAGAAAAAAGCTTAAAGGGTGGAAAGAGGATATGAAACCAACAAAAAAAACTAATGAGGAGCATAGCAAGATAACCAAGGCCCCTGGGGCACCTGGGTGGCTCAGTCCGTTGAGCATCCAACTCTTGATTTTGGCTCAGGTCATGATCTCAGGATCTTAGGATACGGGGATCTAGCACTAGTTAGGCTCCTTGCCTAGTGGAAAGTCTGCTGCAGATTCTCTCCCTCTCCCTCCCCCTACTCTTGCCCAGTCTCTCTAATATAAATAAGTAAGTCTTTTTTATTTTTTTTAATTTTTTTTTAATTTTTATTTATTTATGATAGTCACAGAGAGAGAGAGAGGCAGAGACACAGGCAGAGGGAGAAGCAGGCTCCATGCACCGGGAGCCTGATGTGGGATTCGATCCCGGGTCTCCAGGATCGCGCCCTGGGCCAAAGGCAGGCGCCAAACCGCTGCGCCACCCAGGGATCCCATCTTTTTTATTTTTTAAAAAAGATTGTATTTATTTATGAGAGACACATTGAGAGAGGCAGAGACATAGGCAGAGGGAGAAGCAGGCTCCATGCAGGAAGCCCGATGTGGGACTCGATCCCAGGACCCCGGGATCATACCCTAAGCCAAAGGCAGATGCTTAACCGCTGAGCCACCCAGGTATCCCAATAAATCTTTGTTAAAATTTTTAAAAAGGGACGCCTGGGTGGCTCAGCAGCTAAGCATCTGCCTTCAGCCCAGGGCATGATCCTGGAGCCTTGGGATCAAGTCCCATATCAGGCTCCCTGCATAGAGCCTGCTTCTCCTTCTGCCTGTGTCTCTGCCTCTTGATCTGTGTCTCTCATGAATAAATAAATAAAATATATTTTTTAAAAGTTTAAAAAAAGATAACCAAGGCCCACATAAACCACAAGGATAGTCGCAGTTGTGAAAGCTCCTAAAGCTATGCCAAACAGATACTGTATGCAATACAGTTACTTGTATGTAACCCGAAATTCAGTTGTCTTGGGGCACCTGAGTGGCTCAGCCAGGTCATGATCTCGGGGTCCTGGTATCAAGTCCCGCATTGAGCTCCCTACTCAGTAGGAAGTCTGCTTCACCCTCTGCGCCTGCTCTCTCTCTCTCTCTCTCTCTCTCTCTCTCTTTCTCACTTACTCTCTCTTTCATATGTGCTCTCTAATAAATAAATAAAATATTCAAAAACAAAAACAAAATTCAATTGCCTGTCTCCAAGTCCTTAGGTCATCTAGGGTCCACACGCACTTCAAGGTTAGGATTAGCCTGTGGAAGTGAAAACTGGTGCATCTGTCTGGAGGGTAATTTGACAATAGCTATACTTGAAAAGTTGCTAAGAGAGTAAATCTTTTTAAAAGATTTTACTTATTTATTTATTTATTTATTAAAGAAAGAGAGAAACAACAGTGGGGAGGAGCAGAGGGAAAGAGAAAGAATCTCAAGCAGACTCCATTCTGAGTGCAGAGCCTGACACAGAGCTGGATCTCATGACCCTGAGACGGTGACCTGTGCCAAAACCAAGGGTCGTACACTCTGACTGAGCTACCCAGGCACCCCAAGAGAGTAAATCTTAAAAGTTCTCATAGAAGCTACCTAGCTGGTTTGGTGGCTTGAGTGTCCAACTCTTGATTTCAGTTCAGGTCATGATCTTAGGGTCATGAGATCAAGGCTCCTCAGCATGGAGTCTGCTTGAGACTCTCTCTCTCTCTCTCTCTCTCCCTCTTCTTCTGCCCCTCCCCCAGGTCTCTCTCTTTCTTGCTCTCAAATAAAAGAGTTTTCATAGGGAACAAAATGGTGGTTACCAGAGGGGAGGTGGGGGGGATGGGTGAAAAGGGGGAAGGGGATTAAGAGTACATTTATCATGATAAGCACTTAATAATATATTGTTGAATTGTTGAATCACTATATTGTATGCCTGAAACTAGTATAATGCTGCATGTTAATTATAGTGGGATTTTTAAAAAGTTTTTAAAGATTTTATTTATTTTTTTCATGAGAGGCACAGAGAAAGAGAGGCAGAGACACAGGCAGAGGGAGAAGCATGCTCTGTGCGGGGAGTCTGATGTGGGACTCGATCCCAGGACCTCAGGATCATGCCCTGGGCAGAAGGCAGGCGCTCAACCATTGAGCCACCCAGGTGTCCCAACTTGCCTAATCTCAATACTGTTGTGTCTCAGGGTATAGGGAGGCCAGAGAAAAGGGAGAGAGATGGGAATGGCTGGTCAGTGGGGCAGTCAGAACACATGTATTTATCAATTTAGTTCACTATTTTGATGAAGTGGCTTCATTGCCCATATGGAGAAAGTTTGTGTGGTCCGAAATGAAGATCAAACCAGCCACAACACTCCCCTAAGCCAAAGCCTCATCCAGAGCAAAGTGCTAACTCTCTTCAATTCTATGAAGGCTGAGAGAGTGAAGGAAGCTTCAGAAGAAAAGTTTGAAGCTAGCAGAGTTAGTTCATGAGGTTTAAGTAAAGAAGCCTGTCTCTGTGACATAAAAGTATGAGATAAAGCATCAAGTGCTGATATAGAAGCTATAATAAGTTAAGATCCAGCTAAGATAACAAACAATAGATGTTTAATGTAAAGAAAACAGCCTTCTATGGGAAGAAGAAGCCATCTAGGACTTTCATAGCTAGAGAGAAGTCAATGCCTGACTTCAAAGCTTCAAAGGACAAGCTGACTTGTCAGGGGCTAATGTAGCTGGTTTTAAGTAAAAAAGCAATGCTCACTTACCATTCTGAAAATCCTAGGACCCTTAAGAATTATGTTAAGTTTACTTGGCCTGTGCTCTATAAATGGAACTATAAAGCCTGGATGACAGCACATCTGTTGATAACATGGTTTATGAATATTTTAAGCTCACTGTTGCGATCTACTACACAGAAAAGAAGATTCCTTTAAAAATATGACTGCTCATTGACAAGGCACCTGATCACCCAAGGGCTCTGATGGAGATCTACAGTGAGATTAACATTGTATTCATGCCTGCTAACACAACATTCATTTGCAGCCTGTGGATCAAGGTGTAATTCTGACTTTCAAGTCTTATTATTCAAGAAATGCATTTCATACAGCTATAGCTGCCATAGAGAGTGATTCCTCTGATGGATCTGGGCAAAGTACATTGAAAACCTTCTGGAAAGGATTCACCATTTTAGATGCCATTAAGAACATTTGTGATTCATGGGAAGAGGTCAAAAGATCAACATTAACAGGAATTTGGGAGCAGCTGATTCCAAACCTTGTGAATGACTTTGAGGAATTCAAGACTCTAGAGAGGAAAGTAACTGCAGATGGGGTAGAAATAGCAAGAGAACTAGTATTAGAAGTGAAGCCTCTGGGACACTTGGGTGGCTCAGTGGTTGAGGGCCTGCCTTTGGCCCAGGGAGTGATCCTGGAGACCAGGGATCTAGTCCCACATCGGGCTCCCTGTAGGGAACCTGCTTCTCCCTCTGCCTGTGTCTCTGCCTGTGTGTGTGTGTGTGTGTGTCATAAATAAATAAATCTTTAAAACAAAAGAAGAAGTGAAGCCTGAAGATGTGAGTTGCTGCAATTTCATGATCAAACTTAAGTGGATGACTAGTTGCTTCTCATGGATGAGCAAAGAAAGTGGTTCTTTTCTTTTTTTAATTTATTCATGAGAGACACACAGAGAGAGGCAGAGACACAGGCAGAGGGAGAAGCAGGCTCCATTCAGGAGCCCAATGCAGGACTCGATCCCGGGACCCCAGGATCATGCCCTGGACTGAAGGCAGGCGCTAAACCGCTGAGCCACCCAGGGATCCAAGAAAGTGGTTTCTTGCAATGGAATCTACCTTTGGTGAAAATGCTGTGAAGATTGTTGAAATGAAACAAAGAATTTAGACTATTATATAAACTTAGTTGATAAAGCAGTGACAATTCTTTAACAGAATTGACTCCAATTTTGAAAGTTCTACTGGAGCACCTGGCTCACTCAGTTGGTGGGGCATGCAGCTCTTGATCTAAGGGCTGTGAGTTTGAACCCCACATTGGGTGTAGAGATTGCTTAAAAATAAAATCTTTATTTAAAAAAAAAGGAAAGAAGTCTACTGTGGGGTAAAATGGTATCAAACAGCATTGTGTCTGACAGAGAAATCACTCATGAAAAGAAGAGTCAATGCAGCAAACTTCACTGTTGTCTTTGAAATTGCCACAGCCACCCTAGCCTTCAGAAACCACCACCCTTGGGGCAGTCAAGGGTGCTCAGTGGTTTAGCATCACTGTCAGCCCAGGGCCTGATCCAGGAGACCCAGGATTGAGTCCTGCGTCAGGCTCCCTGTGGGGAGCCTGCTTCTCCCTCTGCCTGTGTCTCTGCCTCTCTCTCTCTCTCTCTCTCTCTGTGTGTGTCTCTCATGAATAAATAAAATCTTTAAAAAAAAAAAGAAAAGAAAAAAAAAAAAGAAAAGAAAAGAAACCACCACCCTGATCAACCAGTAGCCATCAATATCAAAGCAAGACCCTCCACCAGAAAAAAAGATTGTGATTTGTTGCAATCTTGGATGATGTTTAGCATTTTTAGCAATAAGGTATTTTTCAAATTTTTGTTTATTTAGAGAGAGAAAAAGAGTGTGTGGAAGCAGGGGAGAGGGAGAGGGAGAGAGACAATCTCAAGCAGACTGCATACTGACCTCAGAGCCTGAGATCCTCATAACCCTGAGATCATGATATGAGCTGACATCAAGGGTCAGATGCTTAACCAACTGGGCCACCCAGGCACCCTACAATAAAGTATTTTAAAATTAAGATAGGAACATTTTTTTAGATACAATTCTACTAATAGACTATAGTATAATGTAAACATTAATATGCACCAGGAAACAAAACAATTCATTTGACTCACTTTATTGTGATTTTTGCTAGAGCTGAACTTCACCATATCTCTGACATATGCCTCTATCTTGATTTTACTGGATTCCGGCTTAACTCTGAGTCTTACCTCCTGTATATACTATAAGTCACTGAGAATGGAAATGGCAATCACTGCCTCTAATTCAGCCTATTTTTTCCCTTCAAATCTCTCCCATCCAGGTCTTAGAGTTCTTTACAGAACTCTGTAATGATAACACAAACGCATAAGGATTTTATTCTCCAGTTAGTGCATAATCAAACCTTTGATGTGTGAGTCCTGGTTACATCCACAATAGGAAATAGTCTTCCCAGAAGTCAGCCATTGCCACTGAGGCATCTAAAGTTTTGAAACTACATGTGACTTCTATCAGTATCTTGTCATTGTCCTTCACTACCCTTTCCCAGAGATCTGTCACTATTAAACATCTCTAAGGGCAGCCTGGGTGGCTCAGCGGTTTAGCGCCACCAGGGCGTGATCCTGGAGACCCGGGATCGAGTCCCATAACAGGATCCCTTCATGGAGCCTGCTTCTCCCTCTGCCTATGTCTGTGCCCCTCTCTCTGTGTCTCTCATGAATAAATAAAATCTTTATAAATAAATAAATAAATAAATAAATAAGTAAACATCTCTAAGATGTGGCCAAATCACAAATAAAAGTCCTCAACTCTTGCCCTAATCCAATACCCACAGTTTTTGGCAGCACGTGACCTCCAGGGGCTCCACCACTTGTCTAGTTGCTTGCCCTATGGTATAGTCCCATTCTGTAGAGATCCTCTCCTAGCAAATGCAGCAAGATAAGAACATTGGATCAATCACAGCACACCTACCAAGGAGCTCCTTTCCTCTTTTGGAACTCTATGGCCATAGATTCACACACTAATTTCCAGGATTCTCTCTCACGTGTTATTTCTGGAATTTCTTAGACTTGATCACTCTAGGAAACTCACATGTACACAAGGCTCCTTCTGCCTAAAAGCTCCCTTCTTGAAGTATAATTTCAAGGACCATCTAAACTAGTTTCAGCAAGTTCTCTGACCTTGAAGTCTTGTTCAAGAACCAAATTCTTGGGATACCTGGGATACCTGGGTGGCTCAGCAGTTGAGCATCTGTCTTTGGCTCAGGGCATGATCCTGGAAACCTGGGATCAAGTCGTGCATCAGGCTTCCTACATGGAGCCTGTTTCTCCCTCTGCCTGTGTCTCTGCCTCTCTCTCTCTCTCTGTGTGACTCTCCTGAATAAATAAAATCCTTTAAAAAATAAATAAATAATAAATAAATAAATAAAATAAAATAAAATAAAATAAAATAAAATAAAATAAAAATAAAAAATAAAAAATAAAAAATAAATAAATAGGGGCAGCCCCAGGGGCGCAGTAGTTTAGCGCTGCCTGCAGCCCAGGGCGTGATCCTGGAGACCCTGGATCGAGTCCCACGTCAGGCTCTCTGTGTGTCTCTGCCTCTCTCTCTCTGTCTCTATGAATAAATAAATAAAATCTTTTAAAAAATAAATAAATAAAATAAAATAAATAAATAAATAATAAAATATAATAATAAAATAGTAATAATAAATAATAAAATCCCAAGACATAAGAGTCCAGGGCCAGATGGCTTCCCAGGGGAATTCTATCAAACGTTTATTTTATTTTTTTAAATTTTTATTTATTTATGATAGTCACAGAGAGAGAGGCAGAGACATAGGCAGAGGGAGAAGCAGGCTCCATGCACCGGGAGCCCAACATGGGATTCGATACCGGGTCTCCAGGATCGCGCCCTGGGCCAAAGGCAGGCGCTAAACCGCTGCGCCACCCAGGGATCCCTATCAAACGTTTAAAGAAGAAATCATACCTATTCTACTAAAGCTGTTTGGAAAGATAGAAAGAGATGGAGTAATTCCAAATTCATTCTATGAGGCCAGCATCATCTTAATTCCAAAACCAGACAA
Source organism: Canis lupus baileyi (assembly GCF_048164855.1). Lineage (NCBI taxonomy): Eukaryota > Metazoa > Chordata > Mammalia > Carnivora > Canidae > Canis > Canis lupus. Next base: position 9,993,628 of record NC_132842.1, on the reverse strand, counting down.
AGACCCCACCAAAAAGGAGAATTACAGACCAATATCCCTGATGAACATGGATGCAAAAATTCTCAACAAGATACTAGCCAATAGGATCCAACAATACATTAAGAAAATTATTCACCATGACCAAGTAGGATTTATCCCCGGGACACAAGGCTGGTTCAACACTCGTAAAACAATCAATGTGATTCATCATATCAGCAAGAGAAAAACCAAGAACCATATGATCCTCTCATTAGATACAGAGAAAGCATTTGACAAAATACAGCATCCATTCCTGATCAAAACTCTTCAGAGTATAGGGATAGAGGGAACATTCCTCGACATCTTAAAAGCCATCTACGAAAAGCCCACAGCAAATATCATTCTCAATGGGGAGCCTTTCCCCTAAGATCAGGAACAAGACAGGGATGTCCACTCTCACCACTGCTATTCAACATAGTACTGGAAGCCCTAGCCTCAGCAATCAGACAACAAAAAGACATTAAAGGCATTCAATTTGGCAAAGAAGAAGTCAAACTCTCCCTCTTCGCCGATGACATGATACTCTACATAGAAAACCCAAAAGCCTCCACCCCAAGATTGCTAGAACTCATACAGCAATTTGGTAGCGTGGCAGGATACAAAATCAATGCCCAGAAATCAATGGCATTTCTATACACTAACAATGAGACTGAAGAAAGAGAAATTAAGGAGTCAATCCCATTTACAATTGCACCCAAAAGCATAAGATACCTAGGAATAAACCTCACCAAAGAGGTAAAGGATCTATACCCTAAAAACTATAGAAAACTTTTGAAAGAAATTGAGGAAGACACAAAGAGATGGAAAAATATTCCATGCTCATGGATTGGCAGAATTAATATTGTGAAAATGTCAATGTTACCCAGGGCAATTTACACGTTTAATGCAATCCCTATCAAAATACCATGGACTTTCTTCAGAGAGTTAGAACAAATTATTTTAAGATTTGTGTGGAATCAGAAAAGACCCCGAATAGCCAGGGGAATTTTAAAAAAGAAAACCATATCTGGGGGCATCACAATGCCAGATTTCAGGTTGTACTACAAAGCTGTGGTCATCAAGACAGTGTGGTCCTGGCACAAAAACAGACACATAGATCAATGGAACAGAACAGAGAACCCAGAAGTGGACCCTGAACTTTATGGTCAACTAATATTCGATAAAGGAGGAAAGACTATCCACAGGAAGAAAGACAGTCTCTTCAATAAATGGTGCTGGGAAAATTGGACATCCACATGCAGAAGAATGAAACTAGACCACTCTCTTGCACCATACACAAAGATAAACTCAAAATGGATGAAAGATCTAAATGTGAGACAAGATTCCATCAAAATCCTAGAGGAGAACACAGGCAACACCCTTTTTGAACTTGGCCACAGTAACTTCTTGCAAGATCCATCCACGAAGGCAAAAGAAACAAAAGCAAAAATGAACTATTGGGACTTCATCAAGATAAGAAGCTTTTGCACAGCAAAGGATACAGTCAACAAAACTAAAAGACAACCTACAGAATGGGAGAAGATATTGGCAAATGACGTATCAGATAAAGGGCTAGTTTCCAAGATCTATAAAGAACTTCTTAAACTCAACACCAAAGAAACAAACAATCCAATCATGAAATGGGCAAAAGACATGAAGAGAAATCTCACAGAGGAAGACATAGACATGGCTAACATGCACCTGAGAAAATGCTCTGCATCACTTGCCATCAGGGAAATACAAATCAAAACCACGATGAGATACCACCTCCCACCAGTGAGAATGGGGAAAATTAACAAGGCAGGAAGCCACAGATGTTGGAGGGGATGTGGAGAAAAGGGAACCCTCTTACACTGTTGGTGGGAATGTGAACTGGTGCAGCCACTCTGGAAAACTGTGTGGAGGTTCCTCAAAGAGTTAAAAATAGATCTGCCCTACAACCCAGCAATTGCACTGTTGGGGATTTACCCCAAAGATTCAGATGCAATGAAATGCCGGGACATCTGCACCCCGATGTTTCTAGCAGCAATGTCCACAATAGCCAAACTGTGGAAGGAGCCTCGGTGTCCATCGAAAGATGAATGGATAAAGAAGATGTGGTCTATGTATACAATGGAATATTACTCAGCCATTAGAAACGACAAATACCCACCATTTACTTCAACGTGGATGGAACTGGAGGGTATTATGCTGAGTGAAGTAAGTCAATCGGAGAAGGACAAGCAGTGTATGTTCTCATTCATTTGGGGAATATAAATAATAGTGAAAGGGAATATAGAGGAAGGGAGAAGAAATGTGTGGGAAATATCAGAAAGGGAGACAGAACATAAAGACTCCTAACTCGGGGATCCCTGGGTGGCGCAGCGGTTTGGCGCCTGCCTTTGGCCCAGGGCGCGATCCTGGAGACCCGGGATCGAGTCCCACGTCGGGCTCCCGGTGCATGGAGCCTGCTTCTCCCTCTGCCTGTGTCTCTGCCTCTCTCTCTCTCTCTCTGTGACTATCATAAATAAATAAAAATTAAAAAAAAAAAAAAAAAAAAAGACTCCTAACTCTGGGAAATGAACTAGGGGTGGTGGAAGGGGAGGAGGGCGGGGGGTGGGGATTAATGGGTGACAGGCACTGAGGGGGGCACTTGACGGGATGAGCACTGCGTGTTATTCTGTATGTTGGTAAATTGAACACCAATAAAAAATTAATTTATAAATAAATAAATAAATAAATAAATAAATAAAATAATAAAATCTTTTTTAAAAAAGGAAAAAAAAAGAAAAGAACTACTTTAGAGTTTCTCCTCTATGCTCACACCTCCAACACCCTTCACTCTGAGCTGATAACCTTATCTCACGCCGCAATGAGAACATGAATGTAATACTATAAAAATGCTCATAAACTATTTTATATATATTATAGGTCAAGAATATAAATAATTACATTACTGTTGTTTGGTACCAAGATTTTCAGCATAAAAGAGACAGAAACAGGGGGATCCCTGGGTGGCACAGCGGTTTGGCACCTGCCTTTGGCCCAGGGCGCGATCCTGGAGACCCGGGATCGAATCCCACGTCAGGCTCCCGGTGCATGGAGCCTGCTTCTCCCTCTGCCTGTGTCTCTGCTTCTCTCTCTCTGTGTGACTATCATAAGTAAATAAAAATTTTAAAAAATTTTTAAAAATTTAAAAAAAAAGAGACAGAAACATAAAATAAAATAAGTAAATAAATACCCTGAAGTTATTAAATTTGAATTGGAAATATTAATATGAGTTTGATTTTTAAATCTATCTATTGAAGGGTCACAAATAAGCCACTCTGACATTAGCATTATTTTGAGCTGAAAGCAAGTAAGAAAAAGTAGTTTCAAGAAAAGCTCTGTACCTTCCCTCTAAAGCAAGACATACATTTATAAAGTTGTCCCTTCTCTCCTTTTCTACCAAGAAGGACAAAAGTTAATCCTGGAGACAACTTTAGACCCTTGTCAATGAAGAAGGCACTGACTTATAGCTACATAACAAATTGTACTCTTGTTTACTATGCTTTTTCTGGAAACTTCCCCATAACTGGTCTCCCCCACACCTTTCTTTTGTCTTTAGCTGAAGACGGTATTTAAGCTGAAGTTCTAAGCCACCTCTGAGAGCTACTCATTTTTTCTCTAGGCTTCTGTCATGTATACATGAGGTATACATGTTAATAAACTTTTCTTTGTTCTTCCCTTGTTAATCTGTCTTTTATTACAGGAGTGTCAGCCAATTACTCAGAGGGTAGAGGGGGAATTATTTTTTCTCCCCCACGTTGTCTATCTACAGAGAGAGAGAGAGAGAGAATTATATCTCCTAGCTCTAACCATTCAGAAGACCTAGAAGCAATCTTAAATCAGTGGCAATAAGCGGACCATGCACCCAGATTCTATGTTCTAAACACAATCCCTTACTAAAGTAAGTAAGCCTCCTTGGAGAAATAGCCAATTCCAAGTCAGAGACAGGGAATACATGGTTAGGGTGGAATAAGTGTTTCCATATGCTGGGTGCCTGAAAAGATAGAATTCAAGAAAATTCCTAAGTAAAGAAGCAAACCGCATATGTGCAGCTTATTGTATATCAATTATACCTTAATATGCTTTTTGTGGGTTTGTTTGTTTTAATTAGGAAGAAGAAGAACTGTCTAACTCAACATTTCTTAGAGTGTGGTCTGAAAATCTTGGGAGACCCAACATCCTTTCAAGGGATCTGAAAGGTCAGGGTACTTTCAAATATGACTAAGCTGTCATTTGCCTTTTTCTACTACTTACATTTGCACTGATGCTACAAAGCAAACGTGGGTATAAATGCTGGCCACTTAGCACAAGGCAGTGACACCAAACTGTACTGGTACTCTTTGTGTTCTTTATTATCATACATTCACAAGAAAATCAAGAAACAAACAAAAAATGATTGATAGAGAGATAGATAAATGAAGGATAAAAATAAAGCCACTTTTACTTAAAATCATTAACTATGTTAAATCTCAATCCACATTATGCATCTTTTTAATACTCTATCTGCCAAAATGGAAACAAAACATTTCTGCTGCATACCAAAGTAGCATGGTTGCCCCATGGGAAAGCACTTGTGTGATTGCTTGAGTTCTGAGCTGAACTAGCAGCTTTTTCATGGAATACCACTTTTACTTGAAAGAGCTGACAGACATACTATGATTATTTTGACTTGGATACCTGGCACATTTTCTCAAACATAAATGAAGTGAGCCTGTCACTTCAAGGAAAACAACTGACAGTAGTGGTTGCCAGTGATAAAATGTGATCTTTTAAGGGAAAATTAGAATTTTGGAAAACTTGTATCTGCCACTGTGAGTTTAACAGCTTCTCAATATTTTAAGGTATTCTGATGAGATCAATAGTGAAAATAACAAATGTGATTCTTTTAATATTATTCAATGAATTGTGTCAACATTCAAAAGATCTACATATTTCAGTGGACTAGTATTTTCCACATGACCAATGCATGATAGGACAAAGTTGTGTAGGGGTAAAAGATCCATTCAAACTGCAAAAATAGGTCAGTAGATATGATATGATTTCAGATTCTACATTGCAAATAAGTTTTAGGAAATTACCACTTGTCAAGTTTTGGTGTGATATCAAAGAATAATATCATGATTATCTAAAAAGGCTACTAAAATACTCCTCCATTTTCCAAGTACTTCAACCAAAACTACATATTGCAACAGACTGAATGCAGAAGCAAACATGAGAATCCGGTGTCTTTTGTTAAGCCAGATAGTAAAGATATTTACAAAAATGTGAAACGACATCAATCTTCTCACTAAAGCTTTTTATTTTTGAAAATATATCTATTTTCATAAAATATATCTTATTTGCATTAACATGTATAGGGTTTATTATGATTTTTAAATGAATTAGTATATTTTTTCAAATATCTCTATTTTAATTTCTAATATTGTAAATAGAGATAGCCAGAACCCCCAAAATAAAAGTTCAATCATTTTTGAGGAAAATTATTGGATCCTGAGACCAAAAAGTTTGGGAACTGTTAGTTTAGCTAAACAGAGGAAGTCATTCAGAATGTATCTGCTCTTTGTTGATGTGGGAGGGCAGGGGATCCATGAGTGGCCTTTAGTAGTTATGTAGGTATGTGATGAATAGGCACCTGCTGCTTGTGGAGAAAGGATAAGAGTACCTATTGTGGCCTGAAAAATGTTGTCTCTCAAAGCCTGGTACACAGAGATGGTCACTGCAAATTTGCATGGGGACGAAGAAGCATCCTGGAATGCTTCTGACCTGAAATCCTGACCCCTTCCCTGTAATATTCCATGTCTCTGCAACCACTCCAAAGGCTTGACACAGGACAGGAACAAAGAACATCAAAGGTTTCAAAAGGGAATGCATGATGATGGAGAATTGCACACAGGTGATCCAGGTCCTATATCAGGCCTAGAAGGCCACAGAGGAGGACCAGCAATGGGCACAGGCCTTGACTAGTGTGATATCACAGAGCAGCTCTCTAAGGGGCAAAAGCCCTTGGACCAGAGTCTGTGGTGAACTGATTCAATTCTCTAGCTGTTTCTCTGCCTAATACTTGAAAGCAGAACTTATTGCTTGGGACTAAATAAGCCCTTATTCTTGGATGACTGGGGTGGGGGGGGGGGGAGACACCTTCTAGAAATTCTGCACTTTATACAGATACGAGGCCTTTACTGATTAATAAAGAGGAGAGGAAAGGATTCCTGTAGCAAGCTGGCAAACAAACCAGTTACGGTTGTACTGGATGCTATGCTAGGCAGCCATGAACAAGACACAATCCCTGGCCTCAAAGAGCTTAGAGCTGCCAGGAAGAAACCAGAGAATCAGCATTTATGTTACACAGAAAGAGGTTCTATATGAGGAATGAAGAACAGAGTGCTATGGGAACAGATAGAGAAGTACTTGACCGAGTCTCTAAGGGGATATAGTGACAGATTCCCAAACTGCATTAATCAGGACCTTTATTGCTACCTGGTAAAAACAACCCCCAAATGTCTGTGATTTAATACAATAAATATTTTCTGTTCAGCTAGGGCAGATTTCTTGGTGCTCTCCTCCAAAGGTGTCTCAGGGTCCCAGGCAGTTTCTATGCTGTGACTACACAAACTTAGAGCTTCAAGGTTGCCCCTGCATCCAGCTGGCATAGAGGGCAGGGATGGAGTGGGGTGGGAATGGTGATGTGTTAGGGAAAAGCACATCAGTTACTTAACAACTTATGGCTGGAAAACACACATCACTTTCATTTACACTCCAGTAGCCAGGACTAGCCACATGGCCCTGCCTAGATGAAAGAGGGATGGGTCAGGCAGGTTTCCAGCACCCAAGAAAGAAAATGAAATGATTTGGTGAACACATAGAATTGTCTCTGCCACACAGAAGAGGTGATTTCTAAGTTAAAGGATTAGGGGAATGAAAAGAGAAAGTGAGAGCAGAGAGGAGGCATGGTCCAGATAAAGGGCACTGCACATTAAAAACCCCAGAGGTGGGGGTGCCTGGGTGGCTCAGTCAGATAGCATCCATCTCTTGTCTCAGCTCAGGTCTTGATTTCAAGGCTGTGAATTGAAGCCCCAATTAATAACAACAACAACAACAACAACATTAATAATAATAATAATAAATAAAAATCCCAGAGGTGAAAAATCTTGGCGTGAAGTGACTGGAATGAAAAATGTCTAGGATGGGTCACCTGGGTGGCTCAGTCAGTTGAGCATATGACTTTGGCTCTGGTCATGACCTCATCCTGGTGTGGTGCCAAGCCAGAGTCCCAGAGTCAGGCTCCACGCTCAGTGGGGAGTCTGCTGGTCTCTCTCCCTCTCCTTCTGCCCCTCCCCTGCTCTTGCTCGTCCCCCCCCCCAATAAATACATAAAATATTTACTTAAAAAAGAAAAGAAAAATGTCTGGGGAAGGGCAGCCCAGGTGGCTCCGCAGCTTAGCATCACCTTCGGCCCAGGGCATGATCTGATCCTGGAGACCCAGGATCGAGTCCCACATCGGGCTCCCTGCATGGAGCCTGCTTCTCCCTCTGTCTGTGTCTCTGCCTCTCTCTCTCTCTCTCTCTCTCTCATGAATAAATAAATAAAATCTTTAAAAAAAAAATGTCTGGGGAAGTCATAATAAGCCATGAGGTTGAAAAGGTAAGCAAAGTCTCATCATAAAGAATTTGTGCATCATGTAAATTAAAGTGGACTTTTATCCTGACAGCAGTGGGAAGCCACTGATGGGTTTTAAATAAGAGAGTCACATGAGCATATCTGTGCTTCTGAAGCTCATTCTGGCTGCAGCACAGAGAACAGACTGAGAGGAGGTAAGAACAAAGGCAGGAAAGTCAGTTTGGAAGTCATTGCAGTAATCTGGAATAGAAACTCTGATGCAGGGTGTTGCAGTGGGTACCAGGAAGAGCAGCTGGGGGCACCTGGGTGACCCAGTCAGTTAAGTGTCTGCCTTCGGCTCAGGTCATGATCCCAGGGTCCTGGGATATTGCCCCACGTCAGGCTCTCTGCTCAGCAGGGAGTGTGCTTCTCCCTCTGTCACCTGCTCGAGCTCTCTCTCTTGCTATCTCTCTCATTCTCTCTCAAACAAATAAATAAAATCTTAAAAAAAAGAAAAAGAGAAAGAAAGAAAGAAAGAAAGAAAGAAAGAAAGAAAGAAAGAAAGAAAGAAAGAAAGAAAGAAAGAAAGAAAGAAAGAAAGAAAGAAAGAAAGAAAGAAAGAAAGGAAGGAAGGAAGGAAGGAAGTTGAATTTTAGAAAGAGTTGGAGTAGTACTTGAGCATATTTGATGAATATTTGGTCATTGTTCGAATAAGGGGTGGGGAGATGAAGGGTGAAAAACAGGGCAAGGATAGTGCCATTCACTTAGAGACATTTTTTTTTAAAGAGCTATTTTAAGTGGAAATATGATATGCTTGTGGAATAGCTAGGGGAAGCCAGAAGGTATTTGAAAAGCTGGGCCTAAAGACAGATCTTAACTGGAGATGAAAGATGTGATAGTCATCAATACAGAGATGGTGCTTGAAACTATAACTGTGGATTATCTAGGGAGAGTGTGAAAAGCCGGAATAGAAGCAGTGATGGGCTGCTGTTAAGTGTTTCCCAATCAGCTCTCCAGTAAGAGAAGCTCTGATTGTAGCATTTGCTGATGTCTGTGGTGTAAATAATCCCACTGTGGTCAATTTCAAACTACCAACTTGTCATCGCTCAATGTGGAACTGTGAAGGGATGTACCCAATCGGTTCTTGAGAGCTGTGGCAAGCCTGCTCCAGCACACCACTGAGTAGACGAGAGCCCTGCATACAAACCTAACACAAATATTGAAGGGATGGATGGAAGATATCTCAAAAGAATAATCCATCCTAAGAACAGAGAAAGAAAGAACATGAAAGAGGAAATGGTTGGCAATTCATATCCCCCTACCCTTTCCCCCAATTAAATATGATAAAAACCAAAAAATGTGCATTGGATTTAGCATCAAGGAGGTCATTACTAGTCTTCATAAGATGAGTTTTAGTGGAGACAGATGACAGTGGGCCTAGAGGTTATTGTGAATTGAGTGTTGGAAACCACAGCTGTAGATAATCCTTAGACACCAGGCTGGATTTTGTCTTGTTTTCTTTTTTTTAAAGATCTTATCTATTTATTCATGAGAGACACAGGCAGAGGTGGAGACATAAGCAGAGGGAGAAACAGGCTCCCCACAGGGAGCCCAATGCCGGACTCGGTCCCTGGACTCAAGGATCACAACCTGAGACAAAGGCAGATACTCAACCACTGAGCCACCCTGGTGCTCTGGATTTTGTTTTCCAACAGAAAATAGAATCAGGGCAGCCCCGGTGGCCCAGTGGTTTAACGCCGCCTTCGGCCTGGGGCGTGATCCTGGAGACCCAGGATCGAGTCCCACATCAAGATCCCTGCATGGAGCCTGCTTCTCTCTCTGCCTGTGTTTCTGCCTTTCTCTGTCTCTGTCTCTCTCTCTCTTTTATGAATAAATAAATAAAATATTTTAAAAAATTGAATCAGACTGATCACTCAAAACCATGAGGGCACTACCCTTCACCCCCTCATTCCACCTCCCCCACACACGTAAATGCCTAGATCTCTGTACCTTTATACTTCTTGCAACAGACCCCAATAAAGTGGTACCATTTCCCCATGAGGCATGGAAAAATGCATGACATGTGCGCTGGATTGAACTATTACCAGCTTGTTAAGAACAGTTCCCAGAATCCCCTTCCCTGTGCATTCCAAGTTAGAACTGTCCAGAAGAGGAACTTGAGTGAAATTTGGAAGGCAGAAGTGAGGCAACAGCTATTATCATCAGGAGGTCTATAGTCAGATAAGGCAAAAGATGGACTCAGAGGTGTTTAGCAGGCCTCAGCTTGTCCTCATTGACCTTCACTCTCCATTCAGATCATCTTCTCAACCACTGGCCCTGAGAACAATAGCAGCCCCAGGTATACCACCAGAGAGATGTACGGTTGCGGACTCACAGAGGCAACAGCTTCTAAAGACCTGTCCGTGAGCTCTCCCTCTCTGGTCCCATATCAGGGCCTGAGTGGTTGGCTGGCCTCTCCGATATCTCTGCAGCTCCAACTTGTCCAACTACAGGCAGACGGGGTAATGGTTCTTCTTTTGATCCTTCAATTGCCTTCCCCAACTTCCACTTCCGGTTTCTCTTACATTTGTGTAATGTCTCGAATTCCTTTTTTTTTTTTTTTTAATTTTTATTTATTTATGATAGTCACACACAGAGAGAGAGAGAGGCAGAGACATAGGCAGAAGGAGAAGCAGGCTCCACGCACCGGGAGCCCGACGTGGGATTCGATCCCGGGTCTCCAGGATCGCGCCCTGGGCCAAAGGCAGGCGCCAAACCACTGCGCCACCCAGGGATCCCAATGTCTCGAATTCCTAATGCCTCCTCTCCATAATGCTTTCGATGGCTCTGCTTCCTTGACTGAACTCTCACTGATACAATTACTGGGACCTGTGAGTGAAGTGCAGTCAGAACAAAGCTTGCAATATGCAGGTTAGGGTTGGGGACGGGCAGTGGGTAGAGGCTGGAAAAGCAGAAGGAAACTGTTAGCCAAGGCTGGAAAAACAGTGAAAGGATCATCAGTGTAGACTGGAAAAGTAGTGCAAAGGTAGAAGATGCTTTGTGTCATAGAGCGGTGAAACAGTTGGCAACACCATCATCTGTGGTAACACGAAAGACAGAAAAATGTGGCTGATAAACTTTTGGATCTAGCTACAATGATTTCCAAGCAGAATGTTGGAAGTCCCAGTTGGTTAGTCCTAGCTGCACACGATAAAGAACTTCGAGAGAGAGGGGAGCAAAAGAAGGAACAAGAGTCTGCAATTGGAATTTAGAAGAAACAGAAAATCCAGGACTTGCTTATGTTGGAAAACAAAACTATTTTACATCTCTGGCTGATCCAGGAAGCAAAAGATTCTCTGAGTAAAAAATAGCTTCAGGGTAAAGATCAAATTGAGGGTTTGGCTATAGGACCCTTTGTTAAACGGTGGTAGCTAGTAGACACCTCTCGTTAGAAAAAAACAGCTTCTGGGAATCCTAAGGACACGGTCCCAAAGAGGCCTAATTGCAAAACAGCCATGAACAAGTCTAAAGGCTGGGACTGTCTCGAAAAGAATTGTAGATATGACTTTTATCTCATGGAGTAGACTATAAATCTGACATACAGAAAGCCTACAACATTTTTTAAGAGACTTACATCAGCTCAGTTGGAAAGAGACTGAGATTGTCCAAATTCCAACCAGCCCTCTCAGCTCCCAAGTCTCCATGGACAGGAAGCAGGCTGAGGAAACTGATCAGCTACAAACACAAGCCATTTCTATGGAAACTAGGGTATCTCAGAAAGTAAAGCCAAGATCCCTGAGAGTGGAACAAAAAGCCTCAAAGAACAGTGAATTAGCAAGTACTTTTCAGAGCAGGCCATAATTAAGGAACATTCTCTATCCCCAAAGGAAGGGGATCTGGCGAAACGTGCCTAGCTGGGCTTCAGAAGTGCTATGAACCAGGAGCGCCTGGCTGGCTCAGTCAGTAGAGCATGCAACTCTTGATCTCAAGGTTGTAAGTTTGACCTCCACATTCAGTGTAGAGATTACTTTTTAAAAAAAAGAAAGAAAGGATGCCTGGGTGGCACAACGGTTGAGCGTTTGCCTTCGGCCCAGGGAGTGTTCCTGGGGTCCCGGGATTGAGTCCCGCATTGGCCTGCTTCTCCCTCTGCCTGTGTCTCTGCCTCTCTCCCTCTCTGTGTCTCTCATGAATAAATAAATAAAATATTTTAAAGAAAGGAAAGGAAAGGAAAGGAAAGGAAAGGAAAGGAAAGGAAAGGAAAGGAAAGGAAAGGAAAGGAAAGGAAGAAAGAAGGAAAGAAAGAAAGGAAAGAAAGAAAGAAAGAAAGAAAGAAAGAAAGAAAGAAAGAAAGAAAAGAAAAGAAAAGAAAGAAAGAAACCCATGCCTGGGGAGATCAATAGTTAGTGCCGCCTTCAGCTCAGGGCATGATCCTGGAGTCACAGGATCAATCCCCACGTCAGGCTCCCTGCATGGAGCCTGCTTCTCCCTCTGCCTGTGTCTCTGCTTCTCTCTCTCTCTCTCTCTGTCTCTCATGAATAAATAAATAAATAAAAATCTTTTTTTAAAAAAAGAAAGAAATATTATGAATCAATGATTGCTATGTACCTCCTATACTTTCTCATCATTGTTGTACCTCCTCTTTTTTTAAGATATTTATTTATTTATTTATTTATTTATTTATTTATTTATTAGATAGATAGATAGATAGATAGATAGATAGATAGATAGATAGATAGATAGATAAAGAGAGAGCATAAGCAGGGGGAGCAGCAGAGGGAGAGGGAGAAGCAGGCTCCCTGCCAAGCAAGAGCCCAATGTGGGGCCTGATCCCAGGACCCTGAGGTCATGACCTGAGCCAAAGGCAGGTGCTTAACCAACTGAGCCACACAGGTGCCCTTGTACTTCCCCTTTTTGAACGAAAGTGTTCATTAAGTGTCTGATAACATGCCTTTCTAACTCACAGTCCTTTGGATTAAGAATAGCCAGATGCAACAGTTCTTCAAAAAATTAAAAATAGATTTACCATATGATCCAGCAATTCTACTTCTGGGTATAAAATAATTAAAAGCAGTGATACAGATATTTGCACTCCCTTATTCATAGCCACACTACTCACAATAGCCGAAAGGTAGAAGCCGCTGGGATGTCTTTCAACCAAAGAATGGGTAAATAAAATGTGGTATATACATACAATGGAACACAATTCAGCAAAAAAAAAAAAAAAAAAAGGAACACAATTCAGCTTTAAATAGGAAAATGCTGACTTTGATAGTGCCTATACTAAAATTGGAATAAGGGGCACCTGGGTGGCTCAGTGGGTTGGACATCTGACTCTGAGAGATTTCAGCTCCAGTAGTAATCTCAGGGTCATGAGGTAAAGCCCCATCGGGCTCCATGCTCCATGGGGGATCTGCTTGAGATTTTTCTCTCTCTCCCTCTCCCTCTGCCCCTGCCCCCTTCTCTCTCTCTGTCTCTCTGTTGCTCTTTTTCTGTCTCTCTCTTTCTTTCTCAAATAGATAAATAAATCTTTAGGGGTGCCTGGGTGGGTCAGTCAGTTAAGTGTCTAACTTCAGCTCAGGTCATGATCTTAGGGTCCTGGAATGGAGCCCTGAGTCTGGCTCCATGCTCAGCAGGGAGTCTGCTTCCCCCTCTCCTTCTGTCCCAGCCCAACCCCCACTCCTGCCCCTTCTCAAATAAATAAATGAAATTGTTATAAATAAATAAATCCTTTGGGACACCTGGGTGGCTCAGCGGTTGAGTGTCTGCCTTTGGCCCGGGGTATGATCCCGAAGTCCTGGGATCGAGTCCTGCATCGGGCTCTCTGCGCTTCTCCTCCCTCTTCCTATGTCTCTGCCTCTCTGTCTCTCATGAATAAATAAATAAAATATTTAAAATAAATAAATCTTAAAAGAATAAAATTAGGATACCATAGAGAAGATTAGCCTGGACCCTAGAAAAGGATAATGCACAAATTTGTGAAGTTTTGTAACGTTGTATGTCAGCTATACTCAAATAGAAATTAAATAAAAAGGAAGAAAATTCCGATACATGCTTCAATTGTGGTTGAAACTTGAAGACACTATGCTAAATAAAATAAAACAGTCACAAGAGGATAAATACTGTAGGTTTCCACGTATGTGAGGTACTTAAGATAGTCAAATAAGCAGAGACAGTAAAATGGTGGTTGCTAGGGGATGATCAAAGGGCTGGGGGAAGGGAGATAGGAAGTTATTGTTTAATGGGCACAGAGTTGTTGTGGGTTTTTTTTTAAGATTTTTGTATTGCTTAAGTAATCTCTACACCCAACATGGGGCTCAAACCCACAATCTCAAAATCAAGAGTTGCTCACTCTACCAGCTGAGCCAGCCAGTCAGTGTCCCAGGTGTGGAGTTTTAGTTTTGCAAGATGAAAAAAGTTCTAGAGAAGGATGGTTGACAACAGCATGAATGTACTTAATGCTACTGAACTATACACTTAAAAATGGCTAACATGGTAAATTTTATGTAATGTATATTTTATCACAATTAAAAAAAAAAAAGAATAGTTTCACCCAACAGTGCACTCTTATCCACATTCAGATCTGGTGCAGATCAAAAGATAGTGAACTGAATTGGCACAAGAGTTTGAGGGTCTTGGGCAGCCCTGGTGGCTCAGCGGTTTAGCGCCACCTCCAGCCCAGGGTGTGATCCTGGAGACCCGGGAATCAAGTCCCACATCGGGCTCCCTGCATGGAGCCTGGTTCTCCCTCTGCTTGTGTCTCTGCCTCTCTATGTGTGTCTCTCATGAATAAATAAATAAAATCTTAAAAAAAAAAAAAAAAAGAGTTTGAGGGTCTTGGGGCATGGATAAGCATGTTTCACACATGGGAGGAAGGTGAATAATTTGTAGCCAGAGCAGGACTTTGATGAACTGCAAAAATGAAAAATGGGCACAAATTCTTCTCATTGCTGGATGCATGTCCCTTTACTATGTGACTTTGTAATTCCTCCCATAAAGAGTTGGAATCCATTTTTCTACCTTTTGCCTCTAGGCTTGGCCATGTGGTTTACCTTGGCCAACAGGACGTTAGCACAGATTAACTAAGCAGAGGCTTGAAAAATGCTTATGTATTGGGGCTTGCCTCCTCTCACTGCCGATAACGCTGTCACCACTATGTAAAGAAGTTCAGGTTAGCCCCTTAGAATATGAGAGACACTATGGGGAGAGACCTAGCCATCCCAGCTATCTCAGGCTCCGGACATGTAAAGGAGACTAATCTGGACCATTCAGTCTGGCTCCAACTAGAAGACCCATAGCCCAACCCAGTAGCTCATGAGGAATAATACATGGTTTTTGTTTTAAGCCACTACATTTTGGATGATTTGTTACTTAGCGAAAGCTAACCCATACAGGGTGGTTTTAGAGTCATCAAAATGACTGGAGAGGGATCCCTGGGTGGCGCAGCGGTTTGGCGCCTGCCTTTGGCCCAGGGCGCGATCCTGGAGACCCAGGATCGAATCCCACGTCAGGCTCCCGGTGCATGGAGCCTGCTTCTCCCTCTGCCTGTGTCTCTGCCTCATTCTCTCTCTCTCTCTGTGACTGTCACAAATAAATAAAAATTAAAAAAAAAAAAAAAAAAAAAAAAATGACTGGAGAAATTCTCCTGGCATTTAGTTGGTGGGAGCCAGGCTTGTCAAATGTCCAGCAATGCATACATGCAGTCTTGCACAATGAAGAATTATTCCACTCAATTGCCACCTGCCCCCAATGAGGAATGCTAGAACCATGCCTAAGCTTGTCACACCACTTGGAAGAAAGAAGAGTTCAAAGCAATTGATAATTACTTGAGAGCCTTAACTGTATGAGACATTTTACCTGCGTGACTTCACTGATTCTACACAGCAACTTCCTATCCTTATCCCCACCTAACAGATAAGAAAAGTGAGACTCAGAGGGGTTACTTGGCTATCTCATGTCACATAGCTACTAAGAAGCAGTGCCAAGACTTAAGCCCACGTCTGTCAAAGGTCATCTCAGAGAAACCTTCCCTGACCACGTACTCTAAAGTGCCCTCCACACTTACCACCATCACTCGTTATTACATTACTCTTTCATTTTTCTCATAGCACTCCTCTCTATTATCACAGTGTTCGTTTACTTGTTGTCATAAGCCCCCTCCCAGAATAACTCCCATGGAGGCAGAGGCTTTGTAGGATTTATCCACCACTGCGCCTCCAGTGCCTAGAACACATAAAAGACACTCAGCAAATTATTGTTGAATGAATGGAGTGGATAAATGGCTTTCCATTAAATCCGGATGCCTAGGCCTCATGCAGGCTGGTTTCTCTCAGCTTCTGTTCCTGTTGGTGTCAGCTCTGTTGTCCTCTCCACTGGCTCTGATTAATGTGGCTCAGTCTGACACTTCTGCTGTGATGAAAGCAAACTTCCGAGATCCTCTAGTATCAACCTCTTCATTCTCCAAAAAGGAAAAAAGAGGCTCATTGACATCTCCTCAGGGACATCCCTTCTCAAGCCACACATTGGTCTGTACACTTTCGTTGCGTTCCTGGACCTGTGCATTCAACCTTAACATGTAGGTAACAAGCCCCCTGCCTGCTTCACCCAGTCACTCTGTGGATGATACAAAATAATGTGATTTTCTTCAATCTCACAACTTCACGGAGGACAATCAAATGTCACGATAACAATCAGAGATAGTAACCTTAGGCCTGTGACAACTTCACATAGGCTAACTTGGGCTCTTAAAAAAAATAAAAAAAATAAAAAAAATAAAAAACCAGAGCTCTTGATTTAAACACTTGCTGTGTCAACAAATTCTCTCTCAACTTTGTGTGATCAGGATAATTACAGACAACAAGACAAATATGGTTATCTATTGCTGTGTAACAACCCACCTCAAAGCTTAGTGGCTTAAGCCTGCAATGATTTATTATTTTTCATGATTCTGTTGGCTGTGTGGTTCTGCTGCTGCTTTTGCCTGGGCTCACTCACGTAGCTGCATTCAGCTGGTGGTTGTGCTGGGGCTGGGCTCAGTGGGAATTGCTGAGACAACTGGGCCCCTCTCTTTGTGATCTTTCATCCCAGGCTTCTTGGTGCCATGAAGTTGCAAGAGAACAAAGGTGGAAGCTGCAAAGCTCTTCGAGGCCTACATTCTAGAACTGGCCCAACATCACTTTCACCCTATCACATTTGTCAAAGTAAATCACAAAGGCCAGCCTACACTATTACAGGGGCTAGAGAAGGGATTCTGCTTCTGGATGGGAGCAGCAAAGTCACATTACAAAGGGCTGCGTATTCTGGACTGGCCTAGATTTGTGGCCATTGAAGCAACTGTTGGGATTCCACATCATATTATTTTCACAGCTCAAGCAAATGTGAGTATTGTTAGTGATAAGACTCCAGTGTCTCAAGCACGAAGGAAAGCAATATTCAAATCAACAAAACTATCTTCAAATAGCTTTGTTATAAGATTTTTTTTTGTTTTTTGAATTTTTTATTTATTTATGATAGACACACAGAGAGAGAGAGGCAGAGACATAGGCAGAGGGAGAAGAAGGCTCCATGCACCGGGAGCCTGACGTGGGATTCGATCCCGGGTCTCCAGGATCGTGCCCTGGGCCAAAGGCAGGCGCCAAACCGCTGCGCCACCCAGGGATCCCTGTTACAAGATTTTTTAAAATAAAGTCTACTCTCTGGGATGGCTCAGTGGTTGAAGTGCCTGCCTTTGGCTCAGGATGTGATCCCAGGGTTCCAGGATCAAGTCCCACATTGGGCTTCCTGCATGGAGCCTGCTTCTCTTTCTGCCTGTGTCTCTCTTTCTGCTTCTCTGTGTCTCTCATGAATAAATAAATAAAATCTTTATAAGAAAAAAAAAAGCGATTTGAGAGTAGATTTTATTTATTTATTTATTTATTTATTTATTTATTTATTTATTTTTATTTTATTTATTCATGAGAGACACACACACAGAGAGGCAGAGACACAGGCAGAGGGAGAAGCAGGCTCCACGCAGGGAGCCCAACATGGGACTCGATCCTGGGACTCAATCCTGGGACTCCAGGATCACTCCCTGGGCTAACGGCAGGCGCTCAACCGCTGAGCCACCCAGGCATCCCTCAAAAAGCTTTTTTATAAGATTGTTATAAAGATCTACAAATGTTGGGGATGCCTGGGGGGTGTCTGGGTCCTGAGATCGAGTCCCACATTGGGCTCCTCCTGCATGAAGCCTGCTTCTACCTCTGCCAATGTCTCTGCCCCCTCTCTGGGTCTCTCATGAATGAATAAATAAAAATCTTAAAAAATAAATCTACAAATGTTCATCCTTCCCCCTAGACACCCACACGGGGAGTAGTTCTTCCTCGCCACTAGCCTTTCAGTTTCTAGTTCTTTTTAGTAGAAAAACTTTCCTTCCACTTTCTACTTAGTTATGGCAGCACTTATAGCAGCAGTAGAGCTTGGCAGTTCCCCTCAGTTTCCTACTTATTTTGGCCAATTGCCACCTAGAATATTAAGTCCCCTGAGACATGCTGTCAAAGGCAACACTCCTAAAACTGACTATTGCAATTTTTTCCACGCTATTGGGAAGAGCAACACTCCCACAGGGCAAAGCAATCTCCTGTGAAATGCAGGAGGAGAGAAAACCCAGGAAGAGCTAGGCTCTGACATGCAGCTTCTGGTAAAGCCTCCAGAATTGCTTTTCAACAGCCAGGTGGCATTAACTTTTAATGGGGACTTTTAAAAAAAGATTCTATTTATTCATTTGAGAAAGAGAGAGAGCAGGGGGAGGAGCAGAGGGAGAGGCACACTCCCCACTGAGCAGGGAGCTTAATGCAGGGCTGAGTCCCAGGACCCCAAGACCATGATCCGAGCCAAAGACAGATGTCCAATCGACTGAGCCACCCAGGCACCCCTAACGGAGACTTTTTTGCTGCTCAACGATTTTTGGAGCCAAGAGATATTTTGTAAGAACTAAAAAAAAAATAAATAAATAAAAATTTAAAAACTGTTTAAAAAGCTTACATTTATATTTATTCTGAGGAATATTCCTCCGTGTTTTCCTTAAGTGGCAAAAGAAATACAAACTTGGGGGTCACTTGAGTGGCTCAGTGGTTGAGCATCTGCCTTCATCCCAGGTCGTGATCCCAGGGTCCAGGATTGAGTCCCACATTGGGCCTTGCAGGTAGCCTGCTTCTCCCTCTGCCTATGTCTTTGGATCTCTCTGTGTGTCTCTCATGAATAAATAAATAAAATCCTAAAAAAAAAGAAAGAAGAAAGAAGAAAAGAAAGAAAGAAAAAAGAAAGAAAGAAAGAAAGAAAGAAAAGAAAGAAGAAAGAAAGAAAAAAAGAAAGAAAGAGAAAGAAAGAAAGAAAGAAAGAAAGAAAGAAAGAAAGAAAGAAAGAAAGAAAGAAAAAGAAAGAAAGAAAAGAAAGAAAGAAAGAAAGAGAAAGAAAGAAAGAAAGAGGAGCCTCCTTCTCCCTCTGCCTGTGTCTCTGCCTCTCTCTCTCTCTCACTGTGTGCCTATCATAAATAAATAAAAATTAAAAAAAAAATTTAAAAAAAAAGAAAGAAAGAAAGAAAGAAAGAAAGAAGAAAGAAAGAAAGAAAGAAAGAAAGAAAGAAAGAAAGAAAGAAAGAAAGAAAGAAAGAAAGAAAAATGCAAACTTCTTCCCTCATCTACTTTTAATCATTTGTTAAAGAACTCGGCTCAGACAGGCTCAGTTCAAGTCTCAAATTGCAAAAATTGTGGAAGATAACATTTGTTTTTACATGTCTTGAAAATGTTGGTATCTGCCATTTGTAGACAAAAGAAGTTAATCTGGTGGCATGTCAAGAATAAGAAAATAATTAACTAAAGTAAGTAAGCTTTCTGAGTTGTCCATAAATCTAAATTTGAATTACTTTTCATGGCAAAACATTACTTCTGAGATTTTATGATTACTGTATTCAGTACTGTTAACTTAGCTAATAACATCTGTTCACAAGTAGATACAGCAAAATACGTAAAAGGAGAAATTGATGCCAAATAATAAGTTGAGGGATCCCTGGGTGGCGCAGCGGTTTAGCGCCTGCCTTTGGCCCGGGGCGCGATCCTGGAGACCCGGGATCGAATCCCACATCGGGCTCCCGGTGCATGGACCCTGCTTCTCCCTCTGCCTGTGTCTCTGCCTCTCTCTCTCTCTCTCTGTGTGTGACTATCATAAATAAATAAATAAATAAATAAAGAAAGAAAGAAAGAAAGAAAGAAAGAAAGAAAGAAAGAAAGAACAAATAATAAGTTGACAAGTTTTCTGCTCAAAATAAAAAGTAATAAAAAAGAGGTTTCTATGACAAATTTAACAGAACTTAAACTTATTTTAATTTTTCTATTGCCCGATATTCTATTTCTCATTAGTAATTTTTAAATTCTAGTAATGTGTAACTAATCATTTAATGAAAGCTATAAAATATTTCCATATAAGGAACATGCCAGGAGTTCCAATCAATTTTATTTATGAAAGATCATTATGGGGCACCTGGGTGGCTCAGTAGGTTAAGCATCTAACTCCAGCTCAGGTCATAATACCAGGGTCTGGGATTGAGCCCCAAATCCTGCTCCTCACTCAGCCGGGAGCCTGTTTCCTCCCTCTACTTCCCTGCCTCTCCCTCTGCTTGTGCTATTTCTCTCTGTCTCAAATAAATACATAAAATCTTTTTTTTTTTAAAGAAAGATCATTACATTTATGTATATAAATCCATGTGTGTTATGAATTTATTTGAAACCCTTCTATATTTAATAAACCGTGAACTTTTGGATAACGTGCACATTTTTCTCATTCCTCTTAATATATTGGATATAATTATTCCTCTAAGATACAGTTGATTTTCTTTTGTTGCTGTTGTTTAGATTTTTATTTATGTAGTCAGACACGAACTTGTAAGCTTTTAGACAGTATGTCTGTCTGATATATCACTTCTTCCAAGGGTTTCTCCAGAGCACTATAAATCTATAATGAGAAGGAAGCATGGGCAAGAGAGTACGAAAAATGTCCAGGAATGAATCCTTGCTAGAGATTGCGCACAATCAAATATTTCACATTTTAAGTTCTTTCTATCATGTTATCTCCAAAGGGTCAGGCATTAAGTTTTCACTCACCCTGATGACCTAATTTAGGCTTGGCCCAGATTTATGAGGATTGTAAAATTAGGAAACTTTCATTAAAAAAAAAAAAAAATTAAAACCCACTGGATGGTTTCCCAAAGCACATCTAGCATTACTTAAGACTTTATTATTTCAGCTAGTTGGATATATCATATCTACGGCCCTCGCCAGGTCTATAAGAGTTCTGTGACTGACGCCTAATGGAACCAATTTTCACTCTGGCAGAACAAATTCAAGTTCTCATACTAACTTGTATTCCAGTTTCCTTTGGATGCCAGGAATCAGACCCTTTAAGAGGAAAATGTATCAGAGCATCTGCTTATTAAGTGATATTCCTTTTATTTTCATCTAAATAGCTGGCAGGAACTATCGACTCAAGTCGAATCTAAAACAGAAAACAAGTAGTTTTTTAATTACTGAATTTGCTTTATTCTTTGTAGAACCTTCTTTCCCTCTTCTCCTCCTGGCCTCAATTTTCTACAAACTTCCCCTACCTCCACTGAGGACCACGAACCTTCTTTAGACAGGAACAAATGTTCCAGTGTGCTCACCCACCTACGCTAACAATCATATTACAGTCACGGTCCATTGACTGTCGCTCACATTTTTATTACCCTGCATCTGATGAACATTGATGCACTTGGGCATCTTCCTCTACACTGGAAGGAAAAATAATGATTTAAATAGAATTCTAAAAGTTGGCATGTTTTGTCATTAGCTTCCATTGTTCCTAGTGTCCATTCATCACATCTTGCCTGCTATTGAAATCTTTCCTTATGTTCCAACATTATTAAAGTCAGTCATTATTAGTCATCTCAAAAAGAGATACCTTTGCAACTTCTAAGATACTGTCAACTAAGAATCATATTTTCAATATTTCAAATTCTATTGTATTTTCAAGCTTCTGAAACAAATATAATATTCCTGCATATTTCCTAAGATGGAATTTCATGTAGACAATGATGTGATAGGAAAGATGATGCTTATCTAATGATTTTGGCACTGCCCCTAGATAACTGTGCTCCTCTGAGAAAAGCAGCCATAGTTTTCTTATTATCGGAACACATTAAAGTACATATTCTGGAGTCCTATGCGTCTTACATTTGAGACAGAGAAAAATAAATAGAAAAACAACTTCAGAATAGTTATATTTGTATTCATCTAGTTTCATTAAAATATCCTTGGGGTACACTTTTTTTTTTTTAAACAATCACACATTATTCTACAAAATCACTTAAGGGATTATTGCATTGTTTTAGTTTTCACAAAAATCAGATTTGATTAAAGTTTCATGAAAAGACCAAAACACAAATTATTCCACAGTCCCTAATTTTCCAAGCCCTTCCTTCACTTGAAATTACTTAAGTAATTTGAACCAGATAACTTAAGTTGTTGGAGGTAAAGTTCAGCAAATAAGCCTCTCTATACGGAATGCATGCAGTTTTTAGTAATTTTCCATTAATATAGTTTTGCCAAAATATTACTGCAAGTGAGAAGCCATCATTCTGAATATTTGAAACAATGATGGTCCAGTTTTTACTCTTTGACATTTGATATAAAAAATATTGTTTAAATTGTGCGTTGATATTATTTTCCATAATCACAAGGAAAGTCAAAGCAAAGATAATCATTTTATTGGTTTACCAAAGATCCCTAATGAAGTGCACACGTGGTGAAGAACAAAGTAGGTCCTCAACAGTGTTCCGAACTTCAGTGGAAACTTAAAACATGAACATGGATTTATAGATCATACATTACAGGCTGATTAGGGAGAAGTCTGCGCATGATGTATAGTCTGTGTGTGGTTCATGTGTGGGAAAGAAAGAAAACCAGGAGAGGGAAAAAAGTCACATTCTCATAATGAGAGTTCTCTCTCTCGGTAGATTTATTAATTGGGAGTGGAGAGAAAGATAATTCAGTACTCCTCTCTGGTGACAAGAGGATACCAGAAAAAACTAAGTCATCACACATAATTTACTATAGAATCTCTTGTCTTAGACTGGAGGGAAAACCAACTCTGCTGCATTGTGTACATATGTACACAAAAATACATATGTATTTTTGTATACAAATGTATACATAAAAATGTATACATTTTTCTCTTCTGCAATTTTTATCCTCAATCTACTTTAAATCAAAATGAGTTTCACCCTGGGGCTGGGTGAGAAAGGACCTTCTAAAAACTTTGCTCAACCCAGCAAATATTTTAAAAGTGAACCAATAATGAGCAGTTTTTATCTTTCAATTCCATAAACATGCTCCAAGAAGAAGTGCCTCTCTGTATTTTGATTTTGGGAAAAAGGGGGTCGGGGGGGGGGGGGAGTGCTCGGGTTTTTAAGAACAAAGAAGGAAAGTCTTCTCCATCCTTCCTTCCCTCCCTCCCTCTCCTCGATTCGACCACGCCAATGTTCCTGGTTTTGCTTTTTCAATAAAGCCTCCTCCTTTCTTTTGACTTTTTTTCCTTTTCCTACCTCCACGACCACAAGTTTCCCTAAAAATGATTCTCAAAAAATACAGTAAAAATGATTGTCCACGCGGGACCCTCGGCACATCACCGTAGGAAGGAGGGCTCCACTGTCGTGAGGACGGGGGTCCACGCCCGCCGCCCGCACCCACCCCGGTCTCCCGCGCCCTCCGCTCTCCTCGCTTCTCGGGGTGGGGGGTCCCCCCAGGGGGCTGAGCACCCCCGCGGGGCGCGCGGTAAGTCGAGGGTTAGCTCCGGCGCCGCGCAGCGTGTCTACCAACTTATGCCTTCCCCCAGGGGAAGCTGCGGGACTCCAAGAGCGTCTGCAGGTGCTCCTTCTGTTTGCTTGGAGTCGTCCCCCCGCCTGGAGGCCCCAACCCCCGCTCTCGCAGCCCCGCGCTGCGGAGGAAGCTGGACCCGGGGCCGATTTTCGGGGCTCGGAGCCTGCCTCTCCCGCGTTCCCACATCCGCCCTTCAGCACGAGCGAGAACGCGCGAGGGGCTTGCATGGGGCGTGCGGCCTCGGCGCCCCCCGCGGGGACCAGGCGCGCGGCCGGAGATCCACGCGGGGAGCAGCCGTGGGCCCAGCGCGGTCCAGGCCCGCAGCAGCCAACGCGAGCGCCGGCCGTCGGGTTCCCCGTCCGCCCGACAGCGCGCTTTAGGTCGAGGAGAAAACGGAGGGAAAGGAAGCCAGCCTGCGCGTCTGTTTGGGTTTTTCGTCTGTTTGCCTCCCAATTAAAAAGTGGCCGCCTAGGCGACAGCTTTGCGGTTTTCACAGTGCAAAACGGATTAGAAGAAACGCTCCAGCCCCTCTCGACTTTCGCCTGCGGTTTGCAGCCCCCGGGGCGAGCGTGACCCTGCGGCACCCGCCCCTGGGAGCTGCCCCCGCGGCGCCCCCCGCCCCCCGCGGCCCGGCTTCCCTGGGGCGGAGCCCGTCGGGGCGGAGCCAAGGCCGCGCGGCCCTGGGCGAAGGGGAAGGAGGTTCCCGAGCCGCAGGTGAGCCTGGCGGCCGGGCCCACGGCCTGCCTCCCCTCCCCGATGGCTCCCGGCGCCCGCGCTCGACGGCCCCAGGTCCTGGGGCTGCGGGGGCCCCTCTCCCGGACGCGGAGGAGGGAAGAGCACGGGAAAGGGATTCGCTGCAGACGGCAGCGGAACCGGAGTCGGCTCGTCCGTGTCCTGCTCGCGGCTCTTAGGTTTTCCCCCAAGAACCTCGAGCTCACTGAGGACACTCACATTCCGGAAACCTTGAATTCACGTGCACACGCACACGCACAGTTAGTTAGGAGAGAAAAGAAAAAGAAAGAGACAGAAACTGGCGTTCTAGCCTCTCCACGTTCGCTAAACAAAGAATCCAGGCGAGCGTGGGCTGGAAACCGGGACGCGGGCGACGCGGAAGGGGGGGCTCCCCGCGGTCCCGCCGCTCCTCCCCGGCCCGCTGCGCCCGCAGCTGCCCACGAGTCTGCGGGGTGTGGGCGCGGAACGGGGTTCTCCGACCCGCCAGCCTCACCCTGAGCACTTGGATCCGAAAGACCCACGAGAAGCTCAGCTCTCGGCGACCCTTTCCCGCTTGGCTTCTGCTTTTAATAAACGAAAAATAAAAGTTTGCTTTCCGGCTAAAGAAATGCTGTTCGGATCTTTCCGCCCTGAAGTGCGACTCTCGCACCCTTTTATACCTGCAGGGAAGTATCAATCGTGATTGTCCAAATCGATACCGGGGCTTCCACGAAAGCGCTGCAGGTCGCGGGGCCAAGGGATCAAGGGAACCGCAGCAGGGACCAAGAGACTCCGACCATTCTGGACAGTCGGGCCCTCTCCGCGAGGGTGACTTGCGGCGGGTGGGGGCCGGGGCGCGGGGGGCGCGGGGGGCGCGGGGGGCGCGGAGGGCGCGGAGGGCGCGGAGGGCGCGGGTAGGGGATGAGGCGGCTTCCACCTTAAGAGGCCGCGCGGCGCGGCGACTGCGGAGGCGCCAGGCACCTGCAGGAGGCGCTGCTGCCCCGCGGTTCCACCCGCGCCGCGGCGCGCAGCCAGCCTCGCGGCTCGCGGGCCTCGGTCCCCGGAGGGGGTGGGGACGCTGGGGGAGGAAGGGAGCGAGTGCGTCCGTTAGGTAAGGAACCCGAGCCCTCCCGGATTTCGAAGCGACCTCAGTGAGGCGTTAGCTGGAGGGAGCTTTCCGTCATTCGGCCGCGAGAGGAAACGTGGGGAAGCGCCCTCCCCTGCCCCCACCGCCTGCCTTCCTGCTTCCCTCCACCTCCGCTCCCCGACCCCGACCGTGCTTCCCAGACCCTTTGTTCTCAAGGTTGCGAGCTGCTGGGTGGGGGCTCCCCGGGGAGGAGGTCCCCCTGCGCCACTCGGAAGGAGAGGGACTCGCGCCTCGCCCCCCACCCCACCCCCCCCTTGCCAGTGGCGTCCTCCTCGCCCACGGCCCCTTCCTCTGCTCCCCAGAGCTTCCTCCCCGACCCGGGCTCCCCCAGCTCCCGCTCCCGGGCCTCCACCATCCGTGGGCCCGCCTCCCTTCCCGCTCCCCTGCCACCTCCAAGGTCGCTCGGAAGAGGGTGGGAGAGGCAGACGCGACGGGGAGGAGGAACCAAGTCGCCTCCCCGGCGCGGAGAATCCCCGGGGAGCCCTTTAGGCCCCGACCCCGGGGACCCGCCGCGGAGGAAGGGGTTTCCCGGCGCCGCCGCAGGGCGAGGGGACAGCCCCAGCGCGGAGGCCGCGGGCCGCGAGCCCGGGGGTGCGCAGCCCCGCCCGCCGGAGCCCTGGGGCGAGGGCCCCGCGGTGCGCGGCCTCCCGCTCGGCCCCCGAGCCCCACGGTCGGAGAGAGGGGGGCCCTGCATCTGCGCCCTGGGGAGGCGAGCTGCGAACGAACGCCCCCTTCCTCCCCCAGCCACCCTCTCGGGCGCCACCCGCGTCGCTTTTCCGCCGCGCGCGACCCGGAGGGCTCCCGCGATTGTGTCTCCTTGAGTACAGTTACAACTGCGCTCAGCTGCAGTTCTTGCTTGGACCCAGGCGTCGCAAAGTGAGGCGAGGGGACGGGGATGCCGGGGAACAGAAGCTGGGGCGGGAAAGTGAGCGGCGAGGTAGGAGGACGCGGCCGGGTGGCCTTCCGGGGTCCCGAGTCCGAGCCGAGGCAGGGCAGCCTGGGGCAGGCCCGCGCCCCGGCCGGGGCCGCAGCAGCCCGGCCGCGGAGCCCTGCACGCCCTGGGCTCGGGGAGGCGCCCTCTCTCGGTGCCATCCGCGCGCCCCGCGCGCTCGCGACCCTGGAGGGGGCTCCGGAGGAGCCGTGCACAAAGTGGGTGTCCCCCCCGCCCCTCCCCCCAGAAGGGGACGCGGCCTGGGGCCGTCAGCTCCCGGCTTCCTGGAGTCCCCTCCGGCCTCGGGCGTGACCCTGGACCTCACTGGCGCTTCGCGAGCCGCGCCAGCAGTTCTCTCGGCAGCGGGTTCCCCGGGACACACCCCGTCCCCACCCCCGAGAGCTGGCGGCCAGCTCGGGATGCCAGGCGGCCAGGCGGGCGCCCTGCCAAATTCCGCGTTCCTCTCCAGGAGACGGGGAGTTGCGTCCCAGGCTCGGGAAAGCCCGCAGTTTGGGCTTGGGACTCGCTTGCAAAGCCCCCCAAGGCGCCAGGGACGCCTCTGCAGGTTGAATTCCTGCTCCGTAACACTTCAATTTTAATTAATCTTTTAAAACACCGCTGTCACGTCGCTTGCAGAAAATTAATCAAACCTGAATCCTTGTTGCATAGCAAGAATTTCGATCCGAGTCTTTTAAAAAGGACTTGACTTTGCAAAGTCACGTCTTTTACGGTTCCCTCATTCCCCCTTTAGCAAGGGAAATATTGCAAAAGTCAAGACATGTTTGTTTGGTTCTTCCTATCCTCAGAATGAAACTTTGCTTATTTCTGATCTTTATTTTCTGTCTTTGAACAAAAAATAACGAGATAAATTGCCTACCTCTGTTAATTCAAAATATAATTACTTTGAATGATCTTTGTTTAAGAGCCCAGATAAACTAAGATAATCTTAATTTTAATGTGACACGACCCCTATTTTTCCTTGTGAATAATGAGAATAAAGCAGTCATTAATTAATACCAAGATACCTCCATAGAAGATGGTATCTGGTCTCACTGAGACGCTGAAACATCAGTTGTATTAGTAATTGATACTGTATAATTGAACATGAAGATAGTCGTCTATTTTTAACCTCAAAGCTCAGAGTTTATTTGGTGATTACTGAGCTCCTAATAATTAATTTTCCTTCCTTCTTGCTGCATAAATAATTTCTATGATTCCCAGTTCCCATGCAACACAGAGGCTTCTCATTAAAATCTACCCCTCAAAATAAAAGATGTGAAAGTATATTGTGCAGCAACCCTTTCTATTCCATTTCTCATAACATACATATGCTCTATTTTTATATCTTCCTGTTATATTCCCCCTTGGTGTAATTTGCCTACTAAAAAAATAGAATATAACTATAATATGTTTTACCACAGTTTCGTCCTTCTGGGTGCCATTGGTTCAATTTACTATATATTACTCAATTAAGATTTCCAATCTTTCAAGTTTCTGAGAATTGAGGGTAAGCTCCAATGAGGAATCAAATTTTTTTTTGTATAGCGAAGTTGCCATAGATTATACTCCCATCTAACACAGAGAATTGAGGGTAAGCTCCAATGAGGAATCAAATTTTTTTTTGTATAGCGAAGTTGCCATAGATTATACTCCCATCTAACACAGCCCACAGTATCTCACACTTTTCTATGGTTAAAAATAGGCTTTGCTCACACACATTCTGTTTCTTCAACCTGAATTGAAGATCTGCTCTCAACAGTTTCCTGGGTTAAATTTACACAACTTTTGTCATTAAAAAAAAAAAAAAAAAACCTCTCCCAAGAAAAAGAGAAGTCTTCCAAATAATAATGGAAATTTAGACTCCACCTTTAAGATATCTAATTACTTCTCAGCATCAATTTGCTGATGATCCTCTTTTTACTCCAGCGGAGGAGGATTATATTTTTCTCATACACGCAAGAAACGCTCCCTGTATTTCTTTGGTATGTCTCTCAAATGAGTATATTTTATGCCACATAAATATTCTTAGTATCTACCCTCCCAAACCTTTACACTTGACTTAATTGTCAGTGCTATTTCTAAAGTGATGAAAAGTATATCGGTTTTCCACTTTTATTCCCCCCTTTGAACAATTAAGACTTTCGGTCAATATATGATGGAGTAATTCTCCCCTCTTGGATTTTATATTTTCCCACTATAATTTAGACTGAAATGGGATTAAAACAGGATCTAGAGTTCTAATCTTGGTTGATGTTTTGGTGTATTCACCGTAATGAGTCCTATTCCCTGGGGTCATGAAGCTCCCAAATGTCAATCAAGCAAACTGATTCAGAAATGCCATTGTTCGACGCCCACGTCACTCGCCTTCCTCTCATTTTATTTAACAATACCGGAGTTCTCTGATCAGTCATTCGGAATATGAGGCATTATCTGGGGAAAATTCACAAAGTGTCTTGATCTTTCTTTGGGAGATACTGTTCAGGGGTTTCCGCAAAGCAGAGAGTGCTTGTTTATATTTCTGTCTTTGGACCGCACTACGGATCGAAAGAACCAATGAATACCGCTTGAAAGAAAATCATACCGTAAATCCGTCAAAAATTAATTCGTCCAGTCGAATGTTACATTTCTATTTTCGTGTTGGAAGCACCCTGACTTGTCACCGGAGGAGAAGTATGACCGGGTCTGGGTCCAGTTGACATGCCCTCACTTTCAACCCCGTCTGTTTTACCCCATTTAGTAATACTAATGTATTTAGACTGCACTACTTAGCCAAGAATTTATTTGGGGGCGAGGAAGAGCCAACCTTTGCCCGGGGAGCTCTACCAGAGACGTCCGGGAGTCTGCGCCACTCGCCTTTCGCATCCGCAGCCCTGGGGGCATCTGGACTTGGGTCTCCGCTCCGGGACCATCACCAAAGCCAAAGGCGTTAAGTGTGTTACTCGCTCCGAGCAGCCCAAATTAGTAATCAGCTTAACTCGTGGAGGCCTCGAGCCTCCGTCCAGAGTTCCCTGGAGGTTCCCAGCGCGGAGCCCGGCTCCTGCGAGGACTTCCTCGTAGGGAGGCCGGCGTGCAGGGACGGTTTCATGGGAAAAGCTGTCGTTTGCGTCTTTCACTTGGAGGGCTGCGCGGAAGGAGGCACGAACCAAGCCTCGCGTTGTGGGTTCTCACGAGGGATTCCTCCAGAATCGCAGCCGCAGCCGTGGCTCTGGCTGCTTGACGTGCATCTCACTCAGGCGCTCGCCTTCGCCGCGCGCATCTCCGAAGGCACCCAGCCTGCGCCCCGCGCGGACTCCGCGCACACTTCGGGCCGAGGTGGCCAGGGGAGGCGGCGGAGGTGGGGACAGGGGGTGGGGCCGCTCTCTGGTGGGACGCGATCAATCACTTTAAAAGTAAAGGGTTCAAAAGTTCCAGCCTCCCCTTTGGAGGGGAGAGAACGAGCTCCCCGGGGCCTGCTTCACTCTGCAGCCCGCGGGTTCCCAGCAGCCGCGCGACGGCGGGGGGAGCCCGGCCGCCCTTCGCGGGAGCCGCTTCCCGGGACACGGTCTGCCTCCCGCGCGGCCGGGCCAGGTGCAGGGAGCCGGGAGGCGGCCGCGCTGTGGCTAGCGTGGAGGAGCGCCTCTCCCTCCGCACCGACAGGCTCCCGGCCCGCGAGCCCCGAGCGTGCGCTTTTCCCTTTCTCAGCAAGCGGGAAAGGCCTGTACGCCGGGGCTGGCGCAGTCGAGCTCCCTGCAACCTGCCCTGCCAGAAGGGGCGGGGGGAGCGGGGGCGCCAGCAAGCTGTCCCGGAGGCGGGCCCTGCGGATTCCTCAGGAAAGCCCCTCTCCAAAACACCACAACCTCCCCCAAAGACATGGCTGCGTCCCTCCTCTGTGGCCTTCCATCCTGTCCCCTCCTCACTACCCGCCTGGCCCTCACCTGAGACCTGGCCAAGGGCCTAGTCCCCGCTTTGCTCCCCCACTCTCCCCACCCCACCCCTCCTCCTAAGCTCCGTCTCTTCCCTGACCTTTCCAAGGCCTCAGCTAGGGTAGCCAGGGTGCTGCAGAGGAAATGAAATTGTTCTGGAGATTACAGTGGGGCTGTTGGCCAGAAGAAGCCCCCCCCCGCCCCCCCCCCTTTTTTTTCTCAGGCTTCCATGTTAAGTGCAAACTTGTATTTCCCTTCACAAGAATAGACAAATTTTCTCGCTTATTTGCAGTTTTGCAAAGTTCTACACACAGATCAGTGAACCTTGAGTGGCCTTTTCCCAGGCCCACATTGTGGAGGTTTGTCAGGGTCCCTGGGCAGTGAGCGTAGTGACAGGTGAATCCAGCAGCCCCAGGGGAAGCCAGGCCTAACCTCCAAGACTTACAATAGGGCAGGGGCCCCAAAGCTCCCTGAGCAGCTTCATGCAACAGGTACCCTACAGCAAGGCAGCCTTTCAGGATCCCAGAGCTTAGGCTCTGGATGCAGAATCTGCTCCTCCCTGACCTGAGACGGAGTCTCCACCTGCATCTTTTTCCCCCCAGAACTTCCTTCTGTCCAGATTACCCCTCAATCACACAAGAATCTCTGAACTCTGAACCACCTGCCCACACAAGGCCAGGCTTCATTCCCACCTCAGCAGTCCCTCCTGGTATAAGTCCATTGATGCTTTCAACCTGCTGGTTCTTTCTGACATGACTTGAGGAGAAGGACAAGGAGAAGCCAAAGAGGAAGAAGAAGAAGATGAAAGTCCGGGAGATGCAAAAGACAGAATAAAAGTCCAAAGAGGGGACCACAGCAAAAACTGAGCAATCCCCTTCTCGTCTAAATCCCTGAGTCTTTCCCACACTTAAGAAAAGAGAGAACTGGTTTCCATAACTCTAACTTCTCCAAGTAACTTTTTCAAGTGATATTTTGATCCTGGACCGGTCTCTATCTCCCCAACCTGAAGAAGGAGCCAGGTAGGTTTAGGAAGATAAATAGCTATAGAGGGCAGAATGGCCTCCCTGTAGCCCAAAGTCACACCACAGAGAGCCTGGGAGCTCCAGGCTGCAGGAACAGCCTGGTACACAAGTAGCCTCAGCCTTAACCTGCTCTGGCCAGCCCAACTTATATTCAAAGGAAACGGGGAGGCTTGGGGTTCCTTCTCATGCCTTGAACGTTCCCTGGAAAGATCTTCATACAGAAATAAAGCTAGTCCCTGAGACCATGCTCCAAGTGGCAGCTAATCATGATAAGTGATAACTGGGATGGGAGAGGACTGGAAGACTTATGGCAGAGAACGAGAACGGAGGGGGGCACTAGAGATATAGACACATATGTTTACTTTTGCCTGACTTTGAGACTCCTACTCAGACCTTCCAGTCCATCCTCACTCAGTCACCAGGGTAAAAGAGAAATCAGTCTATGGGTTATCAGAGAAGGTGGGGGGCAGGGGAGCGATGCCTGCCCTTTCCAACCCCAGGCTAGTGTATAAGGAAGGATATAATGGGTAGGAAAAGAGAGGCCTGAGCAGCAGCCACAACCCCCAGTCACGCTGAGGAACTCATCCTCATTAAAGAAATCCTTTGTATGATGCTGCATTTCTTTCCCAGATTTGTGGCGACCACACGGAAAGAGGCAGCAGGCAGCCGCATGCAGGCATCCAGCAGTGTGTCTCTCACAGCAGACTCGGTATCCCCAGTGTGAAGAGCCCAGGCCTGGCCCATTAGGCTGTGACTGCAAACAATCCCCCTGCTCCAAGCAGCCTTTGCAGTGACTACCCCAAATCCCTAAGCAGATTCCTGGACTGAGAGAAACACAGTTCATAGCACCAACGTTCTACACAGCTAGATTTGGTAGGGAAAAAGAACAGAAAATCCACCACCACCACCACCACCCACCCAATTCTGAAATCGCTCATGAAATAATGTGTGGTATTGGTGCATGTATGGTGCATATATGACAGTTTCATACTTTGGGCCGAGGAAGGAATGATGTTTCAGAAATATTTCTCCCCTACGTAGCACCAAAGGCTGCTTTATGTCCTGCTCTTCTGAATCTACCTTCTGTAAACCATATTGTGCATTTTCTCTTGGATCTTAATGAAACAAGAACTGTGCAAAAGCGACTGCTTTGTCCCAGAGCTGAAACAAAGACTAATACAGAGCAAAGGAGCAGCCCTTCCAAGATGTACTCTTCTCTGACTTGGGAGGAAAGCTCCTAGAGTGACCCGCCATAATCGTGGTTGATATTTAATCCTCCTTAGTACAAAGGCCCATCTTTTCACTCTGCAGAAGCACCACTGAGATATGACCAGCCTTTAGAGTTCTATCCCAAACTGAGAGTCCGGACTTAGACTTGGATTGTCTAGGCCTCTTCTAACCTGAACAAAAAGGATCTGAAGAAAATCGCTTCCCACCCCCCCACCCCCTTCCCAACAAAGCATTCCTAATCACTTCGGCTTGTTGGTGAATTTTTATTCCCGTGTCCACTTGGGGTATTGAAATCGATCGCTGCAATATTTAATATATAACACTCCCAGGGTCATTGCTTCCCTAAGACCGAATTTTCTCTCCCTGGTGCCCTCACCTCGGGTTGCTACCCTCCCACTCCCATCTATCCAGGCCTTCTATTTTTCCATCCACATAACGCCTTTAATTCTCAGCCCAGCCCGGCAACTTCACGTGTATTTTGTTTTCTGGTATGGAAAGTACTGAAAGCTCTAGGCAGCACTGCACTTAAAAGGGAAAATGAGGAGCTCAGTAGATTGGAGAAAATTAACCTGCCACAAACAACCTCATTAAAGAGCTGCCTACTAAGAGTTAAGAATTAATAGCAAAATGGATGGGGGGGGGGAGCCCTTGAGTGAAGAGACCTTAAAACCGCTTTCCCTGAAAGGTACATAATTTACAAGCCCAACCTAACATTCAGTTTTATTTCCCTTTCCTAGTGACCTGTCCCATAACCTTGTAATCCACTGTGGGGGCGTTTTTTTTTGTTTTTGTTTTTTTGTTTTTGTTTTTTTTTTTTCCCTTTGGTCCCTTTCTTCTTTTTTACACACCCTTAGGTTTGCAAGTCCAAATACTTGCTGATATTTTGGGTTCAAAAATGCACTTAAATTGTTTGGGGCTTTTTAATTTAGAAAGACACTTTAAGAGACTCCTGGCATACCCTTTGGGAATTGTTAGATGATTTGAAGAGTGCCCTTAAAAGAATTGTGTTTGGATAAGAGGGGGTGTGGGGGAATCATGCAGAAAAAAGCATGAAAAACCAGAGTGAGGACATTTCATAGATTTAGTGTTTCGATGGTACTGTGCTTCATTTTGCACATGAAGTTCAAATTTAAGTAAAGCCCATGTATATGGGCTGTAAGTTGCTTTTCTAATGTTTTATTGGGCATTGTATTCTATATTGGCATTTTATATGCATAATCTCATTTCAATGCAGAGCCGCATACTAAATCCTGGGGCAAGCAGATGAGAATGTGGTATGGATATTACACTCAATTTCATTGGCTTCAATGAGACTTTGCACATCGCGATTTCCATTGTAATGGCTTATCTTTGGCTAGAATTTTACACATTGACATGCTATTCCTTTGGCCGGAATCCTGAATGAAGAAAGTGTGTCAATGGAACAGCCATAATGATTCCATTCACATTATAGCAGGTAACAGGGATCAATGGTCCTAACACTACTTATAAAAAAATTTTTCTGTGAGTTTTTTTTCCCCTTAATTATTTTTGCACTTTTTTCCTTTAAGGAGATCACTCTTAAAATCAACGTTGGAGTATACACTAAAGTATTGGTTCAAAACAGTTAAGAGATAGGAAACTCACAATCAGGATGCTTTGATTCATCTAGAAATCTTCCATTGTGTCAGAATATTACATGTAGTTCACATGTTATGTAGGATCAGATCCTATTCAGATAAACCAGCTAGAGATTGATACAAAGAACAAGATTTTAGAAGCTCTGGCAACATCTCTAAATCTACAAATTAGTTATATTTCCCTCCCACTTAATTTATACAAAATAACTTCTATTTTCCTCCCATTTAATTGTAACATTAAATTACAAATGGCAGGCTGAAATTGTATAAGATAATATGAAATTTTGATATTTTAGGGGAAACAGATGTTTCTGAGGTCATTTTTCTATAAGAGATGGCAGGAGTGTATAACTAGTTTCCTAATTGACTTTTAAATTTACAATACATAAAGATGTAAAAGGATTTAAACACACACACACAAAGATTTAAATCTTTTTATTTTCCAAAAATTGCATGTGCAGCAAAACAATTGGACAATCCAAATGTTAACCAAGTTCTTCTACTTAAAAATGGGAAAAAGGGGGAAAGAAGGGGAAAAAAAAAAAAGCACTACCTCTCTTTTTAAATTCAGATAAGGAACACACTGGTGGTAGTGGTGTATACTCTTTTAATTATCAATCGTATACGGTTAAGGTTGTTCTTTTAAAAAATCTTTATTATTAACAGAAAATATCAAAATTAGCTTTCTGAAGACCAATTTGCCACATGATGTATAACACTTGGAACCAAATTAAAAGCATCTCTGCATTTGCATCTGGCAATGTACTACATGTTAGAGCCATAGCCATGTGTTTATGGTATTGAGCTCTCCTGGTCTTGAGATACACTCTATTTTTTATGGCCTAACAGGAATAGCTCAGCACATGCGGGACAAGAGGCTGGAAAGCCTTGGCCTCTCACCCAGCAAGGAAACTCAGGGTCACTGCAGGCTCCCATGCTGCCTCGGATCAGCATTGGTTTAAGGCCAGATCTTACCCTCCTTCCACCTCTGGAGAAAGTATTGCTAACTACTGGGTGCAAAGGTTAGGTAGGAGGCGGGGAAGAAAAGGAAAAGCTGAGAGGTGGGAGAAGAGAAAAAAAGAGAAGATAAAGGGAAAAGGTAAATAAACCTGGTCATGGCAATTTCTACCATACCAGGCAGGTTTTGCTTTGAATGGATCTAATATCCAGGCACTTGAAAGCTTAACCATGCACTGGTCTGCATATTCGGGTCCAATGTAGGGGCAGAAAACTAATCTTTCACATTGGCCCCCACCGACAATCAGGGTATTCATTTGAACAGAAGGGAAAAAGAGAGAGGGCGAAAGAGACATGGTGGGGGGGGGGGGGATATGAATGTAAAATGTGCCTTTTATTCCTGAGAGATCCAAGAATCAGGTCCTCTCCAGTCATTTCAGAGAGACAGAAAGCCAAACCCACTAAGTGGTGGCTTTAAAAATCTCTTAATGTTTGTTGTTTCTAACTTTTCACAGGAAAGAAGGAAGGCTATTGCCTAACCTTAGTGCAGTAGTCTCTCTTCTATACTGTTTTTCCTCTCTATTGCTCATCACTTATCACAAAAGTATTGTGTTATTCCCAGAGCTAACTTAAACTGATTTGAAAGAGGGCGAGTGCTAACAATGGAAATTATATTCCAACTTTGGTGCCCAACATATACTCGCCCAATAGTCCAGGCTCCAGGAGATCTGAGTTTGTTTGTCTGTCTGTTTGTTTGTTTTGATAGCTTGGGGAAGAGGGCAGGCAGTGACTCAGACAGTTTCCCTTCTGTTTCTCTCCCCTTCATTCTGAGCATCCTGACCAGAGAAGGCCCTTGCAGACCTGTGAGCAGTTTCTCTCTGCTAGATTGGTGATATTTTAGGGTCTAAGTCTATTGACTGCTAAGCCTCTTCCATCCAAAAGGGTCAAACACAGACATATTGATGGCACTTATTAGATGAATAACTGGATCTTACTGGAGAGCCTCTAGGCTGCCTGCCACTCTGTCTCCACCTCCTTCTGTCTTTGCTCTAGTCTCTCAAGTAAAGGATGATCCCAACAGCAGGAGCTAAAAAATAGGGATACCCTAGCATCCTAAGCACTTGGCCTGTTTCTCCTGTAGATGTTCTTTTCAGATTCCCCGGGGAGACACCCCCCCACCCCACCCACACACACAGCCGCTGGCTGCAGGCTCTCCTAATTCTTTTTCAAAATTTCTCTCCCTCCACCTCTCTGGCCTTAATGTCCCTTGCAAGGGGACAACCACTGCCCTTCCCCCAGTTAGACACCAGTCAGCCCTGCAGCCATGGCGGCAGCAGCAGAAGAATAGACAGCTCGCTGTGCCAAACAGCTCGGCTCTGGGCGCAGAAGTGGCGGGAGTCAAGTAGTGGTCCAGGAGAGGGCTGCCCCCGACCAGAGACACATTTATTCAACTGGGCAAAGGTTTTCCGAGAGCACCCACTATGGCAATTTCAGGTGCTGCTGTTAGGTCCTAGGAAGAGAAAAAAAAGAGGAATGGCGGTCAGCAGTGCAAGTAGGAGAGGAGCCCCGCATGGAAGCCACTGACTGGGGTTTAATTCCACACATTTTGGGGTCGCGTTTTTCCAAACAAACTGGAGTGATCTTTAGGGAAAGCCAAATACATATGATGAAAACATCCTGTTTTTTGAGAAGCAGGAACAACCGAACCACAGCCACTGCCCACGAGTGCGTCACTCAGTCAGCAAAGGGGCTTGGGAGCCCAAGGCTTGAATTTGGTGCATTCGTGCAATTTGGAGCTTTTCGACTTAGTATTGATCCCTAAACTCAATTTTGAAAACAGCCTCCATCGCAGCAGTGTGGGTTGTGTTATCCCCAGTATTCGCAAGGCATCGATTGGACTAAAATAAAATGCATCCTACGCTCCTCAAAGAAGGAAGAGGCAGGGACAGTCACAAGAGGAATAGCAGAAAGTGCATAGTTAATATGGGTTGTACGCGAATCCGCGAAACAAGTGCTTTAAACCCAGGGGGATTTCACGTAATAGCTAATTTGGTGAGAAAGCGAGTGTGCGCAAGCGGAGGGCCATCTTAGAAGGCCAGAGGATGGGGAAAGATACAGGTTTTTCTGACCGGAATGAACATTTCCTTGTGATTTGCATTTGCTAATGTCCGAACCCTTAGCCCGGGCCACCTAACTCGCCACCTCCCTCCCCCCGCCCACGTAGGCTCAGGAAGAAATTCTCTTTCCCTCTGGCCGCCCTGCTTGAGCTCAAAGGCTGCAGAGAGGCGGTTGCTGCTTTTCCCCCGATCCACCGCCGGATCTTAACTCCTGGGAAGGCCGCGGGGCCAAGCCCGGGGAGGCGCTCTCCGTCTGCCCCTCTCCAGGCCTGCAGGATCCGGTGGGGTCCTCGCCCCAAAGTTAATGGAACGAACCCAACGCCTGCCTGGTTTTGCCCAAACCCTTCCTGGGTCGCAACTGGCTGGAGAGACAACTGGAGAAGATGGGAAAAGGAGAGAAGACTATCTTATCCTAAAGAAGAAATTCTATCTCTCTCTCTCTCTCTCTCTCTCTCTCTCTCTCTCACACACACACACACACACACCCAAAAGCCTTGCCTCTGATTTCTCCTGCCTTCTGAGTCCATTTCAGGTTAGAGAGAGAGAGAGATCGCGCGGAGAGAGAAAGGAAGAAAGAGAGGGGGAGAGAGGAGAGAGACAGCTTTCAAACAAAAGACGAGGAGGCGCAGGCCGGGGTCTGGAGCTCTCCTTCGGGGGGCTGCTCGGTCCGTAGCCCCTCCAGCCACCACCCCCCCATCCGGGGTGTTCGGGCGTTAGGAGGCTTGGCCAGGCGGGCCTGAGCGCGCGCTCCACGCGGCCGGAGACCTGGAGACAATGCCCAAGCACCAGTTCCACCCCAGCGCGGCCGCAGCGGGCGCCGGGCCGGCGGGCCTGTGGCCGGGGCTGGGGGGCCGGAGAGGGGCGCCCGGGCCCCGCTCCGCCTCCCCGCCGCCCTACCCGCCTGGGTCGTCCCGGCGCTCTCCGTGCTCCCCGTCCCACTTAGCAAGCTGCTCTTGGGGGCCCGCGAGTTCAAAACACGCCTTCTCATTAATTAAAGCCGGGAAGCCCTCGCCACTTTCTTCCCAGGCCGAGGCACCGTCTCCAGGGGTCGCCCGGGCCGCTCTCGGGCCGCGTCAGCTTCCGCGCTGGGCCTTGGAGGCCGAGCGGCCATTTACTGCCCTCTGATTGCGCCGAGGACCAGGTTAGCTCATAAAGCCTTTCACACTCAACAATGGGGATTTTCTCAACAATTAACAAGAAACAACATAATAAAGCCATTTACAAAGACCTTGCTATTTACTATAAATTAGGCACTCTTTAAGAGACCAGTGCGTAATTTCACACACTTTACAACTGGGGCTGCATTTTAAACACCCGGGAAAACAAGCTTGTTGCACTTTCCTGTGACCTATCTGTGGTGCACCTCTGTTTCCCCTCTTCTTCTGGGAGCAGCTTTGTTTGCATCGCTGCACTCCAACCTCCCCAACCCAGGGTGGTTTTCCAGGTCACTGTCTCACGCTTCCCGTTTCCAGGTCATCATTCCACTTTCAGAGGCACTGAGAGGTTCCAAGGACAGGAACCACGGCCGCCAAAGAAAGCAAGCCTTGCCCCATCACATTTAACCCCCTCTTTGGGAGTTCTGCAGGGGCCTCCCCTGACTCCCCCCCGGCCGCAGGTCTTGGGCCACTTCCCAGAAGGCGTTCACAGCCATGCTGGCTGGCCCAGTGTGAAGCCTCATCTCTTTGCCACTTGCGTTCCACACATGCATTTTGGAGACCTGGGCCAGCCCCCCGCCCAAAGCAAAAAAAAAAAAAAAAAAAAAAAAAAAAAAGGCTGGGCCCCATTTGCCTGGGACAGAGAGATATAAGGCCTGGGCGAGAAGGTGAGAAATGGCTAGGCGGTGTGTGCGTGTGCCGGGGTGGGAGCTGACCTCAGAGCACACAAAAGGAACGCCAAGTGAGAGGAGGCGGTCTGGTCCCCGGGGACCGGCCGCGCGCCCTGTCGCCCCTGCTCCGCGTGGGCCCGTCCTTGAGGCCACTGGGACCTGAGGCTGCGTAGACAGGAGCTGAGGGCCGGGCCGGGCCGGGCGCACAGGGGTCCGGGCCCTTCCGCCCCGGGAGCCAGTAGGTGACAAATTCAGAGGAGAGCAAGATCTGGGCGGAGAAAAAAAGTCACAAAGAAATTTGTTTGCCACCATGCAAAATGGCGGCATTTAAACATCTTTCTGGTGCTGGTGGCCCAGGCCACAGAGCTAGGAGCTGCCCCGGGTCAGCACAGCGGTCACACTGCGGCACCTGGGTGGAGAGCGAGGGGCAAAGGGACCCCGGGACCCCCACGTCCCCCGGGCCGGCCCTGCGCCAGCTCGGCCGTCCCCGCCTTCCTCCCAGCCCGCCAGGCCGAGCCCCGCGCCGGCAGCCCCCGGACACTGACCCCTGTTTACAAACACAGCCCGGGGGCGGGGAGGGGCGGCCGGATCCCGGGCTGGCGGGGTGGGGGCCGGCCGCTCGCGGCCGAGGACGCCACCAGCAGAGAGGAGCGAGGAGTTGGTGCGAGAGAGCGGGCCCGGCAGCTGGAAAGGACTGAACGCCTTGTTTTTGAAACTGTCAATTCTCTCAACCCCTATTGTGAGGGCTTCATGCAAAACATCTCAGGCCTTTTAAAGTAGGAGCTTGTGAGGCCGCCACAGTTTGAAAAGGAGCGAGAGAAGAGCGGGGGCCTAGGGCATGGGCAAAGAATGATAGCTGGGCCCCCTCCTCCTTTTTTTTTTTTTTTTTTTTTTTTTTGCAAAAGAGGGCCTGCCAAACAGGTAAAATGCAGCCCTCCCCCAACCTCCTGGATCTTCCCTACGTCCCTACCCCCCAGGCTAGTTTGCAAAAATGCCCTTTGGCCTAGGGAGCAAACCAAAACCAAAGCTAGTGTTAAAAATAGTTCTTTCTTCCAGGGAAGGGAAAAGTCCCAGGGAAGACCTGGGTGACCGGGTGGACTCCCTAAGGTGGATGCCCTGTTCCTCCTTGTCAATTTCCTGAGGTTAGTTGATGAGGAACCTTTAATTCCCCCACCCCCACCCCACCCCCACCCCCGCCACTTTGGCTCTTGGAAACTCCCTTTTCACATCCTTTAGCAGCAGGAAGTTATTTTCAAGGTGAAGCAAAACTCACATTTTCTATCTTTTGTAGATACTAATGCTTTATTATTATTATTATTTTTAACGTGAGGACTTTGTTTTTGCTTTTTACCATGGAGGATTTTTGTTTCTGTTTTTTCTGAAAGGGAAAAAAATGCTTTTGAGGAATTAGTCTATATCTTTTCCTGCATTCAAACAAAACTATCATTCTCATATCAAGCAGAAACTTCCAATTCTTGTGACCGGAACTTTGAAAAATTTCTAGACCATTGAAAGTCACCCAAACACAGATAAGATAAAAATCCACACACCAGCCCATCTAGTTTGTGTTATTGCTGTTTAGTGGTGGCTCCTTGTTGTTGATTTTAAAATAAACAACCATTATTGAGATTACTGCACTGTAATCAAGTAAGCCAGTAGAAAAGAACACCCACTTTAAAAAGTAAATAGTTGAAAAAGAGCAAGCTGTATTTTCTAAGAAGGCAGATAACCTGACTATGGAAGACAGCGTACATACATCTTTTTAAAAAAATAATTAAATCTTCATTTCAGAGTCTTATCAGGAAACTATTTTTATAGGAGACCAAAAATAAGCTTGTTTACCCAAAAAAGTCAGAGAAGGAGCCCTTTCCTGCATTTTGTGAATGTTGAGCTTTAGACACAGGACTAAGTGACCCTGGAACCATGTAGTGCCTTTAAGAAAAAAATGCCATCACCTGAAAACAGTTAAATGTAAAAATGCAATCTATCAATGGAGGTAACTTTGTTTTTCCCTCAATAAGGCTTAACTTTTTGAACAAATGGGACATTTATAGCATCTTAGAAAACCTAGATGTTGTCATTAATCATAAAACAACCAAAATGAAATAAACTGAACTGGGAATGATTCCCACAACAGAATGGGAAAACAGCTAAGGGACTACCAGAAATGGAAAGAATACCTTTTATTTGTAAGTTACTGAATACTATTTGGTACACTCTTCTAACAGAAGCCCCAACTCAGATTTTGCTGTGGTTGGCTGGCTTGTTGTAGTACTGTGGGGTGAAATTTGTGTTGACTATTTAATTTCTTTCCTTTTGATGGTATCACTCTGGAATGCCTCGGCCTCCATGCTGCTCATTCTCCAGCTCCTATAAACTGAAACTATTGATTCTCTGAGGGCTAGAGACCAAGTGTCAAAGCTGGAAGCCGATATTTTATGTCAGAAATTCCATAGGGTATATTTGTTTTAAATCGTGCTTATTCCATCTAGCAGTCTTCCCACACCCAAGATCTGTAGGCTTCAAATATATTCTCAATTTATAATATAGGAACAATGATTCCATAGCCAGCAAGAGAAGTGCTGGTCTAAATGAGGAGTGGTCATCATACTTTGAACTCTCTTGACTTAACAGTAATTAAAGAATAGAAATTACAGATTTCCCGTGTGTGCATGTCACCCTTTTTAACAGATTGATTTTTGCAGGACAAATCACTGCACCCAAATTCTGTATGACCTTCCAAAGAGGAAAGAACTCAGACTGAGAAGCCAATTGTTCAGCTTTCTGGGGGCTTTAACTGCAACTTGTACTGGTCTTTGGAATTATATACAAACAGGAATTCAAGGATAACATCCCTCAATTTTTGTTTTGACCATATCTAGCATCCCAATAAAAAAGGATCCAGTGAACCTACATCTGGCAACATTCAAGAAAGAAAGGAAGGGAGACAGTTCAAAGCATCTGTTTACTCCATCCAAATGTATTTGGATGCAGGTATTCTGAGCCTCTGTCCTTTACAGTAAGAGTAAAACCACAGAGCATATACAGCAATTAGAGCTGAGACCATCCAGATCTATCTGAAACATTTAGAGACAAAAGAAAAAATTTCAAATGGAGTAGGACTTAGATGGTTAAGGGAAGGGGAAAAAAAAAAAAAAAAGACTGAATTTCCATGAGAAATACTGACTAAATTCACACGGTAAACATCTCCTTGATGTTTTGTTTTGTATTCTGATTTATGGTCATTAGATGCAACTTCTTAGGTTTAAGATGGCAAAGATCTGAGCTACATAACTAATTGGACAGACTAAGGGAAGTATATCAAAAATTATTAGATTTAACTTTCATTAAAAATAGCAATTGATCTTTGCTTCACTTTCTTAAACCTGAAACTTTTGCACTTGATTTGTAACAAGTTTGTACAGTTTTGTTGTTATTTAGAAAGGAATCCAGTGTTCTGCACAGAACCTGACTGGCCTCATCACATGGCATTACAACAAAACACTACACCCAATAAATGCATTTCTTTCAGGCAAAAACATTACAAATGAAAATGTCAACAAAACCATTCATTCCTGTTAACCGTTCTTCAATCTGGAATAAGTAGAAATGTATGGAACCAGGAATTTTAAACAGTGTTTTTAATTGAAAATAAAGCTAAAGCATGCTTTTCAACAGTGCAAATTTCCATAATTTTGATTTACTGCTTCCATCATCACAACATAGTACACCAGCATGGCCCTTACCAAGGGCTAGACCCTAGCCATTTGCATGTTGAACTACTTTGATTTTAAGTGCAAATATAGATAGTCACCTCTGATTGTCACTTGCAGTAGAAACTCTCCTGCTTTATTCACAGGATGGTCTGAAAACAGAAGTTTAGAGAGATGCAGAAAAAGTAAAAGGTAATAAAATCCAAGTGCCTGAGTTCTGGTACCAAAGAGCCCTGAAAGAACTTATTTTTTCATATGGGGTATTCTTACAACTCTGACCCATTTTACTTCTCTTGGTTGTATTTACTGCTTTGTCACTATGTCAGACCATAAAATATCCTGCTATTAAGAGAACTCTTTTAATTGTTTTGCAAGTTTGAGGAGTCAAACTTGAGGAGTCAGACCACAAGGTAAGGTAAGCAGGACAATAGTGAGAAAGAGTCACCTTATTTAAAACCTTTGGGTGAGAACACAAAAAGGACTTTTCCAATTGCTAGGAGTGACTGTAAAACTAAAATCACACCCTTTACCAAAAAAAAAAAAAAAAAAAAGAAAGAAAGAAAGAAAGAAAAGAAAGAAAGAAAGAAAGAAAGAAAGAAAGAAAGAAAGAAAGAAATCTCATATTTATTTTACTCAGTATATATGAGGCAGCTGTTATCAGCATTCAAGCAGGACTCCCCAATCTTTCCACTCAAAAAAAAAAAAAAGAAAAGAAGGAAGGAAAGAAAGAAGAAAGGAAGGAAGAAGGAAGGAAAATGAAGTGCAACTACTCTTGGAAAAGGAATGAGGGGAGAAAAAGGAAAAGGTATCCCACAAACAAGAGCTCCAGAAAAGAACATTTGGGCTCGCAGAAACTTCTTTCTACCTCACTGTGTAACCATGTAACCTAACAAACTTTCACTGAATTAACAGTTACACTTTCAGGTCTGAAATCTAGTGCATAAACTTAATGGCTCATTGTAATATTTATTATTCAACCTTTTGACATTTATTTGTAGCAGTTGAATTGAGGTACCGGGTGCATTATTAGCATTGAAACAGTAAAGTGTTCCAGCTCTACCTTAATAACTGAGTTTTACTTGAGTCTTTAGCCTGAAGTAGTCTGTGGAATGTAAACCAACCCCTCTCCCACCCCGCCCCCACCCTACTCCAAAAAAAAAAAAAAAAAAAAAAAAAAAAAACACCAGCCCCGCAATGGGAAAAAAGTAATCCGATTTCTGTCTTCAAAATGCGATAAACCAGGGCTCCGAGAGGGGTGTAACACATTAATGGACTCGTACAAACCATCCTGTGCAGTTTACAACAAAAGGAAGGTAATAGGGTTCAAGAAAATATCTTCCAAAAACACTTTTATGAATTAAATTTCCTGAATTTGTGACTAGGTGGAAGAGGTATTGCAGAACCGCCCAGCTGCCATTTCCATATAGGATGGGCCTTGTGAGGAGGTTGGGAATCCTTAGTGGTGTTTAAGGAATACGCCGGCCACAAATCCCCATCCTTCCCAATAATGAGTGATGGTGGACAAGGAAAATTTGCCATGAAATTAAATGGCCTTTTCACTGCTGATGCTACATTGCTGGCTACCTTTTTGCGTCTGTTTATAACTGTAAAATCATCCAGTGTTCCTTCATGTGTCTCAGTTTTACCTGTAGGACGAGGACTTCTAGCTGATTTCAAATTTGGTTTGACTGGAGGTGTCTGAAGTACAGGTCGCTTTCCCAGTACTAGTGTCCGGTAATTCTTTCTCACCCTGGCACCAAATTTATATTCCCCATCCTCAGGTTTTGGAGAACCTAAAGTGCATGAAAGGCCCTGACTCTGAGCCAGTGGATTTAAGGAAGGAGTTTCTTTTTCAGGGCATGCAAAACCTTCTTCCTTGGCTGTAGTTAACAAGGCGTCCTCCTCTTTACTTTCAATCACACTGTAAAACTCACCCTTTGTATCATTGCACTCACACTTAAGCTTATTTGTAATAAGGTCAGGTTCATATTCTTCATTAGCACTACTGTCTTCTACTTTGATTTTAATATTGTGCAGAAATGGCAAGGTTTTGTCTCCTGTCTTAGTGCAGGGATTCTCAGCTCTGGTGGCTGCTGCTGCTCCTGCTGCTGCATCCACCTCGGAGTCAGTTTGTGAAGAGGACAAATCCGTAGCAAATTCAGCACAATGAGGGATTTTGGAATCTTTTTCAGAATTTGCTGCTGCTCCTGAAGAATCATTATTTAAGAACCTAGCGGCTATTGTGTTGTTATCTGCACAGTGTGTAGTAGGAGTTGCTTGTAGGCATTTCCTAGCCTCTCGGAGTATTC
This sequence comes from Canis lupus baileyi, assembly GCF_048164855.1. Taxonomy (NCBI): domain Eukaryota; kingdom Metazoa; phylum Chordata; class Mammalia; order Carnivora; family Canidae; genus Canis; species Canis lupus. Next base: position 9,948,641 of record NC_132842.1, on the reverse strand, counting down.
TTTGTTGTGGAAATGCATTGTTTGTCTTTGGGCTAGGTGAAGAGGCCCCCTCCGCCAGGCAGTTAATTGTCAGGTCAGTTCTCTTTACAGTACTGGAAATTTCAGAGTGTGGGAATGTAATCTCAGATACCCTATCGTTCCTTATCTCTGCGAAACAACTCCCCAGGCTGGCCGGGCAGTACACCGGAGACGCTTTGGGGGCCCAGCCCGGCAGATTCCACTCCTCCGGCGACTCCGCTTTGACACTACTCTTGAGGTCGGGAAGTCTGCCGGCATCCTCGAAAGCAGCGGGTTTGGTTGCAGCGGCGGCGGAGGCCAGATGGTACAAGAAGTTGGCCTGAGCCTGCACACTGGGAGGCTTGCAGAAGCTGGTGCGTCTGAAACGGATGCTCTGCACTGACACTTGGCTGGAGCCGGAGCTGGAGTCCGACTCCGTGGATGAGTCCTCCTCCTCCGAGCTGACTTCGCTGGAATCCGAGGCCCCACTGCCCCCCTCCTCCTCCTCCTCCTCCTCCTCTTCCTCCTCCTCCTCCTCCTCTTCTCCCTCCTCCTCCTCTTCCTCCGAGGACACAGAGTTGCTGGAGCTGGACAGACTGGAGCCAAAATCTGAGTCGTTGGCTGCATGGTCCGAGTAGGAGCTGGACTCCGAGTCGCTGCTACAACTCTCGGGAAAGCCGCCGAGATGGGGATGAGGCCGGTGGTGATGTGGGGGGGGGTGGTTCGGCTGCGGCTGCTGGGCCCGGTGGTGATGGTGGTGGTGGTGGTGGTGGTGGTGGTGGTGGTGGTGGGGAGGCGCGCAGAAGCCGTTGACCAGATGAAATCTCTCCAGGCAAGTGGCCCCGGCGGCCGCCGCCGCCGCCGCTGCCGCCGCCGCCGCCGCCGCCTTGGCTTTGTAGGACCTGGGCAGCAGCAGCAGGCGGCGGGCGCCGGCGTGGGGCGCGAGCAGGCAGTCCTTGGCGCCCCCGCGCTTGCGCTTGCACCGGTAGGTCAGGCTCACCCGACCGCCCGCGCCCGCCGCCGCCTTGGGCTGGGGCCCGGCCGCCGACGCCTGGTAGTAGGCGGCGGCGGCGGCGGCGGCGGCGGCGGCAGCGGCGGCGGCGGCGGCGGCGGCCGGATGCTTGCTGCACAGCAGGCTCCGAAAATAAGCGGGGTCCGAGTGGAAAGCAACGTAGTTTCCCTGGAGCGGGGCAGTTTCATAGTTTAGAGGGGGTTTGCAAGGCGAGCGCACGATTTCCGGGTAGTGCGAGCCCGGGTATTTGCTAAAAATCTGAGGTAGATGGGCGGCGGGGCGTGCGGCGGCGGCGCCCGGGCGCGGGGACTGCGCGCTGATTGGCAGGGGCCGCGCGGCTCCGCTCAGGCCCCGCCAAAGTTGGTGCTTGTCCTTCCAAAAACCCGGGCGGGGGCTGGCGGCGGCGGCGGCGGCGCGCTCTGGCGGCGGCGCCTTTGTGGCCAGGGCCCGGCCGACTCTCCTGCGCTTGGTCTTGAGGACGCGCTCGGTTTTGCAGGAGGTGTACAGCGCTTCCACGTCTTCCCGAGAGATGAGCGTGCATTTGGCGGCGTGGAAGGCGATGCTGTTGATTGCCTTGAGTTTCCGCAACTCCTCCAGATCGCAGTGGTGCTTTTTCACTTTCAAATGATCCATGCGCTTGTGCACGGTCGTCCTCGGGATGTTTTTCAGCAGATCCGTGAAGACTTGGGAGAGGGCAAACATTTGCTTTCCTTTAATGATGAGGTAGCCGAGCCTCACGCCATCCACCTCTTCAAAACCTGACTTCAGGTCTCCCATCTCGGGCACTAAATGATCCCCACCATTTGCAGTAAATATATACGTGACGCATACATACACATGTATGTATGTTAATCCTCCACCAGATGCTGCATGTGTCTCAAGGCATCCTGCTAATAAAATAACAAAGACTGTTATTCCCGGCGAAGGGAGTGCCAAACTCTAGGCGAAATTATTGGAAAAAAAAACAAAAAACAAAAAACAAAAAACAACATGAAATTACACTGACTTGATTCTTGCTTTTTTTTTTGGTTTTCGTATTTTTTTAAAAAGAGGGAAAAAACCATCCGGTTTCTGATCTGCGAGTGTGTTGGTCTAAGTCCCCGATGCAGATCAGTACCTGGGCCCCTCTATTCCTTCCTTCTCCATTGGAGCACTATGATAATGGAATGTGAAGGGAGAAAGAGAAAAGAAATGCAGCTGCTATTCCCGCCGCTGCTTTAGCTACAAATAAAATGACAGAGTGAAGTGAGCTCGTCCGGAGACACCTTCATCAATTAATTCCCCTAAAGCCAGCGCTGATTGGACACTCCTGACAGGTGATGCAATAAAAATTGATATTCCACCCCTTCCCCCCAAAATCTCCCACTAATTAGCATACCCTTATACTGCCACCTCCCCTCCCAAAGTAAATAATACAGTCGGTATATAAATCTTTCCATTAAACTATCGGAGCTCAGAAACAGCCTGACTCACAGACTTCATCTGAACCAGTGTGTGTACGCTTTAAAAAAAAAAAAAAAAAAAAGAAAAAAAAAGAAAAAAAAACCTGTATATTCGCCTTTAAAGGAATATTGCCTATTTTTCCCTTTATTTGCATTTTACCGCTGCAGCTATTATCATTTCAAAGAAAAGCATTTTAAAAACATTATCAAGCCTAAATAGACATACCCCACCCCCTTTTTCCTTTGGAAAATGGAGCTTAAGCGAAAATGTGCAGAATAGCTTGGTATTTCCCTTATGGGAGTGGAGAAGGAGACCGGCTGGGAGCTCCAAAGTTAAACCCGCGCAAGTGAACCACCCCAGTACAGACTTACGTTTTGAATTTCTCTCGATTTTCCTTTTTTTTTTTTTTTTTTTTTTCCTGAAATGCCTTTTACAACCAGAAACAAAGTTATTTGACCAAGGAAGCAGTTCAAAGCTCCAGCTCCGAAACACTGTAACAATTCAACTGGATTTTGGTTCTCTGCTGGGGGGTGGGGTGGGGAGGAGGTAGTTTCACGTCAGACCCATAACAAAGCATAGATAAGCCAGAAATGTGTACACTTTTCACAATTAACCAGGCTGGATTGGAGGCGGGATCGTCCTAGAGTCCCCAGCACAGTCTTTGCCAGGGTCCTGTTCACGACAGGTCAGAATTCCAGGGAGAAGATTGTTTCTGCAGCAAAGAAAAGAAAATGTAAAACGCCCAAGGTGCTTCCAGAGGTTTTACGTAATAACGATGAAAAGAAAGTGCTGATGTACGACACAGACCATTTCAGTGGTCCATGATGCTTTCGCTTGGTAGTTTAAATGAATCTTCCACAACTCTCATTTTTTCCATGAAAGCCAAGCATCTGCTTTAAAAAAAAAAAAATCACTTTGGATGAATATCAATGTTGTTTAACCTCTTCTTAGTCAAGTTAAAGCATATTTTGGTGTCATTTCCAAGGATATCCAAAATATTGCCAAATGAGAGCAAGGGTCTTCCTAGCTGCATTACCAGGATCCCAAGGTGATTTGTTGGCTCCTTTGCAAAATTCGGCAAAATCTTCTTAACTGTTTGGTGTTTGCAACTACAGCATAAATGCAACCCAGGCATTTATATGTTTCCTTGTTCCTCCAAAAATAGACACATCCGTGTGGTAAAAAGAATAAACGGATATTTCTGAGCCTGCAAGAAAAGAATTGTACAATAATTTCTTCCTTCCCATTCAAAAGTTCCAGTTTCCCCTGCTCTGGTCTGGCTAACACAAGCAGGTATGGCTCAAAAGAAAAAAAAAAAAAAAAGATAAAAACAGAGGAATCAGACATACAAAAAGGTAGTTTGCATGAAATCTCGGCCATAGTTCCCCACCCCCACCCTCATCTCCCTAGTAATTTCCCAGGAATTTTCAAGAGAATTGGGAATTTCAAGAAGTGCATCCGGAAATTAAGGAAGTCTATTTAAGAGAGTCTGTAACTCAGAGGTTGGGATTTGAAAAGCCAGCCCTGGACTACTGTTGCACTCAGCACAGATGTAATCGCCGTTCTTCAACTTAATCAATGTGTGTACAAACCACGATGTCTAGTTCTTGCCTTTGAAATCTAAGGCTAGCATTTCCATCCAAGAAATCAGAGCTACAGCAAATTACATTTTTGTCCCTTGAATGAGAGAAGGATCATTGAATGGATCTCGTGATATTTCAGGCTTTAAACGTAACCGAGAGGCAGCAATGAACAATGCCTCGTCACAGCTAATACCATCCACCGAGTTGGCTTTCTTTTGCATCTGGATCTATCACACCGCGTTTTTCTCTTTCACTTTCACAGGAGGCAAAATGCAAAAGGTTTAAGCAGAGAGCAAAGTTTCCAGAAAAAGCAGATGCTGGTGTTTGTCTTTTAAAGTAGAATGACCAGAGTCTTTCCATTGCCAGCGACAATAATGTCGTTTTAAAATTCCTCCTGATTCACTTATATACTGGCAGCTCTCTTCCTCCCACCCCACCCCCGTCCAATTCCCCTCCTCCAGCTTTCAGATTTTTACCGAAGAGTCCAACAGCCAAGAAATAGTAAACTCTGAAAAAGCCTTTGAGAAGACATTACAAAAGGTTGGCTAGAACAACCTTTTTTTTTGGCCAGGTAGTTCTAGTTCTTCTCCATTCCTATTTAGATTTACACACACACACACACACACACACACACACACACACACTCCTACTCCTGCACATGGCAACATGATTTAGTAACCTTTTCAAAATTACCTTCTTTTGCTCTTCCTTTCTACTTTTAAAATACTGGTAACCTAGATGGTTCTTAAAACCAGTAGAATATTACATATTAAAAAAACTGAAGGTACAATCTTTTGGGTCAAATAGAGGAAAATAAAGACCTGAGGACTTGGGAAATGTGTCTATATACGCAATTTATGCAAGTATTTTTATATGTACACTTAGACACCTTTACATTTATACATTTTTAATACTCTTATTACATCTCTTTCTTCTTGTCTAATACATTCTTTTGTTCCTTTAACTTCCTCATTATTGTGTGTGTATGTGTTAAGGCGTGAGTGCACGCATTCGCACGCATGCACACACACACACACACACACACTCACACACACAGAATGTGACAGACAGCTTTCTTGTGGCCATCAGCACACGTTGCATATCCGGGGTCTTCTCCAGGCACATTGGGGGTCGATCCCGATAAAAAGATCTAGCAGAGGCCCCTGAGCGCTCACACATGAAAGGCAGGGGACTTTAAGATGGATTTGCATGCACACAGGGGATTTCGATCAATAGCTACCAACATTTATGGCTTAGATTATTAATGTGAAAGCTGGCCAAAAGAATGGGGATGAAAAATTAAAGGTGTCTGTTATCAATTATGCTTAAAGTTATGCAATAATTTACTTACTTTGCCTGGATGTGCAGATCCAGATGTATAAAGTACTATTCTTCAAAAGCCAGGGGGTTTCTTTGATAAATTTGTTGACCATGTCAGCCGCCTCAACAATCAAAGATGAACCCAATTCAGATGATGGACTGTATTCAAATTCTTTTTTAAGAAAAGATGTATCAACTTCTATGTTTCTCAAATGTATATACATATGTGGGCAGATATGCCCAAATTAACATTTATGTGTGTATCTGTCTCTGAGAGCATAGAGAATTACTTATTGAGAATTTAGGCATATATATGGTAAGCATTGAGTTTGTTAATTACATGTAATTATTTATTCAGTGAGGAATGCACAGTCTACTCACTATCATAAAAAGTATTTTAGCTTTGAAAACAAAGCTGCTTGCTCCAGGAAAATCCTCTGGCAAATACAGATAGAAGTATATTCTTAATGTCCACTTCTGCATTTGTTGTGAAAAAAAAAAACAGTACTTTCAGTTTTTAAAGTGAGGGGCTATGAAGATATGAACATATTTGTCTTTACTTATCCTGTATGAATGTGCTAAATTTACCTTTGGATGTTCTATTTTGATTTATTTTCACTGTATTTTATGTTTAAATACCATTGCAATTCAGTCTGACCTCTTTCCTCTGGAGCGAAGTAATGCACACGGCATTTACAGTCTTTTAAATGGTTAGCTAGGAAATGCAGTAGCAATTTGCAGGAGTAGTTTACTAATGGGGAAAGTTCTTTTGAAAACCTGAAGGAAAACCTAAGAGTACTTTTGCATTTCTACACTACAACTGTCATATAATTAAAGTATTGAAGAGCATTAAAATAATCCTTTTCCTTCCAAGCTTTCACCCATACACATATAATTTAAATGAGGATCATCCCCCCACATCACCATCACCACCACCTAACTCTTCACCATATACATTTGTTTTACTGATTGCTGGGCACATTTTGTTCAAAGAGAATTCAGGCAGAAAAGACTAAGGGACATTACAAAGGCCTCAACAATGTAAGTATACTGGTTAGAAGAATAAAAGAAGCCCCTTGTACTGTTAGCCAAAAGTAATTATAATACATATAACACAATCTAAAATAATAATATAAAGCCTCACACGGCTGAATTAATTTAGGATATAAGACAATAAAATCTTGTGATAATCAACAGTTCCTCACCTAAATTTATCTAATTTCACATGTTCTTTACTTTTTTGGGGAGGGGAAATGAGAATGGAGGAGGAAATGCTAAATCAAGGAATAGCTTAAATTATAACTTAGTATATTTTGCTTAATTTTTTTCTTTTTTGTCTCATCCAAACAAATCAAAGCATGTCTCCAAAAGGGCCCATCCTTCTGTTCTGAGGCATTTTAAAATCCTGTTTTTAACAGAAGTTTGGGACACAGAGTATATGCCATGTTGTCTACTGACCCATAATCAAAATGCAGTGACCTTCTACCCTTTTTTTGCCCCCTGACCCATCTTGAATTCAATGCAGGCTTTATAAATTTGCAAATCCTTGGAGGTAAAGGGGTTTTTGTGAGGCTTTGTTCTGAAAAAAGCCCTAAGAGTGTACTTTCTAAATTAGACAAAGGTAAAACAACAAAGCCTAGTGGACAAGATTTTATACAGGTGAGCAATAGACAACTCTTTAGATAACATATATTGCAAGCTAAAAAGGAGTTATAAACACAGGAGAGAAGAAGGTTATACAATGCATTAAATTAGAGTGTGGTACAAATCTCTTTCATGATGTAAGAAATGGTTAGGCCACAATCTTCCTGCTCTCCTCATCTCAAGGCTGTGGGGGACCCTAGTGACCAAGGAAGGAATGGGGGTGGGGGGAAGGGTATAGAGAGAGAGGGGAGGGAGGGAGGAAGGAAAAGAAAGAGAGGAGCGAAAACTGATCTGAATCTACAGGCACATTCCCTTATCTTTCCTGCTATCAGCCAGTTTAAAGGACACCATAATTATGATGGTGATAAAACAATGCCTGCTTATGTGTGCTGAATAAATAAAGAATGTTTACAGCTAAAGAATCTTTTAATTCCAATTAAACGCTATCAACGAAAAGCCACTTTTCCTACTGCAACAGCCTTTCCCCCCAATTATCTTGTTTTGTTGCAATATTTTCCTATGAGACACCAGGGCTTCTCACAATTGATCCTGAATGTAGAGGGAAAAAAAATCTGAGAAAATAGAGTTCAATGTTGATATATTAAATAATACACAAATATCAAGACCTACAATTTATTTGTGTGGCCCAAATTTTTGTTTATTTTGCACAGGGTCAAATGTATAGAAACTGAAGTGATGACACCGAGTGTTGAGGCCTACCTATAGACTGCTGAAGCCATACTGAAAGTCTGAGCACCCATGAGGGGAGAAGGGAAACATAAGACATGTGGGGCCTGATGGTCTCTGGAAAGGGAATCCTCTGGTTCTGTTCCCCTGGCTTCAGCCCAAATCCTTCTAGGAGCACTGGAGCCAATCACTGTCTTCCACTGCGGCAGCTACTGGGCGCACACAAAAAAGCGGGAGATCAAAAAATCCCAAGTTCGCATTTATAGATACACAAGGATCATTTCATATTCATGACTTCAACAAATCACATCATAATCAGATTTAAACAAGGTTTGGGCAGTAATGCCCACCGGGCTGGGCACTAAACACTGACAAGTATCATCCACTAACTGGAAAACTTGCTTTGTTTTTGTTTTTGTTTTTGTTTTTTTTTGGTTTTTAATTTTTGGAATCAGAATGAAAATTAAGTCTTTCAACTTTGAAAAGCTTATTTTTCGCTTTTGAGGCCAATTTTTACACTAACAGATTTCAAATAAATGCCTCTTTTGACGTCATTCCACAACATTATAATTCAAACTTCTATTTCCTTCCTTTTTCATTTCTGGTGGTGTTTTGTTTGTGTTTTTGAAAAACACAGGACATAACAAACATCGTGGAGAATACACTGGTTCAGTTAAATGCCCTTAAAGACCTGCCTTTTAACTCCATCTGTCTAAGTAGCACATTGCTAAGTGTAAGCTTTAAAAAAAAAAAAAAAAAAAAAAAACCACCAAAACTTTACCCGAAGAAATATCTAATATATCTTGGCAAATCCTACTGGTGATGGGGTACAAAGATACAGCGGTAAAAAATTTCAGGGTATCCATAAGTTTTCTGGGTAGTTGCAGGCCCCTTTCCTTTTGAAAGTTTAGAGCTCCAATACCCTCAATTCTACTGGCAGAATTAGGATGGACCTAGAGGGTCCTAAACGTGACCGATTCACTAAGGCGGGGGGCTACAGCTTGCAGCAACGTGCTCGGCAACTTAATCCTACGCTAAAAGAGGGCAGAGAGCGAAAAAGAATGGAATACAAACTCTCCGGACATTCGTAGTTACTTTCAAGGTGGATTGTGTATTTTAAGGCTGATGGGAACGTCTGGTTTTTGGAGCAAAAAGAAGAGAAGGTAAGTGTTTGTCCTTGTATCCACCAGTTCGTAGAGAAACAATGAAAGAACAAAGGGAACCACTTCTCCATCTGAACATTTTCTGCATCTTGCTCGGTTCCAAGCCAAAAAGCTTGTGAGGGGATTCGCCTTACCCTACCTTAGGTAGTCGTTGCTAGGCTTGCTGAACCAAGGATGAGAGAAAAAAGTTGAGCGGCAGTGTAAATATAGACTAAATAGTAATAATAAAGGCTCGCTGTGGCGGATCTCCCCAGCGCCAGTCGCAGCAACTTATAGCAGAAGTTGCTAAATGCATGGAGGCAAAGCCCAGGAAATAACCTTTACATTACAGATTTCGAACTCGGGTTATTTGAGTAGCCCTTCTTGCCGTTTGAAAGGATTTCTGCGTACGAAATCTTTAGGTGCCGTCCATGGCAAGGGGGTGGTGTAGTGTGCTGTTGGGAAAATGTTCTCTATTGCTATGTGGAAAAGAATTTGTAAAAAGGAAAGGGGATTCAAGTCTTGACGCTACAGCTTGCTAGCAGGAGTGGAGGCGGTGGCTGGGAAAGGAGAGAGATTCGTATTTAAATGTATTTGCTTTGGGGTACGGTGGTTCTCCGGGCAAGTCCGCCTTTGTGGGTCTCTGTGGCTGAATGAGTGACCGAGTGCCGACGGCATTATATAAATGGGATGGTGTGTGGGGGGAGCCCCCAAAGCGGTCGAGCACGTGAAACATACATTTTTTTACTGCCCCCCCAGCGGCGACCAAGCCCCCCTCCACCCCACCCCAAATCCGTATATTACCTGCCCAGTTACAGTGACACATGTTTATGTTTATAGTCCTGGTTTGTAGTAGTGTCAAGAGCCGCAGCAAGAGGAGGGGGAGGAGAGAGGAGAGGGAGGAGTAAATGCAACCACCCCCACTTGTTGTTAAAGCAAATTTACTGCGTTATTGCAAGCCCGGGACGGGGGGCTGGGAAGGGAGTTGAGAGGAAGGGTAGATAGAGCTGGGTAGCGTGCTGGTGGTGGAAGGCGGGGGTGGGGTGGGGTTAGGAGATCCGGGAGGGAGCTACTCTCTCCCGCGGCCCGGGAAAAGCAGCTCGGTCAATAGGGGAGCAGGCAGGCGCGGTGGAAAACAAAAAGGTTCCTCCTGCTCGCTGCGTTCACGTGGGGGGCTCTGCACGCGGGGCTCCGGGGCCCTGACCTCTGACCCCGGCTCCTCTCCGCGCTCTCCCGGTGCCGCGCGGCCACTTTTTACCCAGGATCCCTCGCGCGGGCCGCGCTCGTGCCGAGCTCGAGTCCTTCTTAATCCTCCATTCCCCGATTTCCATCCCTTCCCCCCGCCCGCGCCCCCCCGCCCCGCGCCGCCAGCCCCGGGGGAGGATTCTCCGGCTGGGAACCCCCGCCCCACCCCCACCCCGAGAGCCCCGGCCGCCCGGCCGCAGGGAGGCCGCGCGGGGCGGGGAGCGCAGAGCCGGCCTCCCCCGCCGGGCCGGGCCTGCGCGGGCGGGGGGAAGGGGAAGATGGGGAGGAGACCCGAGGGGCGGGGGGGGCGGCCCCGCCGCCCCGCCGAGGCCTGGACCTGTTGACTGCTATTGGTCCGCCCGTCCCGCGCCCTCTCCCTGCCCGCCGCAGCCCCGGCCCTTCCGCGGAAACGTGGGGAGGAAATAAGGATGGCTGTTCTCTCCGCCTCCCTCTAACTTTATTTTCTTCTTGGGGGATGAGAAAGCAAAGTAATCTCATCCGCGGCCCCATCCTTTCTCATAAAGTACCGTCATGCGCGGGCCCACCGCCCTCCCGGCCCCCGCTATTTAAAACCTCCTCTCGGCTGCTGGCCGGCTTCTCCGCCCCGAGCCCGCGGGCCTTGGACGCCCCCGCTGGGCTCCCCCGGCCCGGCCCGGCCCGGCCCGGCCCGGCTCCGTCCCCAGCGAATTGTGTTGCTTTTCTTCCCCAGAAGCTCCCTCGTCCACGTTCCACTATTTTTCCGTCCCAGGAGGCGTAAGATAAAACCTCTGATTTGCCGCGTGCTGCCGGACACATTCTCTGCCCTCTCGTCCAAACGCGTTTGATGGAGAGTTTAGAACAACAGTACTTAAAGGAAGAAATAAAAAGAGAGAGAAGGGAAGAGTGCTTTTGCCAGTTTCGACGACCTAAATGCGTTAACATTTAACAAAATGCGAAACGTATTTAGAGTTCAAGGGTTTTATTGCATCTGCTGTATTTCCTTGTAGATGTTGGATTTCCTGAGGAGTATTTTCCGCAGGGAAATGGCAAATTAAAGTTAGGGTGGAAGTGAGGCGTTGCGACCACTTCTGAAAATAAAGGGGAAAAAATTTTAAATACAGTAACGAGATAGCGGGAAGGCGGCCGCAGCAAAGCTGGAGTCGCCGAAGGAAGCGGCGCGGTGCCGCAGGCTGGAGGAGCGGGAGGAGCGGGAGGAGCGGGAGGGGAGGGCGAGCGGGGCCAGCCCGGGAACGGGAAGGGGAAGGAGGCGCGCAGAGGCGGCGCGGCGCTGGGCGGGCGCCGGGCCGGGCCGCGAGCCGCGGCGCCCGGGAGGAAGACGGCGGCGGGCCGGGCGAGCGCGAAAACGCGGGAGGGGAGGGCGGCGCCGGGCGGGGGCCGGGCGCGCGGCCGGCGCCGCCGGGGAAGCGGGAGCCCGGCTCCTCTCGCCGGGCCGCCCCCATTGTTCAGCCCTCTTCGCCGCACTTCGCTGTTCTCCGAGCGCGTCCCTCGCAAGGTGGGGGGGGGGGCGTCCCGCGGCCCAATTCGACCCCCACCCCCTCCTCCCCGAACTGCATCGCTTGGGCCGGGCCGGGCCGGGTCGGGCCGGGTCGGGCCGGCGCCGCCGCAAGTTTTATTATCAGACTCGGCCAGCGAGGGGTTTCCAACTCGAGACCCTGCAGAAAAAGGAGGCTTTGCAACGTGCCGCTAAATTGGAGGAAGCTGGGCAAGCCTGCAACTGACACATTAAAAGAAGAGGGAAAGCCGCACAGATATGTTTATAAAGTGATAACTAGGTAGCGACGAATGTGGGCATTTTTTTTTTTTTTTCTGGATCCGGAAAGTTAGAGCAGATTCTATCATTTTAAATACCTTTCATGTATGGATACGAAAGTGAATGTCGGGGTTCAAAGGAGTTCAGAAAAAGCAGGTTTCGCTGTATTTGTTATTATTCAGCTCTTTGTTATATACAAAGTAAAATTTAAAAGCAGGGGCTGAGCCACCCTTAACAAAAACAGGCTTGATTTCTTAACCTGAAAAGCATTTTCAAAATCACAGTGAAATTCAAAAGGGAAAAACGTGTCATTTGCTCTTAAAGCACGTTTTGGAAACAATTGCAACCCACCTAAGAAACTCTGCCTGTTTTCCTTTGTGAGACGTGTGGAAAAAATATTTCTGGCAAACGTCATAGTTCTAAAAAATGAAGATTTCCAACAAGTGCTTGCGAGTCTTGAAGACAAGACCAAAGTCATCGTGCGTGAAAACTCAGGAAGAAATAATTTCAATCCTTTGGCCCAAACCTTTCTAGGGCAAGGGGGTAATTTTAACTTAGATTTATAATAGGCTTTGCGGAAATTCCTCCTAACATACCCATTACTAGTCTGTGTATGATGCAGCACTGTTTCCCAAGGTGGATTAAAAAAAAAACAATTAGAATTGATCTCTAATGGAATATTATATTTACGCGTCATCATGAAAACATCATTTGACAAGAGTTTTGAATTACAAGAAAGAAGTTAACAGATGACGTTCCTAAATAGCATCTGTTTGAAAAAAACCCTTAAGAGTCAGTTAAAGGTAGTGGTGATTGTGATTTTGCATCTGAAATAGCTATAGAAGTGGGTTGTTGTTTTTTTTTTTTTTTTTTTCCTTTTGAACACTTTCATTTTGCAGATCTGCTTCCTTAAACTTGCAATTCCTCATGGAAATCATTCAGTTATTTCGAGGTAGCCGGAGAAATTCTTCTATAAGAAATCATTTGAAGTGTAACTATGGAAAGGTTTGAACAGAGAAAACATTGGTGTTGAAAATGAGGTATTCTCAATCTGTTCATTCCTTCCACACTCATCCTCCCATGGTCCCCCTCCCCAACTACTTGGATTCAATTTACATTTTTTTACTTATAAGTCTTTGACTATTTAGAATAGCTTTAGAAGTTTATCCGCTATGCAGTTGATCGTAGAAGGTGAATCTTTTTACATCTCTTAGTGTTTCAGACATCTTTTTGGTTTCATTTAAAATTAAAAAAAAATGTGTTACAAGTCATGATACACTTGTGAGAAAAACAACAAATGGGTGGAAAAAAGGGCTTGGATGGGGGTGGGTATGCAGAGGGATATGTAGCATTCCTGGTCAGGCTTCGTAATACTTTTTTTCTTTAATATCATGTCATTATGTTTTCCACTTGGGCTTGTATCAAAGATCATTGCTTTTTTAATTGGAGAAAAGGGCCACCATATAAAAATTGCTTACATTCTGGCTCTTAAGCGCCACAGTAAAGTAAGACTGACAAAAAGTGATCGGAGGCTTGTGTGTTTAATTCGCCAAGAATGTTAAGCTTCATAAGATTCACCCTATGGGGCCATGTTGGACCTTGGCACTGTTACTGTACAATTTCAAGAGATAAATATACACATGATAGATTAAAAAAAATCTAAGATGTGATACGCAGTTTATTAATTGAAGGAATAAAAAAATGAATTTGTCAACCTCATTCTTTCTGGGACACAATGCAGTTAATTAACATATTCTTGGGCTTGTTTCTGGATTTGCTAAGCAGTGGCTCCTTTCAGAGAGGAAAACATTTAAATCCTAAAAAGTTATCTTCTTTGGTCCAAATAGCAGTTAGCAACTCAGTTTAATTTCTTCTTCTTTTTTTAGGTTCTAGATTTGTTTCATTTCTTTCAAGGTTTGTTTCATTTCTTCCATTGTAAAAACTGATTTTCCTCTTTTCTGTGTCCAGAATCTTTTCACCTACCTAACCTTATTGTCTCCTATAAACAGACACCTAAAAAGTTCACTTTAATCACACTTTAATTATAACAGAAATGCATATCTTCAGTGTTAGTAAAAAAAAAAAATGGGAACATGGACCTCACACTTCTTACATTACATTGATGATTCTCTGAAAAGTCAGACACTTAACACCCTTAAGTATTGTTGGATCATGGAAAAAAACCAGTCCAACTCTGAAATGTTATTGAGGTTTATGCAATGCCTAGGAAATCTAAAGGCATCTTTTAGATACTAATTTTCTACTAGTAATTACATGGTGTTTTAGCCCAAAATGTAAATACAACCAATATATATCAATTTTATAGCAGAAGGAGTAGCTCTCAAGCCAAACACAAGCTTAACCAAGCCAAACCTTTTAAAGTAAATATTAGGCCTTGATTCTTAAAAATATTTAAAAATTTAGATTACATACAATTTAAATTTCAGAATTACCTACCTAAACTTTCTAACAGTTACGTGTATCTCACAATAATATTAATTGTGATTGATTCTTAGTTTGTTTTGTAAGAAAATGATGACTTTTACATGAAAAGGTGGTTAACATTCAAAGGCTACTTAAATATACACAATTCTAAACTACCCGGTAAATAAAAACTCTTCACCAATATTAATTTCAACTTTTGAAAATCTTTAAGGAGTCTAATTTATCTGAAAATTTCTAATGTATCTGAAAATTAAACATTACTTAGAAATTTCAGTTCAGTTGTACATACACAAAATAAAGTCTTGCTTTACTCTGAAGAATGAAGCTCAGAGTGCAAAGAGCTTTTAAACTTAAGAATCATACGTTAAATGAATATTTATTGTGGGCCTACTAAGTGCAAGAGTCTTGCTAGGTGGCATGGTGAATTAAAAAAAAAAATCACCTGGTAAGATCAACATGGTTCATTAAATGGAATTTCCCCAAAGCAATTAACAGAATATCAATTGAAAACATAATTGAAATGAATAACTTTTAATGACATTTCTAATAGTCTTCAAAATATAGGTGCCATGTGTGTATATCTAGTATAAAGACACAATACTCACTTATTGTGAGATTAATAAAACTAGTTTCAGAAGCACCTCAACATTTTTATCATACTAGCATAAACATATGGCTCATAATAAACTTTTCATGTAAAAGGTAGGAAACCACTGAGCAAAGGAAAATTTTATCCAGGGATTCCTTTATATACAAGAGGATATAGCTGATAGTTTTTACAGATATAAGAAATTGCCTTTTGCATTCTCCAAATAATTTATTTAGAAACAAGACTATAGTATCTGGTGAGGTTTAGTAGATGAATGAAATCTAATAATTGCTTTTTGTTTTAAAGCCGTAGTATCAACTGCTTTTTGTTTTAAAAGCTTAGTATCAGAGCCAATACAGAATTTCAAACACTTAGCGGAAGTCCAGAATCTGAGTCAAATAAAATGCATTTAGTCTTAGCATTATAGAAATATTCCTCAATTTCTATACCTCATTATAGAAATGTACCTCAACAATGAGTAGACTAGACCAAACATAATGTGCACAAACAGAAGGGGAAAAAACCTTTAATTTAAAAAGGAGATAAATATAAGCAGTATCAACCTATGAACCAAATTTGATTTTAAGTATTTCTTTCATAGTATCTACTTACGTAAATGATAATTGAAAAGGAAAATTTGGTGCCTAGGTTGAGGAATAAAGAAAATTATAAGAAGATATATTACCTATAAAGAAAAAAAATACAGTTTCCCATTATAGTAGGGTTAGAGGTTACATCATAAAATACTTTACTTGAGTTTTTTGTGGTTTGCCTCAGATGATTAGTTCAGAGAAATAGATGAGCCAGTACTGAGTTAGCTGCTGTTATGTGAAGAATACTGGAGACAACAGGCTTTTGTTTTGTTCTACAGGTACTAGATATACTTTTTCAAAGGATATTTCAAGAATGAGGAATCAGATTTAAAGGGTAACATTATTTTTTAAGATTGAAATAGTCCTTTTGTATGAAGTTATTCTATAAATCCCATGGACTTTTCCCCCCCATTACCATGTATTTTTAAAAACTTACTTGAACTTTAACAAGGATGGCAATTTATACATTTTATCCATCCTAAGATATGAGAATTAGCATATTGAGTCAATTGTCATATACACGCATATGTAGTAGATAGATAGATGGATATGTGTGAATGGGTATATACCTCTCACAAAGGACAAATATAACTTGGTCATTGCTATATTTCCTGTATCAAAAACAGTCCCTGGCTCACAGTAAATGTTCAATAAATATTTATGGCATGAATAAATAATTAACTGTATATCTGAACCATTTTATAATGTGTTAGTTTCCTTTTCATTTAATATTTTATGGAAATAGATGAAATATTACACTTTTGATATATATAAGAAATGTTCTATATCTGGTATGAGTTGAAATTAGAGTGGCCTATTTACACCCATTATGTTTTTTTCTTATAATTTTCATAATTCAACATTTGTTAAATATGTTAAATATTACTTTTAAATAACTTGACATATTTTGTCAACATTTATATGTACATCTTTAATAAAATTTCTGCTTCAGATGCTGTTTTTTATATATAGGCCTGTTCTTATGAAATAGTATATTTTCTCTATTTTTCTAAATTTTAAGAATCTCGTATGAATGATGAATTTGTTTTATTTTGAAAAGAGCGAACGTTTACCTATATTTCTTTTATTAAGTGTTACAGAATAGGATAAAGTACCCACCTTCTTTACATATAAATTAATTCTATTATAAGAACTAGGCTCCAATGCATTAAAAATAAAATGGATGTATGTTTGAATAATTTAGTGCATTAAGGTTTGACTGCTTTGTTTAGGAAGGGAAGTTTCACATTGATTTTAACTCAAAATTACTCTTTATTAGAAGTCTGAACCTGAGCAGGAATTGGATGTCAAATGAACTGGTATCCCTTTTAAAAGGGTAAAGATAAAATATACGGTTCAGACACATAAAACAATACAGTTTTATTTGAAGGTGGTTTTAATTTTATACATATCGATGCCTTTTAAGAACATTATTGTATGTTCAGAAATTAATTGTTGCCATTCTCCAAAAAAGAATTTGCATTGTATAAGTACGTAATCTTTTAGTCTTGTTCTCTCAATGAACTGACAGCTACAAGAGAATTCCCATTTTTGTGTGTCTCTTTAGTGCATACTTTCCCTTACACCTTTAGATTTCCATTACTCTAGATATCTCATTTAGCTTTTAGAATGTTTGAGTATATTTGCTAACATATGCTTGCATTGTCTAATATCTAATTATTAAACAGATTTCTAGCAGTTAATTTATTAGAAATGGAAAAAAAAAACAGCCATGCTACCATTCTTTTTTCTTTATGAGAACATTTGGGATGTTTTTAAAGATTAAACCAGTCATCTTTTGGTGACTGACTAGGAGAACTCGGGTTCCTTCATCCTTTAGCATCGAATAACTGTATTTTCCAGATCTTCACATTATATTGCTAATTCCTGATAAACAACCATTTTGTACCTGCAAGTTATTAACCAAAGCCATGAATTCACCTTGTACGTATGCCTGTCATTTAAACAATGTATATTCCTATTTCATGCCAAACTTTCATAATTCTACACTTTTTGCCTAAAATCGATGTTGGGCTTACAAGGATAGATACATAGGGGATAGGGCAACAGTGGAAGATTTTACAGCTCCAAAGTGCACAGTATCTGGTTAATTAATCTATTCAGATAGGCCTAATCCATTTTCTATTCGTATGTGAGGAGAGAGCTCCCATCTTTTTGCCACTTAAGTCACCTTAAAAAAAAAGTGACCTTAAATTTTCAAGAGTAAATTTGGAGTACAAGCCAAATCAGAGAACTCCCTCAGTCAAACCTGGACTTCCCTGTCTCGGGGTTTTATCATTTGGTGACTGACTGGAACTTGGGTTCCTTCATCCTTTGGCATCACATTCCTGCATTTTCCAGATCATCACATTATACTGCTAATTCTTGATTAACAACCATTTGTACTCCCACACAGCAACCTGAAGGTATCCTTGGTGGTTGGTGTTCCCTGTTGGAGTGTTACCCTAACCCAGGCTTTTGACCTTCAGTCGGCGATGCACTTTCATTTGTCATTGGGGCCAGTGTGGTGTGTAAATGGGCTGCGGATTCTGGTGGCAACTTCCACTGCGTGAACTTTGGGTAGAGTCCAGGATATGTGAACGTAATGGGTGGAGAAGCTGCGGCAGCACTGTGCAGCGAGCGCGGCCAACTGCAGGAAGCCATGCTTCACTGCACCCTTCTTGGAGGCTGGCATACTGGCCCTACCCCTGCTACCCACGGGCCAGGGAAGAGCCCGCAGGTAGGTTCCCAACGCAGGGAGACGCTCGGGGGGAGTCAGCCCCCTCCGGCCACTCACGGAAAAAACCCCTCCCTCCGGGTCTCCGGCGCCCTCCTCCCTCCCAGGCCCCTCCGAGCCGCGCACGCTCGGCCCGCGCGGCCGGCGCTGCCGAGGGCGGCCCTACGTCCCCGCCCCCGCGTGCGCGCCCCCGCCACCCCTCGCCGGCTCGTTCCGGCCTCGGCGCGCCGCCGGCGCCGCCTGCCCCCACCGCCTGGCACACCTCGGCGGCTGCGAGCGGCGCGGGGGAGGGGAAGGGGCCGGGAGGTAGGCCGGGGCTGCGGGCCGGACGCGGCGGCGCGCACGCAGGCCGGGCCTCTCCCGGGCCTTCTCCCTCACGCCGGCTGCGGGGCGGGCGCGCACGCCGAGTGACGCTCGGAGGAGGAAGCGCAGCCCCCTTCCCCTCCCTGGCTGCCCCTGGCCCAGCGGGAGCCCCCCCAGTGCGCCTGTGCGGAGGCCTACTTGATTATGTGTGCCCTCTCCGGGCTCCAGCGTTAGCGGCCGGGTGGAGGTGGGGAGGGAAGAAGACGAGGAGGCGGAGGAGGCGGAGGAGGCGGTGGAGGGGAGGTGGGGGGAGTCAGCAAGGACATGGCTCCTGACTCCTGTGCGGAACGTGAGTGACTGAGCGGCAAAGCCCGAGTGAGCGAGCGGCCGAGCGGCGGGCGGGGGCCGGGGGCGCAGGGAAGGGAGCGGGGGTGGGGCGGCCGTGCGGGGGGGAAGCACTAATTGGCTTGCATGTGTTTTTTAATGGTCCCCCCAACTCCCTCTTAGATGGTCTCTAGCGACCGGCCCGTGTCACTGGAGGACGAGGTCTCCCATAGTATGAAGGAGATGATTGGAGGCTGTTGCGTTTGCTCAGACGAGAGAGGCTGGGCCGAGAACCCGCTGGTTTATTGCGACGGGCACGGCTGCAGCGTCGCGGTGCATCAAGGTAAACACCCAACCGCCCGCCGGGCCGAACCCGGCCTGCTCCCAACCGTCACCGCTTCCCCCACCTTGGCAGCAACTGCCAGTTCCCCTTCCGCCCCTCCCCCCGCCCCGCCCCCGCCCCCGCCCCGCTCCGCGGCCCGGGATTGACTCGGAGGGTCCGCGGCGGGGCGGAGGGGGTGTGGGCTGTGCATGTGGGAGAAAGTGCGTGTGGCCTGGACTGTCATGTGATTCTGCGCTCACTCTCTCAAGTGTCATTTGGCCGCCGCCTGCGCCCGGGAGCCTTGGGGCTGGAGACTTTCCGAGGCGGTGGAGGCCGGGGGTGGGGGTGGGGGTGGGGCGGGGTGGGGTGGGGGGTGCGGGGTGGCGGCCTGCGCTGCTGGGGCGGCGGGGGCGTGGGGGTGCGCCCCTCGGTGCTGTCACTGTGGCCGTGGGTCCGGGCTTGGGATCGTGGAGGCCCCTCCCCCTTCCCTGGCTGCTCCCGTCTGCCGCAGTGTGTCTGGAGACTTCCTGTGGCATCGAGTCTGGCTCGGGAATGCCGCTCACGGCGCCGGGGCGGGTCGCCGAGTCGGGGGGGGGGGGGGGCGGAGGGGGTTGCCGGGGCGCTTCAGGTTAGGGAGGGGAAGCGCCGCTGCTGCACCCCAAGCTTTCTGGCGGAGACCCTGCCGCTGCGGATTGGGAGTTTGCTGCGGAGAAGACGGTGGTGGCCTTCGGTCGCCGCGAGGTTGCTGCTGCAGGAGTGGCTTGGCTGAGCTGCCCTGGGCTGCTGGATGAGGCTGTGGAGGCTGCGTCTGGCGACTTCCTCAGCCCAAGTGACTGAAGAGAAGAGGAGGTGGTGGAGCGGCCAGGGACTTGGGGGAGCACTTTAGCTTATTTCTGGGTGTACCCATTCGGTGAGCTTTCGGGATACTACAGAAAAGCCGGAGGACACCAGTAAGAGTTTTTGGCCATTGAAGTTTCTTTTTCTATGTCAGGTGGTAAGGAAACAACTTAGATAGTTCTGGGGTGGCTCTTCTGCTTTCCCTTTTACTCATTAACCCATCCTGCTTACCATTTCTGAATTTGGCATTGAGTGATGCAGAGATTTAGTAGTGTATTGGGAAAGATATTATCGAATGAGAAAAACTGAACATAAGGGGCAAAAGTTTACTCTTTATAAAATGAAATCTCAGAATGGGTAAGGGAGGCTTAGGTGATAGTGGGTTCATCACAGTGCAGTTATTCCCATTTGTGTTTTGATGAACACCTTCGTCAAAAAATTGGATACCTTCCCTTTTTTAAGGAGTGAGAGCAATGTATGTATATAGATACTGATTTTAAGGTTTTTAGAGCTGATACAAAGCTTTTCCAACACAGTGTTCATTGGCATTTGTGAAGGTATTTCTTAACGAATTGGATGCTAAATTATCAAGTTTGATTAATGTCATCTCCCAGTATAGAAAACATTCATTTAAACATAGTTTTTTTTTTGTCTAGAAGTAGTACTTCTTGATTACATTAAAATAAAAGTTTTTGGACATTGATGCAGTGTTTCTTGACTGATAGGACTTTTTTACACTGATATATTTACAAATTTTATTTTATTATTTTTTAAGATATTTATTTATTCATGAGGGACACAGACATAGGCGGAGCGAGCAGCAGGCTCCACATGGGGAGCCTGATGCGGGACTCCATCCCAGGACCCTGGGATCACAACCTGAGCCAAAGGCAGATGCTCAACCATTGAGCCACCCAGGCATCCCTTTTACAAATTTTATTTATTTTTTTATTTTTATTTTTTTAAATTTTTATTTATTTATGATAGTCACAGAGAGAGAGGCAGAGACACAGGCAGAGGGAGAAGCAGGCTCCATGCACCGGGAGCCTGACGTGGGATTCAATCCCGGGTCTCCAGGATCGCGCCCTGGGCCAAAGGCAGGCGCCAAACCGCTGCGCCACCCAGGGATCCCCCCTTTTACAAATTTTAACAATTTTTTTTTTTTTTTTTTTTAAATTTTTATTTACTTACTATAGTCACACACAGAGAGAGAGAGAGAGAGAGGCAGAGACACAGGCAGAGGGAGAAGCAGGCTCCATGCACCGGGAGCCCGATGTGGGATTCGATCCCGGGTCTCCAGGATCGCGCCCTGAGCCAAAGGCAGGCGCCAAACCGCTGCGCCACCCAGGGATCCCCCTTTTACAAATTTTAAAAGGGATTTTAAGCTTAGCTTTGGCAGTTTTAAAAATTCGTGCTTTTCTTTTTTTTTTTTTTAAGATTATTTATTTATTTATTCAGAGGGACTGAGAGAGAGAGAGAGGGGCAGAGACACAGGAAGAGGGAGAAGCAGACTCTACACAAGGAGCCAGATGTGGGACTAGATCTCGGATCCCAGGATCATATTCTGAGCCAAAGACAGATGCTCAGCTGCTGAGCCACCTAGGCATCCTACTACATTTTTTTTCATCTTTTATTTTATTTATGGTTTTATTTATTCATGAAAGAGAGAGAGAGGCAGAGGGAGAAGCAGGCTTCATGCAGGGAGCCCGACGTGGGACCCAGTCCTGGGTCTCCAAGATCAGGCCCTGGGCTGAAGGTGGTAGTAAACCGCTGAGCCACTGGGGCTGCCCTAAAATAAAAAAAAAATTTTTTTTAAAGAGTTTATTCATTTATTTATGAGAGATACAGAGAGAGGCAGAGACATAGGCAGAGGGAGAAGCAGGCTCCATGCAGGGAGCCCAACATGGGACTTGATCCTGGGCCAAAGGCAGATGTTCAAACCACTGACCCACCCAAGCGTCCCAAAACTTTTTTTTAAAAAACTAGAGTGAGGGGCACCTGTGTACAACTCACTGGTTTTAGTACATTCACAGAGTTTTGCATCTATTACCACACAATTCCAGAACTTTTTTTTTCCTTTTTTTTTTAAACAAAAAGGAAAGGGGAGGAGAAGAAGAAAGGAGAGGAAGAGAGGAAGAGGAGGAGGGCCAGAGGGAGAGAAATAATATTTTTTTAAAGATTTTATTTATTTATTCATGAGAGACAGGGAGAGAGAGAGGCAGAGACACAGGCAGAGGGAGAAGCAGGCCTCACGCAGGGAGCCCGACTTGGGACTTGGTCCCGGGACTCCAGGATCACACCCTGAGCCAAAGGCAGGCGCCAAACCACTGAGCCATCCAGGCATCCCAAGAGTCAGACTCTTTACTGACTGAGCAACCCAGATGCCCCAATTTTCATCAGCCTAACAAAAAAACTTGGACCCATTAAAAGTTACTCTCTATTTGTCCCCAACTCTCTCAACCCTAGGTAACTACTAGGGTGCTTTCTGTCTACTGATTTGCCTATACTGGACAATTTATACAAATGGAAACATGTCACGTTTAATAATATATTTCATTTTCTTCAGTATTTGTTGCTCATTTTGACACGTGATTTGGAAATAGTTTTGTTAGATTATCTAAAATGCTTACTGTTTGTAGGATATAGAATGAATTTCTGAGTTATTTGTAAAAAATCTACGTTAAATTCTCAATATTATCATAAAAATATGTACAATTTGTATTGCTTATACTTATTTAAAATAACAAAAGGCTGGTCTTAACGGTTTTCTAAAATCTCATCCAATTTTTATTAGGTGGTAATGTATGTGCTGAATAAAAATACAAAATGTTTTCATTTTTGTTTTATGTGAATGGTCTGAGAGGTAGTTATTTTAAGAGGGCTTTGACGGACGCCTGGGTGGCTCAGCAGTTGAGCGTCTGTCTTTGGCTCAGGATGTGATCCTGGGGTCTCGGGATGGAGTCCCACATTGGGCTTCCTGCATGGAGCCTGCTTCCTCTGCCTCTGTCTCTGCCTCTCTCTCTCTCTCTCTCTCTCTCTCTCTCTCTGTGTGTGTCTCTGTCTCTCATGAATAAGTAAAATCTTTAAAGATAAAAAAAGGAAGGTTTTGAAAGGGTATTTGATTTTCCATAATTAAAAAAAATTTTAACATATTTTAAAATCTTTTATTTCTCAATAGCTTGCTATGGCATTGTTCAAGTACCCACTGGACCATGGTTTTGCAGGAAATGTGAATCTCAGGAGAGAGCAGCCAGAGTGGTAAGAACTGTTTTTCAAAAACATTAAAGTACTTCAACAAGTAGCTTAGAATGCTACACACTTATGTTACAGTTTGAATGTTTTTCAGCCTTTTGTTCAAATATTTAATTTGGGCCAAATATTGACTTAATAGTTTTAAATCAATTTTATAAACTGTGAAAAACAAATCGAACCACATAAGTATACATTGAGGGATATTTTGAATGGATAAAACAAAGTTGTATTTGGGCTTTAGCTTTGCCTACTGTTTTAGAGGTTAAATTGGTAATTATAGAATGTAATGATAGTAGAACACAAGAAAGTTAAGGTGATAAATCTGCTAGATTTTATTAATGAATAAAAAAAAGACAAGAGTTTAATTTAACCCCTCCTACCTTTTTTTTTTTTTTTTTTTTTTTTACTGCATCTGCACGTGTATAGTTTAACGTTGAACTCTCAGTATTTTTAGACATTCAGTCCCTTTGGCAAAGCAATATACAAATCTTTTTTTTACTTAGCTGGCTACCTTCTTTCTGAACATTTTTGTAAACTTGTAATCATAAAGGAGGTATGTTTATTCTTTATGGCCCAAAGCATTTTTTTCAATTGAACTTCTGGAAATATCAGGGAGAAATAGATTTAATCTTCATTAATCATATAGAAGTATTACCATTTGCAATGTGATAGTTCCTTCTTTTTCGTGTTGCTTAGAGAATTTGACAGAAGGTAGAAAACATTTAAACATTTTGACTTATCTACCTTCATATGTAGCATGGAAGCTTTTTATTTTTGCCTAGGCAATTTTTGATCAGAAGTAATGAGTGAGTAGCCTATCTAGGTTTGTGAAATTCAGAGCAGTGTTCTGTTCATATGTTTCGTTTGTGTGTGAGAATGCACTGTGGCAGAATTATAGCTATATTAGCTTTGCAATAATGGGAAATAGCAAGGAGAGGACAAAATCCGTAATATAAATTCTGGGATTTGATGTATGCATAGGTCTCCTTTTGTTTTTTCCTCTTTGTAGCATGTTATGGTTTTGGAGTTGATGGG
The DNA here is from genome assembly GCF_048164855.1 of Canis lupus baileyi. NCBI lineage: Eukaryota > Metazoa > Chordata > Mammalia > Carnivora > Canidae > Canis > Canis lupus. The sequence continues at coordinate 9,924,381 of NC_132842.1, read as the reverse complement.
AGCTAACCAAGCTAAGGAAGTTATGCTGTTACTCATTAGTAAACACTGATTGTAAGATGAAGCTCCCGGGAATGTCATAGTAGATTCAAAGTCAGAGAAAGATTAGAAAATAGGAAGATAGGTATCAAGCGGGGAGATAAAGCGGTGAGAATGGGGAGTGGTAGAATGCCAGTATTATTTGCCTTAAATGCCACTTGTTGCCTGTTTTTTTTTTTTTTTTTTTTTTAAAGATCTTATTTATTCATTAGAAGACACAGAGAGGGGCAGAGACACAGGCAGAGGGAGAAGCAGGCTCCATGCAGGGAGCCCGATGTGGGACTTGATCACACCCTGGGCCGAAGGGAGACACTCAACTGCTGAGCCACCTAGGCGTCCCTTGTTGCCTGTTTTTTTTTATTTATTTATTTATTTATTTATTTATTTATTTATTTATTTATTTATTTATTTATGATAGTCACAGAGAGAGAGAGGGGGGGGGGCAGAGACACAGGCAGAGGGAGAAGCAGGCTCCATGCAGGGAGCCCGATGTGGGACTTGATCCCGGGTCTCCAGGATCATGCCCTGGGCCAAAGGTGGCGCTAAACTGCTGAGCCACCCAGGGATCCCTTTATTTTATTTTTTAAAAAAGATTTTATTTATTCATTCATGAGAGAGAGAGGCAGAAGCAGGCTCCCCGCGGGGAGCCTGATGTGGGACTTGGTCTCAGTACCCTGGGATCATGACCTGAGCCAAAGGCAGATGATCAACCATTGAGCCACACAGGTGCCCCAATAAAATCTTTTCATTTTTTTTAAAGATTTATTTATTCATGAGAGACACACAGAGAGGCAGAGACAGGCAGAGGGAGAAGTAGGCTCTACGCAGGGACTCCAGTGTGGGACTTGAGCCTGTGGGATCACGCCCTGGCCCTGAACTGAAGTAGAGGCTCAGCCTCTGAGCCACGAAGCACCCTCCCCCCACCAGTGAAATCTTTAAAAAGAGAAAAATTCTCCCTCTCTGTCTCTTGCTTGCTTGTGCTCCTGTGTATGTGTGTGGACTCTCAAATAAGTCTTTAAAAAATTTTTATTTTTAACTAATCTCTATACCCAACAAGAGGCTTGAACCACAACCCTGAGATCCAGAGTCTCATGTTCTACCGACTGAAGCAGTCAGGCACCCCAAGGGGATTTTTATTTATTTTTATTTTATTTTTAAAAAGATTTTATTTATTTATTCATGAGAGATAGAGACAGACACAGGCAGAGGGAGAAGCAGGCTCCATGCAGGAAGCCCACTGTGGGACTGGATCCTGGGTCTCTAGGATCATACCTGGGTTGAAGGCAGGCACTAAACTGCTGAGCCACCCGGGCTGCCCAAGGGAATTTTTATTTTAAAGGTTTTATTTGCCTATTTATTCATGAGGGACACAGAGAGGGGGAGTGGCATAGAAGAAGCAGGCTCCCTGCAGGGAGCCTGATGTGAGACTCGATCCCAGGACTCCGGGATCACACTTTGAGCTGAAGGCAGACAGACATTGAACTGCTGAGTCACCCAGGTGTCCCCCCAGGGGCATTTTAATATAAGGATATGAGAGCCAAGAAGCCTAACATGGAAATGTATCCATAACTTAGAAAGGGAATTGGGCAGCCCCCCGGGGCCCAGAGGTTTAGCGCCGCCTTCAGCCCGGGGTGTGATCCTGGAGACCTGGGATCGAGTCCTGCGTCCGGCTCCCTGCACGGAGCCTGCTTCTCCCTCTGCCTGTGTGTATGTGAGTCTCTCTGTCATGAATAAATAAATAAAATCTTAAAAAAAACAAAAGGGAATTAAATTAATTTTTTTTTTTAAGATTTATCTATTTATTTTAGAGGCAGAGTATGAGCTGGAGGAGGGCCAGGGGAGAGAATCTTCCAAGTAGACTACCCACTTAGCAAGGAACCAGATAAAGGGCTGTATCCCATAGCCCATTAGATCATAAATTGAGGGATCCCTGGGTGGCGCAGCGGTTTGGCGCCTGCCTTTGGCCCAGGGCATGATCCTGGAGACCCGGGATCGAATCCCACATCGGGCTCCCGGTGCATGGAGCCTGCTTCTCCCTCTGCCTGTGTCTCTGCCTCTCTCTCTCTGTGACTATCATAAATAAATAAAAATTAAAAAAATTAAAAAAAAAAAAAAAAAAGATCATAAATTGAGCTGAAAGCAAGAATTGAATGCTTAACCTACTTGAGTCACCCAGGTGCCCCAAATTAGTCTTTTTTAGAAGTAAAGCCTTCCCTTTCAGTAATTATTACGTTGTTTTTAAAGTAATGAACTCATGACTCTGAGAAGTCAGGTGTTCAGTAGACTGTCAACCAGGCATCTCAAGAATTAAATTCGTCTTTTACAAAAGATGTATTTGTTCATGAGAGACACAGGCAGAAACATAGGCAGAAAGAGAAGCAGGCTCCCTGTGGGGAACCCGATGCAAGACTCGATCCCACGACCCAAGCCAAAGGCAGGTGCTCAACTACTGAGCCACCCAGGCATCCTGAATTGAATTAGTCTTAATCTTTTTTCTGCTTTCATCTGTGTGTCTGTTTTATTCTTTTCCTTTCTGCAGGTTTTCTCTGCTACTGGCTGTTTATTGTCAGATTCTATGTTAAATGTTGTATAACAAGTATCTGGGTTAATCATCTTATCAAACCTTTGAGTTATTTTGTTGCTCATTTTATGGATAAAGACCTCATAGTTTTAAGAGAAAGGGAGATCCAGTTGGAAAGCTCTCAAGCATCATATTCTGTATTGCCTCCTGTGGTGAAAAGCGGCCATACTTCAGCTCTTAATATTTTCTATTTTCTGTCTCAGGAGACTAAATCTCAGGCTTAGTCTCATGTTCCTTTGGGTAAAAAAAAAACTGAGTTGGCTTGGATAAGGTGCCTAGCTCTGGACCATGACCTTAGATAAGGTGCCTAGCTCTGGACCCTATGGTTGCTTAGACACAGGGAGGGGTCTCTGGGTTTGGGATAGCTCAATTCTCAGACAAGGGATATGTGAGCTGATAGAACCTTGGCAGATAATGAAGAGTAAAAACCGAAATAATAAAGTTGTAATTTCAGACAAGTGGTTTGGTAGAATATGCAGTGTATTTGGGAAGGGAGGTTAGAAACTGAAAGAGATGATACTACAGTAAAAGTGTGAGAGTAGAAAGCAGGGAGTAGAAAAGGAGGGCATTTTGAAGCATAAAATGACAGAAATGGATATTGGATAAAAGAAAGGGAATAATCAGATACAGTTCTTAGTTCAAGGTTAATTACTGGAATGGTGATACCGTTAATAGTCACAGCGTAATGGTAATCAAGAAAGAACAGCAAATTTGAAAAATAAGGAAAGTTCTGTTTTGGGCATGTTGGTTTTGATGCTGCTAGGATTTTTCATTGAAAATTAAGGGTTAAGTAATGGAGTCAAGTTCGAATTGGAGCTGCGCAGAAGGAAGACTGGGAACCAAATGACTTTTTTTTTTTTTTTTTTGGTTAGAGGGTTAAAAAATGAAGACCGTTGGCCGTGGCGAGTATCCACTTTTGGGGAGAATAAGAGAACAAGTTACCAAGGATGGATAACGAAGTATCAGGAAAGGAACAGACAGTTGGTTTTTCAGGAGGGAATTGGTAGTGACATTGCTGTAAGGATTCTGGAGGACTGAGAGAGAAGAGTTTCTGAGACCAAAGCTGTGGTTGCCTGGTTTGGGCAGAACTCTCCTTACAGGGCACTGAGGAGAGCAGAGGTTGTAGGGTTAGACTGAATGTTGAAAAAGGAAGGAAAGGGAAAGTATAAGGTAAAGACTGAGGGAGAGTTTTGTTGGTTTTTGAGGGAAACTCTCTGTAGGTAGGCATTGATTGTTCAGAAAAAGCACTTGAATTGCTTTATCTCAAGTGAACATGTATTTTTGGTGAAGAATTTTGATTAGAATTAACACTGTTTAGTAACTATTGTCTGGCGGTTAGAGGTTAAAACATTGATGACTATTTTGTTTTTAATGGACATCTGTTCTTAATAACCACAGGCTGAAGAGACTTATTAGAAATATTATCTATTTATATGATTTTAATGGGATAGAGGATATGTTTGATTTTAAATATTCTACTTTGGAAACATGATGAGAGTTTATTGTGCAAAAAAATAAAATGGCCAAAAGCCCGTTAAGAATTTGCGTTATTTAGGTATCGCTATTCTAGCTCTAAATGAAGGCTATTTTCTACAGGAAGTGAGATGTAACTTTTTCCTACTGTTCTGCCTTTTAAAATTTTAGTTCTTCCTGGCTTCTTAACATTGTCAGGAAAGAACTGCTGGAGGTAATGTAAATCAAGATTTTAGGGATTGACCTAGGATGATACTTTTTTTTTTTTTTAAAGATTTTATTATTCATGAGAGAGAGAGAGAGAGGCAGAGACACAGGCAGAGGGAGAAGCAGGCTCCATGCAGGGAGTCCAGTGTGGGACTCTATCCCAGGACCCTGGGATCACGCCCTGAGTCAAAGGCAGATGCTCAACCACTGAGCTACCCAGGCGTCCCGCACATTTAATTTTTTAATTTTTGCTTAATGAAGATATGTAATGCAAAAAAGTCATTGTAAATCTATAAAACCATCTAGACTATAAACTTAATTACAATAATTATGTATTTACGTTTAATTTTATGAAGTAAAGATACATTAATATATTATAGTTATGAATATAGAACATATTCTCCACCCAGAATGAACTAAGGTGGATTCTTCATATTTACTTCAAATCTTGCCTTCCTTAAAATAATAAATAAAAAAATTAAGTTGAAATACTTTTTATACTCTCCCTAGTCTGGGTCATCCATTATCCTTTTAGTGTCTTTTGGGACCATCTCTCTCCCCCTGACCCCACCCTTTTGTTTTTTGCAGTTTCTTTGGGATATAATTGCCCTATAACATTGTATTGATTTAAGGTATACAATGTAATGATTTGAGAGATATATACATATATCTTTCAAAATGATTACCACAGTGAGTTTAAGTTAACATCTATCACCTCACATACTTGCAAATTTCCTTTTTTTTTTTTTTTAAGATTTTATTTATTAGAGAAGGAACGGGGTGGGGTGGGGTGGGGTGGGGTGGGGAGGACGGGCAGGGCAGAGGGAAAAGCAGGGTTCCCTCTGAGCCCAACATAAGGCTTGATCCCAGGACCCCAGGATCATGACCTGAGCCAAAGGAAGTTGACAACCACCTGAGCCACCCAGGGGCCCCTGCAATTTTCTTTTTTCTTTTTTTTAAATTTTTATTTATTTATGATAGTCACACACCCAGAGAGAGAGAGAGAGGCAGAGACATAGGCAGAGGGAGAAGCAGGCTCCATGCACCGGGAGCCCGACCTGGGATTCGATCCCGGGTCTCCAGGATCGCGCCCTGGACCAAAGGCAGGCGCCAAACTGCTGCACCACCCAGGGATCCCCAGTTTTCTTTTCTTTTGATCAGAACCTTGAAGATTTATTCTTGGGGCGTATGGCTGGCCCAGTTGGTAGAGCATAGGACTTGTCATTTCAGGGTTGTGAGTACAAGTGCCATTTCATTTGGGTGTAAGCTTACTTGAACACACACACACACACATACACACAAAACTTAAAAGGATTTAGCAACTTTCATTTACACAATACAGTTTTGTTGACTATAGTTACCATACTGTATATTCCGTTCCTAAAACTTACTGTATAACTGGAAGATTTTACCATTTGATTGACCATCTCACCCCGTTTCCATGAACCATCCAGTGCTTCTGGCAACCACCACTGTTCTCTGTTTTTATGAGATTGGTTTTTCTAGATTCCATATATTATAAGGGAGGTATAATACAGACTGTCCTTGATTTAGGATTTTTTAAAAAAATTTTTACTTATTTATGATAGTCACACAGAGAGAGAGAGAGGCAGAGACATAGGCAGAGGGAGAAGCAGGCTCCATGCACCGGGAGCCCGATGTGGGACTTGATCCCGGGTCTCCAGGATTGCGCCCTGGGCCAAAGGCAGGCGCCAAACTACTGCTCCACCCAGGGATCCCTGATTGAGGATTTTTTGACTTTACAGTTGTGTGAGGGATCCCTGGGTGGCGCAGCGGTTTGGCGCCTGCCTTTGCCCCAGGGCGTGATCCTGGAGACCCGGGATCGAATCCCACATCGGGCTCCCGGTGCATGGAGCCTGCTTCCTCCCTCTGCCTGTGTCTCTGCCTCTCTCTCTCTCTCTGTATCTGTCATAAAAAAAAAAAAAAAAAAAAAAAATACAGTTGTGTGAAAGCAGTATGTATTCAGTAGAAACTGTATTTCAGATGTTTTTTTTTTTGATTTTTCTTTTTATTTATTCATGAGAGACACAGAGAGAAAGAGAGAGAGAGAGAGGCAGAGACCCAGGCAGAGGGAGAAGCAGCCTCCATGCAGGGAGCCTGATGTGGGACTCGATCCTGGGACTCCAGGATCACGCCCTGGGCCAAACGCAGGCGCTAAACCACTGAGCCACCCAGGGATCCCAGATCTTGTGTTTTGATCTTTTCCCAGGCTAGTGATACATAATAGTACAATACACTTGTGATGCTGGGAAGCAGAAGCTAGCCAACGCTGCCACTCAGCTGCCAACTTGATCAAGAGGGTAAATAGATGCACTTAGAACCATTCTTTTTTTTTTTTTTAAGATTTTATTTATTCATGAGAAAGACAGAGAGAGAGAGAGGCAGAGACACAGGCAGAGAGAGAAGCAGGTTCCATGCAGGGAGTCTAATGTGGGACTCCATCCTGGGACTCCAGGATTATGCCCTGAGCCAAAGGCAGATGCTTAACCACTAAGCCACCCAGGCGTCCCAACTTAGGATATTTTCAATTTAAGGGCTTATTGGAGCATAACTCCATTGTACATGGAGAAAGATGTGATTTTGTTTCACTTAACATAATGCCCACAAAGTCCATCTGTGTTGTTGCTAACAGCAAGATTTCCTTCTTTTTTATGGCTGAATAATATTCCTGTGTGTGTATTCTCATTGTCAACGTTTTAATATTTATACTACATTATGTATCCATAAATGTCATCTAGTGTTATTTTATAGGAATGGTATCGTATATGTGTTCTGCAACTTGTGATATACTGCATTAATACATACTGATTTAGATCATCCTTTTTATCAGCTAGTTTATATTTTGTTACAGAATATACTGCAATTTAAAATCCTTTTTAAATTTTTATGTTTTTGAATTTAATTTCCTTGTTCATCATCATTTAGGTTTCTGATTTTTCACAATCACAGATAGTTCTGCAATGAACGTATTTGTAGACATGGTAAAGCTTGGTGTTATTTTTTTTTAAAGAGATAGTGGGGGAGGGGCAAGGGAGAGGGAGAGAGAATCTTAAGTGGGCTCCATGCCCAATGTGGAACCTGATGCGGGCCTTGATCTCACAATCCTGAGATCGTGACAGCTGAAATCAGGTGTCAGATGTTTTTTTTTTCTTTTTTTAAATCCATGATATTTATTTTATTTTTAAAAGATTTTATTTATTCGTGAGAGACACACACACACACACGCGCGCGCACACACACACACACACACACACAGAGGCTGAGACACAGGCAGAGGAAGAAGCAGGTCCATGCAGGGAGCCTGATATGGGACTTGATCCTGGGTCTCCAGGATCACACCCTGGGCCAAAGGTGGCGCTAAACTGCTGAGCCACTCAGGGATCCCAGGTGTCAGATGTTTAAAACCAGCTGAGCCACCCACGTGCCCCATGAAGCTTGGTGTTTTTAAAAAATATAGTCTGAGAGTCTATTAATAGGGAGGTTTTAATTCATTTACATTTATAGTAGTGGTACATTTGAGATTATACTTAAAAAAATACTTAAAAAATACTGTGTTGATTTGGAGAGTATTATTTCTTTTCTTTCTTCTTTTTAAGACTTTATTTATTCATGAGAGACACAGAGGCCAGAGACATAGGCAGAGGGAGAAGTAGGCTCCTCACAGGGATCTTTTTTTTTTTAAATTTTGTTTATTCATGATAGTCTCACACACACACACACACACACACACAGAGGCAGACACATAGGCAGAGGGAGAAGCAGGCTCCTTGCAGGGAGCCTGATGCAGGATTCAATCCCGGGTCCCCAGGATCGCGCCCTGGGCCAAAGGCAGGCCCTAAACTGCTGTGCCACCCAGGGATCCCCTCCTCACAGGGATCCTGATGTGGGACTTGATCCCTGAACTGGGATCATTCCCTGAGCCAAAGGCAGACTCTCAACCGCTGAGCCACCCAAGTTGGGTGGGTTTCTTGTTAGTGATTTCCTTAAAAATTTTTTTTTCCTTAAAATTTTAATGTGCATACTTTGTATTTTCAACGAGTCAAAAAGTAATGCTTTTTGAGCATTACTCAAAAAGTAATAGCCAAAGGTCTCAGGATGCCTTGTGTTCCCTCTCTTTCCCTTGCAAAATTTGTGTTATTGTTGTCTGTATTTTAATCCCCCATTCTTTCATTCATTCGTTCGTTCGTTCATTCATTCATTCATTCATTCATTCATTCATTCATTCATTCATTCATTGATGGGGGAGAGGGTGAGAGAGAGAATCTTAGCTAGGCCCTGAGCTCAGCTCTAGCTCGATGTGGGGCTTGATTTTACAAAGCTGAGATCGTGACCTGAGCTGAAATCAGGAGTCAGATGCTTGACCAACTGAGCCATCAGGTGTCCCAAGTTCCACCTTACTTTTAATCTCTCAAATTAGTAGTTGTGTGTGTTTAAATTTTTTTTTAATTTTTAAATTTAATTTTTTTAGATTTAAAAAAAATCCTGGAGCCCACTGCAGGACTTGATCCCTGGACCCATGATTATGCCCTGAGCTGAAGGCAGACGCTCAACTGCTGAGCCACTCAGGCGTCCCTTTTTTAAGGATTTTATTTTAAAGATTTTATTTATTTATTCATTAGAGAGACAGAGGGGGGCGGGGGGGAAAGACACAGGCAGAGGGAGAAGCAGGCTCCATGCAGGGAGCCAGATGCGGGACTTGATCCCAGGTCTCCAGGATCAGGCCCTGGGCTGAAGGCAGCGCTAAACCGCTGAGCCACCCGGGCTGCCCATTTTAAGGATTTTAAAAATTTATTTAAGACATAGGCAGAGGAAGAAGCAGGCTCCCTGCAGGGGGAGCCTGATGTGGGACTTGATGCCAGGACTCTGGGGATCATGACCCGAGGTGAAGGCAGATGCCCAACTGACTGAGCCACTCAGGTGCCCCAATCTGTGTTTTTTTTTTTTTTTTTAATCTGTGTTTTTTTAATAGGTGTTTGTAATTTAGATGTTACATTACTGAAGTTTTACTCAACTTAGTTTTTTGTTTTTCTTGCTGCTTTATGGGTCATTTCCTTTTTTTTTTTTTTTGGTAATTAATGCACAGTTCTAGGGTTTCCTTCCAGCGTCTGTCTAGTAAATAGTTAAGTAAGCTATATGTCCTTTTATGTCTAAGAATGTTATTAGTTCACTCTCTTGTATGGTAGTTTGAATTCTAGAGTAATAGTGGTTTTCCTGTAAGTAAAGGTTTTATTCTAGTTTGCCTTTTGGTATCTAATTGTGGTAAATAGAACATCTGTTGACTGTTTATCCTTCTTCAGAATTGATTTGCTTTTTCATTCTGTAGACTCCATGTTTTTTTCTATCTTGGAAAATTTTCTGCTCCTTCTTCAGTTATCACCTTCCCATTTGATTCTCTTCTGGATCTGTTATTTAGGTATATGCTTGGGATTCTTGTTCTGTTCTTCATGTCTTAATTTTTCGTATTTTCTATTTTATTTTTCCATTATAGATAATCTCTTCAGTCTTTTTTTTATATTTTATTTATTTATTCATGAGAGACAGAGAGAGAGAGAGAGAGAGAGAGGGAGGGAGGGAGGCGCAGAGACACAGGCAGAGGGAGAAGCAGGGTCCATGCAGGGAGCCCGATGTGGGATTAGATCCTGGGTCTCCAGGATCACACGCTGGGCTGAAGGCTGCGCCAAACTGCTGAGCCACTGGGGCTGCTGTCTCTTCAATCTTAAATTTTGTCTTTAAATTAGTCTTAAATTTTTGTCTTAAAATTTATGCTTATTCAGTTAGTGAAGTTTTTTTTTAGTAAACCATATCTACGGTTTCTAGTTTATTTTTCAATTTGCTTTTTTTCCATAGTGTTTTGTTGTTATTGCCTTATGGATTATAATCCTTTTAGTATTTGAACATTTAAAACATACTTCTTTTAGGGGCATCTGGCTGGGACAGTCATTAGGGCATGTGACTCTTTAAAAAAAAAATTATTCATGAGAGAGAGAGAGAGAGAGAGAGAGAGAGAGAGGCAGAGACACAGGCAGAGGGAGAAGCAGGCTCCATGCTGGGAGCCTGATGTGGGACTTGATCCCAGGTCTCCAGGATCATGCCTTGGGCCGAAGGTGGAGCTAAATTGCTGAGCCACCCGGGCTGCCCAGGGCATGTAACTCTTGATCTCACAGTCGTGAATTCAAGTCCCACATTTCGGCATAGAACTCACTTAAAAAATACTTATTTTAATACTTCACAGAGATTTTGGATCTTTCATTTGTTTTGTTAACTCTGGTGGTAGACATCTTCAGATACTTTGTAATTTTTGGCTATGAGCTATTCCTCAGGAGTTGTTCTCTGTGGATTCCTGTTCTTCTGGGAATATAGGAAAGATGTTTCTATGGGGAATTTGTGCATTTGCTGTTTCTGAAGAACCATGTTTGGCCCCTAAGACAGACTAGATTACAGTAGCTTCTGCAAATAGGACTTTACAAATTTACAAATTCTTTCATTTAAAAGGAGTTCAAAAGACTTTTAAAAGCTTTTTTGGCAACTCTGTAACATTATTAGGGGTCAGGCTTTTTCTGTCCTCCTCTTATACCAACCTTAGCACCTGGTTTTCATTTTCAGGGTTGTTGCACAGTCAGAACATGGCAGATGGAACTGCAGTCATTGTGACCTGCAGAAAGAAGTTCTTGGCAGAAGTGGGGAGATGGTAGAGTTAAAAGTGGTTTCCTTCCCAGCTGACTTCTCTTAAGTTTTCCTGAAGTCCTAGTCAACAAATTATGCTTAATTTTACTGGCTTTTAATTGTTAGACTTCAAAATATGGGTCAGCTGAATAAAATTGGCATTTTGTTAAGAGGCGAGAATGGTAGAATGGATTTAAGTTGGATTCCCAACTTAAATCAGACTCTGTCAGAGTTTGCCTACTGGAGTTCACTGCTCCAGACTGATTTTAAAAAATACTTTATTTATTCATGAGAGACACAGAGAAGGAGGCAGAGACATAGGCAGAGGGAGAAGCAAGGCTTCCTTTGGGGAGCCTGATGCAAGACTTGATCCCAGGACCCCGGGATCACGCCCTGAGCCAAAGGCAGATGCTTAACCACTGAGCTACCCAGGAGTCCTCCTCCAGAGTGATTATTAAGTTTGTTTCTTGACGTGGGTACCCTTTTGATAATGGATTTTGGGCTCCATAGGCTTGAGTTTCTGGTTTTATTTTTTTTAAAGATTTTATTTATTCATGAGAGACACCCAGAGAGAGAGGCAGAGACACAGGCAGAGGAAGAAGCAGGCTCCACGCAGGGACCCCACTGTGGGACTCGATCCCAGGTCTCCAGGATCACATCCCAGGCTGAAGGCAGCGCTAAACTGCTGGGCCACCGGGGCTGCCCAGAGTTTCTGGTTTTATTAGAGTGACTCCTTTACTCATGTCCAGAACCAGCATCTCACTTCAGTGCTTCTTTGGTCTAGGCCATGTTTTTCTATGATTCCTATTTGGTTGTGTAAAAAAAGGCCCTTAACAGCTCCTGTCCTTATGCAGGGAACCCAGTTAGAACTTTTTTTTGTTGTTGCGTGTCTAGGGTCTGTGCTTGTGTCATAGTCAACTCCAATCTATAGGGTATATATTAGATCTGATACTGTCATTGACTACCTCAGATTCAACTAATGTTAATTCTTTTAGCTTTTTTTTTTTTTTTTAAGATTTTATTTATTTATTCATGAGAGACACAGAGAGAGGCAGAGAAGCAGGCTCCATGCAGGGAGCCTGATGTGGGACCCAGCTCAACTGCTGAGCCACCCAGGTGTCCCTAGCTTTTCTTTTTTATTTCTGCCACCTGGAGATTAACCTTTATCTACATAATTAAAATTGTTTTCGAATTTATTGTTGATTTCGGAGTACAGGAAGGCAGGTATAGTTTCAAAATTGCATATATAACTTTATTTCTGTACAAGCTCCTTAGCTTATATATTTTAAATAGAATGTCTTCAGAGGTAAACATATGTTAGCATTTTTCTCCTATTGATGAATCATATCTAATATTTGCCTTTAAATTTCTCATAGTACATTAAATTCTTATAGCTTTAAAAGGTACTTTTAGAAAGTTAACATGTAGTGCTTAACATTATAGATAAAATAGTAAGTGGCCAATTTCTGTTGTCTCTCTTGATTCTTCTTTTAGTATGAGAAAAGCCTAAAATAATGGCTGACAAGTAAGTGCTTAATACTTGTTTGTATCCTTTTCTAACCTACCTATGCAACTAGTAAGGGAAATTAAATCCTAGGAGTATATTGATATCTTGCCCAGCATATTGTATCTATTTGTTCCCTTTTTTTTTTTTTTTTAGTTTTAGATTTAATTTCAATGTTTATCAAAGTGGTAAATGCATAGTCAAAGTCAGGTATTAACTAAAACTTCTCTCACACAAACAAAATAGAACCTTGCTTCTCGATTCTTGAATATTCATCTCATTCCCCCAAAGCAATCTCTTTTTGGTTGTTACATTTTAGCTCTTCTGGTAGTTACATGAATATTTCTGAAAGGAATGTATAAGCAGCTATTGTTTTCTAAAGTTTACTTAAAAAATTGTTTTTTAAAGATTTTATTTATTTATTTACGAGAGACAGAGAGAGAGGCAGAGACAGAGGCAGAGACAGAGGGAGAAGCAGGCTCCATGCAGGGAGCTCGACGTGGGACTTGATCCTGGGTCTCAAAGATCATGCCCTGGGCTAAAGGCGGCGCTAAACTGCTGAGCCACCTGGGCTGCCCTCTTTATTTATTTTGGATATTAATCACTTATCAGATCATTTGCAGAGATTTTCTCCCATTCAATGAGTTGCCTTTTCATTTTGTTGAGGGTTTCTTTTGCTCTGCAAAAGTGTTTTATTTTGATGTAGTCCCAGTGGTTTATTTTTGCTTTTGTTTTTTTTTTTTTTTTTTAAATTTATGATAGTCACACACAGAGAGAGAGAGAGAGGCAGAGACACAGGCAGAGGGAGAAGCAGGCTCCATGCACCGGGAGCCTGACGTGGGATTCGATCCCAGGTCTCCAGGATCGCGCCCTGGGCCAAAGGCAGGCACCAAACCGCTGCGCCACCCAGGGATCCCTATTTTTGCTTTTGTTTCCCTTGCCTGAGGAGACATATCTAGAAAAATGTTTCGATGGTTTATGTCAAAGATATTAAACTGCTAGTGTTTTCTTCTAGGAGTTTTCTGGTTTCCTGTCAAACATTTTAGGTCTTTAATCCATTTTTGAGGGCTTTTTTTTTTGTTATGATTTTATTTATTCATAAGAGAGATAGGCAGAGGGAAAAGCAGGCTCCTTGTGGGGATCCTGATGTGGGGCTTGATCCCAGGACCCCTGGGATCACTAGCTGAGCCAAAGACAGATGCTCAAACCACTGAGCCACCCAGGTGCCTCTGAATTTATTTTTGTGTGCGACTAAGAAAGTGATCTAGTTTTCCCAGTACCATTTGTTGAAGAGGCGGTCTTTTCTCCATTGTACATTCTTGCTTCTTTTGTTCCAGATTAATTGACCATAAAAGTGTGGGGTTATTTCTGAGCTCTCAATTCTCTTCCACTGATCTATGGGTTTGTTTTTGTGCCAGTACCATACCGTTTTGATTATTATAGTATAGTATATCTTGAAATCTGGGCTTGTGATACCTCCAGCGTTGGTCTTCTTTCTCATGATTGCTTTGACCATTTGGAGTCTTTGGTGGTTCCATACAAATTTTAGGGTATTTTTTTTTTTAAGATTTTATTTATTCATGAGACAGAGAGAGAGAGAGAGAGCCAGAGACACAGTCAGAGTCTGGAGAAGCAGGCTTCATGTAGGGAGCCCGATGTAGGATTCGATCCGGGGACCCCAGGACCATGCCGTGGGCCAAAGGCAGACGCTCAACCGCTGAGCCATCCAGGGATCTCCCCTAATGTTTTTTTTTTTTTTTTTTTTTAATTTTTTATTTATTTATGATAGTCACACAGAGAGAGAGAGAGAGGCAGAGACACAGGCAGAGGGAGAAGCAGGCTCCATGCACCGGAGCCCGACATGGGACTCGATCCGGGTCTCCAGGATCGCGCCCTGGGCCAAAGGCAGGCGCCAAACCGCTGCGCCACCCAGGGATCCCCTCCCCTAATGTTTTTAAAACTTTTTTTTTTTTTTAAAGTTTTTTTTTTTTTTTTAAATTTTTATTTATTTATGATAGTCACACAGAGAGAGAGAGAGAGAGAGAGAGGCAGAGACATAGGCAGAGGGAGAAGCAGGCTCCATGCACCGGGAGTCCGACGTGGGATTCGATCCCGGGTCTCCAGGATCGCGCCCTGGGCCAAAGACAGGCGCTAAACCGCTGTGCCACCCAGGGATCCCTTAAAACATTTTTTTACTTATTTATTCATGAGAGAGACAGAGGCAGAAACAGGTAGAGGGAGAAGCAGGATCCTGTGGGGAGCTCGATGTGGACCTCGATCCCAGGACCCCAGGATCATGACCTGAGCTAAAGGTAGATGCTCAACCACTCAGCCACCCAGGTGCCCCACAAATTTTAGTTTTATTGTACTTATGTGAATAATGTTTGTGTTTTGTTAGGGATTGCAACCTGCTTTAGGTTGTAAGGACATTTTAATAATATCTGTTCTTCCATTGCATGAGTATGGGATAATGTCTTTATTTTTTTATTTTTTTTTTTAAAAGATTTTATTTATTAATGAGAGATATACACAGAGACAGAGACATAGGCAGAGGGAGAAGCAGGCTCCCCGCAAGAAGCCCGATGTAGGACTCTATCCTGGACCCTGGAATCATGCTCTGAACTGAAGGCTGACTCTCAACCACTGAGCTACCCAGGCGTCCCATGGAATATCTTTTGGATGCAATTTTTCTCTTAACTGTGAGGATGTTAGTCAGAGGGGTTTTGTTTTGTTTTGTTTTGTTTTATTTCAGTTTTCTGAAGTTTTCGTCTGCTCCTGGGACTTTTTTCCTCAGTCAGAATTCATTTGTATCATTGTCTTGCTGGAGACCTTGTTTATTACAAAGGTGGTGACTCTTAGGCACCTATTTGAATTAAAGACAAACTTGTAATGAGTTGATTGGAAGTTCTGTGTGTGTGGTAGGGATTGTTGCAAGTTGGCTTCCTTATAGGTGATCTGAGCGGATTCTTTTATTAGGAGACCACCAGCTGGTTAGTGTATTGAGAGGGAAATATTCCAGTCATCTTTTTGGGATTGACTAACCTGGTTACCAGTATTCTTTGAGCCAGATGTTTGCTGGAATTTCTCTATACAGAGTTAGGTTTTCAGTTAATTCTTCATGTTTGGTATGGTACCCGTTTCCTCAGCTATGCTTGGTATCCCTGAATTCAAATTTCCTTGTTTACCCTTTCTGCAGTTTTCCAGGATTGGGGGTAGTTGAGGAGATTAGCGGGGAACGTGGTTGTTTTCCAGAGTATATCCTGTCTCTCCTGTTGTTAGCTTCACCTGAACACATTCCTTTTGGATATATATACTGCTATGTACATTTGTCACTCCCTTGTCTCTGTTGCTTGGTACCTAAAGTTCTTCCAGTTGCTAGTGCTATGTAATCTAAGATCTATTGCTTTGGGGCTTATCTTACTACAGCAACCTTTTCTGATTTGTTGAGTCATTTACTACTTGTCTCCCTTGTAGCTTCCAAAATTTTATAGCTGTTGTCTTCTCTTATGTTCTTTTTCTGTTTGTAGCTTTATGTCCTTTTATCTCATTTCCTGGAGTTCTAGGAAGGAGAGGAGGTAATTTTTAAGTAGAACTATCTGTGCTTGTGATGTGGTCTTTTACCATTTCTCCCAGGGTCTTGTTTTATGTTTTCGTGTGTTCTTTCTACTTGATTTTTTTCCTCCACTACTTCACAGACATTTTTGAATTTTCCCATGAATTCTACTTTCCCTTTGTATTTTTCACCTTTCATTTTTTTGTCTTTTCTCTTCACTAGCAAGCTTCCTGGAAGAATAAAACTGTAGTTGATAACTCCACTTCACTTGTCTATAATAGTCTAGCCTCTTAGTTTGCATAATGATTGAAATACAACTTAGTTGTCTTTTAAAGCAATAGCCTATGAAATCTGCATTTACTATAATCTCATCATGGACAGTTGTCCATTTTTGTCTTTCAGTGACCCTTACATAGAAGTCTATGTACAATAAGTTCTTTTAATAACTTAATAACGTGTCAGGAAAATTGACTCCCTCGAGGATCTTGGTATATTTCCTCCTTTTTGATAGCTCACTGATACACATTCTATTTTTCTTTTTGTTCTGGCTACCAGGCAGCCCAGAACCAAATCTGGTCTTTAGTTACATCAGTAATATTAATCTGATTATTAGTATATTTGGTTCTTCCTCCTCCTCCTTTGGGGTGTAGGACTTCACCTCTTATCTCTGTTTCTCTGCGTGTTGATTTCATTCTCTCATACTACAGACTCTCTACTTCATGAGGCTGGAACCATGACTGCTGGCAGCTCTTGGCTCTCATCTTCCCAGCCCCTTCTACCAGAAGAAGGGGCTCTTTTGAAGAATCCTGGGAAGGACTCTGATTGGCCTGTCTTGGATCATGTACCCACCATCCCTGTGGCTGGAGTGGGGAGGGTACTATGAATGGCAACCCTCACTAGAACTACATAGTTGGAGTCAGGGGTAAGAGCAGTTTCCCTAAATCAGGGGGATGTCCTTCATATTGACTTTGAATGTTCATTTTTCTATTTTTTGTTGTTATAATACAGGTTGTTTATTTGTAGGCTGCCTCAAATCCTTTTCTGAAAAATGTGTTTGGCTGTAAATAAACGCATAAGATACCACAAACGCCTTTGATACCGTTACATTTGGCTCTTAAGTCCACCGCTATTGATTTTGATGTTAAAGTCAGGGAGCAAATCCAGTATTTTTTCAGTTTTCATTCTATTCGATCCAGTTTCAGCATTTAAAGCTATGATCACTCCATTGCTCTCTGATCACTAGTGCCATTGCAAAAACTATGGTCTCTCCATTACAACTCTCTTTTCTCATGACTTTTGGGAAGTTGCTTTCTTCTCTTACCTCTTTAAACATTTCCTTTTGATTTCCTGTTTGGTATTACTTCCTTCTTTAAAATTTAAGTTACGTGATGTTTTTCTGGCTTATTTATTTGATTACTTTACCCTATGAAAACTTAGGATGCATGCTTGGGGATCTTCTAAGCATCAATATTACCTGAAAAGTTTTATTCCTTCAGATCCATGTTTGCAATTACCTTCTGGATATGTCTATTAAGATATCCTACGGATCTTAAATTTGATTTCTCTACAGGTAGTCACTGGCATAATTTAAGCTTTAGTGTTTTGTTGAGATTATTATAACAGCTTAAATCAACTTAGTTTTTGGTAAGGTGACATACTGACATGTTTCAAAAGTTTAATAAAATAAACAACAGGGCAGCTGGATAGCTCAGTCAGGTAAGCATCTGACTTTGGTTTAGGTCATGATATCAGGGTCCTGGATCAAATCCTGCATTGGGCTTCCTGCTCAGTGGGGAATCTGCTTCTCCTTCTGTCCTCTCCCCCCACCTTAGATTCTCTTTCAAAGAAATAAAATCTTTAAAAAAAAAAAAAAAAAAGATAAACAGTAGATGTGCCTGGCTGGCTCAGTTGGTGGAATGTGAGACTCTTGATGTTGGGGTTGTGAGTTTAAGCCCCACACTGGGTGTAGAGATCACTTAAAAATAAAATTAAAAAAATAGATAACACAAAAGATAAACAGTGAGGTTTTCCTTCTAAACCTCTTATTTGCCTAGGTTTGCTTTTAAACTTCCAATTGTTACTGTTTTTTATTCATTTTCCTAATTTATATATGTGATGCTTTAAATATATAGATTATTTTTATTCCTCTTTTTTTGGTAAAATGTAGCACATTACACATATAGCATACTTCTCCCTTTTCTTCTCTCCTTTTTAGTACAGTCCACTTCTGTTTGAAGATTATCTCCTACAAAACAAATATGGTTGTCATTTCCAACTTCTGTAGTGTTTCTTAACTGTTGGTGGAGCCAAAGGATTGTATTTTACAGTGACACTTTTTTTTAAGTAATCTCTTTGCATGGGGCTTGAACTCATGACCCCAAGTTACATGCTGTATTGACTGAGCTGGCCAGGCATCCTTGACACATTTAATTTATGTGTGGAGTATGGCTGGGGAAACACTGGTCCCCAACCCCCTTGTACCCAGCAATAATAAAAGTCTAGGGGCACCTGACTAGCTTGGTTGGCAGAGCATGCAATTCTTGATCTCAGGATTGTGAGCTTGAGCCCCACATTGGTGCAGAATTTACTTTAAAAAGTCTACATCTGCAGTTATGGAGTAGGGTTAGAAAATTATGGTATTGGGCATCTGGCTGGCTCAGTTGAAAGAGCATGCAACTCTTGATTTCAGGGTCATGAGTTCGAGCCCCACGTTGGGTGTAGAGATTACCTAAGTAAAAGAAAGAAAGAAAATTCTAGTATTGTTCTAGAGCCAAGTAGGGATTGTAGTTGCCCTAACAAGATGTAAGCTGTTTTTTCTCTGTATGGTCGCCACCTCTCTTATTACCACTTTCTCTACTCTATCTCCTACATAGCTAGGAGCAGACAAATAACTCCAAAAGATGACTTTCTGTGTGTTACTACTCTCAGATGTCATCAGTGCTTTTCTGTTCTCTAAGTCCCAAGTGCAAACTGTTATTTTCCATCTTAAGAAAATTGGCTCTTATTTTTGTATACTAAGTGCAGGCAGGCTTATTTTTGGATAATTGGGGAAAAGAAGATAAGTAGAGAAAAAAAATCCATAATTTTGCTCATAGACATCAGGCAGTATAGTAGTAAGGTCAAGATCACAGGCTTGAAGTTAGATGGAGTAGATCTGTGACTGGGCAGGTTTATCTTCTAAGCTGCAGTTTCTTCCTCTGCAGAATAGCATGGAGTTCTGCTTATGTGTCCAATACTCTCAGGTGCTTTTTTTTCTTTTTTTTAAAGATTTATTTATTTATTCATGAGAGATACACACACACACACACACACACACACAGAGGCAGAGACATAGGCAGAGGGAGAAGCAGGCTCCTCACAGGGAGCCCAATGCAGGACTCACTCCTGGATTCCAGGATCATGACCTGAGCCGAAGGCAGGAGCCCAACCGCTGAGCCACACAGGCATCCCTCTAAGGTACTTTATATGAAGGAATATGTTTTACCTTCTGAACAGGACAATGAAATTGGTATTATTTGTATGTGGGATTTTTATTTTTTTATTTTTTAAGATTTATTTATTTGAGAGAGAGAGTGTACATAGAGGGAGAGAGTGAAGCAGACTCCCTACTGAGCAGGAAGCCTGATGTGAGGCTGGAACCCAGGACCCCGGGGATCATGACCCGAGCTGAAGGCAGTCATTTAACCAACTGAGCCAGCCTGGTGCCCCTATATGTATTGTTTTTCAATAACGAGGCAACTTGGGTCCTACAGCAGGTTAGTAATTTGTTCAGTGGGTACACCAGGTTTTGAACCCTGGGCACTCCAGAGATGATGTTACGCTACACTATAAATTCTACTTCAAGCAGGTAACCAGAAGTGTTAATACATATGTGTATCTGAATATCTTCATCTTGATGTTATTTTAGGATTGGAGAAAAATGAAATAACATCAATGTGGTGAGATTAGGAAGTAGAGCTTACCCATGAACAGTGGGTTTGAGTCGTCTGGGTCCATTAATATTCAGACTTATAAAATAAATACAGTACAGTACTGTAAATGTATTTTATTTCCCTTACACTTTCCTTACTTCCTTTTTCCTTTTAAAGTAGGCTCCATGTCCAGAGTGGAGCCAAACTGACTGAGCCACCTAGACACCCCTCCTTAAGCTTTTCTTAATACTTCTTTTTTCTGGGACACCTGGGTGGCTCAGTGGTTGAGCGTCTGCCTTTGGCTCAGGGCATAATTCTGGGGTCCTAGGATCGAGTCCCACATCGGGCTTCCTGCATGGAGCCTGCTTCTTCCTCCGCCTATGTCTCTGCCTCTCTCTCTGTTTCTCGTGAAAAAAAAAAAAAGAAAAAGAAAAACAATCATTCTTTTTTACTAACTTATTTTATTTTGAGAATACAGTATTTAAGACATATAAAATATATGTTGACTATTATGGTAAGGCTTCTGATCAACAGTAGGCCATTACTAGTTAAGTTCTTGGGGACTTACAGGTTTGAGTGTCGAGTTTTTTTTTTTTAATTAATTAATTAATTAATTAATTATTTATGATAGTCACACAGAGAGAGAGAGAGGCAGAGACACAGGCAGAGGGAGAAGCAGGCTCCATGCACTGGGAGCCCGACGTGGGATTCGATCCGGGGTCTCCAGGATTGCGCCCTGGGCCAAAGGCAGGCGCTAAACCGCTGCACCACCCAGGGATCCTGAGTGTCGAGTTTTGATGCAAGAGTTGACACCCATAACCTCCATGTTGTTCAAGGGTCAGCTGTATATTATTAGTTATAAGGGCGTTAGTCTTTCATGGTTGGATTTTTTTTTTTTTGAGGTTTTTTAGTTTCTGCCATTATATGTGTATATTTTAACCTGTTGTTACTACTTTAGTCCCTTTGTCATTAAAGTTAGGAAATATATTTAAGGGTGCCTGGGTGGTTCAGTGGTTGAGCATCTGCCTTTGGCTCAGGTCATGATCCCAGGGTTCTGGGATCGAGTCCTGCATCAGGCACCTGCAGAGAGCATACTTCTCCCTCTGCCTATGTCTCTGTGTGTGTGTGTGTCAAATGAATAAATGAATCTTTAAAAAAAAAGATATTTCTATGAGCTATTTCTCTGTTTATGAAAGTTTTTTTTTTAGATGTTCCAGAAGGTTTTGTTTGTCTGTTTGTTTTTAGAGAGGGAGATGGGGAGGGGCAGAAGGACAGGGAGAGAGAGAGAGACTCACTCTTAAACAGGTTCCACCGCCAGAGTGGAGCTCGATCTCACAACCCTGAGATCATGACCTGAGCTGAAATCAAGATTCACATGCTTAACTGAGCCACCCAGGTGCGCCCAGAATTTTTTATCTTCACTTTTTTGGCAACATTAATTTTATGGATGTTTGACTGCTTTTGGTGACTGATATTTTTAGAAAGTGTTGAGTTTTCTTTTTTTTTTTTTTTTAAAGATTTTATTTATTTATTCATGAGAGAGAGAGAGAGAGAGAGAGGCAGAGACACAGGCAGAGGGAGAAGCAGGCTCCATGCAGGGAGCCAGATGTGGGACACGATCCCTGGTCTCCAGGATCACACCCTGGGCTGAAGGCGGTGCTAAACCGCTGAGCCACCCGGGCTGCCCGAGTTTTCTCTCTTAAACACACTCCATCCTCTGGTTATCTTTGATACATGGATAACATATGTCGAAGTATGTTTCTTTTGTCGTTCGAACAAATAGCCATGTATTATCAGCCTTAGGAGAACTAAGATTTCACTTTTTTTTTTTTTTAAGATTTTATTTATTTATTCATGTGAGAGAGAGAGAGAGAGAGAGAGGCAGAGACACAGGCAGAGGGAGAAGCAGGCTCCATGCAGGGAGCCCAATGTGGGACTGGATCCTGGGTCTCCAGGATCAGGCCCTGGGCTGAAGGCGGTGCTAAACCGCTGAGCCACCCGGGCTGCCCAAGGTTTCACTCTTAACCAAACAAACACTTTTCATTTTTTTGGACTAACCTTATGTATTATATTTGTTTAAATATTTTATTTATTTATTTATTTTATTTGAGAGAGAGAGCATGTACCTTTGAATAGGGGGCAGAGGGGCAGAGGGATATGAAGAGAATCTCAGGCAGATTCCATGGTGAGTGTGGCACCCAACTTACGACCCTGAGATCATGACTGGAGCCGAAATGAAGTCAGATGCTTAACTGACTGAGCCACCCATGCACCCAATCTTATGGATTTTAATTTACTTGTGCGTGTGTGTGTGTAGGATTTTTAACATATTTTTATTTTTATTTTTAATTTTTCTGATTTTTTTTAAAAAGATTTTTTATTTATTCAGAGAGAGAGAGAGAGTGGCAGAGACACAGGCAGAGGGAGAAGCAGGCTCCATGCACGGAGCCCGACGTGGGACTCAATCCCGGGTCTCCAGGATCACATCCTGGGCTGCAGGCGGCGCTAAACCGCTGCGCCACCAGGGCTACCCTAATTTTTCTGATTTTAACTTCTTTTTAGTTGTAAGGCATAAGGTTCAATGAAAAGAGTGTAGCCAGTAGATGGACATTTAAAACTAAGTAATAAAATGAATATACATGTAGTTATTAACAAAGCTTAATAAGCAGAGCACTGCCCATACCTTTGACCTCTGTATGCCTCTCCCTCATCACGTTTCCACTTTTCCTGAAGGAAACACTTTCCTGAGTCCTCTGAGTTTTGTATTAATTGTTCTTCAGTTTTCTTTTTTTTTTAAAAAGATTTTATTTTTTATTTATTTGAAAGAGAGAGAGAGAGCATGAGTGGTGGAGAGAGGCATAGGCAGAAGCAGACTCCCCACTGAGCAGGGAGCCTGGTGGGCTTGATCCCAGGACTCTGAGGTCATGACCTGAGGAAGGCAAACTCTTTTTTTTTTTTAAGATTTTATTTATTTATTCATGACAGAGAGAGAGAGAGAGAGAGAGAGATCGAGAGGCAGAGGAAGAAGCAGGCTCCGTACAGGGAGCCTGACAGGGAGCTTGATCCCCTGTCTCCAGGATCACACCCCGGGCTGAAGGCAGCACTAAACCGCTGGGCCACTGGGGCTGCTCGGATGGCAAACTCTTAATTGAGTGAACCATCCAGGCGCTCCTCTTCAGTTTTATTTCTATACAACATATTAGTTGTGAGAGTTTTGTGTTTTAAGTAAATGAAATAATACTTAAATGAATTTTTTTTTATTCACAGTATGCTTTTGAAATTTATCTATTTGGTGCATGTACCTATAGTTGATTCAGTTTCATTGTTGTATAATATTTTAGGATATGAATTACATACTATCCATGCTGCTGTTGACAGACATACAGATTTTTGTCAGTGTTTTGCATTATGAACATCTTCATGAATATTTTTGTACATGTGCAGGAATTTATCTAGGTTACTACTCTTCAAACTGCTGGATGTGCTCCCAAAAGGGTCATGAGATCAGATTAGTAGGGAGCAACTAACTTAAAAAAATAGAGCAGAAAAACATTCATAGTGCATTTTCAGTATCCTGTGTATATATACAGGCTTGCAATATAAAACATATATATATCTTTTTAATACAACATATTTCTTAAAGTGGTTCATGGTCAGAAAAGTTTGAGAAACACTGCTTCGGGTATATACTTAGAAGTGCAGGTGTGAGGTTGTTAGGAAGGTCAGTTCATTTTCAGAAATGGTTGTTTCATTTTACTTTTGTACTATAGATTGGTTTCTTCTGTCAGTGCTTAATCAGTGCTTAGTATGTCAGTCTTTTTTTTTTTTTTTTTAAGATTTTATTTATCTATTCATGAGAGACAGAGAGAGAGAGAGAGAGGCAGAGACACAGGCAGAGGGAGAAGCAGGGAGCTTCTGTCAATCCTGGGTCTCCAGGATCAGGCCCTGGGCTGAAGGCAGTGCTTAACTGCAGAGCCACCCGGGCTGCCCATGTGTTCCACTTTTTGAGGAAGTGCCAAAATATTTTTCACAGTGGCTGCACTATTTTATATTCCTATCAGCAATACATGAGGGTTCCAGTTTCTCCACATCTTCTCCAACTCTTATTTTTGGTTTCTTTTCTCTTCGAAATTATAGCCATGCTATTGGTGTGAAGTGGTATCTCCTTGTGGTTTTGATTTCTTTCTACCTGTAGTGATGCTACCTTTTTTGCCAATTTTGTTTCAGCCACATTTTGTAGTTTTCAGTGTACAAGTTCTTTGCTTCTTTGGATAAGTGTATTCCTTGTTTTTGTTTTAAAGATTATATTTATTTATTCATGAGAGACACAGAGAGAGAGGCAGAGACATAAGCAGAGGGAGAAGCAGGCTCCCCGTGAGGAGCTGGATGCAGGACTCGACCCCAGGACCCTAGAATCACAGGCAGACGCTCAACAGTGAGCCAGCCTAGTGCCCCTGGATAAGTGTATTCCTAAAATTTCTTTTTTTGATGCTGTTATACATGCAGTTATTTATTTATTTTTTAGAAGACTCCGTACCCAGTGTGAACCCTAGTATGGGGCTTAAACTCACAACCCTGAGATAAGACCTGAGCTGAGATCAAGAGTTGGATGCTTGACTGACTGAGCCACCTAGGCCCCCTGATAAATGCAATTGTTTTAATTTCCTATTAAGATTGTTCATTTATAGTTGTGTTTTTTGTTTTTTTTGTTTTTTTTAAACTTTTGGGACGCCTGGGTGGCTCAGTGATTGGGCGTCTGCCTTTGGTTTGGATCGTGATTCTCGAGTCCCAGGATCAAGTCCTGCTCCCTGTATGGAGCCTACTTCTCCTTCTGCCTCTCTCTCTCTCTGTCTCTCATGAGTAAATAAAAGGCTTAATTTTTTTTTTTTTAGATTTATTTTGAGTCAAATATAGAGTCACATGCAGGTGTAAAAAATAATACAAAGAGAGTTCGTATACCATCTACTCAGTTTCCCCAATGTTGGTATTTTTAAGAATTACAGGATAATATCAGCATCAGGTTATTGAATTTGATATGGTTAACAGAATAATTCCATCAGAAGGATCACTCATGGTGCCTTTTTTTTTTTCATAGTACCTTTTTTATAGCTATACCTACTTCATTACTAATTCCTTCCAGGCTTAGTTTCTGGCAAGCACTGATGTATCAACCAGTTCTGTAATTTTGCCATTTCAGGGATGCTATATAAATGGAAGTAAAGAACATGTAACTTTTTGAGATTGGGTTTTTTTCCCTCATGTAACATGATTCTTTGGAGATTCATCCAGTTTGTTGAATGTATCAGTAGCTCCGTTGCTTTTTCTTAGTGTTTTATGTTACGGGTATACCACAGTTTGTTTAATTATTCATCTGATGCAAGATACTTCAGGTATTTCTGGTTTGGGGCTATCATGAATAAAGCTGATTAAACTACTCTTGTGTAGATTTCTGTGTGAACATAGGTCTCCATTTCTCTGGGATGAATGTCCATTTGTACAATTGCTGAGTTGTATGAGGGCTGCATGTGTAGTTTCTTAGAAGAAATTGCCGAGGTGCCTCGCAGCTCAGTCGGTTAAGTGTCTGCCTTTGGCTCAGGTCATGATCTCAGGCCCTTGGGTTTGAGCCCTGCTTTGGGCTCTCAGCTCAGTGGGGAGCCTACTTCTCCCTCTGCCTCTCCTCCTGCTTGTGTACTCTCTCTTTCTGTCAAATAAATAAAATCTTTTTTTTTTTCTGTTTTGCTGCCCTTTATTTATTTATTTGTTTATTTTTAATAATAAATTTATTTATTGGTGTTCAATTTACCAACATACAGAGTAACACCCAGTGCTCATCCCGTCAAGTGCCCCCCCTCAGTGCCCGTCACCCATTCTACCCCACCCCCCGCCCTCCTCCCCTTTCACCACCCCTAGTTCGTTTCCCAGAGTTAGGAGTCTTTATGTTCTGTCTCCCTTTCTGATATTTCCCACACATTTCTTCTTCCTTCCCTTCTATTCCCTTTCACTATTATTTATATTCCCCAAATGAATGAGAACATATAATGTTTGTCCTTCTCCGATTGACTTACTTCACTCAGCATAATACCCTCCAGTTTCATCCACGTTGAAGCAAATGGTGGGTAAATAAAATCTTAAATAAAGAAAAAAATTCCTAAAGTGTTTTCCGGAGTGACTGTACCATTTCCATTAGAAGTCTGAGCAAGCCAGTTTTTTGGCATCTTTGCTAGCATGTGGCATTTTCACTTTTTTTTTTTTTTTTGGTCATTCTTTTTATTTAGTAGTTTTGGTAGGCATATAGTGATACCATATTGTGATTTAAAAAAAAAAAACAATTATTTTGGGCAGCCCCGGTGGCACAGTGGTTTAGCGACACCTGCGGCCCCGGGGTGTGATCCTGGAGACCCGGGATCGAGTCTCGCGTCGGGCTCCCTGCGTGGAGCCTGCTCCTCCCTCTGCCTGTGTCTCTGCCTCTCTCTCTCTCTCTCTGAATAAATAAATAAATCTTCAAAAAAAATTATTTTGACAGAGAGTGAGTGAGCATGCATGCACAACCTGGGGAAATCAGCAGAGGGAGTGGGAGAAGCAAATTCTCTGCTGGATGGGGAATGTAATGTGGGGCTTGATCCCAGGACCTTGGGATTGTGACCTGAGCCAAAGGGAGATGCTTAACTGACTGAGCCACCCAGGCACCCCTATTGTGATTTTAATTTGCATTTGCCTAATGGCTAATGATGTTGACCATCTTTTATCTTTTTATGTATTTGCTGTTTATATATCCTTTTTAGGTCATATGTCTTATCTTTTGAGCAAATGTTTATTTGTGACTTTTGCCTATTTTCCAATTATTGTGAAATTTAATTAATTAAAAAAAATCTCTACACCCAGCATGAGGCTCAAACTCATGACCCAGTGATCAAGAGTTACATGCTCCATTGACTGAACCAGCCAACTGATCCTGAAAATATTTATATTTAGAATTAGCTAGCTGGATTCCTTTTTTTTTTTTTTTGTAGGTTTTTTTTTTTTTTTTTTTTTTTAAATCTTATTTGAGAGAAAAGGAGAGAGAACATGAGCAGGGGGAGAAGCTGACTGACTCCTCACTGAGCAGCGATGACATCCCCCCCCCCCCCCCCCATGTGGGGCTTGATCCCAGGACTCTGAGATCATGACCTAAGCTGAAGGTAGATGCTCAACCAACTGAGCCACCCAGGTGCCCCTAGACTCAGTTTAGATGATCGCAACTTTGTTGGCAACATTCAAAGCATAATAGGAGCAAGGTGAACATAGACTTTTTTTTCTCCTTAAGGCCTGCTGTGGAGAAGGATGCCTTGTACATCCTGCTGCTCTCACACTGTCTTTCTCTCCTCTGGTTTCTTCTGGCACACCAGTGGTTTCTTTGTTAATGTCGTTCTCATTCAAATATTTTTTCATCATTTGCTTATTTTTTTATTGTAGATTTGACAGTTCTGTATATATTCTATGTGCTCTTTGCCAAGTACATGATTTGCTCTTATTTTATCCCAAATTGGAGCAAAGTTTTTATTTTTGATGAAGTACAATTTATAAATTTATTCTTTTATGGATCATACTTTTGTTGTCAAACTTAATAACCCTGTACCCAATCTTAAATCCCAAAGATTTTTTTCCTGTGTTTTCTTGTTATTTATTTAGTTTTTAAGTGAGCTCTATGCCCAATATGGGGCTTGAACTTGATTGTGAGATTAAGAGTTTCATGTTCTACTGACTTAGCCAGCCAGATGCCCCTCTTTTAAAAATATTATAGTTTTATGTTTTACTTTTAAATCTCTGATTCATTTTGAGTTAATTTTTATATAAAGGGTAAGACTTTTTTTTTTAATTTTTTTACCTTGTCTCTTTGCCTGTGGATTTCCAAACGCTCCAATGCCAACCATTTGTTGAAAAGTCTGTCTTCTTCTTTTTTTTTTTTTTGAAACGTCTGTCTTCCTTTGAATTGCTCTCGCACCTTTGTCCAAAATCAGCTGGGCATCTTTGGGTATATTTCTGGGTTTTCTGTTCTGTTACGTTGATCTTTGCATTTGTGTCTCTGGCTGGCAGTACCAGGTGTCTTAATTATAGTACATGATGATTTTTCAGTCACATGGATGATTCTACTTTATTCTTTCACAAAATTATTTTGGTTATCTAGTTTCTTTGTGTTGGTTTTTAAATATATATTTTATTTTTATTTTTTTAAAGATTTTATGTATTCATGAGAGACACACACACACACACACACACACACACACACACAGAGGCAGAGACACAGGCAGAGGGAGAAGCAGGTTCCATGCAGGGAGCCTGACGTGGGACTTGATCCTGGGTCTCCAAGATCAGGCCCTGGGCTGAAGGCAGACGCTCAACCGCTAAGCCAACCCAAGCATCCCCCTTCTTGGTAGTTTTTAAAGTACAAATTGAAATTTGAAAATAGTTACAGGGCTAGCATTGGCTGGGTGGGTCATTTGGAAGAGCATATGACTGTTGATCTTGGAGTTGTGAGTTCAAGTTCCATTTTGAGTGTAGAGATTACTAAAAAATATTAAGTAACTTTAATAAAAAATTTAGGAGCCTCGGTGTCCATCAAAAGATGAATGAATAAAGAAGATATGGTTTATGTATACAATGGAATATTACTCAGCCATAGAAATGACAAATATCCACCATTTGCTTCCATGTGGATGGAACTGGAGGGTATTATGCTGAGTGAAATAAGTCAATCGGTGAAGGACAAACATTATATGGTCTCGTTCATTTGGGGAATAAAGTAAAAGGGAATAAAGGGGAAAGGAGAGAAAATGAGTGAAAATATCAGTGAGGGGGACAAAACATGAGAGACACCTAACTGGGAAACGAACAAGGGGGTAGTGGAAAGGGAGGTGGGCGGGTGTTGGGGTGACTGGGTGACGGGCACTGAGGGGGACACTTGGTGGGATGAGCACTGGGTGTTCTGCTGTATGTTGGCAAATTGAACTCCAATAAAAAAATAAATAAAATTCAAAAAAAATTAAAAAAATTAAAAATAGTTAAGGGCTATGACCAGTTTTGTAATGGGTGAATTGGAGTAAGTTATATTTTTCAAGGAAGGGATTCATCTCATATAAGCTGTCAGTTATGTGTGGAGTTGTTCATCGCATTCCCTTATTACTCTTTTGATGTCTGCGGGATCTGTACTGATATCCCCTCTTTCATTTTTGATAGTGTTGATTTGTCTTCTCTCCTTTTCTTTGTCAGTGTTGCTAGAGGTTTATCAATTTTATTGATCTTTTGAAAGAAACAGCTCCTTGCTTTGTTGACTTTATTTTTTCTATTTTAAATTTCTTTGATTTCTGCTCTTATATTTATTTTTATCTGCTTTCTGCTTGCTTTGAGTTTATTTTGTTCTTTTTTTAGTTTCCCGAGGTGAAGCTTAGATTATTGATTTGGGACTCTTCCACTTTGTGCATTGTTAAAGATCTTCCTCTTATTACTGGTTTAGCTGGATCCCACAAATTTTATTATGTTTTATTTTCATTTTCATTCAGTTTATTATATTTTTTCATTTTCCTTGCAGCTTCCTCTTTATTATTGTGTCACTTTCTTCTGGCCTGTGTGGTTTCTGATAAGAAATTTGTTCCCAGGGCAGCCCCAGTGGCGCAGTGGTTTAGTGCCGCCTGCAGCGCCGCCTGCAGCGTGATCCTAGGGACCCTGGATCGAGTCCCACATCAGGCTCTCTGTATGATGCCTGCTTCTCCCTCTGCCTGTGTCTCTGTCTCTCTCTCTCTGTCTCTATGAATAAATAAAAAATCTTAAAAAAAAAAAGAAATTTGTTCCCAAATTATTTTTCTTCTATAAATAAAATGTTTTTCTTTTTGTTACTTTCAAGATGTTTCCTGTGTTTAGACTTCAGAAGTTGAATTAGGTTGTGTTTAGAGGTAGATGCCTTAGAATTATCCCTTGGGACATTTGCTCAGCTGCTTTATTCTGTGGTTTTATGGCTTACCAAAATGGTAGTTTTTCTAGCTGTTATTTATTTGAGTACTTTTTCAGTTCCACTTTATTTCTCCTCTTCTTCCTGAGACTCTGATGACATAAATGTTAAGATTATTTGTTATATTCCCAAAGATCTCTGAGAGTCTGTTTTTTCTTCACTGTCTGGTGCTTACATTGAGTAATTTTCATGGTTACATCTTCTAGTTCATGAATTCTTTTACTCTTTTTCCTTAATTCTGCTGTTGAGGTCATGCATTGAGCTCTTTATCTTGAATATCGTACTTTTCAGTTCTAAAAATTTCCATTTTTTCTTTATATTTTCAGTTTCTGCTAAGGCTTTTTATATTCCTGTGCTCATGGAATCCTTTATTTTCCCCCTAAAGATTTTATTTATTTATTCATGAGAGACACACAGAGAGAGGCAGAGACTTAGGCAGAGGTAGAAGCAGGCTCCTTGCGGGGAGCCTGTTGCCGAACTCAAACTCAGTCCTAGGACCCCAGGGTCATGCCCTGAACCCCAAGGCAGATACTCAACCATCGAGCCACCCAAGGGCCCCATCATGGAATCCTTTTTAAAAAAATTTTTAACATAGGGCTTGAATTTACAACCCTACGATGCAGAGTAGCATAATCTACTGACGGAGCCAGTTAGGTGCCCCTCAGAGTCATTTTTATTATGACTGCCATAAAATCTTCATCAGATAATTCTAACGTTGGTCAGATGTTAAAATTATAAATATCTTAGTGTTGGCACCTATTGATTATTTTTTTCATTCAGTTTGAGGTCTTTTGGTCTTGTTACGACACATGATGTTTGATTGAAACATGAACATTTTTTGGAGTACCTAGGTGACTTGGTTAAATGTCTGCCCTTGGCTCAGGTCATGACCAGTATCTTGGGATCGAGCCCTTCATTGGGCTTTCTGCAGGGAGCCTGCTCCTCCTTCTCCCCCTGCCTGCTGCTCCTCCCCCTGCTTGTGCTATGTCAAATAAATAAAATCTTTAAAAAAAAATATTTTTTTGTGTTATGCTATGGGACTTTGCATCTTACATAAACCTGTTTTAGCTAGGTTTCTCTAACTTGCCTGACAAGAGGAGTTGTGAGTGTCATCTCCTTATGCCAGGTATGAGATGAAGTTCATGCTCCCCATTGGGCCTTTGTTGACACTTGAGGGAGGCTGCTTGTTAATGCTGAACAGTATTGGCAAATTATGACTCTCTACTTGATTTCCACAGTGAATGTGGCCTCATTTACCACTGTGTATTGGTGAAACTCCTAACTCCTTGCTGTACCTTCTGACACCACTCCACGGGATAGGTTTTGTTTCCTTGTTACTGCCAGATGAAAGTAGAAGTCCATCCTTCCCTTGTCACCATTGAGGGACATGCTGTTTACCATCTAGTGAGGCTGAAAATTCTGGTTCCCTACCTGACCTGCTCTTATACTACCCCAGTGGTAGTCTTGGGAGGACTCAGTCTCACAAGGGTGGTTGTTAAGTTCCCTACTTGACCAATTGTAAGAGTGGGTAGGATTAGTTTTTCTGTGATGTTAAGCTGGGTAGAGTACTATCTAAAAGTTTTCTTTCCTGGGATCCCTGGGTGGCGCAGCGGTTTGGCGCCTGCCTTTGGCCCAGGGCGCGATCCTGGAGACCCGGGATCGAATCCCACATCGGGCTCCCGGTGCATGGAGCCTGCTTCTCCCTCTGCCTGCGTCTCTGCCTCTCTCTCTCTCCTCTCTGTGCATTCTCATAAATAAATAAAAAATCTTAAATAAAAAAAAAAAAAAAAAAAAAAGTTTTCTTTCCTTACTAATATGATCCCTTCCTGGCTGTTTGTCTAGAGAGACAGAGAGAGAAAGAGACAGGAGGAAGCCTTTTGCTTGAGCTTTTTGGGGAGGGTGGGGGGTTCTGTGCTTTTTGGTGCTTCTGCATTGCTGACTTATTCCATTCCAAGAGTGGGATATAGTAGGCAAAAAAAAAAAAAAAAAAAAAAAAAAAACTCTTGATAATGTCACTAGCATGTTATTCCTTGGGTCCCGTGGTTTCTAGCTAATTTGCCTTAATATGTTTCGGAATATGTCTGTTTTATTTAAAATGTCCACAGGTTTTTTGTTTTTTAAAGGTTTTATTTATTGGGACGCCTGGGTGTTTCAGCGGTTGAGCATCTGCCTTTGGCTCAGGTTGCAATCCTGTGTCCCCCGGATCGAGTTCTGCATTGGACTTCTTGCATGGAGCCTGCTTCGCCCTCTGCCTATGTCTCTCTGCCTCTCTCTCCGTGCCTCTATGAATAAATAATTAAAATCTTTTTTTAAAGATTTTAAAAACCTTTACATTATTTTTTAAGATTTTATGTATTCATGAGAGACACAGACAGAAAGGCAGAGACATAAACAGAGGGTGAGGTAGGCTCCTCGCGGGGAGCGCAATGTGGGACTTGATTCCAGGACCCCAAGATCACAACCTGAGCCAAAGGCAGATGCTCAACGACTGAGCCACCCAGGTGTCCCAAGGGTTATTGTATTCTTCCTGATTTTCTGTTTACTGGTTCTGTCCATTGACAGAGGTTTGTTGAAATCTCCAAATACAATTGTGGGTTTTCCCTTTTTTTGTTGTTGTTATGTTATTATTGCTTCATGTATTTTGAAGGTGTTGAGGATTTATGTATTTTCTTAATGAGTGAAACCCTTTATGTTTGTAAAATGATCCTCTTTTTTTTCCTGATAATTTTGTTGATTTTTACTTTTTACTGTGGTATCATGAACATAAAGCGTTATTATAAATTTCAGGTGTACAGTATAACTCAGCAATTTTATGTATTTCTCAGTGCTTATCAAAATAGGTGTACTTTTGGGGGTGCCTGAGTGGCTCAGTCAGTTAAGCGTCTTCCTTCAGCTCCGATCATGATCCCAGAGTCCTGGAATTGAGTCCTAAGTCTTGCTCCCTACTCAGTGAGGAATCTGCTTCTCCCTCTCTCTGCTCTTGTGCTTTTCATTCCCTCGCTTTCTCTCTCTCCTCAAAATAATAAAATCTTAAAAAAAGTGTACTTTTAATCCCTTTTACTATTAATCTTACCTGTTTTACCCATCCCCCACCCACTTCCCCTCTGGCAACCACCAGTTTTCTATGTGTCTGTTTTATGGGTCTGTTTCTGCTTTTTGTTCATTTATTTTTTAGGATCCACATGTAAGCAAAATCATATGGCATTTGTCTTTCCCAGTCTGACTTACTTTAGTTAGCATTATACTCACTAGGTTCATTCATGTCACAAATGGAAAGAGTCATTTTTCTTTTTTTTTTTTTTTGGCTGAGCAATATTCCATTGCACACAAACACACACCCTTTTATACATTCATCTATCCGTGGACTCTTGGGTTACCTCCCTATTTGGCTGTGGTAAATAATGCTGCGGTAAACATAGAGATGCATATGTCTTTTTGAATTAGTGTTTTTATTTTATTTAGGTAAATACTCAGAAGTGGAATTAGTGAATTGTATGATACTTATGTTTCTAATCTTTCTTTTTGTTTTGTTTTGTTTCTGATTTTTTGAGAGACCTTTATACTGTTTTTTTCCACAGCTGCATCAATTTGCATTCCCACAAACAGTGCATGAGGGTGTTTTTTTCCTTCCACATGTTTACCAACACTTGTTTCTTGTATTTTTGTTTTTAGCTGTTCTGACAGGTGTGAGGTAATACCTCATTGTGGTTTTGATTTCTGTTTCCCTGATAATGAATGATGGTGAGCATCTTTTCATGTGTTTGTCGACCATCTATCTGTGTGTATGTATTCAGGGCTTCTGCCCACTTTTTAATCAGACTTTTTTGGTGTTGAGTTGTATAAGTTCTTTATATATTTTGGATATTAGCCCCTTATCAAGACATATAATTTACAAATATTTTCTTACACTCCTTGGGTTGCCTTTTCATTTTGTTGAAGATTTCTTTAGCTATGCAAAGCTTTTTTTTTTTTTTTGATGTAGTCCCAAAGTTTATTTTTGCTTTTATTTTATTTTTATATGGTTTTATTTGCCTGAGGAGACATATCTATATTTCTATGGCTGATGTCAAAGATATTAACTACCAATGTTTTCTTCTAGGAGTTTTTGGTTTCATGTCTCACATGTAGGTCTTTAATCTATTTTGAGGTCTTTTTTTTTTTTTTTTGTATAACTGAGAAAATGGTCCAGTTTTTTTTTTTTTTTTTTGCATGTAATTATCCAGTTTTCCCAGCACCGTTTGTTGAAGAGACTGTCTTTTCCCCATTATATGTTCTTGCTTCTTTTGTCATAGATTAATTGACTATAAAAGCATAGGGTTATTTCTGAGCTCTCTATTTTGTTCCATTGATAGTGTTTTTGTGCCACTACTATACTGTTGTTTTTTTTTTTAAGATTTTATTTATTTATGAGAGAGAGAGAGAGAGAGAGAGAGGGGCAGAGACACAGGCAGAGGGAGAAGCAGGCTCCACCAAGGGAGCCTGATGCGGGACTTAATCTCGGATCTCCAGAATCACGCCCTGGGCTGAAGGTGGCGCTAAACCGCTAAGCCACCCGGGCTGCCCCTAGTATACTGTTTTGATTATATACTATTGTAAGTATAGCTTTAAATCTGATATTATGGGATCCCTGGGTGGCGCAGTGGTTTGGCGCCTGCCTTTGGCCCAGGGCGCGGTCCTGGAGACCCGGGATCGAATCCCACGTCGGGCTCCCGGTGCATGGAGCCTGCTTCTCCCTCTGCCTGTGTCTCTGCCTCTCTCTCTCTCTCACTGTGTGCCTATCATAAATAAATAAAACTTAAAAAAAAAAAAATCTGATATTATGATACACCAACTTTGGTCTTCTTTTTTAAGATTGGCCATTTGAAGTTTTTTCTGGTTTCATAGTCTTGTTCTGTAAACAATGGTATTTTGTTAGAGATTGTAGCTTGCTTTGGGTAGTATGGCTATTTTAACAGTATTGGTTCTTCCATTTCTTTCTTTCTTTTTTTTTTTTTTTTTTTAAAAGATTATTT
This sequence comes from Canis lupus baileyi, assembly GCF_048164855.1. Taxonomy (NCBI): domain Eukaryota; kingdom Metazoa; phylum Chordata; class Mammalia; order Carnivora; family Canidae; genus Canis; species Canis lupus. The sequence goes on along the minus strand of NC_132842.1, from coordinate 9,889,438 downwards.
ATTCATGAGTGAGACAGAGAGAGAGAGGGGGCAGAGACACAGGCAGAAGAAGAAGGAGGCTCCATGCAGGGAGCCCGATGCGGGACTTGATCACGGGACTCTGGTATCATGACCTGAGCCAAAGGCAGGTGCTCAACCTCTGAGACATCCAGGCGTCCCGGTTCTTCCATTTCTTGAGCATGGACTATCTTTCCTTTTTTTAATTTATGTTTTCAAGGTTTTTTTTTTTTTAAAAGATTTTATTTATTTATTTATGAGAGACACAGAAAGAGAGAGAGAGAGAGAGAGAGAGAGAGGCAGAGACACAGGCAGAGGGAGAAGCGCTGGGAGCCCGACGTGGGACTCGATCCCAGGTCTCCAGGATCAGGCCCTGGGCTGAAGGCGGTGCTAAACCTCTGAGCCCTGTTTTCAAGGTTTTTAGTCAGTGATTTATAGCTTTCAGAGTACAGGTCTTTCACCTCCTTAAGTTTATTCCTAGGTATTTTTGGTGTAATTGTAAATGGGATTATTTTTAAAATTTCTGTTTTTGCTACTTTATTATTAATGTATAGAAATGCAACAGAGTTCTATAAATTTTTTATCTTCTGACTTTACTGAATTTGTTTATCAATTCAAACAGTTTTTTGGTAGAGCCTTTAGAAATTTCTATGTATAGGATCATGTCATCTACAAATAGTGACAGTTTTACTTCTTCCTTACCAATTTGGATGCTTTTTATTTCCTTATTATTTTTTAAACATTTAATTTATTTGAGAGTGAATGAGAGAGAGAGCAAGCAAGGGGAGGAGCTGAGCAGGGAGCCTGATTCGACACTGGATCCCAGCACTCCAGGATCATGATCTGAGCTAAAGGCAGCCACTTAACCGACTGAGCTCCCTAAATGCCCTGAAGATGCTTTTTATTTCTTTTTGTTATCTGATTGCTATAGCTAGGAGTTTAGGTACTATGTTAAATAAAAGTGGTTACAGTGAGCATCCTTGTCTCAGTCCCTGATCTTACGGAAAAAAATCTCAGTAGTTCACTACCATGGACTATGATGTCAGCTGTGGGTTTTTCATGATCTTCATTTGCTGCGATATATTCCCTTAACAACTACTTTGAGGGGATTTTATCATGAATGGATGTTCTACTTTTTCCAATACTTTTTCTGCATTTATTGAGATGATCGTGTTTTTTATCCTTTCTCCTGTTATATATCAGGTTGATTTATTAGCAAATACTGAATTACACTTGCATCCCAGGAATACATCCCACTTGGTTGTGGTGAATGCTTCTTTATATTGTTGGGTTTAGTTTACTAATATTTTGTTGAGGATTTTTGCATCTATATACATTAGAGATACTGGGTTGTCCTCTTTTCTGGTAGTCTTTATCTGGTTTTATTATCAGTAATGCTGGCTTCTTAGAATTTTCCTTCCACTTTTTTTTTTTTGTAGTTTTGTAATAGTTTTAGAAGAATACATATCAAACTCTTTAAATGTTAGATAGAATTCAACTGCATTAAATCCTTTTATCTTTATGAAATGACCCTCTTTTTCCTTTCTTTTTCTTTTCTTTTCTTTTTATTTATTTTTTAATTTTTATTTATTTATGATAGTCACACACAGAGAGAAAGAGAGGCAGAGACATAGGCAGAGGGAGAAGCAGGCTCCATGCACCGGGAGCCCGACGTGGGATTCGATCCCGGGTCTCCAGGATCGCGCCCTGGGCCAAAGGCAGGCGCCAAACCGCTGCGCCACCCAGGGATCCCCTCTTTTCTTCTTTTTTAATTGGAGAGGGAGAGTGCATAGGAGCAGGGAGAGAGGCAGAGAGGTAGAAGCAGACTCTCCACTGAGCAGGGAACCAGTGCATGGCTCAATTCCAGGACCCTGGGGTCATGACCTGAGCTGAAGGCCGACACTTAACTGACTGAGCCACCCAGGAACCCTCATCTTCTTTTTTACTTTATTTTATTTTATTTTTTTTAAGATTTTTAAAAAATTTATTCATGAGAGACACAGAGAGAGGCAGAGACATAGGCAGAGGGAGAGGCAGGCGCCTTTCCGGGAACCTGATGTGGGACTTGATCCTGGATCATGGGATCAACCCTGAGCCAAAAGACACTTAACTGCTGAGGCACCCAGGCATCCCTTCTTTTTTTCTTGGTAATATTTATTTTTAAATTTACTTTATGTGATATTAATAAAACGATTTTAACTTTCTTTTGATTCTCCATGATATAATAATGACCTTTTTTTCTGGATGCTTTCTTAGAGATTTTTTTCTTTATCTATGATTTTTGGCAATTTAATCATATATCTTCATTTACATTTCTTTTATTGTCTATATTGACACAGTTAACATTTCTTAATATTTCTGTTGCTCGGTGTTCATTTACAGAGTTGCTTCATTCTATTGTGTTTATAATATTAAATATGGTGAATTGTTGACATTTTCTGATTTTTTTTTACTGCAATATCTCCTCTTTAGTGGCTCAAATACAAGTATATTTGGCCTTTTGAAGTTATCTTAAAGCTAACTTATACTCTTTTTTTTTTTTTTTTTTTTTAGTAAATTGTATGTTCAGCTAGGGGTTTAAATTCATGACCCTAAGGTAGAGTTTCATGCTCTATTGACTAAGCTAGCCTGGTGCCCCACACTCTTCATTTTTTTCTTTTAAGATTTTATTCATTTATTCATCACACACACACACACACACACACACACACACACACACACACACAGGCAGAGACACAGGCAGAGGGAGGGAGAAGCAGGCTCCATGCAGAGAGCCTGACGTGTGGGACTCCATCCCAGGTCTTCAGGATCAGGCCCTGGGCTGAAGGTGGTGCTATAAACAGCTGAGCCACCTGGGCTCCCCACACTCTTTTTTTTTTTTTTTTCCACTCTTCATTTCTTAAAGTAGTTTTTCTATTTGTTTCATTTTAGTTAGTAGCTCTTCATTTGACTTCTTGTGCTGTAAATCTCATAGTATGTTTTTCATCTTTGTAGTTTTCATTTCTAGAAGTTTAAAGTTTTAAAAATTTTTATTCATATTTCTGCTTAACATGTTTAATGTTTTTTTCTAGCTTTTTGAACATATGGAATGTATTCACTGTAGTTATTTTATAGAACTTGTGCATCAATTCTGTTACCTGTTATTTCAAGATTGATTTGAACAACTGGTTTTTGTTTCATTATTGGGTGTAATTTGTTGCTTTTGTGTTTGTCTTTTATACTTTTGATTTTTAGTCATTGTGAATTTTATCTTGTTATTTCTTCATTTTAGTATGCCTAAAAATACTATTGTACTTTGTTCTGTGACATGGTTAAGTTATTAGAAAAGTTTTTCCCTTTTGGATCTTGCTTTAATGTTTTGTTTGGATAGACCAGAGCTCTGTTTAGTCCAGGGTTACCTTTTCCCTCTTTCTGAGGCATAATCTTTCTTAGTATTCTGATGTGGTATTAATTATTAGTTTTTTTTATTCTGGCTTTTGGGAACAAGCATTATTTGCGTCTTTGTGGGAGTTCTGGTTCTGTTCTCTCTGAATCATCTGGTGGTTCTCTCCCTGACTTTGAATAGTTAGTCCTCTCACCTGCATGTGCTGATTACTGCTCACTCAACAGTTTCTAGGATAAGCCTGTGTAGATATTTTCATTTTTCTCTCTCTCTTCACCTCTTCTCAGTGCTGGTCTCCCTTGTGACCTGTAGCCACCCTGGCTTCCTTGGACTCCCAGCTCCATTTCTTCAGTTTGAGGAGACCACATGCTCTGCCTGGGTTGCTTTTCCCTGTTCCATGGCCTGGAAACTCTGAAGGCAATAAGTGGGGCAAATGTATGGCCTCTGTAGTTTCTTTCTTGTTTCCCAGGATTACTGTCTTTCATTACTTGGCAAAATCTTCAGGTCTGTTGTTCATACATTTTGTTAGGTTTTATTATTTCATGCAGAAGGCTGAATTTGGTCCCTTTTACCCGATCTTGAGTATCATAAGTGATATTATTGTGCTTTTTATTGCTTTTTATTATTATTATTATTGTTTTTTATTTTCATTATGACTAGTGATATTGAGCACATTTTAATTTGCTTATTGACCATTCATGTGTTTTCTTTTGTGGAGAGTTTGCTCAAGCCTTTCACCCTTTTCCTTCCTTCTTTTTTTTTTTTTTTATCATTGTCTTTTTTTTTTTTTTTTTTAATTGCAAAAGGTTCTTACGTGTTCTGGATACTAGTCCTTTGTTAGACAAATGTTTTTGGTAAGTTGTTTCTTGAAGGTTGTAGTTTTTTACTTAACTACTTTCGATGAGCAGAGGTATTTGTGTCTAAAGAAGTCTAATTTGATTGAAAAAAAAAGTATTTTGTCAGTTTTTTTGTCTTTGTTGCCTATTATGTGTAAGCTAAGATACTTTTGTCTAACCCTGAAATCATGAAGGTAATTTCTTTTGTTTTTTCTAAAACTTTGATTTTGCTAATTTATATTTAGGTCTCTAATGCATCTCAAATTAAGTTTTGTAAGTGTGTTTTTTGTTTTTGTTTTTTTTTTTGATTTTTTTTTTTTTTTTTTTTTTTGCATCTGGATAACCAGTTGTTTCTGTATCTTTGTTGAAAAGAGTCTCCATTCCTCACTGGCTTGCTTTGGTGAAATAGCACCAAGCTGCCTAAGTGAGCTCTATTTTTAGGAATATTCATTCTGTTCCATTGATCTATTTGTCTATCCTTTCATCATTACAATACTAGTTTATTTGTATTTTATAGTAACTCTTGAGGGCCATTTTGCAACCTTCTTTATTTTTTTCAAGATTGCTTTGTATATTCTAAGTTTTTAGCACTTCCATATAAATTTCAGTATTAGCTTTTCCAGGGGCGCTTAGGTGGCTCAGTCAGTTAAGTGTCTGCCTTCAACTCAGGTCATGATCCCAGGGTTCTGGGATTGAGCCCCATGTTGGGCTTTCTGGTCAGTGGAGAGTCTGCTTCTCTTTCCATCTGTGCTCCTTCTCTCCCTTTCAAATAAATAAGTAAAATCTTAAAACAACAACTAGCTTTTCTATTGCTTCAAAAAGGCTCATTGGATTCTGATTACCTTCGGCTTTCAATCCATAGATCAGTTTGAGGATAATTGACATGTTAACAGTGTTGAGTCTTCCTTTTCATTATCATGCTATATCTCCATTTACTTAGATCATCCTTGTTTCCTCAACAATATTTTGTAGTTTTCAGTCTTTGGTCTTGCAAATCTTTTGTTTAAAAAAAATGATTTTTTAGATTTTTCCTATTACAATGTTACCATAAGTGGTATTTTAAACAATTCAGTTTCCTAATTATTTGTGCTTAGTATATGAAAACAGAATTGACTTCTGCATATTCACTTCTGTCTTACCACCTTATGTAACTCATTAATTCTATGAGTATTTTTGGTAGATAAATCAGATTTTTTTGTAGGAGATGATCATATTATAATTTTTACCTTTTTCTAATTTGCATTCTTTTTATTTTCTTCTCATTGCATGTACTTAAATCCTGTTTCCTTTCAGATTCATACCATTAATTATAATGTCAGCTGTAGGCTTTTTATTAATGACTTTTATTAGGCTGTTTAAAAATACAGGTTTTATTATTATCTAAGTATGGCAGCAAGGCTGACAGAATAGTAGAGGACTTCCATTAGAAATTATCAATTATGAAAATAAAGGCAAGATCCTTTATTTTGGTTTCCATGGAAAGGAATAGTCAAAAAATAGGAATCAGGTTTAGGATTATCTAGTTTGAGTAATTTGAGAGGGTTTGGGGTTTAGGGGCTGTCCATAGTTGTCTGGTACCTTTCCCTTGGGTGATGAGGGTAGGGGAATATTGTGGCCAGAGTATAAAATAAAGATGTTTGGGGCTATGGGCTCTGGATTGGTTGGTTTGCATATGAAATCTAGCTGGAGCATTGTTAGCTATCTCAAGGAATTAGATAGCTCTGAGAAGGGCAGTCCCTCCAGAGTCACCAAGGCCCAAAGTATCAAAAATACAGAATGAAAAGATATGATTAATAAACAGGTTGTGTAAGAGTCTATTTCTAGTTTTCTGACAGTTTATAGTATAAATGGGTATTGAGTTTTGTGTAATGTTTTTTTCCACATCTATAGAGATGATTTTTTTTTTTTTAATTTTATTTATTCATTCATGACAGACATGGAGAGCGAAAGAGGCAGATTCACAGGCAGGGAGCCCGACGCGGGACTTGATCCTGGGTCTCCAGGATCACACCCTGGGCTGATGGCAGCGCTAAACCGCTGAGCCACCCGGGCTGCCCTATAGAGATGATTATATATTACTATAAAATTAATATGGTGAATTTCAAGGGACACCTGGGTGGCTCAGCAATTAAGCATCTGCCTTTGGCTCAGGGTGTGGTCCTAGAGTCCTAGGACAGAGTCCCACATTGGGCGCCCTGCAAGGAGCCTGCTTCTACCTCTGCCTGTGTCTCTGCCTTTCTCTCTCTCTCTCTTTCTCTGTGTGTCTCTCATGAATAAATAAATAAAATCTTTGGGAAAAAAAATGGTGAATTTCATTGTTTTATTTTCAAATGTTTTATCAGTCTTGTAGTCTTGGGATAAATTTTGCTTGGTTATTGTGTATTATCCTTTTTTATATTTCTGTATTGAAATTGCTAATACTTTGTTAAATATTTTTACATCTATGTACATAAGGGATGTTAGTCTGTAATTTTTTTGTATTTTCTGTTCAGGTTTTGGTATTATTAATATTATTAGGCGTATTTATTAGTATTATCCATGCTGAGCTTAGAAAATAACTTCAGGATTGTTTTCTGTATTCTGGAAGTGTTTTTGTTAAGTTGATGCTGTTTTTTCCTTGATATACATATTTTTAAAGACTTTATTGGCTCATGAGAGACACACAGAGAGAGGCAGAGACACAGGCAGAGAGAGAAGCAGGGTCTGTGCAGGGAGCCCAATGCAGGACTTGATTCCAGGACTCTAAGATCATGCCCTGGGATGGAGGCAGGTGCTCAACCACTGAGCATCCAGGCATCCCTCTTCGGTGATGTTTGAAGGAATATACTAGTGTAAAAGTTTGAGCCAGAGTTTTATTTTGGGAACAGGTTTTAAGAATGAATTCAATTTAAAGGCCTCTTCAGATTTTTGTTTCATCTCGTCAGTTTTTGTTGTTTTTCCAGTAATTTTTCCATTCCACCTAAGTTGTTAAATTCATTAACATGAAGTTGATAGTCTTGTCCTTTTACTATCTGTGGGTTTTGTAGTGATAATTCCTTCTTTTTTCTTCATACTGGTAATTTATGTTTAAATCCATTGAGCTTGAAGTTTATCAATTGTGTTATCTTTCCCAAGGGCCAGCTTTGACTTGTATCTAAGAAATCACTGTTCACCCCTAGGTCATGAAGATTTATTCCTGTTTCTTTCGAAGAGTTTTATACAGTTAGCTCTTACATTTAAGTATATGATCCATTTTGAGTTACTTTTATGTATGATATGAATAAGTCCAACTTAATATTTTTTGTTTGTAGATTAGAATTGTTAATATATCAGCTTTATAAAGCTGTTTGTATTGATTTCTTTTTTTTAATCTTTTTTTTATTTTTTTATTTTTATTTTTATTTATGATAGTCACACAGAGAGAGAGAGAGGCAGAGACATAGGCAGAGGGAGAAGCAGGCTCCATGCACCGGGAGCCCGACGTGGGATTCGATCTCGGGTCTCCAGGATCGTGCCCTGGGCCAAAGGCAGGCGCTAAACCACGGCGCCACCCAGGGATCCCTTGTATTAGTTTCTTAGCATTCCACTAGTAATTTCAATATATTTCCTTTTCTTAAAAATTTTTTATTTTATTTTATTTATTTATGATAGCCACACAGTGAGAGAGAGAGAGAGGCAGAGACATAGGCAGAGGGAGAAGCAGGCTCCATGCACCGGGAGCCCGACGTGGGATTCGATCTCGGGTCTCCAGGATCGTGCCCTGGGCCAAAGGCAGGCGCTAAACCGCGGCGCCACCCAGGGATCCCTTGTATTAGTTTCTTAGCATTCCACTAGTAATTTCAATATATTTCCTTTTCTTTAAAAATTTTTTATTTTATTTTATTTATTTATGATAGCCACACAGTGAGAGAGAGAGAGAGGCAGAGACATAGGCAGAGGGAGAAGCAGGCTCCATGCACCGGGAGCCCGACGTGGGACTCGATCCTGGGTCTCCAGGATCGCGCCCTGGGCCAAAGGCAGGCGCTAAACCGCTGCGCCACCCAGGGATCCCTATATTTCCTTTTTGTTGTGTATTTATATAGTGTACCACTTACGGATAATATTGTATTACAAAAAAAAAATTGTACTACATTTTAAATCTGTAGAAATCTTGCAATCGTAGAGATTCTTTGACATAACCTCTGTCTGCTCAGTTATGTTATTGCCATGTGTATTAGATCTATGTTACAGACCCCAGAAAACAATATTACAACTTTTGTTTTCAGTAATCATACGTATTTTTAAGAATTTAAGAACTAAAATTTTTATATTTTCTAGATATTTAACATTTGTGGTCCTCTTTTTTTGCTTCCTAAAGATTTGCATTCTCATTTAGTACCATTTCCCTTCATTTTGAAGAATTTCTGTTAGCCTTTGTTGTAGTCCATGCCTCCTGCTAATGAATTTTGTTTGCTGCCTTTTGTGTGAAAATACCTGTTTCAGCTTCATTTTTGAAGGCTATATTGGATGGATAGAAAATTCTGCGTTGAACTACAGTTTTTTTTTTTTTTTGAAGGTTTTATTCTCTTTTGACTTCCATAGTTTATTTATTTATTTATTTATTTTTTATGATAGTCACAGAGAGAGAGAGAGAGGCAGAGACACAGGCAGAGGGAGAAGCAGGCTCCATGCACCGGGAGCCCGACGTGGGATTTGATCCCGGGTCTCCAGGATCGCGCCCTGGGCCAAAGGCAGGCGCCAAACCGCTGCGCCAACCAGGGATCCCGACTTCCATAGTTTATGATGAGAAATCAGCCATTTATTTAGTAATTGTTCCCCTTTATTTGCTGTGCCGTTTTTCTCTTGGCTCCTTGATGACATTATCCTTTGCTTTTTAGCAAGTAGTTGGGGTTCTTTTTTTTTTTTTTAGTAGTTGGGGTTCTTGAGGCCCACTGAGCTTTTTTTTTTTTTTTTAATATTTTTTTCTTTATTTATTTATGATAGTCACAGAGAGAGAAAAAGAGAGAGAGAGAGAGAGAGGCAGAGACACAGGCAGAGAGAGAAGCAGGCTCCACGCACTGGGAGCCCGACGTGGGATTCGATCCCGGATCTCCAGGATCGCGCCCTGGGCCAAAGGCAGGCGCCAAACTGCTGCGCCACCCAGGGATCCCCCCACTGAGCTTTTTGAATTTATAAAGTTTTCTTTCTTCAAATCAAAATTTTATTCCGTTTTTCAAAACTTACATTTTGCTGTATTCTCATATTCCATATTCTCTTCCTTCTCACCCCTTTTCCTCCTCCTTTTTCAGACCATTTACATGTTAGATTTCTCAGAAGTTTTTTTTTTTATTAAGATTTTATTTATTTATTTAAGAGAGAGAGGAAACATACAAGTGCTGGGGAGGGGCAGAGGGCGAAGGAGAAGCAATCTCCCTGCTGAGCAGGGAGCCCTACATGGGGATTGATCCCAGGACCCTGGGATCATGGCCTGAACTGATGCTTAGCCTTAGCCATCTATCTGTCCACCCAGGCACCCTTTTTATTTTATTCTATTTAAATAATTGGATTTGGATTATTTGTTCTTTGGATGTTGAGTTTTATAAGTTCTTTAGAGATTTTGGATACTAGCTCTTTAAGTGATATGTCATTTGCAAATACCTTCTCCCATTCTGTAGGTTGTCTTTTGGTTTTGTGGACTGTTTCCTTTGCTGTGCAAATGCCTTTTTATCTTGATGAAGTCACAATAGTTCCATTTTTGCCTTTGTTTCCCTTGCTTTTGGAGACCTGTCTAATAAAAGTTGCTGCAGCCAGGGTCACAAAGGTTGTTGCCTATATTCTTTTCTAGGATTTTGGTGGTTCCTGTCTCACATTTTAGGTCTTTCATCCATTTTGAGTCTATTTTTGTTTTTGGTGTGAGGAAATGGTCCAGTTTCATTCTTCTGTATGTAGCTGTCCAATTTTCCCAACACCATTTCTTGAAGAGACTGTCTTTTTTCCATTGGATCTTCTTTCCTGCTTTATTGAAGATTAGTTGGCCATAGAATTGAGGGTCCATTTATGGGCCCTCTGGTCCAGTGAATCCATGTATCTGTTTTTGTGTCAGTACCATATTGTCTTGATGCTTACAACTTTGTAATAGAGCTTGAAGTCTGGAATTGTGATGCCACAACTTTTGGCTTTCTTTTATTTCCTTTTTTTTTTTTTTGAAGATTTTATTTATTCATGAGAGACCGATAGAGAGAGAGAGAGAGAGAGAGAGAGAGGGTCAGGCAGAGACATAGGCAGAGGGAGAAGCAGGCTCCATGCAGAGAGCCTGATGTGGGACTCGATCCCGGGACTGTGGGATCATGCCCTGAGCTGAAGGCAGATGGTCAACCGCTGAGCCACCCAGGTGTTCCTTTGGTTTTCTTTTTCATCATTCCTTTGGCTATTTGAGGCCTTTTCTGGTTCCATACAAATTTAAGGATTCTTTGTTCCAGCTCTTTGAAATAAATTGATGGCATTTTGATAGGGATTGCTTTGAATGTATAGATTGCTCTAAGTAACAGACATTTTAACAATATTTGTTCTTCTAATCTATGAGCATAGCACATTTTTCCATTTCTTTATGTCTTCCTCAATTTTTCATGGGTGTTCTCCTATAGTATTCTGAATACAGATCCTTTTCTGCTTTGGTTGGGATAATTGTTAGGTATCTTATGGTTTTGGGTGCAACTGTAAATGGGATTGACTCCTTAATTTCTCTCTCTCTCTCTCTCTCTTTTTTTTTTTTAAAATTTTTATTTATTTATGATAGTCACAGAGAGAGAGAGAGAGAGAGAGAGAGAGAGGCAGAGACACAGGCAGAGGGAGAAGCAGGCTCCATGCACCGGGAGCCCGATGTGGGACTCGATCCTGGGTCTCCAGGATCACGCCCTGGGCCAAACGCAGGCGCCAAACCGCTGCGCCACCCAGGGATCCCTCTCTCTCTCTTTTGTTTTAAGATTTTATTTATTTGAGAGACACATGGGTGACTCAGCGGTTGAGCGTCTGATTTTTGCTCAGGTTGTAATCCTGAGGTCCTGGGATTGAATTCTGTATCTGGCTCCCTGCAGGGAGCCTGCTGTCTGTCTCTGCCTCTCTTTCTGTATCTCTCATGAATAAATAAGAGATAAATCTTTTTTTAAGAAAATGATGTTATTTATTAGAGAGCATGAAAGATCACAGGCAGGGGTAGAGGGAGACACAGACTTGTCGCTAATCAGGGAGCCCAATGCGGCACTTGATCCTAGGACCTGAGCCAAAGGTGGACAGCTAATTGATTGAACCACCCAGGTGCCCTTGATTTTTCTTTCTTCTATCTCATTGTTAGTGTATAAAAATGCAACTGATTTCTATGCATTAATTTGATTTCCTGATATACTTTGGTGAATTTCTGTATGAGTTCTAGCAATTTGGGGGTGGATTCTTTTGGGTTTTCCATGTAGTTTATCATGTCATCTACAAAGAGTAAGACTTTGACTCCTTTGCCGAATCAGATGCCTTTTATTTCTTTTTGTTGTCTGATTGCTGAGGCTAGAACTAGCACTACGTTGTGGACATCCCTCCATGTTCCTCACTTTAGAGGAAAAGCTCTCAGTTTTTCCCCATTGAAAATGATATTCCCTGTGGGCTTTTTGTCAATGGCTTTTAATGATATGGAGCAATGTTCCCTGTATCTCTCCACACTGAAGAATTTTAGTCAAGAAAGGATGCTGTCCTTTGTCAGGATATGGCTCTTGTCCTTTATTTTATTTTATTTTATATTTTATTTTATATTTTATTTTATTTTATTTTATTTTATTTTATTATTTTATTTTATTTTATTTTATTTTATTTTATTTTATTTTATTTTATTTATTTTATTTTATTTTATTTTATTTTATTTTATTTTATTTTATTTTATTTTATTATTTATTTTATTTTATTTTATTTTATTTTATTTTATTTTATTTTATTTATTTTATTTTATTTTATTTTATTATGTAGTGTATCATATTGTTTGATTTGCAGATGTTGAACCACCCTTGCAGCCCAGGAATAAATCCCACTTGATCGTGGTGAATAATCCTTTTAATGTACTGTTGGATTCCATTAGCTAGTATTTTGGTGAGAATATTTGCATTCATGTTCATCAGTGATATTGGTCTGTAATTCTCTTTTTTGGTGAGGTCTTTTTCTGCTTTTGGGATCAAGGTAATGCTGGCCTCATAGAAAGAGTTTGGAAGTTTTCCTTCCATTTCTATTTTGTGAAACAGCTTCATAAGAATAGGTATTAATTCTTCTTTAAATGTTTGGTAGAATTCCCCCTGGGAAGCCATCAAGTCCTAGACTCTTGGGGGAGATATTTATTTATTTAAAGAAATTTATGTATGTATGTATATATTTATTTATTTGACTTAGAAATTTATTTATTTTTTGGGTATATATTTTTTTTATTGGAGTTCGATTTGCCAACATATAGTATAACACCCAGTGCTTATCCCATCAAGTGCCCTGCTCATTGCCTGTCACCCAGTCACCCTAACCCCCTGCCGACCTCCCCTTCTGCTACCCCTTGTTCGTTTTCCAGAGTTAGGCGTCTCTCATGTTCTGTCATCCTCTCTGATATTTCCCACTCATTTTCTCTCCTTTCCCCTTTATTCCCTTTCACTATTTTTTATATTCCCCAAATGAATGAGACCATATGATGTTTGTCTTTCTCCGATTGACTTACTTCACTCAGCAAAATACCCTCCAGTTCCATCCACGTCGAAGCAAATGGTGGATATTCCTTGTTTCTAATGGCTGAGTAATATTCCATTGTATACATAGACCACATCTTCATTCATCTTTCAGTGGACACTGAGGCTCCTTCCACAGTGTGGCTGTTGTGGACATTGCTGCTGTAAACATTGGCGTTCAGGTGTCTTGGTTTTTCACTGCACTGTATCTTTGGGTTGAATTCCCAGTAGTGCCATTGCTGGGTGGTAGTGAAGGTCTATTTTTAACTCTTTGAGGAACCTCCACACAGTTTTCCAGAGTGGCTGCACCAGTTCACATTCCCACCAACAGTGCAAGAGGGTTTCCCTTTCTCCACATCCTCTCCAACGTTGGTTGTTTCCTGTCATGTTAATTTTCCCCACTCTCACTGGTGTGAGGTGGTATCTCATTGTGGTTTTGATTTGCATTTCCCTGATGGCAAGTGATGTGGAGCATTTTCTCATGTGCTTGTTGGCCATGTGTATGTCTTCTTTAGTGAAATTTCTGTTCATGTCTTTTGCCCATTTCATGATTGGATTGTTTGTTTCTTTGGTGTTGAGTTTAATAAGTTCTTTATAGATCTTGGATATTAGCCCTTTATCTGATATGTCATTTGCAAATATCTTCTCCCATTCTGTAGGTTTTGGGGGAGATTTTTATTTTTATTTTTTGGGGGGGTAGATTTTTAATGACTGCTTCAATTTCCTTGCTGTTTATGGGTTTGTTCAGATTTTCTATTTCTTCTTCTTTTAGTTTTGGTGTATATACGTCTCTAGGAATGCATCCATTTCTTCCAGATTGCCTAATTTGTTGGCTCATAATATGTTCTTAGAATTGTTTGTATTTCTTTGGTGTTGGCTGTGATCTCTCCTCTTTCATTCATGATTTTATTTATTTGGGTCCTTTCTCTTTTTGATAAGTCTGATGAGGGGTTTATCAGTCTTATTACTTCTTTTTGTTTTGTTTTTTTTTATTTGGGTCCTTTCTCTTTTTGATAAGTCTGATGAGGGGTTTATCAGTCTTATTACTTCTTTTTGTTTTGTTTTTCTTAGTCTTATTAATTCTTTCAAAGAACCAGCTCTTGGTTTCATTGATCTGTTATTCATTTGGTTTCTATATCATTGATTTCTGCTCAAATCTTAATCATTTCTCTTCTCTTGCTGGGCTTAGGCTTTGTTTGATATTCTTTCTCCAGCTCCTTTAGGTGTAAGGTTCAGTTGTATATTTGAGACCTTTCTTGTTTCTTGAGAAAGTTTTATATTGCTATATACTTCCCTCATAGGACCACCTTTGCTGCATCCCAAAGGTTTGGAACAGTTGTGTTTTCATTTTCATTTGTTTACATGAATTTTTAAATTTCTTCTTTAATTTTCCTGGCTGACCCATTCATTCTTTAGTAGGATGCTCTTTAGCATCTATGTATTTGAGTTCTTTCCAAATTTCCTGTTGTGATTGAGTTCCAGTTTCAAAGCATTGTGGTCTGAAAATATGCAGGAAATTATCCCAGTCTTCAGGTACTGATTTAGACCTGATTTGTGTCCCAGTATGTGATCTCATCTAGAGAATGTTCCATGTACAATCAAGAAGAATGTGTATTCTGTTGCTTTAGGATGGCATGCTCAGAATATATCTGTGAAGTCCATCTGGTCCAGTGTGTCATTCTGAAAATACTTGTTTCCTTACTGATATTCAGCTTAGACGATCTGTCCATTGCAGTGAGTAGGGTGTTCTCTAGTATTACTGTGTTATTATCAATGGGTTTCTTTAATTTTGTTATTAACTGGCTTATAGAATTGACTGTTCCTGTGTTATGGGCATAAATATTTACAATTGTTAGATCTTCTTATTGTATAGACCCCTTGATTATGATATAGTGTGTTTCCTTATCTCATATTAATAGTCCTTGGTTTAAAACCTAATTTTGGGGCAGCCCCGATGGCTCAGCGGTTTGGAGCCGCATTCAGCCCGGGATGTGATCCTGGAGACCCGGGATCAAGTCCCACGTCGGACTCCCTGTGTGGAGCCTGCTTCTCCCTCTTGTCTGTGTCTCTGCCTCTCTCTCTGTCATGATTAAATAAATAAAATCTTTAAAAAAATTTTAATTTTGTCATATATATTGCCATTCCAGCTTTCTTTTGATGTCCATTACCATGATAATTGGTTTTCTACCCCCTTACTTTAAATCTGGAGGTTTCTTTGGGTCGGAAATGAGTCTCTTGCAGGCAGCATATTGATGGGTCTTGCTTTTTCATCCAGTCTGATACCTTGTATCTTTTGATTGGGGCATTTAGCCCATTTGTGTTCAGAGTAACTACTGAAAGGTACAGATTTAGTGCCATTTTATGACCTGTAAAGTTACTGTTTCTACAGATTGTCTCTGTTTCTTTCAAGTCTTTGTTACTTTTTTCCTCTCTCTTTGCTTGAAGGATCCCTTTTAATATTTTTTCTAGTGTGGGTTTGGTGATCACAAATTCTCTTAGTTTCTGTTTGTCCTGGACCCTTTTTATCTTTCCTTATATTTTGAATGGCATCCTAGTTGGATAAAGTATTCTTGGCTACATATTTTTTTCACTTAACATCCTGAATGTATGATGCTAGCCCTCTCTGGCCTGCCAGGTGTCTGTTGATAGGACTGCTGCCAGTCTAATGTTTCTACCCTTTTAGGTTAAGGACCTCATGTCCTGAGCTGCTTTCAGGACTTTCTCTTTGTCTCTCAGATTTGCAAGTTTCACTATTATATATCAGGCTGTTGACCTCTTTTTATTGATTTTAAGAGAGTTTCTCTGTGCCTCCTTGTTGTATTAGTTTACTGTAGGATGTGGAGTCTCTGTGGTCCAAGGTCTCTCATACCAGATCCTTTCTTCCTGAGTTAGGTCATAGTTTTCTACCTAGAACTTAATCTTTTCTTTTCCTGTACTTTTTTTCTCTGAAGTCTTCATATATCTATTTTTGTCTTTAGTAAGGAGACATGGCATATAGTAATGTATCTCTACAAAAGTTTAAAATATAAAAGAAAGTATTTTGGAATAAAGAAATAAATTCATTATCTTACTATCTTCATCATCAGCCTGTTAATATGTATTGTGTATTTTAGAATTATTTCTATACATAAATCTTTGTAAATATACCATTATTTCTCATTGAAATATAGTCAGTCATACTTTTTATACAAATTTTTAAAAAGATTTTGCTTATTTGAGAATGAGAGCATGAGTGGGGGGGATGGGCATAGGAAGAGGGAAAAGCAGCTGCCTGCTGAGCAAGGAGTCCAATCTGCAGCTTGATCCTAGGACCCTGGGATCATGACCTGAGCTGAAGGCAGACACTTACTGACTGAGCCACCCAGGTGGCCCAACTTTTTAATACAATTTTTAAGAAGATTTTACTTTTATTTACTTTTGAGAGACAAAGAGTGTGTGTGTGTAGGAGCACAGGTGGAGAGAGGGGCCGAGAGAGAGAGTGAGAATCTCGAGCAGACTCTGTGCTGAACATGGAGCCCAATGCAGGGCTTGATCTCATGACTATGGGATCATGACTTGAGCAGAAACCAAGAGTCGGTCGTTTAACTGACTGAGCCGCCTAGGCACCTGTATACAATTTTTATAATTATAAACAGCTATATAAAGTATCTTTGCATATATATTTTTTCATGTCTTGAAATTAAAGTACATAAGTGATACACACAAAAAATAAGGTACATAAATGATATAAAAATGAAATAGTACTTAATAAGTGCTATTTCTTTTTTTTTTTTTTTAAGATTTTTATTTATTCATGAGAGACACACACAGAGACAGGCAGAGACACAGGCAGAGGAAGAAGCAGGCTCCATGCAGGGAGCCTGATGTGGGACTCGATCCCGGGTGTCCAGGATCATGCCCTGGGCTGAAGGCAGGCTCTAAACCGCTGAGCCACCCAGGGATCCCCTAATAAGTGCTATTTCTATCATATTTCCTTTGGCTCTCTAGAAATGAAGTAATTGAATTAGTATTTTTCTTGAATCATGTTGCTAAATTGCTTTCTTTTTTTTTTTTTTTTAATTTTTATTTATTTATGATAGTCACACAGAGAGAAAGAGAGGTAGAGACACAGGCAGAGGGAGAAGCAGGCTCCATGCACCAGGAGCCCGATGTGGGATTCGATCCCGGGTCTCCAGGATCGCGCCCTGGGCCAAAGGCAGGCGCCAAACCGCTGCGCCACCCAGGGATCCCGCTAAATTGCTTTCCAAAAGAATTGGATTATAGTGCCATCAACAATATTTAAAAATTAAAATTCACTGCACTTAGATTGTTAGGAATTAACTTTTAGGAAAAAGTTTACTAGGGCTGGTAAAAGGGATGGTTTAGTCAAGAAAGCATGTGACATTTGGTCTTGAGTTTGTGAGTTCAAGCCACATAGTGGGTATAGAGATTACTTAAAAAAAAAAAAAAAACCAGACAAGCTCAAGAGTTCGAGAGTTGCATACTCTACTGACTGAGCCAGCCTGGTACTCCTCTAATTTTTTAAAAAAGATTATTTGAGAAAGCGTATGGAGGAGCAGAGAAATAGGGACAAGCAGGCTCTATACTACTCATGGAGCCCACTGTGGAGCTTGATCCCAGGACCCCGAGATCATGACCTGAGCTGAAACCAAGAGTTGCATGCCTTCTGATTGAGCCACCCAGGTGCCCATAGATTCTTAATTCCTTACATTTGATTAATTACTGTTTTTAGTTCTTATATTTAAATTGTTTTTCATGCGGTGCCTGGTTGACTGAGTTGATTAAATGTCCAGCTCTTGATTTTGCTCAGTTCATGACCTCGGGGTTGTGAGGTCAAGCCCTGAGTTGGGCTCTGCGCTCAGTGGGGAGTCCACTTGAAATTCTCTCTTGTCTTCCTCTGCCCCTCCCCCAGCCCACTTGTGTTCTTCTATCTAATAAATAAAATCTTTTTTTTTTTTTTTTTAATTTTTATTTATTTATGATAGTCTCACAGAGAGAGAGAGAGAGGCAGAGACACAGGCAGAGGGAGAAGCAGGCTCCATGCACCGGGAGCCCGACGTGGGATTCGATCCCGGGTCTCCAGGATCGCGCCCTGGGCCAAAGGCAGGCGCCAAACCGCTGCGCCACCCAGGGATCCCTAATAAATAAAATCTTAAAAAAAGAAAAATAATAGTTTTTAAAAACATTTTGAATTTGCATTATTGATCAGTAATGTTTAAGGGTTTAATCTAAATTTTTTCTTCTCCAGTTGCTAAACAATTATTCTTATACCCAGTCATCCCAAAGAGTAATTATCTCTGGTTCTGTGTAGTCTTTAAATTATTAAATTTAGGGATCCCTGGGTGGCGCAGCAGTGTAGCGCCTGCCTTTGGCCCAGGGCGCGATCCTGGAGACCCGGGATCGAATCCCACGTCGGGCTCCCGGTCCATGGAGCCTGCTTCTCCCTCTGCCTATGTCTCTGCCTCTCTCTCTCTCTGTGTGACTATCATAAATAAATAAAAATTAAAAAAAATAAATTATTAAATTTAGTTCTTCTAAAAGAAATTTTTTCTTTTTGACAAGATATAAATCACTCAACTGAGATCCCTGGGTGGCACAGCGGTTTAGCGCCTGCCTTTGGCCCAGGGCGCGATCCTGGAGACCCGGGATCGAATCCCACATCGGGCTCCCTGCATGGAGCCTGCTTCTCCCTCTGCCTATGTCTCTGCCTCTCTCTCTCTCTCTCTGTGTGACTATCATAAATAAATAAAAATTAAAAAAAAATCACTCAATTAATAGTGTTTCTTTCTGTAAGAGAGGTTGCTGTATTGTTTAGAACCAAATTATTGCCTGCCTTTCATAAGTGTGCTTGTATTTTTGCTTCTTCTATCCATTTGTCATATATTTTTTGAGTTACCATGTCAGGAGATGGATAGATGCTAGGGCTACAGCCATGAAATGGAGTATATATATACACCCTAGCAGAGAATATAAACATAATTGCATAGTTAGTTGTGATTGCAATGTATGACAAGAAGTAAGTATAAGTAATTTATAATATGGTACCTTATCTACTGTAGGGAATCAGAGAAACCTTTGAGGAAGTGACTTTAAGCAAGAACTTGTGGGGTGAATAGAAGTTATCCAGCTGTGAAAGAGGGTTGGGATATAGGATAGGTGTTACAGGTAGAAAGTAAAAGTAACACATTTAGAGTCTATGAAGCAAGAAATGAATTTAGGAGTATTTATAGAATTGAAAGAAGAGGGGCACCTGGATGGCTCAGTCAGTAGAGCATGCAAGTCTTGATTGTGAGTTTGAGCCCCGTGTTGGGTGTAGAGTTTACTTTAAAAACAAAAAAACAGAAGTGAAAATGAAAAGACAGTATCGCCTAGGTGTGAGATATTGAAAAGAGAAAGTTGTGAAGCTAAGTAGGGGCTAGATCATGTAGTAAAACTATTAAAATGTTTATTCAGTGGTGCAGTAACATACTTGTACCTGCATTTTTGAAGTTTGCTCTAGATTGGTGGTATATAGGCAAGAGTAAGCATGGGACAGTATTGAGTTGCGGTCCCTGAAGTGGTCCTGATGAAAGTTGATGTTGGCTTGCAGTTGGCTAATAGTAGTATAGATGGAGATAGGTAGACAAATCTCACCAGTTCTTAGGAGGAGGAATGGGCAAAATATGCTGTTTGATTAAATATGAGTTAGAGCGTAGGGTGAAACTGTCAAAAGATGATGTCTAGGTGTTTTGTATGGGAAATATGTGGTTGAGAGTACCATTATGAACATAGGGGAAGGAGCTTCTGGCTTGCTCAGTCAGAGCATGTGACTCTTGATTGTGGGGTCATGAGTTCAACAAGCCTCTGGTTTGTTGCTGAGATTACTAAAAAAAAATTAATAAACTTTAAAAAAGATAGGGATTACTGAACAAAGCAAGTATTACATAGATTTGGACAGTCTGGAAAGTGCCATTGCAATTGTAGGAAGTTTTATATATGGATCTAAGGACAGATCTGAATAGGAGGTAAAATTTGAGAGTCACTGGCATACTTTTAATTTAGTTTTTTTTTTTTTAATTTATTTATGATAGTCACATACACACAGAGAGAGAGAGGCAGAGACATAGGCAGAGGGAGATGCAAGGCTCCATGTACCGGGAATCCGACGTGGGATTTGATCCCGGGTCTCCAGGATTGCGCCCTGGGCCAAAGGCAGGCACTAAACCACTGCGCCACCCAGGGATCCCTTAATTTAGTTGTTAACAGATGAATGGAAAATAAAGATTGCTTAGTGTTTAACATGAAATGAGAAGGCATCTTAAGCTGGAGTCCTGAGAACTACCTTATTTAAAGGTTACATAAGGTTATCAGAAAGGTGTTGCCAAAGAGGTTAGAGGAAAATCAGGTACAGGATCTAATAGCTTACATTTTATTATTTTTTCACTATTTTATCTTAATTTCCATCTCCTATTTTCTTTTGTAACTTGTTTATATTACCATATTATAAGTTTCAAAATCTCTTTGGAGAGCAGCAAGGTAGGGTACAAATAATAAATACTCAAATATGAGCTCCAGGAATATATTCTTCATAGTAAGACAATGTCATTGAAACTTACTCTGTTTATTATTTTTATAATATCTTTCTCTCATCAGTAGTGAAAAGAAATGATTATACTATCTCTACCTAGGTTTATTTCTGGTTTTAATTTCTAGGGGTGGTAGGGATAGTGATGCATAACAACTACTTAGTATCATTGTTTGTGATAAGAGTAACTAGAATAATTAGAGCAGTTCCTTCCTTCTAGAAAGCATGTTCGCATATATGAGATCATGTTTTCTCATTTAAGTCAAAATTCTGAATTTTTGAGTTTGGCTCTTTATTTTAGGAGAAACCAGACCTAACTGACTATAATAATACTAGCTGATCCTAGACAGAAAGTGAAGGAATAGGAGGCACCTGGGTGGCTCAGTGGTTGAGCATCTGCCTTTGGATCCTGGAGTCCCGGGATTGAGTCCCACATCGGGGTCCCTGCATGGAGCCTGCTTCTCCCTCTGCCTACGTCTCTCTCTCTCTCTCTCTCTCTCTCTCTCTCATGAATAAATAAAAAATAAAATCTTAAAAAAAAAAAAGAAAATGAAGGAATAGAGGCAAATGTTAAAAACTGTGCCCTGGACTCTTTTTGTTATTGTTACGGTTAACAAAAGTCATGGCAGGTATGTGGAAGTTAAGTAATATTCTCTTTTTAAAGTTATCTGATGAGGTGCCTGGCTGTCTGAAGTTGGTAGAGCATGTGACTCTCTCATTATTTTTTTTTAAGATTTATTTTGGTGAGAAGCAGAGGGAGAGTTTCCCAAGCAGACTCCATGATGGCTAAGCTTGGAGCCCATTGTGGGGCTTGATCTCACAGCCCTGAGGTCATGACTAGAACCAAAACCAAGACTCAGACACTTTACCAGCTGCACCACCTAGGCGCCCCTTGAGCATGTGACTCTTGATCTTAGGGTCATGAGTTCAAGACCCATGTTGAGGAAGAAGAGTTACTTAAAAAAACCACACATGCACACACATACCTATGAAATAAAGTTGGTAGTTGGTGTTTTGAGGAAGATCACATGTCGAGAATGACTTTGTGAGGAATGTTATGAGATACTTTTGGTGGCAGCTAGTACAAATGCTGCTCCCATATTAAAAAAAATTTTTTT
Source organism: Canis lupus baileyi (assembly GCF_048164855.1). NCBI lineage: Eukaryota > Metazoa > Chordata > Mammalia > Carnivora > Canidae > Canis > Canis lupus. The sequence continues at coordinate 9,867,842 of NC_132842.1, read as the reverse complement.
TATTACTCATTTGAGACACTCCAGGAGGAGTGGCAGAGGCAGATGGAGAAGCAGACTCCTCGCTGAGCAGGGAGCCCAACGTGGGGCTGGATCTCAGGACCCCAGGATCATGGCCTGACGCTTAACTGACTGAGCCACCCAGGTGCCCCTGCTCCCACATTTTTAATAGTTTTGAGGTTTTGGGGAAGTTGTTATACTTTGGTAATTTGAAATATCTCTTTGATTTCTCCTCTTCTTTTTTATTTTTTTAAATAGAGATGTGAACTGTGTCCTCATAAGGATGGAGCTTTAAAAAGAACAGATAATGGGGGTAAGTACAGAGAATTAAAAAAGTTTTTTTTATTGGAAACTGGAGTGGGGGAGTATTTAAAAATATCTGGTTCATATTATAATATCAAATAAAATTTATCATTCATATTTTTAATAGTAATGTAATTTATGAATCTTTTTTGCTACCTTAGGGACAAACTTTTTTTTTTTTTGGGAGAGAGAGTGTGGGTGAGGGAGGGGCAGCGGGAGAGGGAGAGGAGAGAGGAGAGAGAGAGAGAGAGAGAGAGAAAGAAAGGGCTCAATGCCTACACAGAGCCCAAATCCGGGCTTGATCTCATGATCCTGAGATCATGACCTGAGATGAATCAAGAGTCAGACTCTTAATTGAGTGAGCCACCCAGGTGCCCCAAGCATTGTTTTTATAATGTAGAGTGGGCACATACTTCTAATTAAAATCTTGATTTTTTAAAATGGGTTATAATTTTCTTATATTAGAAATTATTTTGGGAAAAGTTAGCTTCTTTTTTGTTGTTAGAGCTACACTCTGATGTTTTAGAGTCTTTTTTCCCCTCTCTTTTGTGTATTGCTGGACAGATGATATTTCTAGTAAATGTTAATTTTAACACCCTGAGGATTTTTGTTGCTTGAATATAGAGAAATGCTGACTTCTGTCTTTAAATTTTGCTGTGCTTTCCTGAGGACCCTTGTGAATTTCTCATTTGCATCTCCATTTTTAGTTGTCCCCTGAGAAATCCATGTTTCTTTATAGCTCAGTACCATTCTATTTTTAAAAAAATACTTTATTTATTCATGAGAGAGACAGAGAGAGAGGTAGAGACACAGGTAGAGGGAGAAGCAGGCTCTCCACGGGGAGGCTGATGCGGAACTTGATCCTAGGACCTTGGGATCACGCCCTGAGCTGAAGGCAGATGCTCAACCACTGAGGCACCGAGGCGTTCCTCCCCTTTTAAAAATTTTTATTTATTTATTCAGCTCAGTACCATTCTTAAATATGTAGACATGAATTTATTAAACTGTGGCATACTGTGAAAATTGATGAAGAAACTCATAAAAGTAGAGATTGTAACTCCTATTAGTACTCTTCCATTTTGAGCAGCTACCTCTAAAGCATTTTTGGCATAGAATAGAGGAATGACATGGGTAAATAAAAGGAAAAAATAAAATGTTTTAGTGTAGCTCTACATAGATTTATTTATATACAAATTTAATATTTAGACTGTTATACAGCCACATTTTACAGAATTTTTAAAATATTAGAAACCCTTGCTCCTTTTCCTGTTCACCATCTGTCTAGTTTCTCAACAACTTTCCTGCTGTTGGTATACTTCTCTTATTACTTATTTGCATCTCCTTCTAGGGTTTTTTCTTTATATACAAATAAATATGAATAAAGAAATATTTTCTCCCTAATTTTTATACAGATGGATGAATATTTTACATACTCTTTGCATCTTAATTTTTTCACTTAATAGTTTATTACTAGTATAAAGCTTTCTTTTTTATATAATCAGTCACCTGTTGATAGACTTTCTGATATTCTGCTTTTATGACTAGTCCTTGTATACATGTCATGTGTGCCTCTGTAGGATTATTAATTCCCAGGGGTGGAACTATTGGGTCAACGGGATTTTGTAGTTAATTTGATAGATATTCCCAAATTATTTTCCCTTGTGGTTGTACTTATTTATGTTTCCAGCAGCCTTGAATGAATAACTTATTCTCTGTATCCTTTGATAATCCAGTAGGTGAAAATTGGTATCTTAGAGCGGTTATTTTGCATTTTTTTTTAAAGATTGTATTTATTTATTCATGACAGACACACACACACACACAGAGAAGCAGAGACACAGGCAGAGGGAGAAGCAGGCTCCATGCAGGGAGCCTGATGTGGGACTTGATCCTGGGTCTCCAGGATCACACCCTGGGATGAAGGCGGCACTAAACCGCTGGGCCACCAAGGCTGCCCCTGCATTTCTTTTATGAGTGAAGCTGAGCATCTTACACTTTTATTTTACAATTTTTATTTTTAAAGATTTATTTGTGAGAGAGTACAAGCAGGGGGAGCAGCAAAGGGTGAAGGAGAAATAGACTGCCCACTGAGCAGGGAGCCTGATTCAGGGCTCCATCCTAGGACCCTGAGATCATGACCTGAGCCAAAGGTAGCCGCTTAACTGACTGAGCCACTTAGGGGCCCCCCATCTTGTGTGTGTGTGTGTGTGTGTGTGTGTGTGTGTATGTGTGTGTTTATTTTTTTTTTTAATTTTATTTATTCATGAGAGACACAGAGAGAGGCAGAGACATAGGCAAAGGATGAGTAAGGCTCCTTGCAGGAAGCCTGATGTGGGACTCAATCCCAGGACCCTGGGATCACGACTTGAGCCAAAGTCAGATGCTCAACCTCTGAGTCACCCAGGTGCCCCACCATCTTATATTTTTTAAAAGCAAATCGTATTTTTCTTTCTTTGGATTTTTTATTAATTCATTAGAGACACAGAGAAAGAGAGGCTGAGATATAGAGGAAGAAGGGAGCCTGATGTGGGACTCGATCCCAGGACTTCAGGATCACGTTCTGAGCAGACGCTTAACTGCTGAGCCACCCAGGCGTTCCAAGCAATTTGTATTTTTCTTTCTGGTTTGTTAATATGTTTTTTCTCTTTGGTTGTTGATCTTTTTTTTTTTTTTTTTTTTTAAGATTTTATTTATTTATTCATGAGAGACAGAGAGAGAAGCAGAGACCTAGGCAGAGGGAGAAGCAGGCTCCATGCAGGAAGCCGGATGTGGGACTCGATCCCTGGACTTCAGGATCAGCCAAAGGCAGGCACTCAAACACCAAGCCACCCAGACATTCCTGATCATTTTCTTTTTGATTGTTGAAGCTTTCATAGGAGCTTCTTTATTCATTAGGCTTTTGTGATTGAGTTGGGTTAGTATTTTTGTCCAGTTGTTCAGTCTTCGCTTATGGGGCTTTGTACTATGCAGAAGTTTGATTTTTATTTAAGTGAATTTATTAATCTTATCTTTCATGGGTTCTGTATTATGAACCATAGTTAGAAAGGCCTTCCTTACTCCAACATTAATAAAAAGATTCTTTCACAATGTCCTCTAGTTTTTTTGTGGTTTCTTTTTTTTTTTTTACAGTTTAATCTTTCATACATTTGGAATGTATCCATGTAAGACAATATGGGGTATGGATCCATCTTTATTTTTTTGTAGTTGCTAAAAATGCTACCATTTGTCCCATCATCATCTGTTGAGCAGTTCATCTTTTCTTCAATGATCTGAAACACCATCTTTATTAGAGTCTTAAGTTTGATGTATATTTAAAACATTCTGACTAAATTGTGTTCCAAAATAGATTTACAAATCTATTTGTAGATAGATTTGAATTCATTTTCCTATTGAAATACTAATTATATTTCTTGAGTAGTTAACAAAACCCCACAATGTACCTGGTGGTACAATATTGATGATAAATTTTTTTTATAATACTTAATTTTTAATACCTAATACTCCCTTTTCATGCTGGAAAATACGTTAGAAGTTTTGGTAGTCAGGATGAGGAATTTCTCAATGCAGCTTTTAATTTTCTCAATCTCATCTGCTGTACATAGTTCTCAGTTGTTAAAGGTAAGTAAAACTTAACAAGTTTAATATAGATTGGTGTATGAGAAGTGGGGTTGGGGTATTACAGGCAGAAGGAGAAGCAAACGATAAAAGACACAAGTATATTGAAGAATTGAAAATGGGAGTTAGACTGTAAGGTTTGAATGGCAGGCCCTCTGAGAGGTGAAACTGATGATAAAGGTAAAGTTGTCATTCCTTCTCCTCTCCCCTGCTCATCTCCTTCCATTCCCTTCCTTCTCCCTCTTCCCTCTTCCCTTTTCTGTACTGAGGACTTGATCCTGTTGATTTGGGGAGCCACTGAAGCTGAGGAATAGCATGAAATTTCTATTTTAGAAAGGTAACTCTGACAGCAATGTGGTGAATGGATTGAAAGAATATGATTGCCAGCTATAAAAAAGAATAGTAGAGCTGGATCATAAGTGCATTTAACATACTTGAAATCAGCTATATAGCCTGGGCAGTGGGGGGAGATACAGAAAAAGAAATAAATTGCAGAGATAATTCAGTTTGCCATTTTACTCAGTCAGCATACATTCTAGGCAAACCTATATGGAAATCTCTGTGAATGATTGTAAGGCTTTCGCAGCCATCATTGACAAAGATATGAAATATATTAGTGAGGGGTCAAGCAAGAGATGGTGATGTCAGTTACATTCTATGGTTTTTTAAAACTAAAAAAAAAATTATATTCCAGTAGAGTTAACATATACTGTTATATTAGTTTCAGGTGCACAGTATAGTTCTTCAACAATTCTATATATTACTCAGTGCTCATCAAGATAAGTGTTACTCTTCATCCCCTTCAACTATTTCACACACCCTTATCTCCCCTCTGGTAACCATCAGTTTGTTCTCTATAGTTAAGAGTCTGTTTTTTTGGTTTGTCTCTTTTTTCTTTGTTTGTTTTTTCTTATATTCCAATTATGAGTGAAATAATATGGTATTTGTCTTTCTGACTGACTTATTTCACTTAACATTACAACAACTCTAGATCCATCCATACTCTTGTAAATGGCAAGCTTTCATTCCTTTTAATGGCTGAATAATATTCATTCCTCTGTGTGTGTGTGTGTGTGTGTGTGTGTGTGTGTGTGTGACTGTGTGTGTATATATGTATTACATCTTTTTTTTTTTTTTTTTTTTTTTTTTTTTTAGGTTTACTTATTTTAAGTAATCTCTACACCTAACATGGGGCTCAAACTCATGGCCTCAAGATCAAGAGTTGCATGCTTTTCTGACTGAGCAAGCCAGGTGCTTCCATGTCTTTATCCATTCACCTATCGGTGGACACTTGGGCAGCTTCCCTAAGTTGGCTTTTGTAAATAATCCTGCAATAATATAGAGGTGCATATATCTTTTCAAATTAGTATTTTTTGTACCAGTAGTGTGATTACTGGATCATATGGCAGTTATGTTTCTGATTTTTTTTTTTTTTAATGTAGCCTCTATACTGTTTTCCACAGTTGCTACACCAGTTTGCATATTCACCAAGAGTGCACAGGGGTTCCCTTTTTCTCAACATCCTCACCAACACTTGCTGTTTCTTCTGTTTTTGATTTTAGCCGTTCTTACAGGTGTGAGGTGATATGTCATGTGGTTTTGATTTGTATTGCCCTGATGAGTGATGTTGATCATCTTTTCATGTATCCGTTGGCCGTTTCATGTACGTCTTCTTTGGAAGAATGTCCATGTCTTTTTTTAAAATAAGATTTTATTTATTCATGAGAGACACAGAGAGGCAGAGACACAGGCAGAGGGAGAAGCACGCTCCCCATGGGGAGCCCGATGTGGGACTGGATCCCAGACCCCGGGATCACGCCCTGAGCCCAAGGCAGACGCTCAACCGCTGAGCCACACGGCCATCCCTGTCTTCCCACTTTTAATTGGATTATTTGTTACTTACATTTTTGAAGAAATTTCAGAATGAATTGAGGCTCATTGATAGATAACAATCTGACAAGAAAATAACTTACAAAATCTCACAGGGTTATATATTAAAAATTGGAATTTTAAAAAATGATTTATTTATTCATGAAAGAAACAGAGAGGTAGTTACACAGGCCATGGGAGAAGCAGGCTCCCTGCAAGGAGCCCGATGTGGGACTTGATCCTGGACCCTGGAATCACACCCTGGGATGAAGGCAGATGCTTAACTGTTGAGCCACCCAGATGTGGGACAGTTTTTTTTTTTAAGATTTTATTTAGTTATTTGAGATAGAGAGGGAGATATGATATGAGAGGGAGACGAGAAGCAGGCTTTCGACTGAGCAGGGAGCCTGATGTGAGGCTTGATCCCAAGATTCTGGAATCATAACCTGAGTTGAAGGCAGACACTTAACTGATTGAGCCACCCAGGTGCCCCAAGGACAGTTTTGATTATGCTTGTTTTTGCTTTAGAATCTAAACCCACAAAGATGAGGCTCTGCATTATTGCAGTAAGTCTAAGCGGCAGATTGATGAGGGACTGGTTGAAGACAGCAGTAGTAGGAGTGTAAACATGAGGGAATGGATATCAGAGATATTAAATGGTAAAATTTTGCAGGTATATTTTTAAAAATGTACCTATTTCACTATGGGAAATTTTGAGTATACATAAAAGTAGAGAGAATCCCCAGGTACCTAGCTTTAATAGTGATCAAGTCATGGCTAGACTTGTTTCATTTAAACTTTTCCTTATGCCATTTTGATTATTTTGAGTTTTGTGAGCATAACTAACATACGTGGATATTTAACAAATACACAACATATTATCACATATAAAAAAAAAGGTCAAAGATTTTTTAAAGCCATCAACTATTCAGTTACTCAGATTTTCCTGATTGTCTCCCTAAATGTTTTCTTTTTATATTTGAATGAATCAGTGTCCAAATAAGATCCATAAGCTGGATCCATGAAGTGCATACAGTGTAATTGCTTGATATGTCTCTTAGGTCTCTTTGTAACCCCTCCAAACCATTTCCTTGTCACTTTACTTATGGAGGAAATTGGGACATTTGCACTGTATAGTTTCCCACAATAGAGATTTTATTGATTGTATCTCATATGGGGTGTGAGTGTGTGAGCATGTTACTTTGTCTTATATATTTTCTGTATGTAGGTAGTTAGATGTATTCAGAAGCTCGATTATAGTCAGTTTATTGTGGGGGCAGTTAAAAAGACTTCATGGTGTTGTATGCTTCATTCATGAGGCATATGATATTTGGTTGTTTCCTTTTTTTGTGATATTAGCAGCTGATGACCAATATCTAGACCATTATTTTATTAAATAGAAAGTGAATAAAATTGTGATATTCTGTCATATATTGTCATATACAGACAATCGATCATTTCTCAACTACTTATTACCCTGAAGTGCAGTTTGTGAAGGAAGGACAGTATACCATATTCTTCTTTCTTAAAATTGAGATAAAATTTGTATAGCATAACATTGACCAGCTTAAGATATATAGTTCAGTGACATTTACTACTTTCACAACGTTGTGCAATTATCACCTCTGTCAATTTCCAAAACATTTTTACCACCCTAAAATAAAGTATGCTTTCATAAGCAGAAACTATACATTCTGCCATCTATCCTTTCTCCCCCAGCCCTTGGCAACCACCAAGCTTCTTTTTGTCTCTGTGGATTTACTTCTGTATATTTTATGTAACTATAATAATCATACAGTATGACTGTTGAAGTTTGGCTTCTTTCTCAGGATAATGTTTTTCAGGTTCATCAGTGTTGTAGCCTGTATTAGTACTTCAGTCCTCTTTATGGTTGAATAATTCTCCGTGTGTGTGTGTGTGTGTGTGTGTGTGAGTATGAGAGTATCTGTGAGCACGAAAGGGGGGTGGAGATTGATTACATTGTGTTGGTCCTTTCATTTGTTGGATATTTGTATTTCTGCCTTTTGATTGTTGTGAATAGGGCTGCTGTGAACATGGTTGTACAAATGTGTTTTATTCTCTCTTTTCAGTTTTGTGGGGAGTATATACTAGGAGTGGCATGATGGGTCATTTAGTGATTCTGGGTTTAACTTTGTGAGGAACCACCAAACTTTTTCATAGTGCCTGCACCAGTTTTACATTCTCACAAGCAGTGTGTGAGAGATCTAATTCCTTTTCATTCTCACCAACACTATTTTCTGAAATTTTAAGTTATAGCCATCCTATTGAGTATGAAGTAGTACCTCACTGTGGTTTTGATTTATTTCCCTAAAGATAATGATATATCGAGCATTTTTACATGAACCTATTGGTTATTTGTGAATCTTCTTTGGAGAGAAATCTATTCATATTCTTTGTCTTTTTTTGTAATTGGGTTGTTTGTCTTTTTGTTGTTGACCTATAAGGATTCTTTATATTTTCTAGACTGATACATGATTTGCACAGCTTTTCTCTGTGTACATTGTCTTCTCATTTCTTGATAATGTCCTTTGGTTCACAGTAATTTTTAATTTGATGAGGATCCGTTTATTTAATTTTTCTTTGTTGCTCACGCTTTTGATATCTAAGAATCCATTGCTAATCAAAGTCATTAAGATTTATATCTATGTTTCATTCTGACTTTATTTTTTAAGGACTTTTTTAGTTGTTAACCCATTTTGAGTTAAATTTAGTATATGATATGAGTTAAGGTCCAACCTCTCTCTCTCTCTTTCTCTCTCTCCTGGTTTTTTTTTTGGTTTTTTTTTTTTTTTTTTTTTTGGTTTTTTTTTTTTTTTGCATGTGGAAATCCAGATGTCCCACCACCATTTGTTGAAGAGACTATTCTTTCCCTATTGAATGGTCTTGGTGCCTTGTTGAAAATCAGTTGGCCGTAGATACATGGGTTTATTTTTGGACTCTGTTGTATTCCATTGATCTTTATGTCTATTGTAAAGAGTGCCATCATAAACTGTTTTGAAGACTACAGCTTTGGTAGTAAATTTTGTAATTGGGAATGTGAGTGTCTCATTTTTCTTTTTCTTTTTCAGTATTGCTTTGACTCTTTGGATTCTAGTTGGTATGATTTCAAGGATTGCAAAAAAGACGTGTGGAATTTTGATAAGGGATTACGTTGAATCTGTATATTGCTTTGGGTAGTATTGTTAACAGTGTAAACTCTTATTATATGAATGTGGGGCTGTCTTTCCATTTATTTATGTCTTTAATTTCTTTCATCATCCCTGTTCTATAGTTTTCAGGGTAGAAATCTTTCACCTCCTTGTTTAATTTCTTTTAGGTGTTTTATTATTATTATTATTTTTTTTGATTGTAAAGATTTTATTTATTTATTCATGAGAGACACAGAGAGAGAGACAGAGACAAAGGCAGAGGGAGAAGCAGGCCCAATGCAGGGAGCCCGATGTGGGACTCCATCCCAGGTCCCCAGGATCCCCTGGGCTGAAGGCGGCGCTAAACCGCTGAGCCACCCAGGCGTCCCATAGATGTTTTATTCTTTTAGATACAAAATGATTTTTTCCCTTAATTTTCTGTTTGGATTAGTCATTGATAATACGTAGAAATAAAACAGAATTCCACGTGTGGCTTTTATACCATAGTTTTGCTGAATTTCTTCTAATTCTTTTTGCATGTTCTTTAGGGCTTTCTATATGTAAAATGGTGTGAATAAAGATAGTTTTACTTCATCTTTTCCAATTTGGATGCCTTTCACTTATTTTTTTTCATTAATTGCTGTAGCTAGCATTTCTAGTACAATATTGAACAGAAGTGGAAATATATAGTGGGTATCCATGTCTTCTTCCTGATATTAGGGGGAAAATTATCAGTCTTTTATCACTGAGTTAGTTTTTTCCAGCAGGTTTTTCATAAATATCCCAATCGTATTGAGGAAGCTCCATTTTATTTCTGCTTTGTTGAATTTATATCTTGTGAAAGGTGTTAAATTCTGTCAAATCCTTTTTTTTTTTTTTTTTGGTATCTTTTTTGCATGGTGATGTGGTTTTTGTTTTATTAAAGGTATAGTATAATTGGCTGGTTTTCTTATGTTGAATCCCCTTTGTATTTCTATCATAAATCCCTTTTGATCAAAGTATACAATTTTTTAATTACTTTTGTACCCCAAAGAATTTGTTTATTTAGAACCTCAGAATATGACCATATTTGAAATAAGGTTTTTTTTTTTTTTTAAGATTTTATTCATGAGAGACACACAGAGAGAGGCAGAGACATAGGCAGAGGGAGAAGCAGGCTCCCTGTGGAGACCCTGATGCAGGACTCCATCCCTGGACTGTGCCATCACGCCCTCAGCCTAAGGCAGACGCTCAACCATTGAGCCACCCAGTTGTCCCTAATAGGGTCTTTACAGATATTTAGAACCAAGGTAAAAATCTTGGATGGGATCATCCTGGCCCCATATGGACACTCAATCCAATAACAAATGCCCTTGTAAAAGATCATTGGAGAATGCACCAAGAGACACAGGAGATAGTCATGTGAAAGGACTAAGGTGGAGATTGAATATGTAGCTGTGAGCTGAGAAATGCTAAGAATTGCTGGAGCCACCAGAAGTTAGGATAGAAGCATGCTGATTTTGGACTTCTGGTCTCCAGAACTGTGGAAGAATGTATTTTTTTCTAAAGCTATTAAATTTGTTTTAATTTATAGCTGTTTTTTTTTTTAATTTTTATTTATTTACTTATGATAGTCACAGAGAGAGAGAGAGGCAGAGACACAGGCAGAGGGAGAAGCAGGCTCCATGCACCGGGAGCCCGATATGGGATTCGATCCCGGGTCTCCAGGATCGCGCCCTGGGCCAAAGGCAGGCGCCAAACCGCTGCGCCACCCAGGGATCCCCTATAGCTGTTTTAAGATACAAATACACTAGTATTTTGCTGAGAATTTTTGCATTTATATTCATAAGGGATATTGGTGCGTAATTTTGTTTTCCTCTGTTTTGTTTGGCTTTAGGGGTATTTGATAACATACTGGCCTTGTAGAATGAGTTAGGAAGTGTTTCTTCCTCTTTCATTATTTGGAAGAATTTGTGTTAATGCTTATTTAAATATTTGGTAGAATTCTACTCCTGAAACTAGTATTGCACTGTATGTTAACTAACTACACTTTAAATAAAAATTAAAAAGGTAAATGTTTGGTAGAATTCACTTATGAGTGCATTTAATCCAGGACTTTTGCTTTTCTTTGTTGGAAGTTTTTTGTTTATCTTTTTATTTGTTCAGACCTTCTCTTTCAGTTTTCTTAGTTTGTGTGTTTCTAGGAATTTATCATTTTTATGTAGGTTATCTAATTTGTATAATTGGTCATAGTATTATCTTTTTTTTTTTTTTTAAAGATTTTATTTATTCGAGAGAAAGCACGAGCAGGGGGAGAGGCAGAAGGAGAGGGAAAAGAGAAGCACACTCCTTGCTGACCAGGGGAGCAGGGGCTCCTCATGCCCTGAGAATGGAAGGCTGACGCTCAACCACTGAGCCACCCAAGCGCCCCTTCGTGGAGTCCTCTTATTAAAAAGATTTATTTAGAGACGCCTCCGTGGCTCAGTGGTTGAGCACCTCCTTTTGGCCTGGGGTGTGATCCCTGGGTCCCAGGATCAAGTCCCACCCCGGGCTCCCACTGAGGAGCCTGCTTCTCCCTCTGCCTGTGTCTCTGCCTCTCTCTGTGTCTCTCATGAATAAGTAAATAAAATCTTAAAAAAAAAAAAAAAGGATGTATATATTTGAGAGAGGGAGAGTGTGCATGCGTGTGGATGCACACACAGTGCACGTGAGTAGGGAGAGAGGGAAAAGGAGAAAAGATTTCTGCTGAGCACAGAGCTCTGGCCAGGCTTGATCTCAGGACCCTGAGATCATGACCTGAGCCGAAATAAAATGTTAGTTGCTTTTTAAAAAAGATTTTATTTATTTATTCAGAGACAGAGACAGAGAGAGAGAGGGAGGGAGGCAGAGACACAGGCAGAGGGAGAAGTGGGCTCCATGCAGGGAGCCCGACATGGGACTCGAACCCGGGTCTCCGGGACCATGCCCTGGGCTGCAGGCGGCGCTAAATCACTGCGCCACTGCGGCTGCCCCAAATGTTAGTTGCTTAACGGACTGAGCCACCCAGGTACCTGGAAAAGCCTGTGTGTGTGTGTGTGTGTGTGTGTGTGTGTGTGTGTGTGTGTGTGTGTTTTAAGCCTGTGTTTTTAAACTTTCATCCCCTTATTTGTTCACCTGACCCCACCCCACCTCACCTGAGCATCTTTCTTCATTTTCAACAGAGGGGTTTACAGGTATGCTCAGTTGGTAGAGTATGTGACTCTTTTTTTTTTTTTTTTTTAAGATTTTATGTATTTATTCATGAGAGAGAGAGAGGCAGAGACACAGGCAAAGTGAGAAGCAGGCTCCCCACAAGGAGCCCGATGTGGAACTCGATCCTGGATTCTGGGATTACACCCTGAGCCAAAAACAGGCGCTCAACTGCTGAGCCATCCAGGCATCCCGAGTATGTGACTCTTGATCTTGGGGTGACTTTGAGTCCATGTTATGCGTAGAGTTTATTTAAAAAAAAAAGGGGGGGGGATCCCTGGGTGGCGCAGCAGTTTGGCGCCTGCCTTTGGCCCAGGGCACGATCCTGGAGACCCGGGATCGAATCCCACGTCGGGCTCCTGGTTCATGGAGCCTGCTTCTCCCTCTGCCTGTGTCTCTGCCTCTCTCTCTCTCTGTGTGACTATCATAAAAAATAAAAAATAAAAAATAAATGTTTCCTCTGAGACACCTGGGTGGCTCAGTGGTTGGGCATCTGCCTTTGGCTCAGGGCATGATCCTGGGTCCTGAGATGGAGTCCCATACTAGGCTCCCTGCAGGGAGCCTGCTTCTCCCTCTGCCTATGTCTCTGCCTCTCTTTGTGTGTCTCTCACGAATAAATAATAAATAAAATCTTTTAAAAAAATTGCCTCTTACTGAGTATTTATTTGGTTGCTATAAACTTTTTGGTTTTAAGAACTTTTTTGTCTTCAATTTAAAAAAGATTTAATTCCTGTGTAGGTAATGTACAGTGTTATATTAATTTCAGGTGCATGACATAATGATCTGACAATTCTGTATATTACTCAGTGTTCATCACAATAAGTGTATTCTTAATCTCCCTTACCCCCCCCCCCCGCCTCCTTTCTTGTAACCATCAGTTTATTCTCTATAGCTAAGAATGTGTTTCTTGGTTTGTCTTTTTCTTTTTGTCCATTTGTTTTGTTTCTTAAATTCCACGTGAGTAAAATCATATTTTATTTGTCTTTTTCTGACTTATCTCACTTTTTTTTTCACTTTATTTCAACAAGATCCCTCTTTGTTGTTGCAACTGGTAAGACTTCATTCTTTTTTGTGGCTGAGTAATGATCCTTAGTATATGTATGCGTGTGTGTATGTGTATACATATACACACATACACACATACCCACTACTTTTTATTTAATAAAGATTTTATTTATTCATGAGAGACAGAGAGAGAGAGAGAGAGAGGCAGAGGCACAGGCAGAGAGAGAAGCAGACTCTCCGCGGGGAGCCTGATGCAAACTCGATCCCAGGACCCTGGAATAACACTCTGAGCCAAAGGCAGATGCTCAACTGCTGATCCACCCAGGCGTCCCTACATTGTTATTCCTATGCTGTACATTATATCACCATGACATTTATTTTATTTTATTTTTTTATTTTTTTTAAATTTTTATTTATTTATGATAGTCACACACACACAGAGAGAGAGAGAGAGGCAAAGACACAGGCAGAGGGAGAAGCAGGCTCCATGCACCGGGAGCCCGACGTGGGATTCGATCCCGGGTCTCCAGGATCGCGCCCTGGGCCAAAGGCAGGCGCCAAACCGCTGTGCCACCCAGGGATCCCCACATTTATTTTATAAATGGAATTTTGTACCTGTTAATCCCTTTCATGTATTTTGTCCAATCTCTTCCTCAGCCTTTTTCCCCACAGGTAATCAACAGCTTTTTTCCTGTATCTCTGAGCCTGTTGCTGTTTTGTTTGGTTTGTTTTTTAGTTTCTATATGTAAGTGAAATCATACAGTATTTGTCTTTGTCTGTCTGACTTAGTTTTCTTGGCAGAATACCCTTTAGGTCCATGCATGTAGTCACAGATGGCAAGATTCCATTCTTATGTGTAGCTAAATAATAGTCTTTTGCGGAGAGGTGTATGTGTATGTACCACATCTTTGTCCATTCATCTATCCAGGGTCACTTAGGTTGCTTCCATACCTTGGCTATTATAATTAACACCGAAAAGATAATAGAGTTGCATCTATCTCTTTGAATTGATGTTTTCCTTTTCTTTGGATAAATACTCAGAAGTGGACTTGCTGGACTGTATGTAATAATTCTATTTTTAAGTTTTTGAGGAACTTCTATACTATTTTTTAAAAAAGATTTATTTATTTATTCATGAGAGAGAGACAGAGAGAGACAGAGAGAGAGATACAGGCAGAGGAAGAAGCAGGCTCCATGCTGGGAGCCCACCGCAGGACTCAATCCTGGGACTCCAGGATCGCACCCCGAGCCAAAGGCAGGTGCTAAACCGCTGAGCCACCCAGGGATCCCCTCCATGCTATTTTCCTTAGTGGTTGCACCTCTTTACATTCACACTAATAGCATAGGAGTGTTCTCTTTTCTCCACATCCTTGTGAACACAGTTCTTTTTTGTCTTTCTGGTAACAGCCATCATGACATGTGAGATGATACTTTATTGTGATTTTTGAGTTGCATATTCCTGATGATTAGTGATACTGAACATCTTTTCATGCATCTCCATCTGTATATCTTCTTTGGGAAAATGTCTATTCAGGTTCTCTGCTGGCTTTTTAATGGGATTATTTGATTTTTGGCGTTGAGTTGCATAATTTGTTTGTATATTTTGAATATTAACCCTTTACTAGACATGCCATTTGCAAATATATTCTCTTAGTAGGTTGCCTTGTCATCTTGTTTATAGTTTTCTTTGTCATGCAAAAGCCTATTTATTTTTTGTTGTCCCACTAGTTTATTTTTGCCTTTTGTTTTTGTTTTTGTTTTTTGCCTGAGGAGACTGATCTAGAAAAATGTTTCTATGACAGAGATTACTGCCTGTATTCTCTAATCTGTTTTGAATTTCTGTAGATGGTGTAAAATAGTAGTCCATTTCATTCTTTTGCATATCATTGTCCCGTTTTCCCATTGCCATTGTATATTCTTGTCTCTTTTTGTCATGGGTTAATTGATTATATATGTATGGGTTTATTTCTGAGCTGCCATTTGTATTCCACTGATCTGTGTGTCTGTTTTTGTGCTGGTAGCATACTGTAGTTGATTCCTCTAGCTTTGTAATATTGTTTGAAAGCAAAAGGTGATTACTTCCTGCTTTGTTCTTTTTCCTCAATATTGGTTTCATTATTCAGGCACTTTGTACTTCCATTTGAATTTTAGGATTCTTAGTTCTAGTTTTGTGAAAAACTCCATTACTTTTTACTTTTTTGGAGCGGTCAAGTGGGGAGAGCTCACTCCCATGCACGAGAGGGAGAGGGGCAAAGGGCGAGGGAGAAAGAGAGTCTTAAGCAGATTCCACACTCAGCGTGGAGCTCGACTTAAGACTCAATCTTTAAGCCTGAGATCATTACCTCAGCTGAAGTCAGGAGTTGGACACTTAACTACTGAGCCACCCAGGCACCCAAATTCTAATTACTATTTTGATTGGGATTATGATGACTCTATAGATTGCTTTGGGTATTATAGACATTTTAGCGGTATTAATTCTTGTAATCCAGGATTATGGTATATCTTGCCATTTCTTTATGTTGCCTTCAGTTTCTTTAATGAATGTATTACAATTTTCAGAGTTACAGGTCTTTCACTTCCTTGATTTTTTTTTTAAAGATTTTTTTTCGTTTTATTGCATGCAAAATTTATTTCATTTTTTTTAACTTTTGTTTTTATTTAAGTTCGATCTGCCAACATATAGGATAACACTGAGTGCTCATCCCATCAAGTGCCCTCCCTCCTCAGTGCCCATCCCCCCTATCCACCTCCCCTTCCACAACCCTTTGTTTCCCACAGTTAGGAACTGAGTGGGAAAAATTAGAGAGGAAGACAGACCATGAGAGACTTCCTTTTAAAAGATTTTATTTATTTATTCATGAGAGAGACAGAGAGAGGGGCAGAGATGTAGGCAGAGGGAGAAGCAGGTTCCCTGCAGGGAGCCCAATTTGGGACTCCATTCCTGGACCCGGGATCACGTCTTGAGCTGAAGGCCAACGCTCAGCCACTGAGCCACTCAGGTATCCCTGTTCCTAGGTATTTCATTTTTTTGATGTAGTTTTAAGTGTGATTTTATTAATTTCTCTTATAGTTAAAGTGTATAGAGAGGCAACTGATTTTTTATGTTAATTCTGTATATTGTGACTTTATTGAATTCATTTATTATAATAGTTTCTTTGTGGAATCTTTATGGTTTTAAATATTTCTTCTACTAACTTTATGCTTTTTCTGTTTTTCTAGTTCTCTTTAGGTGTAAAGTTAATTTTTTGGGGTTGCTGTGATCTTTTGATTCTTTTTCATAGTTCTGACATGGTTGATTCTGGTATTTTCTACTCTGTTTCAGTGTTTCTGTAATAGAACAGGGATTCTATAGTTACTTATCACTTACAGTTACTTTCCATATGTTTTATTTTTTATTTTTTAAAAATATTTTATTTATTTAATTTAATTTGTATATTAGAGAGAGCCCTAAAGTTGAGAGAGAGCACAAGCAGGGGGAATGACAAAGGGAGTGGGAGAGGGAGAAGCAGGCTCCCCACTGAGTAGGGAGCCTAATGTGGGGCTCCATACGAGGACCCTGGGATCAAGATCTGAGCTGAAGGCAGACACTTAACCGACTGAGCCACCCAGACACCCCCATATGCTTTATTCTTAACTTTTATTTACCATTTATCAAAATGAAGACATTTGGTTCATTATCTATTGATGCTATTATTTGGTTTTCAGTAACAGAAGTATATCTGTTAAGCAAAGTAGATAAGCATAAAGAATATATGGAGAGGGGATCCCTGGGTGGCGCAGCGGTTTAGCGCCTGCCTTTGGCCCAGGGCGTGATCCTGGAGACCCGGGATCGAATCCCACATCGGGCTCCCGGTGCATGGAGCCTGCTTCTCCCTCTGCCTGTGTCTCTGCCTCTCTCTCTCTCTCTCTGTGTGTGTGTGTGACTATCATAAATAAATAAAAATTAAAAAAAAAATATATGGAGGGGTATGACAAAACTCAGAGACTTAAAGGGAAAAATCAAACAGCTAGCTTCTTGGAGTAACTAGAACCAGTAATTGATTGTCTTTTCTTCTAGCAAGAAGATAAGATGATTACTGAACAAGCTTAAATCTTAGCTACCTACAGTAGGTAGTACTTAGCTACCTACAGTAGTGTCCTGTCATATGACTTAATGGATGTAGGCTGAGATGATGGAGAAAAGTTGCTCAGATTTCTGTGTGGACAGTTGACTGTATCTGGTCCTAACTGGAGTTAAAGGATGTTGGATGCAGAGTTGTTTTGGGAGTTAAGAATATTGAGAGGTACTTGTAATGTGTTGAGTTTAAGATGATAGTGAGGTAGACAAATACTATGTATATCTGTAGAAATTATATATAGTACCAGCTTTTAGCTCTGCATCTTCATCATGTAGTTTCCTTTCTGGGAGGCTACCACATTTTTGATACCTGTCCACAGTTATTTTCTGCATGCATAAATGCTCTTTTACACAAATATAAGGTATAATGCTTTATGAATTGCTTTATTATTTAATAATATGTATTGGAGATCATGGGCATAAGTAATGAAGAGCTCTTTTTATCACATGTACATTTTCATGATATTTAAATGTTTGAATGAACTATAATTTATTTCACAAGTCTATTATTGATGGAAATTTAGTTACTGTCTTTTGAGAAGGAGGTGGGATAAAGAGGAAGAATAGCTTTATTGCTTTTCTGGACAAAGGAGGCTGCAACAGGCTATGGCCTTCACAAACTGCAAGCCCTCCTGAATGAAGGGGCTGGGAGGTTTTATAGGGAAATGCAGGATCTGGCTGGTTTTTTTTTTTTTTTTTTAAGATTTATTTATTTATTTATTCATTCAGAGAGAGCGAGAGAGAGGCAGAGACACAGGCAGAGGGAGAAGCAGGCTCCACGCAGGAAGCCCGATGCGGGACTTGATCCCTGGTCTCCAGGATCACACCCCAGGCTGCAGGCGGCGCTAAACCGCTGCGCCACCAGGGCTACCCGGATCTGGCTGGTTTTGACAGGAATTGTGCTACCGGCCTTCTTCATCTTGTATTTAGGGTGATACTGGGTTCCTGAAACAAAAGGCCTAGTTCAGTGGACCCAGTTATGTTTTTCAGTTTTCCCACTGCAAGGTTAAAGAATGCGCAGGGATGGTCCTGCTTGGAGGCTTGTCTAAACCAGTGTATTGTCATCTCTTTATCCTTTGTCACATCGGCTTCTTTTGGTAATCTCTGACAATAATAAGCTGGGAAGTGCGATACCCAAAACAAACAAAGACGTGCCACATGGAAATGGAAGCTCTGGGAATACACCAGGTATAAAGCAGAGAGATCATGGTTCCCATTATGACCAGCATCTTCCATTTATTTCATGAATCCAGAGGGTGTGCCTTGTATTTCCAGAGCAGATTTGCTCCCAAGGCATATGTGTCATTTGCCAGGGAGCTTCTTTTCTGCTTTTGAAGGGTATCAAGGGCTTCATCCTTTTCTTCTCAAGTTGGGTTTCTCTGTTCTGTCTGTGCCCCCCCCCCCTTTTTTTAAAGAGAGTGTGCACACATGGGAGGGGAGAGAGGGAACCCAGTGGGGAGCCTGACTCGGGGCTCAGATCTCATGACCCTGAGATCATGACCTGAGCTGAAATCTAGAGTCGGACACTTAACTGAATTACCCAGGCACACCCCCCCTCCTATTTTTTTTTCAACATTATTACAGTGACAATTCCTACAAGTAGAATTGCTGGATCAGAGGGTATGAACATCTGTAATTTCAGTGGCTTTTGCCAAATCCTCCTCTGTTGAGATTGTAGTAATTCACACTTCATTCACAATACATGAGAAGAAACTGCTTTTATCATACTTACTTCAGCAATTACATAACCATCTGAGTGGGTTTCAGTTTTGTATTATTCATCAAACTGACAAGTCACAACTGGTTTATCCAACACAAAATACAGTTAATAAAAGAAAAGTATATACAGTTGTAGTAGTAGAGAGACCTCCAAAGTTTGATGCAAGTCTTTTTTTTTTTAAGATTTTATTTATTTATTCATGAGAGACAGAGAGAAAGAAGGGCAGAGACACAGGCAGAGGGAGAAGCAGGCTCTGTGCAGGGAGGCTGATGTGGGACTTGATCCTGGGTCTCCAGGATCACACCCTGCACTGAAAGTGGCACTAAACCACTGAGCCACCCATGCTGCCTTGATGCTAGTCTTAATGTCTTCATTGTTTTGGCTGTAAGGTTGACAAGAAACAATGTGAATGTAAGTGTGGGGAAGCCACCAGATTTAGTTACCCTCAGCTTAAAAATGCCTACTAGTCATACCGGCTCTGTCTTTGTAAATGGCTAGCTATCCTATTTTAATGTAGCTGTGGACTCTAAATTATGTAAGTCCTACAGTATAGACTCCTGACAACCAAGTACATCAGGCTTAAAATAAAGCACACTCTCAAATAAATTATTAGTATATATGGCAGACCCTACAGTACTGTGATCTAATCTTCAGGGTTGGTATTGTAAGAAGTTAAACTATATTCTCCCCTAGAGCCTGAAGGTGAGATTCTGAGTCCCACTCTTAATGCTTTCTAACCATCATTATTAAGGATCTTTTTATATTTGCCAATCTGGTAGATGAAAATTATATCATTGTAGCTTTAATTTGTATTTCTGTTATTGTGAGAGAAGTTTATCAATATCAACTTTCTTCTCATATGAAAAATATGCTTTAAAGCTAGTTTTTTAAAAAAAATTTTTATTTATTTATTCATAAGAGACACAGAGAGAGAGAGGCAGAGACACAGGCAGAGGGAGAAGCAGGTTCCATGCAAGGAGCCTGGCGTGGGACCCGATCCAGGGTCTCCAGGATCACACCCTGGGCTGAAGGTGGTGCTAAACCACTAAGCCACCCGGGCTGCCCCTAAAGCTAGTTTTATTTCCTTTATGTGAAGTATTTTTTTTTAAAGATTTATTTATTTATTTGAGAGAGAGAGCATGAGTGGGGAGGAGAGGGAGAAGCAGATTCCTTGCTAAGTAGGGAGCCCCACATGGGATTCGATCCCATGACCTTGGGATCATGACCTGAGCTGAAGACAGATGCTTAATCAACTGAGCCACCCAGGCGCCCCTATGTGAAGTAATTGTTCATATTCTTACCTCAGTTTTCTCTTGGTAAATTCCTTGAGGTATATTTTTAGATTAAGTAGGAGTTTTTGATATATTAGGGAAATCAGTCCTTTGTGGTATGAATTGCTGAAGTTTTCCCCTACCAGATGGTTAGTTTTCGTTTTTTGTGTTTTTTTGTGTGTGTATGTGGATTTCTTTTTTTAAAACCATTTTCCCCCTTAATGTTCTTTTGCATTTATTTGCCATGTCTTCATGTCTCCTCTGTAAGAGTTTCTCAGTCTTCTCTTGTTTTTCATTACCATAGCAGTCTTGGGGAATACTGGCCAGGTACCTGTTTCAGTGCCCCCCCACCCCACCCCCCTGTTTGGGTTTGTCTCCTGTTTTCTCATAATTAGCTTGGGTTGATAGATTTTGGGAAAAAGTATCACGGAGGTTAAGTCTACTTCTCATCTTGTCACATCAAGAAGTACAAAAAATCCATAAGCTATCACTGATATTATCAGGCTATTTAATTTTTACAAATCCCTTTGGTATTTTTATGATGCTTTTCTTAAATTTATAGATTAACTTAGGGAAAATTGACATTCTTTCAACAGTATATTTATTGTGTTGTCTCCTATGTGCTACAGGCAATTTTCTAGGTAGCTTTGAACAAAACAGACCAAAAATCCATGCCCTTTCAGGGTTTACTTACATTTGGAGAGGGAAATTGGATAATAAATGAAATAGGTAAATAAAATGTATAGTATGTCATGTATTATGGAGAAAGATAAAGAAGAGGATGCAGAGCGAAATCTGAAATGTGATTTTGAAATTTTAAGTAAAGTGGGGAAGATTCCACTGAAGAGATGACATTTGAGAAGACCTGAGATTAATGAATTGGAGGATGGGGTGGACATAGGTCCTGTAGGGTTTGCAAAATCACTCTAATAACTTGGTGTTACATAGGACAAGTTGCTAAACCATTAGGGTGGTTTGAGCTGAGGGATGACTTGATTAAAGCAAGTTGTTTAACATGATCATTGTGGCTGCTCTGTTGAAAGTCAACTTTATGATAAGCTTTCAAGTCTGGGAGGGTATGAGCCCCTTTGTTTTTCTTCAGATGGAACTTGAGTAGTCTTGGAACATCATTCTTATACATAAATTTTAGAATTGTATTCTTTTCTTTATGGTCCAATTTTCTCCAAATCTGTAAGGTGTGTTTAATATTATGTACTCTATTGGGTTATGAGAGCTAAAATAAGTTATGTGAAGTGTGTAGAACAAGGCCTGTGCATAGTAAGCTCTATATTTAGAGTTAAAAATAAAATGAAAAGAAAAACATAAAAGAACTAGTTGTGTTCTATACAAATTGTTGAAATTGGCATTCTGTATTTTTTATACAATGATAATGTGTAAAATGAGTTTCTTTTACTTCATTTCCTTTTCATCTCTTTCATTTTTGAGTTACTCCATTTTTATACAGTGATAATGTATATAAATGACAGTTTCTTCTACTTCATTTCTTTTTTCTCTCTTTAATTTTTGAGTTTTCTCCAGTTAGGCTTTTCCCTACCATGCCACCAAGGCCTGTTCTTAGTAATCCACGATCTCCATGTGGCTGAACCAGTTCTCAAGTCCCATGTTAGTTGATCTTTACCAACATTTGACAATTTTGATCATTCATTCTTGAGTGCTTACTTCATTTTGTTACTGAGACCTTGTCCTTCGACCTTATTGATTGCCCCTTTTATTTTTCCAGACTCTCCTCTTGCAGACACTGACCTCTAGATATTAGAGTGTTTCAGGGTATAGGCCTTCTATACTTACTTCCAGAATGAACTTAATCGAGTATTATGGCTTTGAATAACCTATGGTATATACATTGATAGCACCCAAACTAAAATCTCCAACCTTTTCTTTTCTCTTGAACACTGGATTCATAAATATCTAGTTGCTTGTCACATCATCTGCTTGTGTGATAGGTACAGAAACTTATCTTGGACATTTAGTATAGAGTTGTGGAATCATTATGTTGTACACCTAAAACTAATGTAACATTATGTGTCAACTGTATTTCAGTTAAAAAGTCACTACATTTTTCACTCTACTTTCTCATTCCATTTAGTTACCCTGCCTTATTTCAGTTAAAGGCAGATTTACCAGTCCAAATTCTCTACAGAACTAAGTGACCCTGCCAAACCCTCCACAATGAATCTTTTTTTTTTTTTTTTTTTAAGATTTATTTATTAGAGTATAATGGGGAGGAGCAAAGGTAAAGGGAGAGAGAATCTGAAGCAGATTCTGTGCTGAGCACAAAGCCTGATGTGGGGCTTGATTTCATGATCTTGAGATCATGACCCAAGCCAAAACAAAGAGTTGGACACCCAACTTACTGTGCCACCCAGGCTCTCCTCCATAATTAATCTTACAACATTTGTTCCCTTTTTGTACCTTATGCCCCTTTACCTTCTTCTTGGATATGACATAAAGATCTCAAATCAACAACTTAATTTAACTCCTTAAAACACGAGATAAAAAAGAACAAACACAAAACAAACTGAAAGAAGGAAATAAATAGAGAATAGAAAGTCAACAGAAAAATCAGTGTGATTAAAGGTGTTTTTTCGGGAAAAAAAGGAAAAAATAGTTGTTAGATTTTTTTTATGGCATAGGTGTCATTTTATTATTTGAGAATAGTTGATATACAGTATTACATTAATTTCAGGTGTACAACTTAGTGATTCAACTTCTGTGTAAGTTATATTGTGCCTACTGCAGGTGTTAGTTACCCTCTGTCACCATATAACTGACCATATTCCTTCCCTATGCTGTACTCTTTATGTGACTTATTCATTGTGACTTATTCATTCCATAACTGGAAGCCTGTATTGCCCATTCCCCTTCACCCATTTTGCCCATTCCCCCACCTCCTTTCCCTCTGGCATCTGTCCGTTCTCTGTATTTATAGGTCTGATTCTGCTTTTTTGGTTGTTTATTCATTTGTTTTATATCTTCAGATTCCACACTCTTAGCTAAATTAAGGAAGAAGAGACTATACAAATGATTAAAATTAGAAATGAAAAAGTGGGATATTACAGCTGATGCCACAGAAATAAAAAGAATTATTAGAGAATTTTATAATTTGATAACAATTGAATAGCCTAGAAGAATGGATGGAGTCCTAGAAATACACAACCTACCAAGACTGAGTCACGAAGAAATAAAAATCTGAACAAACCAACAACTAGTAAGGAGATTGAATCAGTATTTAAAAACCCAACACAGAAAAGTCTAGAACCAGATGGCTTCATCAGAGAATTGATTCTCTGGAAACTCTTCCAAAAAATTGAAGGGGAGGTCATTGAAGCTCATTTTACGAGGCCAGCATTATTCTGAGAACAAAAACCAGACAAAGACATTACAAGCAGAAAACTACACACCAGTATCCCTGATAAATACAGATGTAAAAGTCCTCAGCAAAATACTGTGAAACTGAATTCAGTAGCACATTAAAAGGACCATATACACTTTGTTTATTCCTGGAATGCAAGAATAGTTCAGCATAGGAAAGTCAATCAATGTGTACTACACCATATTAACAGAATGAAGGAGAAAACCCATGTGATCATGTTGTTTCCATTGATGCAGAAAAAACAGTTGGTGAAATTCAATACCCTTTCATGGTAAATGAACCCATCAAACTTGGATGGATGGAAAGTACCTTAACATACATAGAGAGGCTATATATGAAAAACCCATAGCTAATATCATACTCAGGCATTAAAAGACAAAATGTTTCTTGTAATACAAGGAATAAGGCAAGAATGCTTGCTCTCTTAATGACTATTCAACATATTATTGGACTCTTAGGTAGGGTACTTAGGGAAGAAAAGGAAATCAAAAACACCCAGTCTGAAAAAGAAGAGGTAAAATTGCCTTTGAGTTGTTTTTATTAATAAATAATATTTTAAATGTGTAATTTTAAAGGTTTTATCTTTAAGTAATCCCTACATCCAAAATGGGGCTCAGACCCACAGCCCTGGGATCAAGAGTTGCACACTCCACTGACTGAGTCAGCCAGGCACCCCCAAAATTAGTTGTGTTTATATAGTGACAATGCATAATTAGAAGAGTAAATTCAGAAGATAATGAATTCCTTTTATAAAGTATAAAAAATAATAAAACATTGAGGAATAATAAACCTAATCAAGGAGGGAAAGATACAATGAAAATTATAAAACATTGCTGAGATAAATGAAAGAAAGCATAATTAAATGGAAAGCTGTTATGTGTCTGTAGTACTTAAAGTGACCTACATATTGAACACAATCCCTATCAAAATCCTGACAGCATTTTTTGTG
Organism: Canis lupus baileyi; assembly: GCF_048164855.1. Classification (NCBI taxonomy): domain Eukaryota; kingdom Metazoa; phylum Chordata; class Mammalia; order Carnivora; family Canidae; genus Canis; species Canis lupus. The sequence goes on along the minus strand of NC_132842.1, from coordinate 9,843,246 downwards.
CAAATGCAAAAATTCATCTTAAAATTCATAGGGAATCTCGAAGGTCCCCAAATAGCTAAAACAATTTTGAAAATGAAGAGCATACTCCAGACTCATACTTCTGGATTTCAGAACATACACAACCACAGTAATCAAGACCGTGTGATACTGGCATGATGACAAATAGACCATTGATGTAGAATAGAGAACCCAGAAATAAACTCTTCTGTATATTGGTCAGATGATCCTTGATAAGAGTGCCAAGACTACTCAATGAGGAAAGGACAGTCTCTTCAACAAATGATATTGACAAAATGGGATATCAGCATGCTAAAGAATGAATTTAGGCCCTTATCTTACAGTATATACAAATATCAACTCATAGTAGATCAATGATTTAGGTACAAAGACTCAAAATTATGAAATTTCTAGAGGAAAAATATGGGAAAAGTTGGACTTGAGAAGGATTTCTGGGATATGACACCAAATACATGAACCAAAAAAGAAAAAAAAGATAAAAATAGAAAAAGAAAAAAGAGACAGAGTGGGACCACACAAACTTACAAACTTTTGTGCATCATAGAACCCAATCAACAGATTGAAAAGGCAGTAGAATGGGAGATAATATATAAAGAACTCTTAGTATTCAACAACAAAAATAATAAATAACCTGATTTAAAAATGGGGAAAGAACACGAATAAACATTGCTTCAAAGATGATATACAGATGACCATTAGGCACACGAAAAGATGCTTAATATCACTAATCATAGAAATGCAAATCAAAACCATAAGGGCTACTATCAACACCCCCCACCCCAATAAACAAAAACCACCCCAGAAGATAAGTGGAACCCTTGTATACTGTTGGTGGGATTGAAAATGGTGTAGCTGCTATGGAAAGCAGTATGGAGATTCCTCAAAAAATTAAAAACAACCAAACATATATTCCAGCAATTTGACTTCCAGGTATGTATCCCAAAGAATTGAAAGCAAGATCTCCAAAAGATATTTGTACACTCATGTTTTACAGCAGCACTATTCACACTCGCCAAGAAGTGTAAGCAAACCAAATGTCTTAATCAGTGGATGAATGCATAAATGTTGTTTATACATATAATGGAATATGTTCAGTCTTAGGAAGGAAATCTTGCAGTATGCCACAAGGTTGAATCTTGAGGACATTACAGTGAAATAAGCCAGTCACAAAAGGGCAAATACTATATGATTCCACTCAAAGGAGATAGAGTGGTCAGATTCATAAAGTGTAGTGGTGATTACAGGGACTGGGAAGATGGGGTAAAAGGGAGTGGTTGTTTGTTGGATATATAGTTTCAGATTGCAAGATGAAGAAAGTTCTGGAGTTCTCTTTCACAACAATGTGAACTGTACATTTAAATGGTTAAGGTAGTGGATTTTACCTTATGTGCTTTTTAAAATTTATTTATTTATTTTAAAAAGATTTTATTTATTTATTCATAGAGACCGAGAGAGAGAGAGAGAGAGAGAGAGGCAGAGACACAGGCAGAGGGAGAAGCAGGCTCCATGCAGGGAGCCCGACGCGGGACTCGATCCGAGGTCTCCGGGATCACATCCCGGGCTTCAGGCGGTGTGCTACACCGATGCGCCACTGGGGCTGCCCTCTTATGTGCTTTTTTAAAAATTCACAGTAAGGGGATCCCTGGGTGGCTCAGCGGTTTGGCGCCTGCCTTTGGCCCAGGGTGCGATCCTGGAGTCCGGGGACGAGACCCATGTTGGGCTCCTGACATGGAGCCTGCTTCTCCCTTCTCCTGTGTCTCTGCGCCCCCCGCCCCCCCAATAAATAAATAAATAAATAAATAAATAAATCTTTAAAAAAATTTCACAATAAAAAGAAATCTGTATCTCCTCCCCATTTTTAAATTTTTGCCTTACCTACATTCACTGAGTCTTACAGCACAACACTAAATAGAAGTGGTGATAGCAAGCCATTATTTCTTCCCTGCTTGAGAGGGATTGTGTTGAACATTTTACCTTTAATTATGTAGATAGCTATAGTTTTGGTTTTTTGTTTCGTGGGTAACTATACTTACACAGATTAAGGAAATTACATTTTATTCCTTCCTTGACAGGAGTTTGATCCCCCCCCGCCCCGCCCCAAGTCAGTAATGGAGTTGCCTTTCATCCTCTGTTGAGATAGTCATATAGTTGTTCTCTCTTTTGGTGTTAGGAATTAAATTGATTCATTTTTGAATATTAAATCTACCTTGTTTTCCCAGAGTAAACCCAGATTGTTACTGTGGGATTCAGTTATGTATGGCTATTTTCTTTAGCATTTTGGCATCTATGTTTATGAGGAAGATTAGGCTATAATTTTCCCTTCTTACTATAGCCTTGTCAGATTTTGCTTTCAGTGTTATGCAGATGTCATAATAAGTTTGAAAGTATTCCTTTTCTGTTTTCTAGAAACATTTGTGGAAGGTTGGCATTATTTTATCTTTAAGTGTTGGTAGGATTCTCTGATAAAACAGGTGTCTGGAGTTATTTAAAGATTATAATTATGCATTTGTTGTCTTTAGTAATTAAAGGACTATTTAAAATTTCCATTTTTATTGTGATTAGGTTTATTTCATTTCAATTTATTTATTTAAACATTTAATTCATTCATGAGAGACACAGGTGGAGAGGAGACATAGACAGAGGGAGAAGCAGGCTCCCTAAAGGGAGCCTGATGTAGGACTTGATACCAGGACCCCGGGATCACAATCTGAGTCAAAGGTAGACACTCAGACCCAGGTGCCCCTGTGATTATATTTAGTAAGTTGTAGTGTTGGGGAATCTATCCATTTCTTTTCTTTTTCTTTTTCTTTTTCTTTTTCTTTTTCTTTTTCTTTTTCTTTTTCTTTTTCCTTTTCCTTTTCCTTTTCCTTTTCCTTTTCCTTTTCCTTTTCCTTTTCTTTTTCTTCTTTTCTTTTCTTTTCTTTTCTTTTCTTTTCTTTTCTTTCTTTTCTTTTCTTTTATCCATTTCATCTAAAGTATAAAATTTGTTGGCAAAAAGTTCTTCATTTTCTTCCTAATCTATTAAGTATCTGTAGAGTTTAAAGTGGCCTTGGGGGCAGCCTGATGGCTCAGGGGTTTAGTGCCGCCTTCAGCCCCGGGTGTGATCCTGGAGACCCAGGATGGAGTCCCACATTGGGCTCCCTGCATGGAGCCTGCTTCTCCCTCTTCCTGTGTCTCTTGGGAATAAATAAATAAAATCTTTATTATTTTTTTTAATCTTTAAAAAAAAATAAAATGACCTTGGTTATTTGGGTCATCTTGTTTCTCTTAAATTAGTCTCATTTGGCTCGTTGCTTCTTGTTAATATTTCCAAATATATTTTTATTTCCTTCCTTCTACTTTTTTGGGAGGTTTATTTGGTTCTCTTCCTAAATTTTAAGATGGAAATTTATTTAGATCATTAGTTTGCAGGCTTTCCATTGTATACTTCCAAATTTCTGGGGAGAAATTTATTGTATAACTTAGATATAATTTTTATTTTAATTAGAAGTCCTATAACTTCGGGGATCCCTGGGTGGCTCAGCGGTTTAGCGCCTGCCTTTGGCCCAGGGCGCGATCCTGGAGTCCCGGGATCGCGTCCCACGTCAGGCTCCCTGCATGGAGCCTGCTTCTCCCTCTGCCTGTGTCTCTGCCTCTTTCTCCCCCTATGTCTATCATGAATAAATAAATAAAATCTTAAAAAAAAAAAAGAAGTCATATAAGTTCCTTTCTAATAACTACTTTGGCCCAATGATAATTGAAGTTGGTTTCTTAATTTCTAAATACATGAGGATTTTTCTTTCTATTATCAGTTTTGAGTTTAATCTCATCAGAATATACAGTCTTTGATTTCAGTAGTATGGGATCTTAAATGAGACTTGATTTATAGCTAGGAAGTGTTTTTTAAGATTTATTTATTTATTTATGATAGACACAGAGAGAGAGGCAGAGACATAGGCAGAGCAGACCTCACGCTGGGAAGCCTGACGTGGGACTCGATCCCAGGACTCCAGGATCACGCCCTGAGCCAAAGGAAGGCACCAAACCGCTGAGCCATCCAGGGATCCCTTAGGAAGTGGTTTTTATTTTTTAATTTAATTTAATTTAATTTAATTTTATTTAGGAAGTGGTTTTTTTATTTTTATTTTTATTTTATTTTTTTAGGAAGTGGTTTTTAAAGGAACTTGCTATATGTGCTTTAAAAAATTGTGTAGTCTTGTAGTGTTTTATATATATCTATAAGGTTGAAGCTAATATTTGGGTTATGATCATCTGTATCCTTGCAGATGTGTTGAATGTTTATTCTTTTACTGGAAGTTATGTTACTATTTCACACTGTCATTGTGTAGCCTCAGTTTTTGCCTTATGTATTTTGATGGTGTTATTAGGTGCATGCACATTTAGAATGACTATATCTTTTTATGAATTTTTTTTTTAAGATTTGTTTGAGAAAAAGGAGGAGAGAGAGAGAGAGAGAGAGAGAGAAAATAAGTGAGAGGAGGGGCAGAGGAAGAAGCAGACTCTCTGAGAGCAGGAAGCCCTATTCAGAACACTATCCCCCCTGGGATCATGACGGGAGTCAAGAAAGCTGCTTCACAGCTGAGCCACCAGGTGTCCCTGTCGTTTTACTTCTGTGTTATTTTTCTCTTCATTCTTACCTTCTTTTGGATTACTTTTTAAATAATGGACTTTATTTTTTAGAGTAGTTTTAGGTTCCCAGTAATATGAGCAGAAGTTAGGTTTCTGTATACCCTTTGTTCCTGCACATGTATAGACTCCTCATTATCAACATCTACCAGATCGGAACATTTACTACTGATGAATCTATAATGATACATTATCTAAAGTCTATTATTTACTTTAGAGTTCTCTCTTGATGTTGTAAATTCTGTATGTTTAGACAAAATGACCTATAACATCACACAGAGTATTATAATATCTTACAGTTTAGGGCATCATTTTCAGTGCCCTAAAAGTCCTCTGTGCTCTGCCTATTCATCCCTCCTTCCCTGTTAATCCCTGGCAACCACTGATCTTTTTTTTTTTTTCCCCATAGTTTTGCATTTTCCAGAATGTCCTATATGTAGCTGTAGACAGTATATAGCCTTTACAGATTAATTTCTTTCATTTAGGGACCCCTGGGTGGCTCAGTGGTTGAGCATCTGCCTTTAGCTCAGGGCATGATCCCAGAGTCCCAGGATCAAGTCCCACATTGGGCTTCCTGCATGGAGCCTGCTTCTTCCTTTGCCTGAGTTTCTGCCTCTCTTTTTCTGTTTCTCATGAATGAATAAATAAAATCTTAAAAAATTTTTTTTCTTTCATTTAGAAATACACTTTTAAGTTTCTTCCATATTGGGGCCCCCTGAGTGACTCAGTTGGTTGAGCGCCTGCCTTCTGCTCAGATCATGATCTCAGAGTCCTGGGATCAAACCACGAGGGCTCCTGGCTCAGTGGGGAGCCTGCTTCTCCCTCTTCCTCTGCCCCTCCCCTCCCCTCATGCTCTTTCTCACTGTCTTCTCTTGCTCAAATAAATAAAATCTTAAAATAAAAGTTTCCTCCATGTCTTTTTTATAGCTTGATAGCACATTGATGGTTAGTGCTGATTTGTTGTCTGTCTGGATGTACTGTACCATACTTTATCTGTTCTCCTCTAGGAGGACATCTTGGTTGCTTTTGAGTTTTGGCTGTCATGAATAAAGCTGCTGTAAACATCCACCTGCAGGGTTTTGTGTGGATATAAGTTTTTAGCTTTGTTTAGGTTAAGTAAATAATATGAAGCACAAGCTTGATCATATGGTAAGAGTATGTTTACTTTTTGTAAGAAACCACCAAAGTGTTTTCCAAGTGGATATACCATTTGCATTCCTATGAGCATTGAATGAGAGTTCCTGTTCCTTCGCATCCTTCCCAGCATTTGTTGTCAGTGTTCTGGATTTTGGTCATTTTAATAGATGTGTAGAGGTTTCTCTTGGATTATTTTTTATCATTCTGTTCTTTCCTCTCTGTTAGGTTGATAAAATTGAGTATTAACAGATGCTTTTACTTTCTGATCCTTGTGAAACTCTTAGGGAACTAAATTCATTTTTCCAGCTCGTGACTTATATCTTCTTCTTGTCAGGTACTTTAATTCTCCATTTCTTTAAAAATTATAATGTGTTTGTCAGATTTCTTATGAAAGGGCTATGAAGTTTTTAAAAGATTAAAGTTATGTAAAAGGTGTTATTTTTGACTTGAATATTTGATAGAATCTATCAGTGAAACCTGATGTTAGAGTGAAATCGTTCTGGGAATTTGATAAATATAGTTTTGAAAAGTAGGTATAGAGATGACTCTACATTGTTGTGTCAAGAAAGTTGACTGTTTCATGTAACTTGTCAAATTTGTTGGAATAAATTTGTTTGCAGTATTATTATTATTATCATCCCATTAATGTTTGTTGGATCAATAGTGTGGGTAGTGATAACCTCATTTTTATTGTTGATACTGGTGATTTGTATTTTCAGTTTTTTATTTTTTCCTTGACCAATATTTATAGAACTTGTTAGCTTTGTTTACTCTTTTAAGGAAACCACATAACTTCATTACTTTTTAAAATTACCTGCCTATTTTCTATTTTATAGATTTCTCATTTTATCTTTACTGTTTTCTTCCTTTTAATTTGTGTATATTTTACTCTTATAACTTGTTAAAGTAGCAGCTTAGGTCTTTGAATTTAGATCTTCTTTTCTAATAAAAGTATATAAAGATGTAAATTCCTTTGCTAGTACTGCTTTTGTTTGCAACATGTCACAAAATTTGGTATGTTGTATATTTGTTGCCATTCAGTTAAAAATGTTTTCCAGGGATCCCTGGGTGGCGCAGCGGTTTGGCGCCTGCCTTTGGCCCAGGGCGCGATCCTGGAGACCCAGGATCGAATCCCACATCAGGCTCCCGGTGCATGGAGCCTGCTTCTCCCTCTGCCTATGTCTCTGCCTCTCTCTCTCTCTCTCTCTGTGACTATCATTAAAAAAAAAAAAAAAAAAAAAATGTTTTCCAATTTCCTTTGTGATTTTCTCTTTGACTCATAAATTATTTAGAAGTATATTATTTTCTATTTATTAGGGATTTTCTTAGATACCTAGTTATTATCGGTTGCTAATTTAATTTCATTGTGGCCACTGATTACACTCTAGAAGATTTTAGTCCTTTAGAATTCAATGAGACTTATTTTAGGGCTTGGCATATAGTTTGTGTTGACTGTACTGTATGCATTTGAAAAAGAATATATATTCTGCAGTTGAATATAGTATTCTATGAATGTCAATTAGATCAAGGTAGCCGATACTGAGCTCTTTTTTTTTTTTTTTTAAATATTTTATTTATTCATGAAAGAAACAGAGAGAGAGAGAGGCCAAGAGACACAGGCAGAGGGAGAAGCAGGCTCCATGCAGGGAGCCCGACACGGGACTTGATCCCAGGTCTCCAGGACCACACCCTGGGCCGAAGGCAGGCGCTAAACCACTGAGCCACCCAGGGAGGGATTCCTCTCTGAACTCTTTTATATACCTTTAAAAAAATTTATTTATTTTGGGGAAGGTGAGGGGCAGAGAAAGAGGGAGAGGGAGGATCTCAAGCAGACTTCCTAGTGAGTGTAGAGCTCGACATGGGGCTGGATTACACAGCCCTGAGATCAAGATCTGAGCCAAAATCAAGAGTCAGACACTTAACCAATTGAGCCACCCAAGCACCCCAAACTCTTTTATGTCTCTACTGAGTTTTTGAGGGGAATCTACTTCATCTGTTAGTTACTGAGTATGGTGTGTTAAAAATCTGTTATGTTTGTTTCTTTAATAATGTCAAATGTTGTGTTATGTATTTTCAGGTGTCATTATTAGGTGTAGACACTTTTTAAATTGTTGATCTTTTACTGAATTATACCTTTATCATTAGGAAATGTCCCTTTTTTAAGCTATGGAATATTTGTCTCCTAGGTGTTATGACATCAAAACAGTCACTTCAGCCTTAATATTCTTATGTCAGCATCATATATCATTTTCCATCCGTTTGCTTTGTTTTACACTTAACAGTCTTTATTAAAACACTGTGTGTTATAGGCAGCATATGGTAGTATGGATTTTTTTCATCAGCTTTGTCCTCAATCTGCCTTAGCTGTTGTGTGTAAAGGACTAACATTTAATATAAGTTAAAATTTGGATTGAGATCTTTTTTAAGATTTTTGTTCTTTATAAATTTTTTAAACAACTTTATACAGATGTGATAGGCATTTAGTATACTGTATATATGTAAAATGTACAGCTTGTTAAGTTCTCACTAACGTATATACCCATGAAATCATCAACATGATAAAGGTAGTAAATGTATCTTATCCATCACTCCTAAAACCTTCTTACTCTTTTGTATTATATCTATACCACCCCTTCTCTCCCCAGTCTTGTCCCAGGTATCTATTCATCTGCTTTCTATTACTATAGATTAACTTGTATTTTTGTGGTATTCTATTTAAGTGAATGTATATGTATATATACGCATGTGTGTCTAGACACTCAAATATATATACAGTATGTACAGACACTGTTTTTGTCTTGCTTATTTCCATGAGTATAAATATTTAGAGATTATTTTTGTTGTTACATGCATCAGTAGTTTATTCCTTTTTTCTGTTCACTGCTTTTCTTTTGTATGTATATAGCAGTTTATTTATCTGTATAGACTGTTTATAGTTTTTAGGTGTTGCAAATTAAGCTACTGTTAACTATTAAAACTTTATAAAAAAACTATGTTTTTTATAATCACAGTCTTTTTTGGTCCTTAGATAAATACTTAGGCATGAAATGGCTAGTTTATAATGATAGGTGCATGTTTAATTCTATAAGGAGCTGACAAACTTTTTTAAAACAGTTAGGACATTTTATATTCCCATCAGCAGCATATGAGAGTTCCAGTTGCTTTACATCCACTTCAGCACTTGGTATGGTCACTCTTTTTAGTTTTTGCCATTCTAATAGGTGCAGAGTGGTATCATACCTCTGGCTTTTAATTTTCATTTTATTAGTGAGTAGTAAATTTGAGCTCTTCATGTGGTTATTTGCCATTCTTACATTTTTATTTGGTGATGTGTTCAAAAATCTTTTGCCAATCAAAAAAATTATTTTTCTTATTAAATTTTTTATGTAACAGCCTTATTTACATATCATAAATGATTGACTTAAAATATACAATTTAGTGGTTTTAAAAATATTCAAAGACTTGTGCAGCCATCACCACAGTCAATTTTAGAACATTTTCATCAAGCCAAAAAGAGGTACTGTCACCATCATTAACATTCACTTTCTATATCCCTTGAACACTTCTACCCTGGCAACTATTAACTTTTTCTATGTCCATTTGCCCTATCCTGGACATTTCATATAACTAGAATCATACAGTATGTGGTCTTTTGTGACTGGGTTCTTTAACATAGCATACTATTTTCTAGATTTGTCTGTGTTGCAACATGTCTGAGTAATTCATTTAATTGCCAAATGATATTCCAGTGTATGGATATACCATATTTTCCTTAACCATTCAACAGTTGATGGATATTTGGGTTGTTTTCATTTGGCTCTTTTGAACAATATTGCTATGAACAAGTAGTACCGCTATGAACATTTGTTTACAATTTTTTTAATTCTTTGGATTATTCTTGGGAGTTTATTTGCTGGGTCATGTGTCAATAACTCTGTTATCCTTTTGAGAAATTACCAGTCTGTTTTCCAAAGTGGAAGTACCGTTTTACATTTACGTTTGTAATGCAGTAGGTGTCCTAATTTTTTACTTCTCATCTGTATTAATACCAGGTAAAGTTTGTCTTTCTGGTTTTAGCCATCATGGTGAATATGAAGTGGTATTTCATTTTGTTTTTACTTTTTATTTTTATTTCTCTAGTGACTAGTGATGTTGAGCATCTTTTCATGTGCTTATTGATCATTTGTTTATCTTCATTTCAACAGTTTGTATCTTTTAATTGGGATGGTTAATTTACATTTAATGGTTAATTTACATTTAATGTTATTAATGATAAGATTAGATTTATTTATTTTTTTTAAAGATTTTTTTAAAAATTTTTATTTATTTATGATAGTCACAGAGAGAGAGAGAGAGAGAGAGAGAGAGGCAGAGACATAGGCAGAGGGAGAAGCAGGCTCCATGCACCGGGAGCCCGATGTGGGATTCGATCCCGGGTCTCCAGGATCGCGTCCTGGGCCAAAGGCAGGCGCCAAACCGCTGCGCCACCCAGGGATCCCGATAAGATTAGATTTAAATCTACTATCTTGGTATTTTTTATTATTATTTTTAAAAAAATATTTTATTTTTTAAAATAGTCTTTATACCCATTATGGGGCTTGAACTCAAAACCCCATGATCAAGAATCACATTCTCTACTGACTGAGCCAGCCAGGTGCCCTGATAGTTGTTTTTATTTGCTCCATTTGTTTTTTGTTCTTTTTTTTTTTTTTCTTTTATGGCCTTCTTTTGAGATGTCTGTGATTTCATCTTGTCTAATTTGTTGTGTTATTAGCTGTACATTTTGTTGTGTTGTTAGTCATTGTCTTAGGACTTAAAGTTTACATCTTTTTCTCATAGTTTACCAGCAAGCGATATTACAGTACTTCTCATATAGTATAAGATCCTCAATATAATTCCATTTCTTTCTTTTTTTGGCCTTTATGCAGTTAATATCATGCATTTATCTTTTTTTATAAACCCCACAATGAATTCTTACATTTTTTGTTTAAACAGTTGTTTACTGTGGGTTTTATATCTTCTGTGTCTGTACTTGATTTTCTGAACCTATGGATTGGAAAACCAGGGTTCCACATTGGAAACTCAGTGAGTGCTATATTTAAGACTTATGTTGAACTTAGGGTGGGCATGGATGGGTTAAGGGAAGAGCATGGGTTTCTGAAGCTTTCCTACTATTTTTAAGTTGCCTTTTTCTTACTTTTACTATTCGCTTAGTTGCTGCAGACCGGTTTACTCTCTTGTCCAGAGTCCTAACAATGTTGGTTCTGACAGTTCCTGCTTGATTTTTTTTTGATATTTCCTTAGTGGAATGTGCTCTTGGAGCTGCCTACTCCACTATTTTTGCTGACATAAATCTGGATATTTTTGCTTTCCTTTAAATCTTATTCAGGTTTGTTCTGAAATACAGTTAAGTTCCTTAGAAATAGATTCTTTCAAGTTCTACTCTATGGTTTATTAGATGGGTCTAGAGCAGTGTTTGGTCTAAGGGTAATTATTCCTCACTACTGAGGCAAGATTTTTCTGAGTATTCAAATACCCAGTGCCCTGTGAGTCGAGTTTTTCCAGTCTGACTAGCTGGACCAGGCTATGTTCCTGGCTCTTTTTGTCTGTTGGACATTCTTTCCTTAAATTCTTTTGGATGGTTCTTTTTCCAACCTCAGGGAATTTCTTCATTCATATGTTCTCTTCCTTAATATTCAGGTCATGTTCTCTGTATATCTCTTTCTGTGAGTGTTTCTACTCTATGTGAAGAACTTTCATTTCTGGTACTTTGTCCTGCTGGTTTTAGCTACCTTGGTCTTATCAGATCTTCTGAACTTTGGGAGTGTCCTGGGCTTGGCCTTAGTTCTTCTCCCTGTGTCTTGGCCTTAGGATATTTTCTTCAAACCAATTTTATTGTTACCCTCTAATTTTGTTTTCATCCATGTTTAAACATTGTTAATCCCATCCATTGATTCTTTTTTCTTTCTTTCTTTCTTTTTTTTTTTTTTAAGGGGAGGGGGAGAGCATGCATGTGTGTGAGTACAGAGAGTGAGAGAGAGAATCTTAAGCAGGCTCCATGCGCATCACAGAGCCTGATGCAGGGCTACATCTCATGACCCTGAGATGATGACCTGAGCTGAAATCAAGAGTGAGACACTTCACTGACTGAGTCTAGGCAGCCCCGTCCCCCCCATTGATTTTCTTTTTTTTCCCCCCCCTGCTTATTGATTTTTAACAGGTTTTTGTTTTTACTTCTGGGGATTTTGATTTGTTATTATAATTTTCAGTTCTTTGAAGAAATTTTCAACTTTGTGTTGTATGTATCTGAATATAATAAGGATACTCATTCTAATGTGTCTATGGCTTAAACTCCAAAATATAGATCTGTTTTGGTTTTCTTGTTTTTGCTGGTTTTCATTTATGTTGTATTGTCTCCTGTGTTTGGTACTTTTTATTCTGCTGAAAATGTTAATGAACCAGTAGTAGAAGTTATTTTTATTTTATTTTATTTTATTTTATTTTATTTTATTTTATTTTATTTTATATTTTATTATTTTATTTTATTTTAAAGATTTATTTATTTATGATAGAGAGAGAGAGAGAGGCAGAGACACAGGCAGAGGGAGAAGCAGGCTCCATGCCGGGAGCCCGACGCGGGACTCGGGGCTCGATCCCGGGACTCAATCCCGGGACTCCAGGATTGCGCGCCCGGCCAAAGGCAGGCGCCAAACCGCTGAGCCACCCAGGGATCCCTAGAAGTTATTTTTAGATTACATTGTTTTTCTCTACAGAGGATGTATATTGCTTCTACCTGGTGCCTGTGGGCACTTGTAATCTAGTATTACGTGAATCCAGTTTCAGAGTTTGAAATGATCCAAAGCCCAGGTCCAGTCTCTATGTACTTTTAGTTTATTGTTCTGGCTTGCAGCCCTTCAGTTTCTCAGCTGGAAGGCGGGTAGGGGCTTACTAGTTTCCCTTCTCCCTCACTTGTCTAGGACCTAGATCCCTGTCTTTTGGCCTTCTGAGTTCATCAAAACCACCTTTCACCCTTTTTACCTGCATTCTCTGAAATAGGCAAATGTCCCATGGGTGGCAGAAGTGGCCAAAAGCTGTACTCACTTCCCTGGACTTTCATCTTTTCCAGTTTTGGCTTAGTAACTCATTATCATAGCTTTTTGATAGGTTCAGTCACATTTTAAAAAATAAACAATATTTAATATCAATTGTTAAATAAATTGTTAAAATATTTTTAAAAATAATATTGAAATGGTAAAATAATGTTAGTACTAGTATTTATTTAAAGAGTCAACATTGGGGCCCCTGGGTGGCTCAGTGGTTGAGCATCCACCTTGGCTTAGGTCATGATCCCAGGGTCATGGGATCGAGTCCTGCACAAGGCTCCCTGCATAGTCTCCCTCTGCTTATGTCTCTGCCCCTCTGTGTCTCTCATGAATAAATAAATAAAACCTTAAAAAAATTAAGTGTCAACATTAACAAAACTTAAACTTTTTTTTTTTTTTTTTTAAGATTTTATTTATTTTATCATGAGAGACAGAGAGAAAGAGAGGCAGAGACACAGGCAGAGGGAGAAGCAGGCTCCACGCAGGGAGCCCGACATGGGACTCGATCCTAGGTCTCCAGGATCACGCCCTGGGCCAAAGTTGGTACTAAACCACTGAGCCACTGGGGCTGCCCCAAAAGTTAAAAAATTTTAATATTGACATTTAAGATTAAAATAATAAAATTTTTATTTTACCCCCCCCCCCCCCTTTTTTTTTGAGGGCCTGGGGCAGAGGGAGAGGGAGAGAGAATCCAAGCAGGCTGCATGCCCAGCATGGAACCTGATGCAGGGCTCCATTCCATGACCCTGATCATGACCTGAGCGCAGATCAAGAGTCAGATGCTCAAGTGACTGAGCCACCCATGCGTGCCTTGTTTTATCTTATTTTTAAAGTGGTTTTCAGAAATAATACTGATTTGAATTATTTAGTGTGCTCTCATAAGAAGTGTAAGTGCATTTGAATTTTAAAAATGTTTTATCTGTGTTACTATGCAGAAAAATGATTGAGTGCTTTATCAGGAGTGGTTTGTTCAGTCAGTAATGAACATTTATGTTATATTGTTCATTTGCTTCCATAGGAATTTAAAGATCTCTTTAGGAAGTTAATGATTTTATTTATCTTGGAAAATGTTTATTAAAAACTGGAAAATGACATTACTTTTATTTATTTTTAGGTTGGGCTCATGTGGTTTGTGCCCTGTATATTCCAGAGGTACAGTTTGCCAATGTTTCTACAATGGAACCAATCGTTTTACAATCTGTTCCACATGATCGTTACAATAAGGTACAATGGATATTATTTTATTGATGTTTGAATATAATTTTTTTCTTCTAAAACTGGGAAATGTAAAAGATTTTTTTGTATTTTGTTTTATTTTAGGCCTTCATTAAAAATTTTAAATTATATGCCTCCATCAGATTCTAGAGAGATTTGAAAAAATTATAATTACTAAGTGGTAAACTATGGTTATTAAAAGTCCTTAAAACTTAAAAGTTATAAAGTCATAGGAGTACAAAACAAAACTGTATTACCTTTTATGTTAACCTAGATATTTAGTATTTTAATGTTTATTTTTTTAATTTTTAAAAATTTTTATTTATTTGAGAGAGCAAGAAAGAGAGCATGAGCCAGGGGTGGGAGAGGGAAAAGCAGACTCCCCACTGAGCAAGGAGCCTGACCCGGGGCTCAATCCCAGCGCTGTGGGATCATGACTCTAGGTGAAGGCGGTTACTTAACTGACTGAGCTACCCAGGTGCCCCGTATTTTGACATTTAAATGACATTTCATTCCTCATAGCTTTGTCCTTTAGGAATTATTGGTTTTGGGACACCTGGGTGGCTCAGTGGTTGAGTGTCTCTGTCTTCGGCTCAGGGCATGATCCTGGAATCCGGGATCGAGTGCCACATTGCGCTCCCTGCGGGGAGCCTGCTTCTCCCTCTGCCTGTGTCTCTGCCTCTCTCTCTCTGTGTCTGTCATGAATAAATAAATAAATCTTAAAAAAAAAAAAAAAGAGGGCAGCTCCAGTGGCTCAGCGGTTTAACACTGCCTTCGGCCCAGGGTGTGATCCTGGAGACCTGAGATCGAGTCCCAGGCCGGGCTCCCTGCATGGAGCCTGCTTCTCCCTCTGCCTGTGTCTCTGTGCCCTCTCTCTCTCTCTCTCTCTCATGAATAAATAAATACTTTTTTTAAGAAAAAAAAGAATTACTGGCTTTTTATGTTCTTTCAAAGATTCTATTAAATTTGAATTAATCATTATTTAGTATAATATTTATTATATCATCCTTTCTTAAAAATTAATCCAGTTATAGAATATTACTTGCTCCTTTTCCTTTCCCTAATTATTTTCTACTCCTAGAGTAGGATTTTTGTTGTTAGCTTTTTCTTAAAAACTTAATGTTTTCTTTGCTTTTGTTTTACCCTGTATCTTTTTCTTGATTAGTAATGTTTATTATTGCTTCATTCTCTTTTGCATGATTAGATGACCTTTCTTTTATCCAATGTGTCTTTAAATATAGTGTTGCCATTTAATAGAAGGTAACTGTTGATTTATTTCATCTGTAGGGAGAAAGTATCACTGTCACCAATTCCAAAGTTTCAAATATTTTTGTGTTAAGTATTTTATAATGCAGATTATTTAATATTTATTTTTAAAAATTAAAAATATAGGAAACAAATAGAAAAATGCAAGACAGAAATTATCCTAAATCTTCTCTTTTCTGAGTCTTTTGGATTTTTTTTGTGTACATTTTTTGTTTTATTTTGTATGTGTGTGCATTTTTGTACCTAATATATATTTGTAAAAAATGGATTATATTGCTTATACCGTTTTGTCTGTTTTTGAAACTTAGTAACCTTGAACATCTTTTTGTATCAGTTATATTTTTTACCATTATTTTTATTGGATACTTAGCATGTAATTCAGAGTGTTACTAGTTTTGATAAACTAATTAGGATATCCTTACTGTTGAAGGGTCTCATTTGGCTTTGGTTTTGGTTTGTACATACCAACAGAATCTCTGTGTAAAAGGGTATGAATATTTTGGAAGCTTCAGTAAATATATTGTGTGAAATTGTCCTCGGGAATGCAGTTTCTAATTTATACTACAGGAGTACTATGTGAAGTTGCTCATAACCTTGTATCCTGTTAAGTGTAGTGTGTATTACCTTAAAACAATCTTCACTGTTCTTTTTAGGGAAAATATTAAGTTAAATATTTTACAGTTTTATGTATTTTTAAAAGATTTATTTGAGAGAAAGAGAGAGCACACGTGCACAAGCAGGGGGAGGGTCAAAGGGAGAGGGAGAAGCAGACTTCCTGTTGAGCAGGGAGCTCTGTGGGAGGCTCAATCTCAGGATCCCAAGATGATGACATGAGTTGAAGGCAGATGCTTGACCCACTGAGTCATCCAAGGTGTCTCTATTTTACGGTTAAAAAAAAAAAAAAAGGTTACTCATTACTCCGTTAATTGACTTCTAAATAGGTCTTTGTTCATTTTATTACTGTATTTTTAGAATTTTTCTTACCAAGTGTTTTTTTATATTAGAGATTTTTTCTTTTATCATGTATACTTGCTGTGTATGCTTTTGTCCATAATTTAACATTTGCTTTTTTAACTTTCGTTATGTCTTCATGGTTTTTATTGTTGTTGGTATTCTAGCAGGTTCTTTTTTTTTTTTTTTAGGTTCTTTTTTTCTAGTTGGGAAGTTTAACATTTTTATATAATTTACACAACTGTTTTTTATTGTTCTTGCTTTTGATGCCATGCAAAGAAAATTTTTCTCAGTGCTAGTGAAGTTTTTTTAGTACTTCCCAGTTCATATTTTTAAGTTCCTTTATTCATCAGGTTCATATTTTTTTTTTTTAAAGATTTTATTTATTTATTCATGATAGTCACACACAGAGAGAGAGAGGCAGAGACACAGGCAGAGGGAGAAGCAGGCTCCATGCAGGGAGCCCGATGTGGGATTCGATCCCGGGTCTCCAGGATCGCGCCCTGGGCCAAAGGCAGGCGCCAAACCTCTGCGCCACCCAGGGATCCCTAGGTTCATATTTTTAAGTACTTGTTTTTCCTTTCAATTTAGAAGTAATTTCAAACTTGCATAAAGATTGCATTAATAGTACAAAGAGCTTTTCCTCTTGTAAACCTTTTCAGGGTCATTTATCAATATATACTGACATCCCAGAATGCTTTATTTATTTAAAAAAGGTTTTATTTATTTATTTGAGAGAATGAGTGAGCATGAGCAAGGGGGAGTTGCAGAGGGAGAGGGAGAAGCAGACTCTCCACTGAATAGGGAGCCTGATGTGGGACTCAGTCCCAGGACCCCAAGATCATGACCTGAGGCAAAGGTAGACACTTAACTAGGTGCCCCCAGCATGCTTAATGTGCATTTCCTTTAAGAAAGGACTTTCTCCTGCATCACCAAAATACAGCCAGTGAAAAGAGGAAATTAACATTCATCCATTATTACTGTCTAATGCACAGACCTCATCATTTCCCTATTTTTCACTCATATTTCCCCCATTTTCCTAGTAATGCTTTTTTTTTTTTTTTAAGTAATGCCTTTTATAACAAAAAGATCACAAATTATACTTTGTCTTGTAAGTCTCCTTTAATCTCAAACAGTGGGATGCCTGGGTGGCTCAGCGGTTGAGTGTCTGCGTATGGTTCAGGGTGTGATCCCACGATCTGGGATCTAGTTCCAAATGGGGCTGCTTGCAGGGAGCCTGCTTCTTCCTCTGCCTGTGTCTTTGTAGAATGCTCTGCCATTTGGATTTTTTTGAAGTTTTCTCATGATTAAATTTAGATCTTGTATTTTGGCAGAAATATCACAGAAATGATGCTGTGTTCTCATTCCATCCAATCAGGTGGTGCATGATTTCTGCTTTTCCCATTGCTTGGTGGTTTACCTTGATCACTTGGTTAAGGTGGTATCTGTAAGATTTCTTCACTGGGAAGTTAATCTTTTTTCCCTTTATAATAATGAAGCATTTTATGGAGAAGTACTTTGTATGTAAATAATCTTGTTCCTTGTGCTTTTTACCTACTAATTTTGGCATCTATTTTTGTTTCTTGGCTTTGTTCATTACTGTGATTGATAGTAAGTGATGGTTTTCTGCTTCTATCACTTGTTTTACATTCATCAGATGGCATTACACTTGAAGGAATAACTTTTTCCACGTCCCATTTATATTAGCATAGACTAATATGGACTTAGGTGTTACTGTTTTATTTTCATGGTTATTCTCCATTACTGTCATGTATTTTGATGATCATTTTGTCTGACATTTGGCTAGTGGGACACCTTCAAGCTGGCTTCTGTGTGTTTTGATATGTTGTGAGCTCTTTACTTTTGGAACAACACAGTATGTTCCTCAGCTCATCTTGGATCATTCCTGAACTAGCCATGGAATCATCACCCATTCCTTCAAGGAGTCTTGATTCCTTTGAGAAACCAAAGTCAACACTAAGTGTGCTTATTGTTATTGGGATATTGCTACTCCCAATGCTATCTCAGTGGGAATAGCTAGGAAATAGATGTGTTATATATAGATACAGAGATGTATACACATTCACATCAATATTTTTTCAGTGCTTATCTCTATATATTGAAGATTGTGAGGTCAAGACTGTGAGGTCACAGTGATACTTCTGATTCAGTATATATTATACATATCTATGTATTTTTATATGTAGAGAGATAGAACCATAAACTCTTACTGATTTCTCCAAATTGAACCCAACAATGCATGGTTTACTTTAAATTTTTTCTTTTCATGTTTATAACTCTCATCCCAACAGTAAGGAACCTGGCTCCTATTATCTTCAATATGTTTACTTATTTGATCAATCTCTCTTGTATTAATAGATGGATTGCTGCCATCCCCTAAAGCAGCAATCACCCTAACCTTGGGTTAGGATTCCACACTTTACTCTGAGTTGCTACTGCTTCCCTGCATTGGCTGCCCTTTTCATCATTTTTGGGATTTCATACTCATCTTCAGTCACTACTCCCTCTATCTTCTTTCAAATGGTTGGTCTCCTCGCTTGCTCGGGCTTTCGCACTAACTCCACTCCTACCCTCAGCACCCTCATGGGAGCCAACTCTGCTGGGGCTTTGACACCTGTGTTGGACTTCCCCACCATAGATGCTACCATGCTTGGATCCATCCTTATGGCTTTAAGACTAATGTAGTCCAGGAGTAAGGGAAGAAGGAAGAATGGATTACTTTGCTAAAAATCTTTTATCTATTTAGAGTTCATTTTATAATATGGTGAGATATGTGTCTTTTCCCCTCCCACATAGTCAACTTTTTCAACAGTGTTCACTAATCTATGTTTTACATAGTGATTTGAAGACCATGCCACTCTTGATCTCAGGGTTGTGAGTTTGAGCACCATGTTGGGTGTAGAGTTTACTTTAAAAAAAAAAAGGGAAATGAAATACTGTTTGGATTGCTATTAAATTCTTGCTGTTCTTTCTTTTCTTTTCAAGATTTTACTTATGTATTAATGAGAGACACAAAGAGGCAGAGACCTAGGCAGAGGGAGAAGTAGACTCCCCATGGGGAGCCTGATGTGGAACTCGATCCCAGAACCCTGGGATCACTACCTGAGCCAAGGCAGATGCTCAGCCACTGAGACACCCAGGCATCCCAGATTCTTGGCTGTTGACATTTTTCTGTTTCATTGTTGTGTCTGTCTATTCTTACCTTAGTACCTATTCTGAAGTATTATGGCTTTATGTACATCTTATCTTAGTACATGTTAGAATAAATACTGTTATGTGTTTTTCCAGAATAACATTAGAACTAACAGAATACAGTTTTGGTTATATTAATATTATAATGAAATATTATTTTAAGAAATAATTGATTGATTATAAATATTGAATCTTCACTTCTAGAGACATGGTGTAGTTCTTTGTATAGTTTTCCTTATATGAAGGTGCTATATAGTTGACCCTTGAACAGTGTGAGATTGCATAGTCAAAAATCCATGTATAACTTTTGACTCCCCCCAAACTTTTTTTTAAATAGACTTTGTTTTTTAAAGATTTTATGTATTTATTCATGAGAGACACAGAGAGAGAGAGAGAGGCAGAGACACACCCATGCAGGGAACCCAATGTGGGACTGGATCCTGGAACTCTGGGATCACTCCCTGAGCCAAAGGCAGATGCTTTGCTGCTGAGCCATCCAGGCATCCCTAGTCCCCCAAAACTTAACTCCCAGTAGCCTACTGTTAACCAGACGCCTTAGCAAAAAATAAAGTTGATAAGCACATATTTTATATGTGTATTATATATTGTTTTCTTATAGTAAAGTAAGCTAGAGAAAAGAAAATATTATTAAAAAGTCATTAGAGATAATATATTTACAGTACTGTACTGTTTTCTACATGTAGGTAGGCCTGCACAGTTCAAACTCATGGTGTTCATGGTGTTCATGACTCATGGGTCAACTTGTCTTCTCTTTCTTGGATTTTTATGGTTGTTCATTTGATAGTTAACCTTAAAAGCTTAATAATATTCTGTTCATGATTATTCAGGGTAGCTAATAGGCATGTAATTCTGAAATGATAGGAACAATTGGAAGATGGATTGTTGAGTTTTGGAAGACATCATTTTTTTAATAGATGGTAGTAAAGAGTACTGAAGAGATTTATTAACATATTGGGCTTTTACTATGGACCTACTTTGTTTTAAACATTGTGCTAGATGCTGGGAATTCAAAGATGCATAAAATGCAAGATTTTTTTCCCCATATGACACTCTCAATTAGAAAGTTGCAAGTAAATATATCATTATAATGTATGAAAATAGTAATAATATGTAAGTATACATTTCTGTAACTATCAAAGCATTCCTGTGAAACCTTTCATAAGCTGAAATTGGTATAACTTTGAGGAAGCAGTTACCATTAATTTATATGGAAAAAGTTTTGAGCGTTCCCAGACTGAAAAAATAACCTTTCTTAGGCTTTTCTGATACCTTAGGACTCACCAAACTACCAAATGCACAAAATAAGCCCAGACAAAGCATAAATGTTCACAGACATAGTTCAGATCTCTGGAGGCTTTATGCTGAGGTGCTCAGTGTAGTTTCTCATGGGGGAGTTGGGCGGTGCTATTCTTGCTGCTCTGGGTGCATGCTGCCTCTGTAATGGGTCAATGCAAAGCAAAGGTTGAACACCACTTTCACTTTTTGCCTTTTTTCATAAAAGTGAAAATCCTTTTTGCATTTTTTTCAGTTAACAAAAATAGATATAAGTTTAAGTCTTGTAAAATTGAAGTGGCATAACACGAACTTTTGAAAAATGGGGCATACCTGTAATAATAAAAAATCTGGATGGAGTGTTATGGACCATAATGAAAGGAAGGGATTACTTTTGCCTAAGGAATTGAATAAAGCATACAAAGAGATTATAAGGACTTTGTGGAATAACTAGGAATTTGACCTGTGGAAAAAGGATCAAATAATAATTCCAGACAGAGAAAGTAGCATAAACTAGTGTAGTAACTACAAAGGGAAGGTTCATAGAAAAATAAATAATCCTGTGTGGCTGGCACATAGTGGAATTTAGGGGGGGCGGGGAAAGAAAGAAATTTTGTGAGTGATAGGAGACAAATTTTCTAGAATATCTGTGTAGTATATCTAAATTGCAGAAAACTCACTGTGTTGACTTACTATGTTGTGAAGTTTTCTGCATGTCAATAAATATATAATAGCCAGTTTTTTTTTTTTTTAAAGATTTTATTTATTCATGAGAGACAGGGAGAGAGAGAGAGACGCAGAAACACAGGCAGAGGGAGAAGCAGGCTCTATGCAGGGAGCCTGACGTGGGACTCGATCCTGGGTCTCCAGAATCACACCCTGGACTGAAGGCAGCACTAAACTGCTGAGCCACCCGGACTGCCCTATAATAGCCAGTTTTTGTACCATTTGTAACTGGATTCTTGTTTTTGTTTTTTGACCTCTCATATCAATCAGTTCATTTCACATGTACATTTTGTTAATAAATATTACCTTTAAATTACCTTTTTTTTTTTTAAGTTACTTTTTTAAAAAAGATTTTGTTAGAGAGAGAAAGAAAGAGAGAATGTGCAAGCCTGGAGTGGGAGGGGGAGAAGGAGAGGGAAAGGGAAAGAGTCTCAAGCAGACTCCTGAGTTGACTGTGGAACTATGGGGCTATGTCTCAGGACCCTGAGATCATGCATGATGAGAGCCAAAACTGAGTTGGATGTGCCACCCAGGCACCCCTTTAGTTCCTGTTTAATAATTTTTAAGAATTGTGAAGACTGGGGCAACAAAAAGATTGTATTTTGAAGTTTTTGGTGATGGAGACTTGTATTATTCAGAGTCAAGGAAGCATTTAATTATTTTTATTTTTAAAGATTTTATTTTTAAGTAATCTCTGTACCCAACATGCAGCTTGAACTTGCAACCCTTGGATCAAGAGTCACATGATCCACCAACTGAGTCAGCCAGACTCCCCAGGAAGCATTTATTTTAGAAAGCTACAATTTTCAGAGAGTAGTTGGTAGATGATGTATGTATTCTGTATATATGCTTTGAAGAGTATTTGTTCATAGCAATGAAGGAACAAGTGTTTTGGTGTCATTTAACTGTAAAGGCTTCAAGGTAGAGGAATACTTAGAAATTGCTAGCCCAACTTCCCTTCAATTTTTTTCTGAAGGTACTAGTGTAGGGTAGCTATTAGAAGTGTTTATCAATAATATATTTAGCGTCTGAGTGTAGAAGTTTGAAAGTACTAAATATTCTGATTTTGGAATTTCTCATTAGTGCCATTTAAAAAGCTAGATTTCGGGGCAGCCCCAGTGGCTCAGCGGTTTAGCACCGCTTTCAGCCTGGGGCCTGATCCTGGAGACTCGGGATCGAGTTCCACATTGGGCTCCTTGCATGGAGCCTGCTTCTCCCTTTGCCTGTGTCTCTGCCTCTCTCTCTCTCTCTCACTGTGTCTCTCATGAATAAATACATAAAATCTTTAAAAAAAAAAAAGGCTAGGTTTCATATATCTACCTGTTCATCTGGCCAACGTTTATGTATGGCATGTCCTATTATATATCAGGCATTGGAAGCATGAGGAATACATAAAGATCCTAAGTGGTAGATAGATATGTACAAATTATTGATTGTTAGGTAGTGCAGTATGTACAAGGATTCTAGAATACAGAGAATGTTTACTTAATGTAGTATAACGTACTTTGGGCTGTTTGTGTTTACAGGGCTGAAGAGAAGCAAGGTATCTTAGAAAAGGTTGTAGCTTCTCTGAATTTTGAAGAGTGAAAAACCTCTAGGTGCTGGGTATGAGGAGAGGAAAGAGGAGCACACTAGTAGCTATTAATTTTACAGACTGAAGGATCAAAAGCTTTGAAGTAGGAAAAAAGAGGGTGAGAGGGAGAGATAGAGGGAGGGGGTAGTGGTGAGGGGGAGAGGCAATATTGCTACGAGTTTGAATGTGATGTTAGAATGCTGAGAGAGGTTGTCATGGACCAGGTTTTCAAGGGCCTCATGTATCATGTTAAGGATTTTGAATTTTATTTCTATTTAAGAGTTTTTATATTTACTTGGAAGGTATGTGCTCAGATCTACCTTTTTTTTAAAGATTTATTTATTTGAGAGAGAGTGTGTGTGTGTGTGTGTGGGGGGGTGCATAGGGAGAGAATCTTCAAGCCGACTCCCTGCTAAGAGCAGTGCCGCTGCAGGCTGATCTCACAAACCTTAGATCATGACCTGAGCTGAAATTAAGAGTTGGACACTGAACTGACTAAGCCACCCAGGTACTCCTCAGTTTTACCATTCTAAAGTATAGTGAAAGGAGAGTTGGGAGAGGGAAGATAGAAGAGACGAGAGTAGTTACTTAGACACTATTTAGGCTTTTGCAGTGTTCCAGAGGTAATAATGAGGGTCTTGAGTAGGAGAGTTGTATTAGGAATGAAGGCACAGATATTTAGGTAATAAATGAGAGGTTCAATTGACCAGGCATTGGGATCACTTTAGTATGACATAAGATGAGGGAGGAAGAAAAATCAGAATGGCTTTATAGCTTCAAGAAGAGAAGTACGGGGGTGCCTAGGTGGCTTAGTCAGTTGGGCGTGCACTTTTGGCTCAGGTCATGATCCCAGGGGTCCTGGGATGCAGCCCCACATCGAATTCCCTGCTCAGTGGGCAGTCTACTTTGCCCTCTCCTCTGCCTCTTCCCGGCTTGTGCGCACGTGCTCGCTCTCACTCTTTCAGATAAATGAATAAAATCTTAAAAAAAAAAAAAGATAAGACACATCATCAACACTTGAAATTGAGTATATATATAGAGTCATCAAGTTAATTGACTCATTTCTTAGAACAAAGATACTAGCTTTAAATTCTTGGCAATTGTTGATGATACTTACTACCTTGTTTGTGAAACAAATCTTGTGTTTACAACCTGTTGCCAGTGTATATTAGCAATATGATGATAAGGCCCCAAGATAAAATTCAAATTTCTGCTGCAGCATTGAATATTTGCTTTAAAATATATATCTAATATATGTTTGTTTTGCTTGGCATTTTATCCTAGTTACTCAAATGAACACTTAGTTCTTTTTTTCTTTTCTGCACAGTTGAGTCATTTGGCAAATGAAAACAGTCTTGCACCTGTATCTGTAGAAAAATCTTTCTGTGCTTTTTTGTACCTCAGCTGATTGTCCCTTGCCCTGTTCACCTTTTCTCTGTTGTATTTGCATCCCTCCTCTACCCGCCAGTACATACATGTACACATGTGTTTTTTTTCACATGTGTTTTGTTTGGTGGTGTTTCTCTTTTTCTCAGGGAATAGTAAATTATTTTTCTTCATATTTATTTTCTGTGTATTTTGTGCTTCTGTATTCAACTTTACTTCTGATTGCCTTCTTTCTCTCAACTCTAAAGCTCAGAGGCAATTTTATTAAGTAAGTAGGGTTTACTGAGGACTGTGAAGAATGGCAGTATAATTTCCCTCCTCTCCTTCATGTTATTTCTTTCCTCCTCTTTTATTTTAAGAAAAATTTTTTTTTAATTTAATTTAATCTATTTTATTTTATTTTTTATTTTAAAAAATTTTTTTAATCTTTAAAGATTTTATTTATTTATTCGTGAGAGAGACAGAGAGAGAGAGAGAGGCAGAGACACAGACAGAGGGAGAAGGAGGCTCCATGCAGGGAGCCCGATGTGGGACACAATCCAGGGACTCTAGGATCACGACCTGAGCCAAAGGCAGATGCTCAACTGCTGAGCCACCCAGGCGTCCCCCTCCTCTTACTTTTAAAGGCAGCAGTGTAGTCTAAATCAGAAATGCCAATACACAGTGGTTAACTTAAAATTGTTCATAGGAGTAAACTTAATATTCTCACTAACATATACAAATTACCAGTATCAGTTTTTTTTCATGTTTGCTTGGTGTCTTGGGCACTCCTAGACAATAAATTTTTTTATGGTATAATTTTTTTAAGTGTAATTAAGAGACAAGATTTTATCAAAACCTGTACTTTTTTTTTTTTAAGATTTTATTATTTATTCATGGGAGACACAGAGAGAGAGGGACAGAGAGACATAGGCAGAGGGAGAAGCAAGTTCCATGAAGGGAGCTCGATGTGGGACTCGATCCTGTGACTCCAAGATCATGCCCTGAGCCAAAGGCAGGTGCCCAACCACTGAGCCACCCAGGTGTTCCTCAAAATCTGTACTTAAAGGGGAGATTACTAGGCAATATTTTAAGAGAAGTCATACTTGACAAATTTTATTTATCCTAGAAAAGATACTATAATGGGGTTAGAATTAATTCTAAAGACTTTATCCTAGTCGGAAATTAAATTTACTGAAATTAGCTAAAGTGCAAATAGGATTGGCTGAAAGGCTACAATAGGCAGTTTCACAACATACAGGAGGATTTGGACCTGGAACTAGAAAGTCAGACTGAATACAATTTGTTCCATCTTTGATGAAAATTCTACAGTCTCTTTTCTATCTGTGGTCTATTCTTGTTTCCACATAGTCTATAATTTTGCTTCTCATTTTATGAGTTCCCTACAGGTAATTTGACTCAGTGTCCAAGTTCTGAATTTTTAACAGAGCAAGTCTGGTCTAGATACTTGGGCTTAGAAGACATTTTCACATAGCAAAACATGGATACCTGGTTACCATTGCATCATTAGAAATTAAACATAGATTCGGACAATTTTACAAGAGGGAGGAGTTGTTTAGATGCTTTTCCTTATCTTCTGTCTCATAAATGTCCTATTTCAACTATGTAAAGCCTATAAACTGTTCTTGATGCACATATACCAAATTGCACCTGCCATTTCTTTAATTTTTATAAAATAATGTCTTCTGCATAATCTTCTTGACAATTTGTCCTTTTTTTGCAATTAAAATTATATTTAATAATTCACAAAGGAGTTTTGGCCAACTTTTAAAACAAGTGATTTAAGGGGTGGCTGGGTGGCTCAGTTCCTAAAGTGTCCAACTCTTGATTTTGGCTCAGGTCATGATTTCTGGGTCATGGGATCAAACCCTTTGTCTGGCTCCATGCTCAGCAGTGAGTCTGCTTGAGGTTCTCTCCCTCTGCCCCTCCCCTACTGCTTGCCCCCCTCCCCGAAGTGAATAAATCTTTAAAAAAAAAAAAAAAAAGATTTAAGGTCACTTGATGACTTCATGAAAAACAGACCCAGGGATAATTGTATGTTGGGACTTCTTTTTTTCTCATTATATAAAACTAGCATGTTGAATTAGGGTATTAACTATTAATATATGCTACTATTACAGCATGGAATCATGCTGAATAAGATTGAGTAAACTGATTTCTTTGAGGTGTTCGATTTTATTTATTTATTTATTTAATTATTTATTTATAAAAGATTTTATTTATTCATGAGAGATAGAGAGATAGAGAGAGAGAGAGGTGAGCGCGCAGAGACATAGGCAGAGGGAGAAGCAGGCTCCATGCAGGGAGCCTGATGCAGGACCTGATCCTGGACTCCAGGATCGCGCTCTGGGCCAAAGGCAGGCACTAAACTGCTGAGCCACCCAGGGATCCTCCGAGTTCTTTGATTTTAAAGCAGTAAGTCTTAGCAGAGTGTATGAGGTGTTCAGGAAGACACATACTTTGAAGGCATGTCAGATTTTTCTGAACTAATCTCTTTGCATTTTTGGGTCTTCAAGATTATGATAAAACTAAGAATTCTTTCTACAGAATAATATACACCCAAAATATGACAAAATATTTTACATACACTTTCCGGAGGATTACAAGAATACTCCTTGATACATCTTCAAATTCTCTGCTTCTTAGGCATGATGAGGATTACCAAATTTAGATGACATCCAATAATAATTTAATATTTGATGTATTTAAAAACAATATATTTTATTATTTTTACAAAAGTTTATTCATCTTAGAGTGTGTGCTCATGGCAGAGGAGGGATAGAGGGAGAGATAGAGAATCTCCAGCAGAGCTGAGTGCTGAACATGGAACCTGTTGTAGGATTCTATGCTGAAAAATAATACATTTTAAATAAAATGTATAAACATTTTTAATATTTGGCATTTTAAAAATCTCTAAGTAGGAGTTAAAATAATGCCACATGTACAGATTTTATTCCTGGCTCTTTACTTTGGATGACTCTAACCATAGTGTTTATGTCATAATTTGCCTAACCATTTTCATATTATGGAGGTATTTTTCTGTTATAAATTAAAGCATGACGAGAATCTTGCTTCACCAAGCCCATTTTTCTCTGTTTTGGATCATTTTTTTTTAAAGATTTATTTATTCATGAGAGAGAGAGAGAGAGAGGCAGAGACATAGGCAGAGTGAGGAGCAGGCTCCCTGCAGGGAGCCCGATGTGGGACTGAATTCCGGATCCTGGGATCACGCCCTGAACTGAAGGCAGGTGCTCAACTGTGGAGCCACCTATTTATCCCCATGGATCATTTCTTTTGACTAGAACTCTAGAGTTAGAATTACTGTGATATAGACTGACTATACCTGTTTCTAAAGTTCTGATAAGATTGCCTGATTACTTTCCAAATTTA
Organism: Canis lupus baileyi; assembly: GCF_048164855.1. Taxonomy (NCBI): domain Eukaryota; kingdom Metazoa; phylum Chordata; class Mammalia; order Carnivora; family Canidae; genus Canis; species Canis lupus. Next base: position 9,815,349 of record NC_132842.1, on the reverse strand, counting down.
TATAGCTGTTAATTTCTTAAAAAATGATTAAAAACCAATATAGATAGGGAGATCCCTGGGTGGCTCAGCAGTGTGGCACTTGCCTTCGGTCCAGGGCATGATCCTGGAGACCCGGGATCGAGTCCCACATCGGGCTCCCTGCATGGAGCCTGCTTCTCCCTCTACCTGTGTCTCTGCCTCTCTCTCTCTGTCTGTGCCTCTCATGAGTAAGTAAATAAAATATTAAAAAAAAACCAGTATAGGTAATGGTGTAATATAAATGGCATTTTCATAAAGATTCATGATTTGAGAGAGACAGAAAGAGAGAAAGAGAGAAAGAAAGAGCGCGAACATGCATGCAGGAGTGGGAGAGAATCTTTAAGTAGACTCTTCACTGAGTGTGGAGCCTGAGGTGGGTCTCAATCCCAGGACTGATATGAGATCATAACCTGATCCAAAATCACGAGTTGGAGGCTTTAGGGACTGAGCCACCCAGGCATCCTGTTTTTTAAAAAATCATTTTTAATATTTGTTAATTTAATAATAAATGATGTCCAGTTATTTTAATTTTATTTGATTTCTTGTTAGGTTATCAGAATGATAATTCTTTTTGTGTCTGTTTTTTGCTCATTTCTCTTTTATTTCTTTTTTTAAAGATTTTATTTACTCATGAGAGACACACAGAGAGAGAGGCAGAGACATAGGCAGAGAGAGAAGCAGGCTCCATGCAGGGAGCTGATGTGGGACTCCAGGGACTCCCGGGACTCCAGGATCACGCCCTAAGCTGAAGGCAGATGCTCAACTGCTGACCCACCCAGGCATTCCCCCATTTCTCTTTTAAATAGTTAGGTTTTCTAAAGTTAAGAGCTCTTTAATTAATGATAATGAGTTTTTTGTTTGAATGTACCAAGGGTACTTTTTTACTTTGTCTTTTTCATTTTGGTAACATGAGAATGAGAAAATATTTGCAGACACAGTTAAACTTTATAGTTTTTTTTGGCGGGGGTGGCAATATACAGGGTGATTAAAAAATTGAATCTTTATAAAGTAATTAGGTTATATAGGATTACAGTCACTCCTTGAATATCAGAGGTATGAACTGTGCAGGTCCACTTACATGCAGATTTTTTCTGGTCAGTACAGTACCTCATTGTATTTTCTCTTAAAATATTTTTTAAAGATTTTATTTATTCGTGAGAGACAGAGAGAGAGAGAGAGGTGGAGACATAGGCAGAGGGAGAAGCAGGCTTCTCGCATGGAACCTGATGGCGGGACTTGATGCTCAGATCCGGGATCACTCCCTGAGCCAAAGGCAGACACTCAACTGCCGAGCTACCCAGGTGTCCCTCTTACATTATTTTTTTTCCCCTTACAATATTTTTAAATAATATTTTTTGTATAGCTTATGTAATTATAAGAATACTGCATATAATACATATAAAATGCAAAATATGTGTTAAGCTATTAACAGTAGGCTATTAGTAAAGTTTTTGAGGAGTCAAAAGTTATACCTGGATTCTTTTTCTTTTTTAAAGATTTTTTTGTTTATTTGAGAGAGAGAAAGAGCACACATGTGCACTTGTGAGCAGGGGAGTGGCAGAGAGAGAGAGAGAGAGGGAGAGAAGCAGACTCCTGGCTGAGCATGGAGCCACATGCAGGGCTAGATCTCATGACCCTGACCTCATGGCCTGAGGAAACCAAGAGTCAGCCAGTTAACTGAGTCACCCTGGTGCCCCTACACTTGGATTTTCAACTGCATGGAGATCAAAGCTTCTAACCATGTTGTTCAAGGGTCAACTGTATTGTATTTGTATTGTATTTGGTGTATTTTATGCACCAAATTATAGTGTTACTCTTACTTTTCTAATGCAGAAATTATTCTTTATATTACACGAATCTATACACATAGAACACAGAGCAGTTACATGGGACTAAGGAAGTTATACATCACATTCACAAAATATTTCAGCAAGGTCCAGAAAATTGACACAGTAATAGCTATAACCCTTACTCTGGCTCTTTCTCCACAGGTGGCTAAAATCTGATATTTTCTGCATGCTGTAGTGAGACATAAAGGCAAAATGGTAAAACTTCTCCTGGAGTTTTCCAAGTCACGTGAAAGATGAAAATGACGTTCATTGTCAAAGATAATTATTATTACTTCTTTTAAGAGGGAAAATCTGTTTGCCATAATGGTTATATCTGTAGCACTAAAAATCAATGTTGCAATTAAACATGTAAGGATTGTCAGAAGTGAATGTATTTTGTGCAAGAGTACACACATGGTCCATTCTTTTTTCATGAAGAAAATAATGGTTGAACTGTGTATCTGGATATGTTGAAAGAGTGAGCTTTTCCACAACAATGGAAAGCAGGCTAGGTCCCTGCTTTCATTAATCCTGTAGCTTGGAGCTTTCTTCACCGTTATCTTCCATACTACTGGATTAGGTATTCTGTTCTGTCAATTTTTTTTTCTCTTAGACCAAATTATATTGAATGTAAGTCAAAATTTATTAACTAGTCAGAAAGGGAAATGGCAAGGTTACAAATAGAACATGCAGGTTTGGAGAGAGGGAATGGGGACGGGGAAGTTAAATTTTCCAACTTTCCAAAGAAAATTTGAAGTTTTATTTTACAGGGTTGTATAAATAAAATGTCTATATTTGTAATTACAAGGACTAATAAGATGATCAGAGATGCCAGATATAAGAAAAATGATAAGGATATGGTTTGGGTCTGAAATTGGAGTAATGAAACTTCATTATCCAACTAATGTTCAGCAGCACCAGGTAATAGAAAACCATGAAATAATGTCAAGTTGAAGTAGAGCACTTAGCAACAAATTCGAAGTTTGATCAGGTTACTATTTTTTTCAAGGTACAAAGTTGTAGAATGTAGTTTGCTATTTTTTTAAGAAAATCTATTATAGGTCTAAGTTTTTCTATTTGAAAGTTCAAAGCATTGGCCTGCTCTGAAACTGTGACCACCCAAATTCCCAGTTAACACAGGGAATTTTTATTTATTTATTTATTTTCAGGAGATAAGCCAGGTACCTTTCTTCTCCACAAGGATGAGGTAACAAAGGGATGCATCTTAGCTGCAAAAAGTCAGGTTTAAAGTAAGCTACTGGATTGGTGTGCTCTATGTCATGGGGTGCATATAGATCTTTATGAGAGTATAAAGATAAGTTTGATGCTTTCTTTATAAATTCTACTTTTTTGAAGGTGTTGAATACTTTTTGTGTCACCGCATTTCTCTTGGATTTTCTTCACGTGAACATTTCATTGGAATTTTTACCTAAAGCGCTTTATTCTTTCCCAGTTAGAGAAGCTGTAAAAGTCTGAAATTTAGGTATTGGCATTGGTTCCTTCTGAGGATTGTGAGGGAGAATCTGTTCAAGGCTTCTCTCCCAGCCTCTGATGGTGGCTGGCAATCTTTGGCATTCTGTTGCTTATGGATTTCTCACCCTGGTCTCTGCTTTTTCACCCCAGTGTTCTTCCTTTTCTTTTGTCTCTGTGTCCTCAAGTGGCCATCTTCTTGGAAGGACCAGGCCTATTGAATTAGAGGCCTTCTCTACCTCACTGTGACCTCATCTTAACTAATCACATCTGCAGTGATCCTTTTCCCAAATAAGGTCATGTTCTGAGTTACTGGGGGTTATTAGGACTTTACATAGTTTTCTTGAGGGACACAATCCAACACATAGTAATCTATTACACCCTCCACCCCCGCCATTCGTGTTCTTACTACGTGCAAAATACTTTTATTTCATCCCAGCATCTCTCGAAGTCTTAATCCATTCCCGTATCAATATCTGACTCCCTATTGCTTCTTTGTCCCTTTCTGTTGTAACCTAAACTTAGAAACTTCTGACTAGCCCTGCCTGTAGGCATATTATAGCTAAGATTTGCAAAACTGCTTTTTACCTCAACTCTGCCTCACCCAAGGAGATAAGGAAATATGTACACAAATGACTGTGCTTTATTTAAGATTTACAGGCGCAACATGATCCTGTACGCAAAGACCAACTGATCAAGAACAAAGAAGTTACTCAACCTTCCTTGATGTCTACAGACATCAGCCACCTTTTGTCTCCAACCCCTCCCACTTCTCCCCTTCCTAACAGAAAAAGCTCAAATCCCATGCTTGGGGAGATGGTTTTTTCGGACAGTAGTCTGCCACCTCTTTGATGGGCTGGCTTTCAGAATAAGGACCCTTTCCTACCCCAAGAGCATGTCTTGACATACTGGCCTGTCATACAGTAAGCAGAACAAACTTGGGACTTGCGGGGGGAAAAAAGTGTGGTAAAGTGAAGAGCATGGAGAGCAATGAGCCACTTTGGCACTGGTGAACAGATATGGCTAAAAACTAGGGGCAGAACACAAATATTGTGGAAGTAAAATATCTAATACTCTAGCCCTCAACCTAAACATAAGGTATTATTAGGGGAAGACCAAGGGACAAAGCTACCCCAATGGGCTCAGAAGATAGAACATCAAGCTACAGAGAATTATTCTTGGTCTTAGAACCTAATGAAATATGTCCTATTGAGTTACAGACCTGCTTTTTGTTCAGTAAATCCCTTTTTTCTTCTAACTTCTCCCTTTAAAAGGGGACTGTCTCTACTATACTTATCCTACCGCTGTATCTTGGAGGCAGATAACATTTCCCTATTTCATAGGGTATAGATGGGAAGGAATTTTGCCGCAGGGCCAACCAGAGTCACCCATATCTGATTTAGATGATGCAGAAGATGAGATTTGGAACTTTTGGGATTATAGTATCTAGATTAAATTATGAATTTAAGAGTTGATGTTTTGTCAGTCATGCTAAGTAGGCCCTGTATATCTGGGCCTTAGAGTTTCACCATTCCTTCCCTCCTCACCAGTGTCAGACTTATATTTGTCTCTTTGGAAAGACTTGTAAGGAAGAGCGCTTCTTGGCTCCCCTCCAGCACTGGAGTATTGTGGGAATTTGGGTTAGGGAATTTTTCCTGTCCCTTGCCTACGTGTAAAGATTTTTTCCCTTTGTCTTCCTAATCATGATGGGTCTTTACCCGTGCCTTGGAGGTGACAGAGTTTCCTGCCAGTCCCCTGAATGCTTAAGGCTCTGAAAGGAGTGTCTGGACAAGAGGTGGGATTTCATATCTTACCATCAGTAGTAACTGATTTGCTTCTACATGCCTGCACCACCAAGGGAGATTATTCTGGATGCTTTTGTCTCCTTTTGTCAGTCTTCCCCATGAGCATCCTATAAAAGTTCATGGAGTAGTAGAGTCTATGAGTGGGTAAGAGTGGGTAAGAACTCTCTGTCAATGGCTCCAGTGGTTCTACATTGTCATACTAACCCCCAATCAACTTTAGCAGTGTGTTAAATTTTTGACTGATTTCTTCTTATCTGCATATCTTTCTCCTTGCTCTCTACCATTGATGGATAGTCTGAACACCTTGTGGTGCTTAGGGAGTTGTGGAAAGAGTGTGTCTCTCTTTGGATTTCAGGCTACTTGGTTGCCTCACTACTGCACCTTTCAGGTATAAGAAGAGTTATGTTTTTGTGGTTTAAGTGGCTTGTTAGGTTTGGAATTATGTTTTCAACTGCTTCTTAGGTGGAGTTGAAATTTGGTCCCTGAATCCTTTTGATATGAGCCCTGTTTGTTTAATTAAAAAATTAGATTAAGAGGGCTATGTTTCCCCAGCCTATCAGCGCTTTCACGGTAGGCTTGTTGAAGAAAACCACCGACTTTGTGGGATTGGCTGTATGTGAGAATCCACATGAGAGGCTAAGAATATTGTACACAAAGAGTCTTGATGTTCTTGAGCAAATTCCTAAAAATGCAGCATATAGAAAGTATACAAAACAGATTACAAATAAGAAACTGAGTATGGTTAAAATAGAATCAGATGATAAGAAATTAGATCAACTTCAGGGTGGCCAACTTGAAGAGGTGATTATTCAGGTTGAAAATGAACTAAGTCTGGCAAGAAAAATGATATAATGAAAACCATGGAAGCCTTTAGTGGAAGAACCTCCTGCCAACCAATGGAAATGGCCAGTATAATCATTATTTTTATTTTTATTTTTTAAAGATTTTATTTATTCATGATAGATGGAGAGAGAGAGAGAGAGAGAGAGAGAGGCAGAGACACACAAAAGCAGGTGCTGAACCGCTGAGCCACCCAGGGATTATTCCCCAGTATAATCATTATTAAATGACTAGTGTGTTGATGAGAAACTAGTGTAATTAAATATTCTGTTATATTAAAAAAATAAAAATTAGGTTAAAATACAACTTTTATTTACCTTAAGTGAAAACTTTCAGGCTATGAATTTGCCTCTTGAGTATAGCTTTATTCACATACTTAACATTTTATTTAGATATGATTTTTGTTGTTTGGGAGCATTTCCTCAATAATCCTCAGTTACTTTACATTTTTTTCCTCCTTGATCTAGTAGCTAACATTTAAAAAAATTATCAAATTATTTCTACTTTGATATGTCTTGGGGTTCTTTTGGTCTCTCTTTTAGTATGTATATATGTATATACACACAGTTATAATTGTTTTATCTTCCTGATGTATTAACCTTTTTTATTATTATTATTATTTTTTTAATTTTTATTTATTTATGATAGTCACAGAGAGAGAGAGAGAGAGAGGCAGAGACACAGGCAGAGGGAGAAGCAGGCTCCATGCACCGGGAGCCTGATGTGGGATTCGATCCTGGGTCTCCAGGATCGCGCCCTGGGCCAAAGGCAGGCGCCAAACCGCTGCGCCACCCAGGGATCCCTAACCTTTTTTATTATTATAAAATACTCCTCTTTAATTTTTTTTTTTTTAAGAGAGATATCATGAGTGGAGGTGAGGAAGGGCAGAGGGATAGGGAGAGAGAGAATCTTAAGTAGGCTCTATGTGTAGTGCTGAGCCTGAGGCAGAGATCAAACTCATGACCTGAGCCAAAATTGGGAGTTGGATGCTTAACTGAATATGCCACCCAGGCGCCCCTCTTTCTTTCTTTCTTTCTTTCTTTCTTTCTTTCTTTCTTTCTTTCTTTCTTTCTTTCTTTCTTTCTTTCTTTCTTTCTTTTTCTTTCTTTCTTCATTCATTCATTCATTCATTTATGATAGTCACAAAGAGAGAGAGAGAGAAAGAGGCAGAGACACAGGCAGAGGGAGAAGCAGGCTCCATGCACCGGGAGCCCAATGTGGGACTCGATCCCGGGTCTCCAGGATCGCTCCCTGGGCCAAAGGCAGGCACCAAACCGCTGCGCCACCCAGGGATCCCTGCCCCTCTTTTATAATGTTTTGTTTCAAGAGTCTGTTGTTGTCTGATACAGTGATAGCCACCTAGCCATCCTACGGTTGCCATTTGCATGGTATATCTTTTTCTTATATTTTTAAGTTATTTGTACTTAAGATTTAAAAAAAAAAAATATTGGGACGCCTGGGTGGGTCAGCAGTTAAGCACCTGCCTTGGTCTCAGGGTCTGATCCTGGAGTCCCTGGATTGAGTCCCATATCAGGCTCTCTGCATGGAGTTTGCTTCTCCCTTTGCTTATGTCTCTGCCTCTCTCTCTGTCTCTCATGAGTAAATAAATAAAATCTTTAATAAATTTATAAAATAAAAATTTAATAAATAAATAAAATAAAATAATTTATTTTAGAGGTCATAAGTAGGAGGGGCAGAAGGAGAGAGAATCTCAAGCAGACTCCATGCTGAGCATGGAGCCTGATGTGGGGTTTGAACTTACGACCCTGAGATCAAAAGCAAAGCCAGGACAAAGAGTCAGGCACTTAACTGACTGTGCCACCAGGCTCCTCCTCAGTTTTACTTTCAAAAACAGTAGATACTATATGGAACCTTTTTTTTTTTTTAGTTTAGCTTATTAATTTCTGCCTTTTGATTGGAGTATATTCACATTAAATGGTATTATTAATATGGTTGGATTTATGCCTGCTATTCTACTTCTTAAAATTTTAATTTATTTGAGAAAGAGTTACAGCAGGGGGAGAGTCAGAGGGACAAGCAGACTCTTACTGAGCAGGTGCCCATCGTGGCGGGGGGTGTGGGGGCTCAATCCCAGGACCCTGAGATCATGATGTGAACTGAAGTAAGACGCTTAACTGACTGAGCCACCCAGGTGTCCCCTGACATTTACTTTTTGTTTGCATTGTCTTATGACTACTTATGAGAGCAGTCTACATAAGTAGTCTTATGACTACTGTTACCTCTCTTTTCCTCTTAGAGTACCCTTTCTCAAGTGGATATTTTCTTGTGTACCCTTTCATTCCTTCATCATTTTTAAATTATACTCTTGGGTCCTTTTCTTTTTTAATATTTTATTTAGTTCCAATGAGTGAGGGGAGGGGCAGGGGAAGAGGGAGATAGAGAAAATCCTAAGCCGACTCTATGCTGAGTGGGGAGCCTGAAGTAGGGCTCAAACTCAACCTAATATCATGACCCAGGCTGAGATCAGGAGTCGATGCCTAACTGAGCCACCCAGGCACCCTCAGTTATTTTCTTAGTGGTTGCTCTAGGCTTGTGATGTTTACCTTATTGGAATCTATTTAACTTCAGTTAAGTTAGGAAATTCATTCCCAAATGTCTCCATCCCCTTCTCCCTTTTCATGCTGTTATTATTGAAAACATTATGTGTGTGTGTGTATATATATATATATATATTATAAACTCAACAATATATTGTAAAAATTATTGCTCTATTTAATCTTAAGTCTTCTAAAGCTAAGAGGAGGAAACCACAAATATATTTACACAGCTTGTTTGTGTGTGTGCAGGTATTCGTAGTTACCATTTGTGTTTCTCTTCGTTTCTTCCTATGGCTTCAAGTTACCATCTTGTGTTACTGCCTAAGTCCCAATATAGCTTTAGTCGCATCCTCTTTCATTGTGTTTTCATTGTCAAAAATATTACATTTCTGCATGTTATAGTTGCAGCAATACAACTTATGGACATTGTTTTATGCTATTGCCGTTTATCTATCTGTCTATCTGTCTATCTAAAGAGCAGGAGCAGGATGGAGGGGCAGAGGGAGAGGGAGAAGCAGTCTCCCTGCTGAGCATAGCACCCAATATGGGGCCCAATCCCAAGACCCTGGGATCATGACCTGAGCCAAAGGCAGATGCTTGACTGAGCCACCCAGTTGCCCCAGTGCTATTGCCTTTTAAATGAAGAGAAGAATGAGAAAGAAATACCAATCATGCTGTCTTTTACTAAAATTTCCTGTATAATTCCCTTTGTCAGAGATATTTTACATGTGATTTTTAATTGGCCTGTTACATTTTTTTAAAGATTTGCTTTATTGAGATAAAACTGTGGAACTTCTTGTGTGTGTATGTGTGTCTATCGCAGTTATTTTTTCATGTCACTTGATTTTAGCCCAAATAATTTCCTTTAGTATTTCTTGTTAGTTGGGGTTGGAGCAACAAAGTATCTTAGTTTTTGGTTTTTTTCCCTAGGATTAAAAAAAATTATTTTAGAGAGAGAGAGTGCAAGCAGGGAGAAAGGCAGAGGGGGAAAGAGAGGGACAAGCAGACTCTGTGCTGAGTGCAGAGAATGATGTGTAGCTCTATTTCATGACCCTGAGATCATGACCTGAACCAACACCAAGAGTCAGTGAGTAGGCTGCTTAACTGACTAAGCCACTGAGAAGCTCCAAAAGTATCTTAGTTTTTGTTTGGGAACATCTTTATTGCATCTTTATTTCTGCAACATAGCTTTGGTGAATATAGGATTCTTGGTTGATAGTTTTGTGTTTTAAGCATTTTGAATATTTTAAATGCCTCTACTGCCTTCTGTTCTCCATTATTTCTGTTGAGACCTCAGATATTAATTTTATTGCAGTTTCTATGTTTGTGATGAGCCATTTTCCTTTCCTTTCCTTCCCTTTCCTTTCCTTTCCTTTCCTTTCCTTTCCTTTCCTTTCCTTTCCTTTCCTTTCCTTTCCTTTCCTTTCCTCTCCCTCTCCCTCTCCCTCTCCCTCTCCCTCTCCCTCTCCCTCTCCCTCTCCCTCTCCCTCTCCCTCTCCCTCTCCCTCTCCCTCTCCCTCTCCTCTTTCTTTTCTTTAAGATTTATTTATTTTAGAGAGGAGGGGAGAATTAGAGTCTAATGCAGCCTCCCCACTGAGTACAGAGCCTGTGGGGCTCAATCTCACAACTGTGAGATCACAACCTGAGTTGAAAGCAAGAGTCGGAATGTTTACTTTTCTAATTTATTTTTATTTTATTTTTTAAAGATTTTATTTATTGATGAGAGACACATAGAGGCAGAGACATAGGCACAGGGAGAAGCAGGCTCTCTTTGGGGGAGCCTGATGCAGCATTTGATCCCAGGACCCTAGGATCATGCTCTGAGCCAAAAGCAGGTGTTCAGCCACTGAACGACCTAGGTATACTATAAGAGTTGGATATTCAATGGATTCTGCCACCCAGGTGCCCCTCGTGTTGCTTTCAAGACTTTGTTTTGTTTGGCTTTCATCATTTTGAGTGTGGGTCTCTTAGTGTTTATCAAACTTTTTAGGTTTGTAGATTATTGTTTTTCATCAAATTTGGGAAGTCTTCAGCCATTATTTCTTTAGATACAATTTCTGTCCCTTTCTTTCTTCTCCTGGTTTTCTCATACATAGGTTGGTGTCCTACATTTTTTGGAAATTGTATTTTAGGTAGTGTAACCTCAAGATGTCTCTTCTTTATACTGCATAATCTTTATTGATCTATTTTTTTAAGTTTATTTTTTTTAGGGATGGAGGGGGTGAAGAGGGAGGGGGCGAGAGAGAATCTTAAGCAGACTCCACACCCAGCACAGAGACTAATGTGGGGCTCAGTCTCATGAGCTGAGCTGAAATCAAGTTGGACCTCAACCGACTGAGCCACCCAGGTGTCCCAAAGTTTATTTATTTTTAAGTAATCTTTATACCCAGTGTGGGGCTTGAACTCATGATCCTGAGATCAGTTGCTCTCCCAACTGAGTCAGCCAGGTGCCCCTTTATTGATCTGTTTTTAAGTTTCTTGATTCTTATTGCCAACTCAAATCTACTGTTTAGCCCCTCTAGTGAATTTAAACTTTAAAATTTCTACTTTGTTAAAGTCTTTGTCTTTTAAGTCCAACATCTGGGCTCCTCCTCAAAGGTAGTTTCTAATGTCTACTTTTTTTTCCTTGTATATAGGTCACACTGCCCTGTTTCCTTGCATGTCTTGCATTTTTTTGTTGAAACTGAATATTATATTTTATTTATTTTTTAAATTTTTATTTATTTATGATAGTCACACACAGAGAGAGGGGGGGGGGGAGGGAGGGAGAGGCAGAGACATAGGCAGAGGGAGAAGCAGGCTCCATGCACCAGGAGCCCGACATGGGACTCGATCCTGGGTCTCCAGGCAAAGGCAGTCGCCAAACCGCTGCACCACCCAGGGATCCCGAAACTCAATATTTTAGAAAATATAGCCACTCTAGAAAATGATCTTTCCTTCTTTTTGTGGGTCCTATTGTTTGGTCATTTATCTGCTTAATGACTTGGCTGGGCTAATTTTCTCATGTCTCTTTTCCCAACAGCGTATAATTTCAGGTGGCACTGCTAACATGACTTCCTTAAAAAACAGACAGGCCTGACTTTTAGGATTGTCTGTAGGTCAACATAAACCACTTAATGATTCAGTCAGAGATTGTGCTTAAGCCCTTTTAGGTTAGATTTTCACCCTTTTTCATTTAGTATGTGTGTGATTTAGAGATTTTTTGTTTTCTAAGTTTTTATTTATTTGAGAGAGTGGGCATATGGGTGAGCACAAGCAGGGGGAGCCAAAGGCAGAGAGAGAGTGAGAAGCAGGCTTCCTGCTGAGCAGAGATCATAACCTGAGTCAAAGGCAGACACTTAGGTTGAATGAGCTACCCAGGTGCCCCTAAAGATTATTTTCTAAGAAGATGTGAGGTTCTCTTTTTAGTTGTTCCTAAGAGGGTGCAGTCTTAAGCACGTACACAATCTTTCAGACCATATGTATATGTGTGATTTTATTTTCAAGTCTGGATTTTGAGGAGTTGCCCCTGGGTCACAGTAATTTATTTTTCAGCCAGGTTTTGATCATAGTTTGTACTAGAACCCTCTGAACCTTATTGGCTGATGGATTTGTGTGTGGCTTTGGTGAATGCTTTTAATTAAGCCTTCCCCAAGTCCCACTTTGATTTTTCCCAGTTGAGTGCAACCTAGTTCATGTACATGGCCATCTGAACCCCAGGGATGAGTAGATTCTAGGAGGGCCCTTATTTGTTGTCTTTCTTTCATTCCCTCTTTTAATCTTCAGTCTAGTTTTGCTTGTTTTTACTAGTATCTTGGAGCTACTGGTCCTGTCTTAATTGTTTGCCACCAGAGTGGTTTTATTTATTTATTTTTTTTAAGTTTTATTTATTCATGAGAGAGAGAGAGAGAGAGGGAGGCAGAGACACAGGCAGAGGGAGAAGCAGGCCTCATGTAGGAGCCATATGTGGGACTCAATCCTGGGACTGATCATGCCCTGAGCCGAAGGCAGACGCTCAACCGCTGAGCCACCCGGGTATCCCACCACCAGAGTGTTTTGGACAGTGCCCTTAAACTTCTCCAGGCCTTGTTCCAAATAAAGTTCATCCATTTAGGCAGAGCTGTTGAGCTTTTGTCCCCCCTATCCCCCTTCTGAGAACCTCTACATTACTGCTCTGGAACTGGGTATGGTGACAGCAGTCTGCTACTCTGAAGAGAAAAACACGTACTCCCAACAGGGTGCTAGGAGGAGAGAAGGGTGTAGGAGCCCCTGGTTTTCTCAAATCATTCCCCTACCATTGGGACTTCATTTGACTAGCGAGCTGGGGTAGGGATGCTATGGCCTCAGAATTCTAGGCCTGTTGTTAGGGTAGGATTTTTATGAGTGAAAGCTAATAGCACTGAGTAGGTTGACAGTCACTAGAGACTAGTTCTTCTAGTAAAGCTATAGCTTTAGACTGAGAGCTGGGGAGAGAGGGAGCCTTCTCAAACCACATCCACCCAGAGGGGAACTTCCATCAGAGCAAGCTGTGTATGTGGTGCGGTGTGATGGGAGCAAATCATGATTCAAATTCCACAGACTCTCACTGTTCTTATTGAAATTTTGTAGGTTTTTTGAATAAATTTTCCACTGTTTGCCTCATGTTTTTAGGATAATTTTCAGACCTTTATTTTTTAAACTGTGAAGTGATTAATTCACTGGGGAGGGGATCCACAGAGTTCTTCTGCATTCCAGAAATCTGAAAGCACTACCTTTTCTTTCTTCTTAATACCATCATAAGTTTTAGTTTTATTGAATGGTCAAATGGTGGTATCTTTTCTTTTTTCTTTTTTCTTTTTTATTTTTTCATTTATTTATGATAGTCACACACAGAGAGAGAGGCAGAGACATAGGCAGAGGGAGACGCAGGCTCCATGCACCGGGAGCCCGACGTGGGATTCGATCTGGGGTCTCCAGGATCGTGCCCTGGGCCAAAGGCAGGTGCTAAACCGCTGTGCCACCCAGGGATCCCGGTGGTATCTTTTCACTGTCTGCTTTGGAAGTTCCTGAGAGATTCTTTAAAGCATATTTGCATATTTTCCCTGAATTTTGCTATATAAAATGTTACTGTTTCAGTCTTCTGTCTTGTCTTTTTTTTTTTATTTCATAGAGATTTTTTATTATTATTATTATTTTTAATAAATTTATTTTTTATTGGTGTTCAATTTGCCAACATATAACACCCAGTGCTCATCCTGTCAAGTGTCCCCCTCAGTGCCCATCACCCATTCACCCCCACCCCCCCACCCACCTCCCCTTCCACCACCCCTAGTTCGTTTCCCAGAGTTAGGAGTCTTTATGTTCTGTCTCCCTTTCTGATATTTCCCACACATTTCTTCTCCCTTTCCTTCTATTCCCTTTCACTATTATTTATATTCCCCAAATGAACGAGAACATATAATGTTTGTCCTTCTCTGATTGACTTACTTCACTCAGCATAATACCCTCCAGTTCCATCCATGTTGAAGCAAATGGTGGGTATTTGTCGTTTCTAATGGCTGAGTAATATTCCATTGGATACATAAACCACATCTTCTTTATCCATTCATCTTTCGATGGACACCGAGGCTTCTTCCACATTTGGCTATTGTTTCTGTCTTTTCTTTTTTTTTTTTTCAAATCTTCTTGATCATTTGTAGGTTAAAAAATATATGTTACATTCTTCCATTGTAATTGTTTGGACTTTCTTTTTGTTATTTGAATGGGTAGAGATGCTCTCGTTCAGTGTGTCTCAATTGGTTTGTTTTAACTTGGGATTTTTACTTGTTAGAGATATAAAATAATTTTTTAATTCAAATCACTCTGAATCCTGCATTTAAATTAATTTACCTGACTTGGTACGAGGCTTTTTTGAGAACTGTGTCCTTGTAAAAATATATTGCTGAATAGTATTATTTGGCACCACAGGACATAGTGGAGGAAATGTCTCTAGGTTTAAAAAATGTGTGTCCTATTGGCTACAATAGGTTAGCTAGGTTATACCGTATTAGTGTTAAGAAGTTGGTTTCTTGGGCAACCTGGGTGGCTCAGCGGTTTAGCACCGCCTTTGGCCCAGGACGTGATCCTGGAGACCCGGAATCAAGTCCAGCGTCAGGTTCCTGGTATGGAGCCTACTTCTCCCTCTGCCTCTGCCTCTCTCTCTCTCTCTCTCTCTGTCTCTCATGAATAAATAAAAATAAAATCTTAAAAAAAAACCGCAGAAGTTGGTTTCTTTTTAGAAGTGTATCACCTGATTTTATGTAGGCATTAACTTTTGTATACTCAGCTTCTAGTCTGCTGATAATTGTATTCACTAGACACTGATAATTGTAAAGGTAGTACTATATTAATCAGCAATTTTTACCTGGGAAGAGGGCCACATGTCAGTTAAAGTTGTTGGGAGTGTTCATTGGCCAGTTCCTCCTGGAGACATCTCTGACCTCCTAAGCTACTAAAGTATCTTTCTCTCAGACTCAGTATGTCAGGTTAGCAGGCTGAATGACAGCTCATGTGCGATTCTTGTGAACAGTTAAAATGGCCTAAATTTGCTCACATAGGGTCATCCTTCATCTCTTATCTCCTAATCCCTGTGTTTAAACTCCTTAGAGTTTAAACTTACTTAGAGCTTACTTAGAGCAGAAAGGAAAGACAAACCTCTTTTTACACTCTTGTTATAGAAATCAGTTGAATACTGGTGAGGAAGTTTTAAGACCAAGGTATTACAGGCTGTGTTCTGGCCCTTGACCTCTCAGGGCCTATGAAGATTCTTCTTATTGTGTAACATGTTTGAGCCTTTGTGAGATACTACGGGGACTGCTTCCGTGTTCTTGTTTATGTTTTCATGTTTATAAAAATTAGATTACCATCAGAAAAATGAATTTATGTTTTGAAGTAAAGTAGGTTAGATAGTTAACCCAATTTTGACTTCTGAAGGTAATTGTGAAATTCATTCCTGTAAAGCGCTTTAAGGTTTTTGCTTCATTTTATTTATTTTCTCTATCCTAAGACTTGCTACATTTGTGATGAACAAGGAAGAGAAAGCAAAGCAGCCACTGGTGCTTGCATGACCTGTAATAAACATGGATGTCGACAGGCTTTCCATGTGACATGGTAAGTATGTTTCTGTCCTTGTACAGAACTGAAATTCTTTTACTTTGTTCAAGGGAACACTTTGTAAGTTGAAGGTTTAGATACCCAAATATTTACAGTAAATTTTATTGGGATAGTTTCTATGTTTCAATTTTCTTATTTATAATAAAGATGATTCTAATAATTGAATTTACCAGTCAATTTTAAATAGGTGGACTCTGGTTCTTATGTTTTTTTTTTTTTAGTTGACTTTTGTGTAAAATACTGGGTATTGGTTACCTAATATTTGATTTGTTGTTAGGATTAAAAGAGCTGATAATAGGTAATAATAAAAGAGCTGATAATAGGTTAGTGTAACACCTGAAATATTAGTAAGGATTTAATGAATGATTGTGTTTCTTCACTTTGTGTTTGAAGAGGGTTGGAAAAAGCAATCACTATTATATTCTCAGTATAACAGTGGCTACTTCCTAATAATTACTTCTGTACTTTTTTTGGCATAAAGTTTCAAGAGCAAAAGTTATCTTATAATATTCAACATAATAGACAACAGTTCAAAATTAAAGTTTGGGAATAATCCATGTACTTGTTACTTTCAAGAAATAGTCTGCATCTAGCAGCCAGTATAGGCACATGCTTTATTTCCTGAGCTTTTAGTGTATGGATTAAAGAAGTCCATTTTATGTTACTTTTGGGGAATGGAAAAAATCTTTGATTTTATAAATTCTGTTAATAATTTTTTAAAAGATGAAAGTTCTTTGAGACAGATACTATCTCCCCCAAAAAGATTTTGAAATGTAATTTTGAAATGTTAAAAGTGGAAATTGAAACTGAAGACAAATTGACAAGATGATTGTAAATTTTAGTGCTTTGTGTTTTTTTAAAAAAATGAATATCATAAAAAAAAATGAATATCATAACTTTAGGTTTCAATTCAATTTCTTCCATTGTTTATGACTGGAAAACATAGTTTATGTTTTTCTTGTCTGCTGTACAGTGCTGTGTTTGAAGCATTTTCCTTGTAACAGTATGTAATTTGCATCTGTGGGTTCATCCCATCACAAGTCATTTCAGCTCTTCAAAAGCCTGACCTTACTATTTGTACCTCTGATACAGATAGAAAAAGTAAAATGAAGTGTTAATTATGAGGGAGGGAGAGTATCTTAAAGCAATTTAATGTCTATTTGGTGACATAGTACTATATAAGTCTTCATCCTTATTAGAGATGGCTGGGTCAGAAGTTTATTATAAACTATAAGTTTAAAAAATATCAATTAAAAGTTGAGGTGACATGTACTTGGTCGCAGTGAGAATAAAGCCTTTCATTTTCTCCTTTTCTCTTAAGAGATGTGTAAGGTTTAATTACAAATCCTACATGCTTAAGTGAATTTTAATTTATATATATTGTAGTTTGAAATTTAACGTGTTTATGTGTATACTTCTATATATACTTATATATATATATTTACACATTTCTATATATATACTTATATATGTATTTGGCTTTATTTTTAGTGCTCAGTTTGCTGGATTACTTTGTGAAGAAGAAGGTAATGGTGCAGATAATGTCCAATACTGTGGCTACTGTAAATACCATTTTAGTAAGCTGGTAAGAATTTATCTTGAACTTAACATTAAAATGATAACACATAGTTTTAAGAGTAGAATTAACCCTGTTTAAAAAAAGGCATAATAGCTACTCCTTTTCGCTTGATTTTTACATGAGATTGTTTGCTTTGCATGTTCTTACTGGGAATTAAAAGATCGAATAAATTTTAAAGATTTTGCTTTGCTTAGGTTCATTTATAAAGGTAAATATTGTAAAATAATTTCTATTAATAGTAGTAAATGTTAGGATACATTTAGTAGACGAAGCACGTATAGAGGACTCTAACCTAATACTGTTTTTTGACATTTGATTATACATTTTGTGATTTTTCTATCACGTGTTTCTCATCTTTTAGCTAATTACTATTTCTTTATTTTCATTTTTATTTACTAGGAGATAGTAAAACTGAAACAAAGCTGTTTTGTAACTTCTTGGTTGACGATCTTGAGAACAATGTATTTGAATACAACTTTGGAATTATTTTAGATTTTTGCCTATGTTGAATGGATGATTGAGTTGGTAAAATTTGATTACCTGTTTCATATATTGTGTCCATATATTGTTCCTTTGAAGGATCAATATTAAATGTCCTAAGTGTCTATTTTTTAGTCTTTAATGGTAACGACTCGACATGTACACAGAGTTTAAGTCTTTTTTGTTTAGTGTCTTTCTTTTCCTCTTATTACCTTTCCTTTGTGAGTAGGGCTAATTTTTTCTTTCTTTCTTTTAAATAAATGATATATAATTAGGGGCCCCTTTCTCATGAAAGCAGCTCGACTATTCTGGTTCATGCATATTAAAATACTTAAGGTTATATAAATATATTGTTTGATATTAAAGACTTTGATTAGTGTAAGGGCTGACAAAGAATATTGAAGTCTTTTAAGAGAAATTTTGAGATAGTAAAATTGAAAATTTTACTTTCTAGATGTAAAAAGTATATTGGAATCTTAATTTTCTAAATGGAAGATAATAAAGATAAAATCTAGAAATAATGAAAATGGATTTTGAGTTTGTGTAAATAGGATTTTCTCACTGCTACATATTGACATATTATCCCATTTGCTAGTTAGGAAAAGTCTAATAATTTAATAAGATTGTATAAGCTCTACATTTGCATGGAATTTGAGTATCTTTCATTCTCATTTTTATCTAATTTAAACTGGTTATGGTACCACCAAGTTTTAAACACTTCAAATAACTCTCACTGGCATCCTTTATTTATGATCTTGTGTAAGTATTTCAAATAGAAATGTGCAATACTTTTATAAATGCTTTGAAAAATGCATGGGTCTAATGCTGACATTTCCTTTAATTTTTTTCTTAATGAACTGCAGAGATGAGTTTTTAGAAAACTATGCCTTAAAAGAAAATATGAGATTAAAAGGCTTCTTGCTTTTCCTAATGTGGCAGAAGTAACTCTTCAAATATTTTCTTTTCTTTTCTTGTAGTCTTGGCATCCTTCCTCAGTATGGCATTCTCTATTTTGGTTGAAACTCCTTTTTTAAAGAAGACCGTGAAAATGATAGTTGATTTCTTTAAGAGATGGTTTTGTGATAAAGTGACAAATAAGCTACTGCCTATTTGAAAATGTAGCCTATTTTCACACATTTTAATGAATGTACAAAAATATGGCATTAATGTTAAATTTAAGTTTAGATTTTCTTTTATAATGAATGCAATAGACAATATATGGATGGTGTCTGAACTAGATTATATAGTTTGAAATAGTGAGAGTTTTTTTTTTACTTCAATAGACATTTTAAAATATTACACACTTGAATTGGTTAAGCCTAACAAAAGGTTATTTAAAAACTTTTTATATACATATATATGTATGTATATATATTTTCTTTTTTAGAAAAAGAGCAAACGGGGATCTAATAGGTCATATGATCAAAGTTTAAGTGATTCTTCCTCTCACTCTCAGGATAAACATCATGAGAAAGAGAAAAAAGTAAGTGGATTTGTTGTTGCTCTATATGTAGCACATCTACTTAATAGTTTTTTTTTTTCCTTTTTTAGATAAAATTAAGTTCTTGATAGCTGAATGGAGACATTGAAATACTGAAAATTTTTGACTAATTGAGAGTATAAAGTCAAAGAGTAGATCTAAAATAATGCCATATTTGTGAGTATGTTTGTATGTACCTATTTCAGCTGAAAATTTGAAATAGAACTTGACTGAAATCGTGAGAGATTTTTTGCATGTGTCACTGTGGTCATCCTGTGAAATCTTCAGGTGACTTCAGTAATAGTTTGTGGCTATAGATTATTAACGGATTATTTCACATGTAAGGAAAAATCGCATCAGCCTTTTCACTTTATAATGGAACAGTTTTGAAATTCTATATATTCTTGATTGTTTTTCCACCTAGTGGTGCTAATAATGTTTTTTTTTTCTTCTTTTAATGGCCAAATATCATACCATTTGTTTGAGAATGTTTTGTCTTTTAATAAAGCACTAAATGCTTGCCTAATACTAATCTGTCTTCTTCTGACTTAACCTGTTTTCCACTTACATTTTTATTTAAAGGTTATGAGTAACTTTTAGTGAATGAATAATAAGTACTGTAGAATCATTCATACTTCGTATCGAACATAGAAACATATTGAATATAGGAAAAGGATAACACTATGAATTGTTTTTAAGAAACTAAGGATAAAAAAGACCTCTTCAATTAGAAAATAATATTACTCTTAAACAGTTGTTATAAACTAGTTTGGAACATTTTCATGTTTATAAATATTTAGGATTTGGGAATAGATTTGGTTTGAATTTCTGTGCCCTTTTTTGGGGGGTAAACATTTTAAAAGCTTAAAATTTTGATTTTGAAATTAAATTCCAAATTGTGAGTGAAATAATAATTACAACTTTATATTCACCTTTAGAATATTTGTTAGGTTATATATATGCTTTTGAGATCTTAGGCAGCAAGTATACATATTTATCTGTTTAATGAGGTGGTTTTGTGATAGTGACAATTACAGAGTTCTGTCTGTTTGGATTGCTGATGGGAAAAGGGCAGATTGTGTAATTAGCAGTTTTACTAAGAAGCACTGTGATATTTTATGTAACCTTTGGATTCATGAATGAGGGATACAGGTACGAACTCACTGATGATATTCTTCTCTTAAGCCATTTCATGAACGTTACCTTATTTAAAGAAGTGTTTATGATATGATCATATTTATCTTCATACATGCCCTGTCATATTTTTAATGGACAGTTATTAAATGTAGTATAGTGTTCAGTAAATACAATGCTATTGATTACATTTATTGATTTTTTTTTTCCTCTAGGAATGAGAGTTTTCATTTTAGGTGTTTATTGCAGTTGTTGAATATTAGATAAAAACATTGTGTTTAGTCAAACCTGTTTAACTATAAATTTTAGCAGTTAATATTTTCATTAGTATGTCAATAAACACTATTTACATTTTTCTTTTGCATATATAAGTTTAATATAATTTGATTTTGTTGTCAAACTTAAAATCCATTTGTACATTTTGTTTGGTAACCGTTTTTCTGATCATTTATAAAGGCTGTGAGGTAAATGTATAAATTTATTATTTATTATTGTTAGATTTGTTTGCTTGCCTTGGGAATATTTGGGAAGTGATCTTTTTTTTTGTTATGGTATAAGTGATAATATAGCTGAAAAGATCAGGTGTTATGGACTATCATTCTTTCCATCCCTCTTTACCTGTTTTAAGATTTTAACATCTAGTAGGTTTGTCTCAGATACGCTTATCAAATTATAAAACGTTGCACTGAAGCACAGCACTCACAATTCATTCAGACTTTAGAATTTGAAAATACTATATATTGCAAGCTAAGTTTTGATGGTATTGTTCATAAAATAAGTTGGAGTCACTCTCCCTCTGAATTTTTTTATCTACCTTCATACTGGCAGATATTTTAAAATATATTATAAGTAAGTGACGATAAAGAATATTTCATACTAAATAGTATGCTTATTTAAAAAATGAAATAAATGATTTATGTTAGCTTTTTATTTATGAGAAAATGAAAAAATACATAGGTTTTGCTTTTCAGAGCATTTCTGTGTGACCCAAGATATATTATTAATACTGGTTAGATATTGGGCAGCCTGGGTGGCTCAGCAGTTTAGTGCCGTATTCAGCCCAGGGTGTGATCCTGGAGACCTGGGATCAAGTCCCACGTCAGGCTCCCTGCATGGAGCCTGCTTCTCCCTCTGTCTGTGTCTGTGCCCCCCCCCCCCCTTCTCTGTGTGTCTCATGAATAAATAAATAAAATCTTTTAAAAAGTACTGGTTAGATATTAACTGGGAAATCCCAGCAAGGAGAGAGAGGAAAATTTAATAGTGAGATACGGCTTTTTTTTTTTTTAAAAGATTTATTTATTTATTTATTTATGATAGACCTAGAGAGAGAGACAGAGAGGCAGAGACACAGGCAGAGGGAGAAGCAGGCTCCACGCAGGGAGCCCGACGACTTGATCCCGGGACTCCAGGATCGTGCCCTGGGCCAAAGGCAAGCGCCAAACGGCTGAGCCACCCAAGGATCCCCTGAGATACGACTTTGAATAAAGGACAGTTGCCATGAAAATTGAAAAATTGGCATGTATATATTTTTAAAGGAATCAAAGTACATGTTTGAAATGAATTGAAGCTATATAGAGGAAAGGTTTAATTCATTAATTTGTATCATTAGGTATTGTTTAAGAAGAATATCTTCTAAGACTATTAATGTTCATTGTAAAATAGAATTTTCTTTTAAGCCTAGTATCTTTGTGTTATAGAAGCACTGCCACGGAGTGAGATGTGGGCCAGGGTTAGGAAATGCAGAGACATATCAGACATGGCAATATGTGGTTGTAATTGGGATGTTCTCAGCTTCAGAAAGGATTTTTTCTGAAGGCTAATTTGTAGGTCTTTATTTAGAAATCAGTGGTTATTTATTACATTGAGATAATCTGCTACCAGTTCAGTTGATCTTCAGACACATCCTCCTCCCACTCATAATGTTAACTAATCCATAATGTATTAAAAGTATAGTACTATACTTCTAATACTTTACAGCAAAGTTCCCATTAGTGACAGTATTATGTAGAAATGCATTCATTTCCAAGTAGGTTTGCCAGAAAACTGTCCCCTACTGTAGCTAGAGGGATTTATCTCCCTCTGTGTTCCCCACCCCCTTACTTGCTCTTGATTTTTTTTTCTGTTACTAATAAATGGCAATAGATAAAGGAGCTCTTACCAGTATAAATAATGTTAGTCGATGTTGGATGGGTGTTTGTGGGAGGGAAGTTTTTCAGTCGGTGTTTTGTGAACTTCAGGGATTGACTGGACTTCCTTTTGTTTAGGAGTACTCATCTTTTTGAAGAGAACTGGGCTACTTTTGTGGCCCTCAGGGGAGTAAAACTCTCATTTCACAGAGTTGTCATTACTTCTTTGTATCTTTTTAAAATTTTTCAGCATTGAGGGTTACCTGTCATCCCCTTCCGTTTTTTGCATACTTTCCTTTTGGAAATCTTCTGCTCAAGTTAAAGCTTTAAGCTTCTACATGTGCAAAGAGTTAAGAGAGGGCAGGGCTTTCCAGGAACAGCAGTTTAGGATGCCTGGGATGCGTGTTTGTTGGGGCTGAGGAGTGTCCGGAGACTACTTAGTTAAAAGGGGGCCAATTTCTAAGGAAATTTTTAAAGTGGTGCCAGTTTTGATTCTTCATCCTGAGGTGTTGGGCAGCCAGCCAGAAAGATTAGGTTTTTTTTTTTAACTTTTGATTTTGTAATAATTTTAGATTTTGAGAGAATTTGAAAAATACTACACTTTATTTCTCTATAGTACTCACCTAAATTTTTAAAATGTTGACAATTTAAGCTTGTCCTCCCTCCCCTTCCCCTTTTTGCTCCCCACTTTCTCACTCTCTGTATAATCTTTTTCTGAATTATTAGAGAATGAATTAGAAACGTAATACCAATTTAGCCTGAGTGTACTACTTTAATGTGTAGTTTTAATTAAAAAAAAATGAAATTTCCTACATGATTATAGTACAATGATCAAAATTAGTAAATTAACATTTTTCACAGAGCTGTTAGTTAATCTGCAGATCATATTCAAATTTCACTCAATATTCTCCATACTGAAGAGGGAAACTTTTTCTAGTCCAGAATCTAGGCCAGGATCACACACTCCATTTAGTTGTCCTGTCTCTTTAGTTTTTCAGTCTATTCGTTCTGGAATATTTCCTCATTCTTGCCTTGTCTTTAAAGACATTGATGTCTCTGAAGCCTTGTTTTAGGTTCTTGGGAGACATTGCCTTGATTTTTTTTTTTTTTTTTTTAAAGGATTCATTTATTTCCTTGAGAGAGCATGCATGCTTGGGGAGGAGCAGAGGGAAAGGATCTCAAGCCGACTCTCTGCTGAGTGTGGAACCTAAAGTAGGGCTGGATCCTAAGACCCTGAGATCAGGACTTGAGTTGAGAGTTGAATGCTTATCTGACTGAGGCACTCAGATACCCCTGCCTTCATCTTAACAATGGATTTTACAATCACAACCTTGTTTCACTCTTCTTGGAATGGTTTTCTGATAGTGGCCTAGGTTTTGTCTTTGTCTGGAAGCCATTCCTTAGTTTTATATTTGCTTTTTGTAGAGTGTATGAATTTTCAGAACCAGCAAGTAGCCTTTCCTAATTTAGTTTATACTCTGGTATTTTTTTTTTTTAATTTTTATTTATTTATGATAGTCACAGAGAGAGAGAGAGAGAGAGAGAGGCAGAGACACAGGCAGAGGGAGAAGCAGGCTCCATGCACCGGGATCCTGATGTGGGATTCGATCCCGGGTCTCCAGGATCGCGCCCTGGGCCAAAGGCAGGCGCCAAACCGCTGCGCCACCCAGGGATCCCCTCTGGTATTTTTTTTTTAAGTAAAAAATCAGATTGCATTTTCAACATACTACCTAAAAAATTGCCTTAGTGAAGTCATCCAATTCATTAAATACACTTTCTATTTTTTGTGTTACCATAGGCAACAATGTTGCTAAACTACTAGCTTCTATATAACAAGGACCCCTTTTCTGCTAATTTTCAATTAAATTTCTTTCATTTTCTTTTATGCTTTAGATAGCAGCCTCCTGAAAGTTTACAAGGTTTCTAGTAATAGTATCTGCAGTGTTATTATTAGGCTTCCATTCATAATCTGAAAGTCCTTCTACCTTTTGTCCATTGCTTAATTCCATGCAACTTCCACATTTTTAGTTTTTTTATTATGGTAGCATCCCACTCCATGTAAGAAATTCTGAATCATTTACCTTTTGCAGCATAGCAAATTTTCCTAGTTTAGTGCCTTAATTAAAATAAACATTTATTGTCTCAGTTTCTGTGGGTCCAGAATTTGGACTTCATGTATTTCTAGCTCAGGGTCTCTCATCTGATTATGGTCCAGGTTTTGGCAGGAATACAGTCAATTGAAGATGATTGTGAGATGGAAGATGTTCTTCCACGATGGCTTATTCACAGGCTAGCATGTTGGTTCTGGGTGAGTAAGATCCTCATTTTCTAGCTGCATGGATTTTTCCATAGGGCTGAGTAAGTATCCTTATGACATGGTACCAAGCTTTTCCCAGAATGAGTGATCCAAGATAGGGCAAGGTGAAAGCTGCAGCTTTTTTGTGACCTATCCCTTATGTTATACATTATCTTTTTTTCCTTATTGCATTGCTTTTTTAAAAAACATTTTTTGGTGGTTAAAATATATATAAAATATCATTTTCCATTTTTAACCACTCTTAAGACATTCATTTTTGCAGTATTCTGTTGGTTACACAGAATAACCTGTTCAGTGTAGTTGGATATTACCTGGGGGAGTAAAGATCATGGGAAACTCTTGGAAGCTGGCTACCACACCCTGAGAATTGGGTAGATACCCTGTTTCCTATTAAATTTTCACCCACAGGTTTTAGCATTTATTGATGATTCTCCCTGAAATAGTGTTTGACAAAAGTGATTTTCCATAATTCATTCTACATCCATTAGTTGGCATTCTGCTGTAAATTAGAGCTTCCCTTCCTTTTTCACTTTCTTTGTCAGTAATGGGGAAGAGAAGATTCTATAGAGGAAATCAGAAGTAGCCATAGATACATGAGGAAAATTAAGAGAGATCTAATAGGTTTTGGAATCCAGGAGAAGTGACTATTTCAAAAAAGTTAGTGCTCAGCAATTAGATTGCGTACAAAAGATCAACTACTACAAGGCACAATATATGTTCTTTGGATTTAATGCTAAAGAAGTTGAGAAGGAGTCTCAGTGTCATGGTCAGAGGAGAAGCTTATTGAAGTTGGTAAATGAGTACGGTAGGTATGAGGAAATGTAAATAGTGAGAGTATTTAGCTCTTCAAAGAACCTTGGTTGTCAAGAAAAGGGGAGAAATAGGGCAATAAGTGGAGGAATATATGATATTAAGACGTAGTAGACCATAAGAAAAAATACTGTGTCTTCCTCTGTTGTTGGAGGGAGAAGGAAAGAGGCATCTAGGTGAATAACTTGGTCACCGGGATAACGAAGCAGAGAAAATAGGTATGGACAGGATCCTCAGGGAGATATTGCTAGGCAGATTGGATATGAAGATAAGGAAAAGGAAACCATTTGTTTTCACTAGTGTTTAAAGTAGTGGATCATGAGAACCAAGGTTGGGTAATGGATGTAAATGAAACTGAGAAACAAGGTCATATAGATTTGGACAAAATGTTAGAGCAAGGGCCTGGAAGACTGAGTGAT
The DNA here is from genome assembly GCF_048164855.1 of Canis lupus baileyi. NCBI lineage: Eukaryota > Metazoa > Chordata > Mammalia > Carnivora > Canidae > Canis > Canis lupus. Next base: position 9,789,374 of record NC_132842.1, on the reverse strand, counting down.
GTTCAAGAATAAGTAAGAGTATGAATCAACTGCAAGGTGTGGAAAAAGTGTAGATACTAGTGGTTCAGTATTTCACTAGACTGTTCTGGCTTCAGCTGTTGTGAGACAAATCTCCATGGGTCTCAGATTTGTACATCTCTTGTGAATAGAGGCCTTGACTGCTTTTCTTCCAGATTATCTTTTCAAAGTTGTTTATGTAATTAACAGCATTGGAAAAATGGAGGCAGCATCATTAAGAGGAAAGGGCAGATTTGCTCACAGCCATGAAAAATACAGAGATAATATCTCTTTCTGGGATAATTGACAGCAGATCTGCTTACTATTTGGAATAGGTTCCCTAAGCCCAACAAGGTTCCTCTCCTGTAATACAACCTACCATGTGTGCAAGTGTCATTTGGCCTTTTTCAAGTTATCCTGTCAGAATTGGGGCCTGGGAGACTGATGGAAATGCTGATGTTCTGGCAACTGCTGTTGCTGTAAGTAATAAAGCCCTTTGTGTACAACGCAGGAGTCTTGTGTCTTCTTCCAGCATCCTTGAAACTAGCAGGCTAACTTTTTAGATTGCAGGTATACTAGACCCTTCATAATTTTTGGTACAAGATATATTTATAGGCATATTGATGAAGAGGGATTTTAAGTGAAAACCATTGGAATTAGGATTTTTGGGGATTGGGAGATTTGTCCATTTAGGATTAGCCTTAGTTTGGTAACACACCCATTCTTGTGGTCAGGGCTTTGGGGATAGATACTATAGTTGAAGGTCTTAGTAAGATCACATAGAGTAGGGAAGAATTACCTAAAGAAAAATAATGGGCAGACAAAAACAAGAGATATCTATTAGTAAATGACAGAGCCAGGATTCAAGACCAAGTATGCCTGATTCCAAAGTTCATGGATTATTTTTCATATGTCTTTCTGACTTTTACTTGGAGGCTTAATAATCACATTTCTTTAAAAGTTAGATAAATCAGATATATTACAAAATTTAACTTTTGTATTGTACAAATGGTGAAGTTTTTGCATATTCTAAAAAGAATAATACAAAGATCTTTAAATGAATCTTCTTTTTCCTTTTTCTTATGAATCTTATACAGTGTTCCTGGATGTTCTTATTAGGCAGGTGAATGAGGGCGCCTGGCTGGCTCAGTTAGCAGAGCATGTGTCAGGGTTGTGAGTTCGAGCCTCACATTGGGCATGGAGCCTACTTTTAAATATAAAATATTTTTAAAATGTATTAGACTGGTGAATGTTTGAGAGAAGAGATTTTACGAAGAGCTTGTACTTAGAAGGGATAGATATGTCGTCAAAGAGGATGAATAGTGAAAGTTACAAGTTGGTGTGAATAACCTTTTTGAAATTTTTCTTGAATTCAGATGTTGAAGACAAGAATTAATACAGTGTGCATCAGTTAAATGGCCTGTCCATGAAAGAAATTTTATGACTAATTGAATTGGCTGAGGGCTAAGTTCTTTAGTCTATAGTTATCATTTTTTGTAAGGTTAAGATTGCACAAAGTATTAAGACTCAAATACTTTTTAAGATTTTATTTATTTATTCATGAGATATACAGACAGAGAGAGAGACAGAGACACACAGGCAGAGGGCTTCATGCTGGGAGCCCGACGTGGGACTCGATCCCGGATCTCCAGGATTAGGCCCTGGGCTGAAGGTGGCGCTAAACCGCTAAGCCACCCTGGCTGCCCAAGACTCAAATACTTAAATGCATTTAGATGTTTAGAATTATATTCCAGCTATCTAAAACCCTAGCAATATGGAAATTAAGTATGTTATTAGAATATTATATATATTTTGATATAGATAATATATATTAAACTAATTTCCTTTTTCATGGATGAAGAAATAAGGACATGAATGTTTAATTGATATTGATAAATGTTTATGAAACATTCACTGAATTCAAGACACCATGTTTATTTCCTAGGAAAACAAATTAAAAATCTAGAGAGTCACATTAACGTTAAACAATTTGTCCAAAGTTACGTATTTGGGAGCATAACAGTGAGAAAACCTAGTTTGTATTTTTAAACTTTTGTATTCATTTGGTTTTTCTTTTATATATTTCAGTATGTAGCTACAAGCAGTGAAAGTGTTATCAGTAAATAGGTAGAAGTTTCTGAAAAGCTGTTTACTGTATTTCATCTAATTTGATTTGCCACTGATGTATACATACCAATAAGAATGAAAAAAGGGGGATCCCTGGGTGACGCAGCGGTTTGGCGCCTGCCTTTGGCCCAGGGCACGGTCCTGGATATCCGGGATCGAATCCCACGTCAGGCTCCCGGTGCATGGAGCCTGCTTCTCCCTCTGCCTGTGTCTCTGCCTCTCTCTCTCTCACTGTGTGCCTATCATAAATAAATAAAAGTTAAAAAAAAATTTAAAAAAAATTTAGAAAAAAAGGATGAAAAAAGGATGCCAAGTAAACTGTGACATAGGATCATTGTAATATATGCATCTATTTTACAGATTTAAATAAGTTACTTAGAATCTGTTCCACATGGCATGTCAGAGAGCTTGAGGTTCATGTTCTTTTCCCTTAATAAGTATTAGCTATATACTTGATAAATACTTGAAAGTTTATATATAGAGAGTTATCATATATATATTTCCATATATGTATGGTTGTCACTTTTTATACTTATAGTAGCTAATGTTTAGAAATGATAAAATAGTTAATAATAGATGAAAAGTTATGACCTAACTCTGGAATGGGATATGTTGTGCCTCAGTTTTCTCCTTGGATCTCGGTGATACTAGTATTAAATCTCATAAGGTGTTTGTAAAAATTGAGTTCATACATGACTTTGTACTTCTTAAAATGCTAATTGAAAATCTGGTTCCAGACAACTCAGTAGTATCTTAGGTCCTAATATTATTATTACTTTTAAAATCATGATTTAAAAGTATTTTTTTTAATTTTTTAATTTATTTATGATAGGCACACAGTGAGAGAGACAGGCAGAGCACAGGCAGAGGAAGAAGCAGGCTCCATGCACCGGGAGCCTGACGTGGGATTCGATCCCGGGTCTCCAGGATCGCGCCCTGGGCCAAAGGCAGGCGCTAAACCGCTGTGCCACCCAGGGATCCCTAAAATCATGATTTAAAGCACAAATGGGTGAATGGGTTTTTAATATAAATAAAAGATACAGTATACAAAAGTGTATGCTTTAAATTTTTTATGAGAAATATAATTTTGCTTAAGGATTTTTTTAAAGACTTTATTTGAGACAGAGAGAGAGAGAGACAGACAGACAGGCAGAGGGAGAAGCAGGCTCTGTGTGGGGAGCCTGACGTGAGACTTGACCCCGGGTCTCCAGGATCATGCCCTGGGCTGAAGGCAGCGCTAAACCGCTAAGCCACTGGGCTGCCCTGCTTAAAGATTTTACTTATGAAAGGCTGAAGAAAATTCAGCAGGGTGTTAACAATTATGGCTATACCATATTTAGCCTTTTTAAAAAACTGTATTTTCTACATATTTTAAAAATATTTTTACCTTTCTATTTAAAAATATTTTCAGGGGGACCTGGGTGGCTCAATTGGCTGTGTCCAAATCTTGATTTTGGCTCAGGTCATGATTTCAGAGTCCTGGGATCAAGCCCTGCAATGGGCTATGTGCTCAGCAGGGAGTCTGCTTGAGGGCTATCTCTCTCTCTCTCCTTTTCCCTCTGTTCCTTCCCCCCACCTTGCTGAGGCTCGCTTGCTTTCTCTCTCTCTCTCTCTCTCTCAAATAAAAATAGATGAATCTTTAAAAAAATAAAAGATTTTAATATTACAGGAAATTTGAATGGGTAGTACAATGAATAACTACATAGGCTTAACCTAGATTCAGGAGTTGTTGACATTTTACCACATCTGATTTCTCTTCATCTTTATACATCTACATAAAATACAGAGACATTAAAAAAGAGCTATAATACATCCATTTGAGAATTAATTGCTCACATTGAGACACTTTATCTCTAAATAGGAATATCTTCTAAGAACATTCTTCTATATTGCTGCAATGTAATTGTCTTACTTAGGAAATAGAATATTAATATATGAAATCATGTACTATATTAATCATTAATAGCATTAGTCATAATATAGTTTGATATTAATATAATTAGCCATAATATATAATACATAAGATTAATATATAACATTAACATAACATTATGTAAACATTTTACTTAGGAAATGTGACTACTGTCTAACACACAGTCTATATCCAAATATCTCCTTTTGTCCCAATAATGTCCTTTAATAGCTGATTTGAAAAATAATTGATCCAGAATTCAGTGAAGTATCAAATACTGCATTAGGTATTTTTCTTTAATCTTTTTTTTTTAAAATATTTATTTATTTATGATCGAGAGAGAGAGAGAGAGAGAGAGAGGGGCAGAGGAGGAGGGAGAAGCAGGCTCCAAGCACCGGGAGCCCGACGCGGGACTCTATCCCGGGACTCCAGGATCGCGCCCTGGGCCAAAGGCAAGCGCCAAACCGCTGAGCCACCCAGGGATCCCCCTTTAATCTTCTTTAATCTAAAACAGTCTATAGGCTTTTCTACCTTTCACGACATTGACATTTTTGAAGAGTCCAGACCAATTGTTTTACAAATGTTCCTCTCCTGGGATTTGTATTATTTATTTAAACCTCCTGAATAGATCCATGTTAAACATATTTGGTAGAATTACCACATAAGTGGTTACTGTTCACAGTGCATCATATCCTTAAAAAAGAAAAAAAGGATCGTTGTGTCACGTCCTTTTAGTGGGGATGGTATTTAGAAACCAAATCTATTTTGGAGTGGGTCCCTATTTTACCATGGACCCCTGCCTAGACGGTTAATTTGAGATGTTATATCAGTCCTTCTTCCCATTAGGCCTTTTGCATGTATCTAGTATTGGCAAGTGTAAAACCCTTCTTTGTTTCAGATGCTCTTTTCAAGTTGGCCTCTAGTGCTTTCCAGTAGAGACTGTTGATAATTTGTGGGTTTACTTGTTGCTTCCTTCACTCCTCACAAATACTGTTACCATACAGTCTTGTGGTGTTTTGTCCCAACCTGCTTGTATTTCAGGGTTCTTGGCAATATTTTGAACATGTGGTTTGTTGTAAATATTATTCCATAGGTTTTGGTTTTCCTGTTTAAGTTGTTTCTCTTTATGTAGGGATTCAGAGAGGCTCATGGGGGGCTTGACCCCAGGATCCTGGGATCATGCATGACCTGAGCCGAAGGCAGATGCTTAATCAACCGAACCACCCAGGCACCCCTTTTATTTGGTTTCTTACTTCAGTTAATCATTAACTTCATCATGAAGTGTATTACTCAAATATGAGAATCAAATGGGCACTAATAAGTTTTAGATCAACCAATAATAGATACGGAATTACTTTGTACCAAGTCTTTCATGTAATAGGTAGACTGGAAAACTGTGCTGAAATATTATGAATGTAATACTAGTTTATCCTTAATTGAGAGTTCTTATGATCTGCCTCGTGTCTGCCCATTATGGTTGCTTGCCAGTTTTCCTCCTTTCATGTTTAGTAGAGGTCAATGTCTCTGTAACAATTCTCTGAAGAAGGTTGGAACCTTTGTCCACCAATGACAAATCTATATTGATAATCTTACTATTACAACTGGATGGAACTGAGGCCAACTTCCAGATTGTGAAGGAGGTCCTCCTACCTGGAGAAGGGTTATTAGCAACCACCAGGACATCATTTGGATAGCTATATTTGAATGTATTTCCCAGTTCTCAGCTTGGAACCATCTCAAGTCCTTCTCCTTATAAAACAATAAAATGGAGGACCATTTATTTACTGCCTGATTGACCATACAGTGTATTTAATATGTTTGTTACCGGGATCCCTGGGTGGTGCAGCGGTTTGGTGCCTGCCTTTGGCCCAGGGCGCGATCCTGGAGACCTGGGATCGAATCCCGCATCAGGTTCCCAGTGCATGGAGCCTGCTTCTCCCTCTGCCTGTGTCTCTGCCTCTCTCTCTTTCTCTCTCTGTGACTATCATAAATAAATAAAAATTAAAAAAAAATATGTTTGTTACCGTTTCCATAGACTTTCCTCAGATTTCATTAATTGGCCTGTGATGCCCTTATCCTTCCTCTTCCAGAAAGCCATATCTCTAACAGCATCATGTTCTCATCACTACTTGTCAGGAACTGTGAAAGAGGTATATAAATACTCTACTTGTAACTAGTTAGGAGACAGAGGAGAATTCTGTGTCAGAGATGGACAGTTTATTACTTAGTCACGGTAGCCAGAGTATCAGTATTTTTGCACTGTTTCCCCAAGACCCAGTTTCCATAGGGCAACACAGGGCCATGTGATACCTGTTCATGCAGTCTATTACATTGTAGTAGAAGAACCGCAAGCTTAGGGCATCTGAATCTTTTGTAACGGACGGTAAGCATGGCTGCCCTTTGGTCCTAAAATAGATATTCTGTCTTCTGAGTCTGTTCATTATACAACCTTGAAAAGATAGTCTAAAACAAGGGGTAAGTCGTTGTCTCCTTTGCAAGACATACAGAGAAAACAATGGGACTCACACAGAATTGTCTCCCAACATAACAATTTTTATTTTTATTTTTATTTTTTATTTTTTTTAATTTTTATTTTTTTAAAAAATTTATTCATGATAGGCACACAGTGAGAGAGAGAGAGAGGCAGAGACACAGGCAGAGGGAGACGCAGGCTCCATGCACCGGGAGCCTGATGCGGGATTCGATCCCAGGTCTCCAGGATCGCGCCCTGGGCCAAAGGCAGGCGCTAAACCGCTGCGCCACCCAGGGATCCCCCAACATAACAATTTTTAAATTATGAGTTGGCTTAATACAGTGTTTATTTTTCATTCGCAGCTAAGTCTGAAACAGGTGTTCTTGATTGGCCGGCAGCTTTCTTCCAAGTTACGAATCAGGAAACTAGGTTTCTTCCATATTATGACTGAGCCTTCTTTGCAGTGTTGCTTCTTCTTCTTCTTTTTTTTTTTTTTTTAAGATTTTATTTATTTATTCATGAGAGACACAGAGAAAGAGAGGCAGAGACACAGGCAGAGGGAGAAGCAGGCTCCATGCAGGGAGCCCGACGCAGAACTCGATCCCGGGTCTCCAGGATCACACCCTGAGCTGAAGATGGTGCTAAACCGCTGAGCCACCTGGGCTGCCCTGCAGTGTTGCTTCTATGGCTGTGATGGTCATTTGCCTTAATCTCTGGAGGAGGAAGGAGCATGGACACTAAGTGGTTGGGCTGTTTAAAGACTATGCCCAGAAGTGATAGACATCATTTTTTATTCAGGTTGCATTTCGCTGGAACCCAATGACCGCATAACTGCAAAGGAAGCTGGGAAGTATCTAGCTATATGCTGAGTAAGAAAAAGAAATGGGTTTGGTGAATAGCTAGCATACTTCATTTTAGCCATTCATTTTGTTAAGTCATATGTAATTATAAAAAATTCAAACAGGGCAAAGCATTCTAAGAATTGCAAATTAATTGAGGAAAAAAAAATCCATTACAGAATCCACCATCCAGAAATAACCATCATTACTACTAAGTAAGCATCTAGATGTCATTTTTTTTTTTTAAGATTTTACTTATTTATTCATGAGAATACACAGAGAGGAGAGAGAGAGAGAGAGAGAGAGGCGGAGACACAGGCAGAGGGAGAAGCAGGCTCCATGCAGGGAGCCCTACGCGGGACTCGATCCTGGATTTCCAGGATCACGCCCCAGGCTGTAGGAGGCGCTAAACCGCTGAGCCACCCGGGCTGCCCTAGATGTCATTTTTATACATACATATTATAGATAGATTAAAAGAGATGGTTAGATTGATAAAAGTTACTTTGTTAAGATGGTATAATGGTATTAATATTTAAATATTAAAGTCAGATTTAGTTGGTTGTATAGAAGAAAAAGTGAAGTAAAATAGGTAACGTTTTTGAACTTCAAATAAAATTTTCTTACAAGCTATAATCAAATATAACTTGAAATTTAATAACAGAGATTACAAAACCAAACACAAAATGGCCTTTCCAATTCAGACGCTCTCAGTTATAACAGAATATTGCTAAAGTAATAGGGAATTTGCTGTTTTGCATAAGAAGTTCAGCGGCTAGATTTTTCTAAGATCAGTTAATTTAACAATAGCCAATCTAAGAGTGGCAGGGCATTGTTGTCTCTTTTGTGGTTCTCTTGACTTTTCTAGGCATTGCCCGGTCACTGCGGTTGTTTTAAGGGTCTTAGCCTGATACTTGAACATCTGAAGTCAGAAAGGGAGAACCTTCTAGAGAAACAAGACCGGGGGCACCTGGGTAGTGTAGTTGGTTAAGCAACTGACTCTTGGTTTCGACTCAGGTCATGATCTCAGGGTCATGAGCTGAGATTGAGCCCCAGGTCAAGTCCCATGTGGGGCTGTGCACTCAGCAGGGGGACTGCTTGAAGATTCTCTCCCTCTGCTTCTCCCCCCACCTGTGTGTGAGTGCTCATGTTCTTTCTCTCTCAAATCAATCAATCAATCAATCTTAAAAAAGAGAATGTTCATGGCCATATCATAGGAATTGTCCCCTTTTATTTTATTATCTCAACCTAAACCTATCCCACACCAAAAGCAGCCAGTGTCTAAGGAGAATATACGCATCTTAATGGACTCAGACACACCCATGTTCACCCCTGTGTTGGAGAATGATGCTACTTTCATGAGGATGTGAGCAAGTGATTAGCCAAAGAAAATGAAGAACTTTATCTACAAGAAAGGGATTTATGTGTAATTACTGTTTAGTGGCAAACTGTTATGTTCTGTTATTAACTAAATGCTTCAAAATCTGTATCATGGCCTGCTGTGAAAGATTTAGCATCCCTGTGCTGTTCTCATTTCCTGCTATCCAATTTGTTGTTTTTTAAGATGTTTATGTTACATTTTTCAGGTTTGTAAACCATTATTTCCTCAGAGCTTCTTTTAGGTTTGTTCTGTATGTAATTTAAATTTTTAGATGGCCACTACCAGTACTTTTACGATAGCTTCTCCAGTAAGTTCTTTTATATCATCTCTAAAATTGACTGAATTTTATCGTCAAGTTTTTTTTTTTTTTTTTTTCAAGACTAAGTTCTTAGGAGACCTTCTCTTGACTTTTTTCATAATGGAAAATCTTTCTTGCCTTAATTTTTGAATTCATCTGTCTTGGTTGTATATAGTATTGTTGAGTCACAGTCTCTTTCCCCTAAGAATTTAAATAGTGGGCTTGGAATATTGCTGTGGAGATGACCATAGACAGCCATAGGTTCACCTTCCTGCCCCTTCCCCCTTGCATTCTACTAAGTTTAATTACAATAAGCCTGGCTGTTATACATTCTGTGGCAGTTTTTCAGACTGCATTGTTTCAGTTTATTTTATCAGCTTTTATGTTTGAATGCATCTTTTGTTCCCCATTCCTTGGATTCTCTACTTTAGGGACATGAATTATCCTTATGTTTGATTATCTTTGTTTTTTTTATAGTTATTAGTTTCTCTCTCTCTCTTTTTAAATATTTTATTTATTCATGCAAGACACACAGAGAGAGAGGCAGAGACATAGGCAGAGGGATAAGCAGGCTCCTTGCAGGGAGCTGGATGCAGGACTCAATCCCTGGATCTGGGATCACACCCTGAGCCAAAGGCAGAGGCTCAACCACTGAGCCACCCAGGCGTCCCTCTCTCTTTTAAAAAATTTTTAATTTAATTTGCTTTCAATTAATTAACATAGTGTATTAATAGTTTCAGAGGTAAAGGTCCAGTGATTCATCAGTCTTATATAATACCCATGCTCGAGGCATCTGGGTGACTCACTGGTTGAGCATCTGCCTTCGGCTCAGATCTAGATCCTGGGGTCCTGGGATTGAGTTCCATATTGGGCTCTCCCTGGGGAGCCTGCCTCTCCCTCTGCCTGTGTCTCTTTCTCTCTCTGTCTCTCATGAATAAATAAATAAAATCTTAAAAAAAAAAAATAACACCAGTGCTCATTACCTCCTGTGCCCTCCTTAATGTCCATCACCCAATTGCCCCATTCTCCCAACCCTTTCCCCTCCAGCAGCCCTCAGTTTATTTTCTGTGATTAAGAGTCTATTATGGTTTGTCTCCCTCTCTGGTTTCATCATTTATCCATCCATCCTTCCTTCCTTCCTTCCTTCCTTCCTTCCTTCCTTCCTTCCTTCCTTCCTTCCTTCCTTCCTTTGTGCTCTTGTTTTGTTTCTTATATTTCACATATGAGTGAAATCATATGATAATAGTCTTTCTCTGACTGACTTATTTGGCTTAGCATAATGTCCTGTAGTTCCATCCACGAGGTTGGAAATGGCAAGATTTCTTTCCTTTTTTTTTTTTTTTGGATGGCTGAGGATTATTCATTGTGTGTGTGTGTGTATACACACACACACACACACACCACATCTTCTTTATCCATTCATCTGTTGATTGACATCTGACATTGATTGACATTTGGCTATAGTGGACATTTTTGCTATGAACATTGGGGTGCAGGTGTCCCTTTGGATCAGTGCATTTGTATCTTTGGGGTCAATACCTAGTAGTGCAATTGCTAGGTTGTAGGATAGCTCTATTTTCAACTTTTTAAGGAACCACCATACTGTTCTCCAGAGTGGCTATACCAGCTTGCATTTCTACCAACAGTGTAAGAGGAGTCCCCTTTCTCTGCATCCTCACTATTAGTTCCTCTCAACTGCTTTAATATCTGTTTTTCATTTTTATACTGTGATTATTTCATGCCTTTTAGTAGTGTTTTTATTTTCAATGTATACTCTTTTCCTTAATGTTTGTTTACCTGTTTTCTTTTAGTTTTTAAATTACTTTGGTTCTCAATCCCTGATATTTTATCTTTTTTTCCCCTGTTTTGTCATTCTTCTTGAGTTTTGTATGAATTTATGTTCAAAGTAAGTTTTATTTAGCATGGGGCAAGGGTTTTGTTTCTGGTTTTTGTTCTTTTGAGATTTTATTTATTTATTTGACAGAATGAGAGAGCACACAAGCAAGGGGGAGCGGCAGGCACAGTGGGAAGGAGAAGCAGGCTCCCCCAGAGCAGAGAACTTCATGCTGAGCTCCATTTCAGGACTGTGAGATCATGACCTGAGCCAAAGGGAGATACTTAACTGGCTGAGCCACCCAGGTGCCCATAGCATGGGGCAGTTTTGAAAAATAACTTTATGCTGAGTTATGTTTACTCCTAGATTGAGAGTTTTGGTTATCTTATGATGCATGTTATGTTTTTTAAATTGTTTGTTTTGGGACACCTGGGTGGCTCAGTGGTTGAACGTCTGCCTTCAACTCAAGGCGTGATCCTGCGGTCCCGGAATCAGGTCTCATATCGGGCTGCCTCCGTGGAACCTGCTTCTCCCTCTGCCTGTGTCTCTGCCTCTCTTTCTCTGTGTCTCTCATGAATAAATAACATCTTAAAAAAAAATAGGTTGTTTTTTGGCTGTAGTCTGTGCACACATGGCTGTGCAATAGTTTTTCATCTTACTCATGCTTGGGAGGCTCCTTTTAGTCATTTGCTCCACTATAATTTAGGTAATTTCTTGAAACTCTTCTCACCATTTTTGAGACCAGGGTTTGAGGGCAAAGTATTATTATTATTTTAAAGTATACTCTTTAATCCCATCCCCTATTTTACCCATCCCCCCACTTACCTCCTCTCTAGTAACCATCAATTTATTCTCTGTAGTGAATAATGTATTTCTTGATGTCTTTTTTTTTCTTCCCCTCTTTGCCTGTTTTGTTTCTTAAATTCTAAATGTGAGTTAAAGGATATGGTTTTTGTCCTTCTCTGACTTCTTTATTTTGCCTATTAGCATTGTACTCTGGCATTATACTCTCCATTCATGTTGTTGCGAATGGTAAGATTTCATTCTTTTTTTATGACTGAATGGTATTCCATTTTGTATATATACCATATCTTCTTTATCCATTGATCTATTGATGGATTCTTGGGCTCCTTGCATAGTTTGGCTAGTGTAAATGATGCTTCAATGAACATAGGGGAGCATGTATCTCTTTGGATTAGTGTTTTGTATTTTTTGGGTAAATACCCAATAATGTAATTACTGAATCATATAGTAGTACTATTTTTAATTTTTGTGGAACCTCCATACTGTTTTCCAGAGTAGGTGCACCAGTTTGTATTCCCACCAACAGGGTAAGAGGGTTCCTTTTTTCCCATATCCTTGCCAAAATTTGTTGTTTGGTATATTTCTGATTTCAGCCATTCTGACAGGTGTGAGGTGATCTTATAGTTTTGATTTGCATTTTCTTGATGTGAGTAATGTTGAGCATCTTTTCATGTGTCTGTTGGTCACCTGTATTTCTTCTTTGGTAGTGTCTTTTCATGTCTTTTGTGTCTTTTTTAGTTGGATTAGTTGGTTTTTGGGTGTTAAGTTGTATCAGTTCTTTATATATCTTGGATACTAAACTTTTATCAGATATGTCATTCGCAAATATCTTCTCCCATTCTGGAGGTTGCTTTTTAGTTTTGGTTGTTTCCTTCACTGTTCAGAAGCTTTTTATTTTGATGTAGTCCTAGTAGTTGATTTTTTGCTTTTATTTCTGTTGCCTCGGGAGACATATCTAGAAAAATGTTGATATGACTGATGTCACAGAGATTTCTGCTTGTGCTCTCTTCAAGCATTTTTATGGTTTCAGGTCTCACATTTAGATCTTAAGTTTTGTTTGTGTATGGTGAAAGAAAGTGGTCCCATTTCATTCTTTTGCATGTGGCACTCCAATTTTCCCAACACCATTTGTCAAAGAGGCTGTTTTTTCTCTGTTTTTTCTCTGTTCATTCCTCCTTTGTCAGTTATTAATTGACCATCTAATTGTGGATTTATCTTCGGGTTTTCTGTCCTATTCCATTGATCTGTGTATCTTTTTTTAATGCCAGTACCATACTATTTTAATCACTAAGTGCTTTGTAATATAACATGAAATCTGGAATTATGATACCTCTAGTTTTTCCTTTTCAAGATCGCTCTGGCTATTCTAAGTCTTTTGTGGTTCCCTATAAATTTTAGGATTGTTTTTTCTAGTTCTATAAAAATGTTGATATTTTGTTAGGGATTGCATTAAATGTTTAGAGTGCTTTGGATAGTATAGACATTTTAACATTTTTTCTTCCAACTCATGAACATGGAATGTCTTTTCATTTTTTTTTTTGCATTCTTTTGACTTTTGTCAGTGTTTTATAGTTTTCAGAGTACAGGTCTTTCACCTCTTTTATTCCTAGATATCCTGTTATTTTTGGTACAATTGTGAGTGTAATTTTTTCTTAGTTTCACTTTCTGCTGCTTCATTATTAGGGTATAGGAATGCAGTAGATTTCTGTACATTGATTATGTATCCTGAATTCATTTGTCAGTTATGGCAGTTTTTTGGTGGAGTCTTTTCAGGTTTTCACTATATATAGCATCATGTCATCTATAAAGAGTTTACTCCTTCTTTACCAATTTGGGTGTCATTTCTTTTTTTATGTTGTCTGATTGCTGTGGCTAGGACTTCCAGGACTGTGTTGAATAAAAGTTTTGAGAGTGGACATCTTGTCTTCTTCCTGACCTTAGGGGAAAAGCTCTGTTTTTCACCATTCAGTGTGATGTTGGTTGTAGGTTTTTCATATAAGGTCTTTATTATGTTGAGGTATATGAAGGCTAATAAGTATGTTTCCCTCTTTCTGAAGCCAGAGGGAATGGCAAAGGTGCAGTATAAAAAGCTCGGGTTAGGACAAAAGGAGTTTTTGGTAAAACCCCAGGCTTAGCTCTCTTTTTAAATACTTGATTAAATGTCTTATACTAGGTTTTAATCATTCAACTATGTGTGGGGTATCTCATTCTAATGGGAGAATACCCTAAGATTTTATATAATTCATTCTTAGCCTAGATCCTGGACTTCCAAAGAGTCAGGACCTCGTTACTCTTCATGTCTTTCATCTCCTAGTTTTTCCTTTTTCTGCCCTGAAGCTAGTCCTACTCTTTAGGCAGTAAAAGAATAAGTTATGGAGGCAGGATAATAGAAAGATAAAAGATTTCTTCTTTTCAGATTTGGGAATTTTTGTCGTATTCTCAGAATTTTAAGGAATTGGAAATAGGATTAATAGCTGAAACCTAGGGCAGCCCTGGTGGTGCAGCGGTTTAGTGCTGCCTGCAGCCCGAGGTGTGATCCTGGAGACCCGGGATCGAGTCCCACGTCGGGCTCCCTGCGTGGAGCGTGCTTCTCCATCTGCCTGTGTTTCTGCCTCTCTCTCTTGCTCTATGAATAAATAAATACAATCTTAAAAAAAAAGAAGATAGCTCACACCGGGACAATTTCTGCTCGATTTCTAAAATCTTCTATTTCATTGCCTAGTTGCCAGTTTTTGTTTAAAGCATTATTACCTGCTTTTTCCATCTCCCCAATTTTGCTTGCTGTTGTATTTGTTGTTTTATTTTTTTGTTTTGCTGGTTTTCACGTGTTTTTTACTTGTTTAACATTGGAAAAATATGTGGTTACACATCACCTTTTTACACACTGAGAATTATTTGAACATATGCATTCTTTCATTTTTGGAAATTCACTCAATTCCAACACAGAATTGAATTATATTAAAATAACTCATTTTCTTTCTTATGTATGGCCTCATATTAATTTCCAATATTGGGCTTCCTGATGAACTCTTTTTGGCGCATTGTGATAACAAAATTCTTTACTACGTAGGAAACCTTTGATAAAGATTTACTCTAGAATTTTTCTGGGAAGTAAGCTCAAACTTGAGATTGCATTCTTTCTAGGATTCACTTTCTAATTTACCCTCAACATTTTTTAAAAAAAGATTTTATTTATTTATTTGAGGGAGAAAGTGCATGCAGGCACGTGCAGGAGCAAGAGGGAGGGGCAGAGGGAGAAGGAAAAGCAGATTCCTGAGCAAGGAACCTGATGTGGAGTTCAATCCCAGAACCCTGAGAACATGACCTGAGCTGAAGGCAGATTCTTAACCAACTGAGCCACCCAGGCGTCCCTACCCTAAACATTTCTGTCAGTGGTTCAGTGATTATTTTTAAATTAAAAAAAAAAAAGTCTGCTTTTAAAAAGTTCTGGTTAAGCTTTTTTGGAGGTGTGGATAAAAGTCTACTTTGTGGTTGTTTAAGCAATGTGTTTCTACTTTGTGGTTGTTTAAGCAATGTGTTTCTGATCTATAAAAGTGTGTCCTTGCAGGGCTCTTTTTAAGGATTGAATGAGATAATTTTTGTATTTGTATACTTATGATTATTTTTATTGTGTACACCGATTCATTTGGGAGTGATACTGGATGTCCTGACCTATGGTTTTACATTAAAAAAATCCAGTATTGGTTTATTTCCTTCTGATTATTTTATCTCCACGCATAATACATTTTAAAAACAAACTCATATTGACCATTTTTCTAAATCTCTAAGTATTCCTTCAGAACTAATGATCATTATTTAATTTTATAATAATTTTTTCAATCACATCCCTGTTGTTGCATATTCAGATTGTTTTCAAGTATTTTCTCATTATAAATAGTACTAAAACTGTATTTAAACCTTTGTTTACCTCCTAGGTGAAATTACTAGGACAGAGAACATTTTTATGGTTTTTAATTCTTTTAAAATTGTCCTTCACATATTTAATCTCTCTAATAATGTATGCAAGTGCTCATTTCACTATAACCTGGGCAATATTGGGTCTTATCATGAAAAACAAAACTCAACAATTTTGAACACTAGGTGACTAGAGAAAAATATTACCTTTAGTTCTTTAATGGTTGAGTTGCACATTTTTTGCTGTTGTTTAGTGACTCTTTCATGAACTGTCCTTTGTGCACAGTTCAATGGCATTTATATATGTATTTTTTGTTGATTTGTTAAAAGTTTAAACATAATAGGACATAATAATTTTATTCATTTTCCAAGATTTTACTTTTTTTTTTAAGATTTTATTTATTCATGAGACACACACACACACACACACACACAGAGGCAGAGACACAGGCAGATGGAAGAGCAGGCACCATGAAGGGGGCTGGACATGGGACTTGATCCTGGGTCTCCAGGATCACGCCCTGGACTGAAAGCAGCGCTAACTGCTGAGCTACCGGGACTGCCCCAAGATTTTACTTTTTAATGGTTTTTAAATTAATATAGAAGCCTTGTAAATTTGAATAACTAAAATTGCTTTTTTCCTTTCTAGTTTTTTTTTGTTTTTATACTTAGAAGAGTTTTTTCTTCCTAAAAGTTACAGATTTCAAAAGTATTTTTAAAGTATTTATTTATTTATTTATTTATTTATTTTTAATTTTCTTTTTTTTTTAATTTTATTTACTTATGATAGTCATACAGAGAGAGAGGCAGAGACATAGGCAGAGGGAGAAGCAGGCTCCATGCACCAGGAGCCCGATGTGGGATTCGATCCCGAGTCTCGAGGATCGCGCCCTGGGCCAAAGACAGGCGCCAAACCGCTGCACCACCCAGGGATCCCCTCAAAAGTATTTTCTTCCAGTCTTTTATTTTGTCATTTAATGCTTTAAAATCATCCATCTGGGTTTGGTTTTACTTTGAATAAGATATTTTCCCCCAATTTATTTTTATTCTTATTTATTTTTATTTAAAAAAAGATTTTATTTATTAATCCCCATTACCTATTTAAATACATTCCCCCACCCACATCCCCTTTAGTAATCCTCAATTTGTTCTTGAAGAGTCTGTTTCTTGGTTTGTCCCCCCCCATCTTCATTTCTTAAATTGGTTGCAAATGTTAAGATTTTATTCTTTTTTGTAGCTGAGTAATATTCCATTGTGTGTGTGTGTGTGTGTGTGTGTGTGTGTGTGTACACCACATGTATATCCATTCATTGGTCTGTGGACATTTGGGTTCTTTTTTGTAGCTGAGTAATATTCCATTGTATATATATACCACATGTATATCCATTCATTAGTCTGTGGACATTTGGGCTCTTTCCATAGTTTGTTGATAATGTTGCTGTAAACATCAGGGTGCACATGTCCCTTCAGATCAGTATTTCTGTATCCTTTGGGTAGTAGTGCAATTGCTGGATCATAGGGTAATTCTATTTTTAACTTTTTGAGGAACCTCCATACTGTTTCCAGAATAAAATCAGCATTTCTCTTTAGTGAAGGTAATCAGTCTGCTCTGATTCATTTTTTATAGAATAATATAATCTGCTCAGCCTGTTTCCACTGAACATTTGCAGTCCTCATCTCAAGATAGATTTCTTGATGTATTACATAGGACCAGAGTTCTGTATAATTCCATGATGATTTCTGTATGTTCATATTTTCATATATGTACATGTACATGCTTTGCCTTTTTACTCTCATGTAGTTTCCATGTTTTAAGTGTTTGTTTACGTTGTTGGGTCATTTACTATTAAATCATCCCAGCTCTTTCACCCTTGATGAATAAAACCCATTATGGGAAGTAGAACATGACAGATAGAAAAGCCTTCTTTATTATTGTTATGGGAGAAAAATATTAATATAGAATTTACAAATCCAGGATCATTTGAACCTCATATTTATAAACTAGATTGTAATTTATACTTTTTTTAAAGATTTTAATTATTCATGAGAGGCAGAGAGAGAGAGAGAGAAAGAGAGAGGCAGAGACACAGGGAGGGGGAGAAGCAGGCTCCATGCCAGGAACCCGATGTGGGACTCGATCCTGGGTCTCCAGGATCACGCCCTGGGCCAAAGGCGGCAATAAACCACTGAGCCACCGGGGCTGCCCTGTAATTTATACTTTAACTGTCATTATCCAGTTATGGATTCTAGTTCTGTTTCAGTTAGCTACTGTTGGCTTGATAAACCACCCCACAACTTACTGTGGCTTATAGCAGGTAGAGCTCAGCAGGAACAATTCATTTTTCTTCCGTGTGGTGTCAGCTGGGTTTAGCTGGTGGCTGGTGGAGTAGTGTAAGATAGGCTTTAAAACAAATTTTTTTGGGGGAGCCCAGGTGGGTCAGTGGTTTAGCGCCACCTTCGGCCCAGGGCCTGATCCTGGAGACGCGGGATCGAGTCCCACATCGGTCTCCCTGCATGGAGCCTGCTTCTCCCTCTGCCTGTGTCTCTGCCTCCTTTTCTCTGTGTCTCTCTCATGAATAAATAAATCTTTAAAAATTTTTTTTGTATTTTTTTGACATTTTAAGTTGTTTTACTAAATAATTCTAGTAAAATAGTCTTATTCACCTGTCTGGTACTGGCTGTAGGTTGGGGTACCTCGATTCTTCTCCATAGGGTCTCGACTCCTTATTTACATGGTGGCAGGAATCCACAGGGCAAAGGTAGAAGCCATCTAGGTTCTTAAAGCCTTGAGCTTCTGAATTTGTACCACACTGTGCCACATCCTTTTGGCCAAAGCAAGTTACAGAGCTAACCCAGGTTCATGTGGTGGAAAAGAGGACATCTTAACGATGGGAGGAGCAGTGACATCCTATTACAAAAAAACAGAGGCATGATTGTGGATTATTATTAAGATCTGTTGCAATTGAAATGTAACTCTTTATATGATAGTAAATTTCACACCCATACTGATTCTTACCTACCGATTCACACAATTGAAAACAATTTGGTTAAAATTTTTTGTCATGAAAGAAAGCTGGACTCCTAATATGTTATTAAGTTCTTAATTAATTGAATTCTTTTTTATATTGTTTATCAGTTTTCGTACTTCAAAGTGAAAGCACACCACAACTTTAAATTATTTTTGTTAGAGATAGCTAATTCCTTTTTAAATATTTATTTATTTTTTTAGAGAGAGAGAAAGAGAGTATGTGTGTTTGATGAAGGGTGGGGTTGAGGGAGGGAAACTCCTGCCGGAGTACATAGCCTGACTTGGGACTTAATCTAATGATCCTGAGATCATGACCTCAGCCCAAATAAAAAAAAGTCAGATGCTTAACCACCTGAGCAACTCAGGCACCTCAGTTCATTCATTTTCTGAGTAAATGTAGGAAAGAGTTTCTTGCTGGAGTTCCTGTGCCTCAGTTTCTAGTTTGTGGGCCATAGAATTTTATATATAGTGTTGTAGAATCTGATACTATTCTAATATGATAATGGATGTCAAAGTGCTATGTACGTTTTAAAGCGTGATTTATAAAATGTTCACCAATGTATTTGGTCTTTTTAACAAGAAAAAATATAGTTTGCCATATATAAATGTAGCTAATAATTATAGACTTCAGTTTATATAAAATTTTAGGTTAGTTAAGAATAAGTATGCTGAAGTCACTTTAAAATAACATACTAGTAATGCTATATTACTAGTATTATTTATAAAATAAGAATATGATCAGAAGGAATGATCTTTTTATTTTTGCCAAGTATCCATTAACATTTTGAATTACTAAACAATTATGAAAGAAACTCATTTTTATTGTGTGTATTTGTGTGTGTGTGTGTATATGGTTTATGATTTAAATTTAAATAGGATTTTATTTCTATTCATTTCTAGAAATATAAAGAAAAGGACAAACACAAACAAAAACACAAGAAGCAACCAGAACCATCACCTGCATTGGTTCCTTCTTTGACTGTTACGACAGAGAAAGTAAGTTTTAAGTGCCAATTTTGTTTTTTATAAGAACTAGTTATGTGCTGGCTTTTACCTTTAAGAACTATTGTCATTCTCAGTCCTGGTTCCCTTTAACTTTTCCTACCTCTTTAACCCTAAATTAAGCACTTTAGGATTCCCATTTCTTAGTCCTTTATCCCTCCTTCTGTTCATTCTACATTTGTTTTTGAAAAATATTAAGTAAGGCTAACAACTTGAGGGGCATCATTGAGTTTAAGAATTTGGACTGTAAAATGGGTTTTGTCCACCTGTGATTTTGAGTTCTGGCTTCAAAACTTAATGAGCTCTTAGGTTAATTAACCTCTTTGTAACTCAGTTTCATCATCTATAAAGTGGGTGAAATAATTACTAGAATTGAGTAATATATGTAAAGCAATTACATTATCTAATTCATAGGAAGCAGAGTAAATGTTAAATATTATTAAGATCATTATTTGCCTAATATGAAAATAAATGGAGACAGAGAAAGAGTGGGGACATAGTTAGCAAGGGAATGAAGAAGATACAATAGGAGATGAGGCTGGGCAAGGGGCCAATCATAGTCATGCAGGGCTCTATAAACAGTGGAAGGACTTGTTTTTTTTAGTTTGGGTAAAAAGTAAGCCACTGGTGCATTCTGAACTGAGATACAATATGCTCTGATTTGGGTTTTGTAAGGTTTTTTGGCTGCTTTGTTGTGGATGGACTGTAGAAAGTCAAGGATGAAAGAAGCAAGGAGGCCATTAAATTATTACAATAACGCAGAGAGAGATGGTGTTAACAGTGGAGATGGTGAGAGGTTATCAGAAAGTAGAACCCATGTAACTTTCTCATAGAGAATATGAGAGGTGTGAGAGAAAGAGAGGATCTAAAGAGGAGTCCAAGCGTATTGGGCCAGATAACTAGAAGGAATGTAATTGCTGTTAACAAAGATGGGAAAGACTACAGGTGTGGTAGGTTGAGGGTAAGATGAGAAATTCAGTTTTGGATATGGTATTTGCATTCTCCTGCTGTCAGAAGAAATTTAGCAGTTAAAAACAGTTTAAACCTATTATCTTCCTGTTCTGGAGGCTAGAAGACTGAGTGAACTTGGCTGGTTACTCTCAAAATGTGAAACCAAGGTGTTGGATGCC
Source organism: Canis lupus baileyi (assembly GCF_048164855.1). Lineage (NCBI taxonomy): Eukaryota > Metazoa > Chordata > Mammalia > Carnivora > Canidae > Canis > Canis lupus. Next base: position 9,768,637 of record NC_132842.1, on the reverse strand, counting down.
CCAGGTTCACTTGGGAGCAGGTGCTTCTGAGCTCATTCAGGTGGTTAGATTTATGCCCATTTCCTTTCAGGCCTTCAGTTGGGGTCTGCTCTTAGGTTCTAGAGGCTCTCTTCAGTCCTTGCACATGGGTCCCTCCATTTCAGAGCCCTCAGTGGCTTGAATCTTCTCACCCTTGGAATCTCTCTGACTTCTGCATCTCTTCTGCTCTGGCCAAAGACAGTTCCCTTCTTTTAAGGGTTAATGAGGTTAGATTGAGCCTACCTGAAAAATCCTGGATAATTTTCTTGTTATAAAGTATATAATTTAGTTATATCAGCAAAGGCCCTTTTGCCATGTAACATAACATATCACAGGTTTCAGGCGTTAGGATGTGGACGTCTTGGCAGGGCTCTTCTGCCTACATTAGGGTTGAGATATTTATGAGACATCCAGGTAGGAATGTTAATAGCCAGTGGCATGCATAGTCTGGCATTTGGGAAAGAGGTCCAGACTTGAAATATAAATTTGGGAGTTGTATCTGTATAGAGTTTACTTAAAGCCATAAGAGTGGGTGCCAGTGAAGGAGTGAGTGCAGGTAGGGAGGAGAAGAGGTCTTAGAAAGCCCCAGGACTGCCAGTGTGGAAAGATCTGGGAGAAGAGGGAAAACTAGTAAACAAGACTGAGAAAAGGAGACCAGGGTTTGGTAGAAAACCAAGAGGATGCGAATATGCTGGTAGCCAAATTAAAGAAAAGAAAAAAAAGTTAACTGTGTCATAATAATATGAGGATTAGCTGTCATGTTTAGTCATATGGTGACATAAAAGTTCTAGTTTGAACTTTTTAGAATGATAAAAATGGTAACATATAGTTATGTACACTTTTAAAAATCTGATTCCTTTCAATAACCATAAGTATTTTGAGATTTTTTCCATGTTGTATGTATCAGTAGCTTATTTCTTTTTATTGCTTATTTTCTATTATATGGACATACCAAACTGATATCCATTCAGTAATTGATGAACATTCAGATTGTTTTCCAGTTTTTGGCTATTACAAATAAAGCCTACTTTATACAGACAGATTTTTCTTGAATAAATACCAGGAAGTGGAGTAACTGGGGTCACATGGTAAGTGCATCCTTAATTTTTTAAGACACTACCCCACTATTTTCAAGATAGTTGTACCATTCAACTTATTCTGTGAGTGGTAAACCAGAGTTCCTATTCCTCTGCCTTCTCTGCAACATTTGGTATGATCAGTCATTTCAGTTTTAGCATTTCTAGTGGATATGCACTAGTTCCTCATTCAGTTTGCATTTCTTTAATGACAGTATTGTGTTGAACATCTTTCCATGTGCATATTTGATATTTTATAAATTTTCTTTGGTGAAAGTCTGCTTAGATCTTTCAATTACCTGCCCTTTTTAATTGGCTTGCTTTCTTAATACTGCATTTTGTGAGCCATTATATGTTCTGGGGGCAACTCTTTTACCAGATACATTATTTTTGCAAGTATTTTTCCCATTCAGTGGCTTAAGCAGACAATTTTTTTTAACCCAACGTGGAGCCCCAGTGCAGGGCCTGAATCCACAACCCTAACATTAATTAAATGTGTGTGTGTGTGTGTATTTTAATGTTTTCTTCTGGAAGTTCTGTATTTTAATGTTTTGCCTTTAGGTCTATGGTCCATTTTGTGTTAATTTTTGCATATAATGTGAGTTATACATCAAAGTCCACTTATTGAATGACTTTTCTACTGAATTATAGATATCCAGTTTTTCTTGACCCACATGTGGAACATATTATCCTTTCTCCACTGACTTGCCTTTAGCCACATTTGTTGAAACCCATTTGACCATATATGTATCAGTGTATTTTTGGACTCTGTTCTCCCTTGATCTGTTTGCTTTTACATTCAGTTCCACACTATCTGGATTACTGTAGCTTTATAATACCTTAGGTCAGATAGGATCCATCTTCCAACTTTTTTCTTCTCTTTGAAAATTGTTGTGGCTCTTCTAGGTTTTTATATGAATTTAAGAATCAGACTGTCACGTTGTAGAAATAAAACTGCCTGTATTTTGATTCAAACTGCATTGAGTCTACAAATCATTTTGAGGGAGAATCGATGTCTTAACAATATTGAGTTTTCTGATTCATGAACAGAGTACATCTCTTATTTAAGTCTTTGCACACTTGTTAGCAACAAGTATGCAGATTTTATACATCTTTTTTCAGTTCTAGTTTCTGATTGTTCCATTCTAGTATATAAAAATACATTTAAAAATTATTTAATATTTGGTGTCTTGTAAACTTGCTGAAAATTTATTTTGAGTAGCTTATTTGATTCCATGGGATTTTCTTCATAGATGATCATGGCAACTACAAATAAGATAGTTGTACTTTATCCTTTCTGATCTACTCTTTATTTCTTATTATATTGTTAAATATAAGTGGTGAGAGTGAGCATCTTTGCTTTTGTTCTTGATAATCTTTTTTTTTTCCCCCCAGATTTTATTTATTTTAGGATAGAGAGAATGTGGGTGGGGGATGTATAGAAGGAGAGGAGAGAATACATGCTGGATGTGGAGCCCCATGTGAGGGGCTTGATCTCATGACCCTGAGAGCATGACCTGAGTTGAAATCAGGAGTCCCATGCTTAATCAACTGGACCACCCAGGTGTCCCAAAGGGAAAGTAATCTTCTGATATTATATATGATGTTTAGGAAGTTGCCTTCTCTTCCTAATGTGCTGAGGATTTTTAATCAGCCATGGATATTAGATTTTGTCAAATAATTTTTCTACATATTTCATTAGATTGATATGATAGGTTTTTTTTCTTTTTTTCTTTTTTTTTTTTTGCTATCTTAATCTGTTAATATGGTGAATATTGATTGGTTGTGTCCGTCGTCCCATCACCCCACCCCCCCTTTGAGTCAAACTTTCATTCCTGAGATAAATCTCATTTGGCCTTGATACATTGCCATTTTTGTATATTATTAATTCAGCTTTTTTGAAATGTAAAGGAACTTTTGCTCTGTATTCAGGAGGGATATTGGTCTGTAGTTTTCTTCTTTCTTTCTTTCTTTCTTTCTTTCTTTCTTTCTTTCTTTCTTTCTTTCATTCATTCATTCATTCATTTTGAGAGAGAGAGAGAGAGAAAGATAGAGTTTAAGTGTGTAGGGAGAAAGGCTTGATCTCACGGCCCTGAGATCATGACCTGAGCCAAAGTCAAGGGTCAGTTGCTTAAACGACTGAGCCACCCAGGCACCCTTGTAGTTTTTTTTTAGAATGTCATTGGATTTTGTTACAAAAATAATGCTGGCCTCAAAGTTAGTTGTCAGATGTTTCAGTCTTGTTCAGTTTTCTGGAAGTTTGTCTAGATTTTGTATCAATGTTTGGCAGAATTTACTTTTAAAGGCATCTGGGCATAGAGTTTTCCTTGGGAAGGTTTTTAAACTATAATTCCATTTCTTTAATAGAGGGGTATTTAGGTTACTTGTTTCTCCTTGAGAAACTTTTGACATTTGTATCTTTTTTCCTAATCTAGGCTGGCTAGACATTTATGAATTTTATTAATCTTAAATTATTAGCTTTTGGATTCATTGATTTTTTTTTCTACTGATATTAATGTTTTGTATTTTAGTTTTCAATAGTTTTAGCTCTGATTTTATTTTTTCCTTTCTACTACTTACTTTGGGATTTACTTCATTCTTCTTTTTCTAATTTTTTAATGTATAAGATGATAGAATTTATTTGAGGCCTTCCTTTTTTTCCAATATAGGCAGTTTAAAAAAATTAATGAACTTTAACATGAATTTTTAAAGGTCTTATCTGTTCAGTAAGAATAGAATCATACTTTCTAGTTTGGAACCTGCAAATAATGCATGTTTTGCACTGACATTTTCATAATTACTCAACTTTGAAAATTTGCAAGTAAATTTGTGCATTTCCATTTTTGGGAAGTGAACACCCAAAAGAAGTTCTCATGCATAAAAATTAAAGAAGTGATAGGTAAATGGGTAGATTTAAGTGATGTGTGGATGGGGAAATTTTCCCTGGCAATCGAGTGGCAGGCAACTATCACGCGTGCTCTCTCTCTCTCTCTATTTCAGTGCAGCTTATTTGAACTTAAAAACAAAACTAGTTCATTTATTTTTTTTCCCACTCCCCACCTCCACTCCTGCCTTTGGCAACCAGTAATCTTTTGTTTTGTAGAGCAGTTTTAGATTCACAGCCAGATTGAGTGGAAAAGTACAAAGATTTACAGTGTACCCTCTGTCACCACACATAAACATCTTTTCCCACTATCAGAGTGGTATATTTACTACAATCTGTGAACCTACACTGAAACATCATTATTACCTAAAGTCTATAGTTGACATTAGGGTTCATTCTTTGTATTGTATGTTGTATTTTTTTGTGTGTGTTTTTACAAATGTTTAATGATATGTATCCATCTCTATAGTGTCTTACAGAATAGTTTCACTACCCTGCAAATCTCTGGGCTCTATTTATTCCCCTTTCCTTTTAAGCCCAACAACCAGTAATCTTTTTGCTGTGTCCATAGTTTTACCTTTTCCAAAATGTCACAGATGATTGGAATCATATACTATGTAGCTTATTCAGGTTGACTTTTGTAACATAGTAATATGCTTTGAAGTTTTCTTCATGTCTTTTTTTTTTTTAAACATCTTAAGACCTTTTTTAGAGCAGTTCTAGGTTCACAGCAAAATTGAGAGAAAGGTACTGAGATATCCCATATATCCCCTGTTGCCATACATATATAGCCTCCCCTATTATCAGCACCTTTCAACACAGTGGTAAATTTGTTGCTATCAGTGAACCTTCATTGACACATAATCACCCAAAGTTCATAGTTCATATTAGGATTCACTCTTGGTGTTGTATTCTATGTGTTGGACACATGTGGAATGCCATGTATCCACCATGGTAATTTCCTGGAGAATAGCACTGCCCTAGATATTATCTGTTTCCAACTTCTGCCCTCTCACCCTCCATCCCCTAGCAGCCATTGATGTTTTTACCGTGTCTACACTTTCACCTTTTTCAAAATGTCATATAGTTGGAATCATATAGTATGTAACCTTTTCTGGCTGGCTTTTTTCACGTAGTAGTATGCATTTAAGATTCTTCCGTGTCTTTTCAAGGCTTGATAACTGATTTCTTCTAGGGCTGAAGAATACTTCATTCACTGGATATACTACAATTTATCCATTTACCTACAAAAGGATATCTTGGTTTCTTCCAAGTTTTGGCAATAAATAATAAAGCTTTTATAAACATCTGTGTACAGGTTTTTGTGCCGATGTAATTTTTCACTTCCTTTGGATAAATACCAAAGAGTGTAATTTCAGGATAATATGGTAGGACTATGTTTAATTTTGTATAAACGCGCCAAACTGTCTTCCAAAGTGGCTAAATCACTTGGCATTCCCACCAGCAATGATTTGAGAGTTCCTTTTTCTCTCCATTCTCACCAGCATTTGGTATTGTCAGCATTCTGGATATTGGCCAGAATATCCTACTAGGTGTGTAGCAGTATCTCATTTTTTAAATTTCCTTCCTTCCTTCCTTCCTTCCTTCTTCCTTCCTTCCTTCCTTCCTTCCTTCCTTCCTTCCTTCCTTCCTTCTTTCTTTTCTTTTCTTTTCTTTTCTTTTCTTTTCTTTTCTTTTTTCCTTCCTTCCTTCCTTCCTTCCTTCCTTCCTTCCTTCCTTCCTTCCTTCCTTCCTTCCTTCCTTCCTTCCTTCCTTCAAGATTTTATTTATTCATGAGAGCCATGGAGGGGTAGAGAGGCAGAGACACAGGCAGAGGGAGAAGCAGGCTTCATGCAGGGAGCCTGATGTGGGACTCAATCCCGGGACTTCAGGATCACACCCTGGGCCGAAGGCAGATGCTCAACTGCTGAGTCACCCAGGTGTCCCCCACATTGTTTAAATTTTCATTCTGCTGCTGACATAGGATGTGGAGCTTCCTTTCTTGTGCTTACTTGCTATATGTATATATCCTTTGGTGAGGTGTCAAAGTTTCTGGCCCTTTTTAAAATCAGTTCGTGACTCTTAAGTGTTCTTTATATATTAAAGTCTTTTTTTTTTTTTTTTTTTTTGAGTACTGCTGACACAATGTTACATAAGATTCAGCTGTACAAACTAGTGATTCAACAACTCTATGTCATGGTCTGCTCACTACAAGTGTAGCTACCATCCGTTACCATATAACGTTATTATAATACTATTGACTATATTCTCTATGCTGTATCTTTTAATTCCTATCACTTATTCTTTCTGTAATTGGAAGGCTGTATTTCCCATTCCTCTTTACCCATTTTGCTCATCTTCCCCTGCCCCTCCTCTTTGGCAACCATAAGTTTGTTCTCTGTATTTATAGGTCTGATTCTGCCTTTTGCTTTTTATTCATTTGCTTTTTAGATTTTACACATAAGGAAATTATATGGTATTTGTCTTTGACCTATTTCACTTAGTGTAATATACTGTAGGTTCATCCATGTTGTTGGAAACAATAAGCGTTCATCCTTTTATATGGCTGCATAATATTTCATTGTGTATTCCATCTTATTCCATTTCTATCTACCTATCTACATACATACATACACCCACCCCCATCTTCTTTATTCATGTATCAGTGGACACTTGGTTGCTTCCATATCTTGGCTATCATAAGTAAAGCTGGTATAAGTTTAAGATGTACATGTATCTTTTTGAATTAGCATTTTTTGTTTTCTTTGGGTACCATATACCCAGTAGTGGAATTATTGGGTCATGTGGTATTTCTATTTTTAATTTTTTTTAAGGAATAGAAAACTATATTGTATGTAAGTAAAAGCATTACTTAGTTGTCTTCTGAATTCTATTTTTAATTTTTCGAGGAACTTCCATACTGCTTTCCACTGGGGTTGTAACAATTTATATTCTCACCAGCAGTGCATGAAGATTCCTTCTTCTCCACATCTTCGCTAACACTTATATCTTCTCCTTTTGATTTTAGTGATTCTGATAGGTGTGAGGTGGTACCTCATTGTTTTTGGTTGACATCTGTCATCTTTTCATGTGTCTGTTGGGCATCTGTATGTCTTCTTTGGAAAAATGCATTTTCAGATCATCTGTCCATTTTTTCAATCACTTTGTTTTGGTATTGAGTTGAATAACTTCTTAATATATTTAGTATATTAACCACTTGTCAAATATATTTCAGTAGAGGTTACCCTTTTGTTGACGATTCCCTTTGCTGTGCAAAAGCTTTTTATTTTGATGTCGCCCCAATAGTTGATTTTTGCTTTTATTTCCCTTGCCTGAAGAGACATACCTAGAAAAATGTTTCTATGGCCTATCTTTTCTTCTGAGAGTTTTCTGGTTTCAGGTCTTACATTTAGGTTTTTAATCTGTGTTAAGTTTATTTTTGTGTATGGTATAAGGAAGTGGTCCAGTTTCATCCTTTTGCCTGTACCCATCCAGTTTCAGCACCATTTACTTATTTATTTACTTATTTAGATTTTATTTATTTGAGAGTGAGAGACAATGTATATGAGCAGGGGGAGGGGTGGAAGGAGAGGGACAGACAGACTCCCCTGGGGCTCCATCCCAGGACCTGAGCTAAAGGCAGATGCTTAACCCACTGAGCCACCCAGGTGCCCCTTTAGCACCATTTATTGAAGTGACTGTCTTTTCCCCATTGTATATTCTTGCCTCCTTTTCCATAGATTAATTGACCATGGAAGCATGTGTTTATTTCTGTGTTCTCTGTTCTGTTCTGTTGATGTATGTGTCTGTTTTTATACCAGTACCATAGCATTTTGATTATAACAGCTTTGTAGTATATCTTGAGATCTGGAATTGTGATACTTCCAGCTTTGTTCATTTTAAAGATTGCTTTGGCTGTTTGGGGTATTTTGTGGTTCTATACAAATCTTATTATTTGTTGTAGTTTTTTGCAAAATTGATCAGATAGGTCTTTTTCAAATATTTTCTAAGAGCCTTGTTTTTTATCTTTTCATTTTCTTTACTCTGTCTTTGACAGAGCAGAAGTTTGTAATTTTAATTAAGTTCAGCTTACTAATTCTTTCTTTCATGAATTGTGCTTTTGGTGTTAAATCTGGAAAGTCATTGCCAAACCCAAGATTCACTCTATTTTTCTCAAATTATTCTCTAGGGGATTTATAGTTTTGTGTTTTGCACTTAGATCTGTGACCCATTTTGAGTTAATTTTTGTGAAGGCCATAAATTCTGTGTCGAGATTCATTTTTTTGTATGTGGATATCCAATTCTGGCATTCTTTATTAAAAAGCCTGTCTTAGTTTCATCATTTTACTTTTGTACCTTTGTCAAAAATCAGTTGGGGTGCCTGGGTGGCTCAGTTTGGTTAGGTGGCCAACTCTTGATTTAAGCTCAAATCCTGATCTCAGGGACCTGAGATTGAGCCCTGTGTTAGACTCTGTGCTCAGCAGGAAAGTATGCTTCAAGATTCTCTCTTTCCTTGTACACCTTCCACTGCTGTTCTCTCTCTCTCCAAAATAAATAAGTAAATCTTTAAAAAAAATCAATTGATTATATTTATGTGGGTCTGTTTATGTTTCTTATTGGTTCCATTGATTTGTTTATTATTTCAACAGCACTCTATCTTAATTACTGTAGTTTTTTTTTTAATTACTGTAGTTTTAAAGGAAGTTTGAAATCGAATAATGTCAATACTTTACTTTTATTTTTGAACTTTAATATTGTGATGGCTGTTCTTTGTCTTTTGCCTTTTCATTTTATTTTATTTTATTTTATTTTATTTTATTTTATTTTATTTTATTTTATTTTATTTTATTTTATTTTATTTTATTTTATTTTATTTTATTTTATTTTATTATTAGATATTATTTATTTATTCATGAGAGACACACAGAGAGACAGAGAGAGAGAGAGAGACAAGCAGAGGGAGAAGCAGGCTCCATGCAGGGAGCCTGACGTGGGACTCAATCCCGGGTCTTCAGGATCAGGCCCTGGGCTGAAGGCGGCATGAAACTGCTAAGCCACCTGGGCTGCCCTCATATATGCTTTAGAATCAGTTTCTTAGTATCCATAAATAATTTCCTGGAATTTTGATTGAAATTGTATTGAATCTTGGGATGCCTGAGTGGCTTAGTTGGTTGAATGGTCAACTCTTTAATTTCGACTTTGGTCATGATCTCAGTGTCCCTGGATCAAGCCATGCACTAGGCTCCGCACTCAGCAGGGAGTCTGCTTCAGGGTTCTCTCTCTTACTCTGCCCTTCCTCCCACTTGTGCATTCTTTCTCAAATAAATAATTTTAAAAATTGTATTGAATCTGCAGATCAAGTTGGGAGGAACTGACATCTTGACAATATTAAGTTTTGCTATGAAGTTGGGATATCTCTTCATTTATTTAGTTCTTTGATTTTTGTTCATAGAACTTCTGTTCTTTTTCTCATATAGACCTTATACATATTCTGTTAGATTTAAACTTTAAGTACTTAATTTTTGGAAGTGGTATTGTAAATGGTACTGTGTTTTTAATTTAAAATTCCACTTGTTCATTGTTAGTATATGTGAAAGCAATTTTTTCTTTTCTTCTTTTTAAGGCAGAGGGGAATAGGGAGGGAGAGGGAAATAAAGTTTTTTTTTTTTTTTAAGATATTATTTATTCATGAGAAACACACAGAGGCAGAGACATAGGCAGAAGGAGAAGCAGGCTCTTCGAGGGGAGCCTGATGCAGGACTTGATCCAGGGACCCTGGGATCACTCTTTGAGCAGAAGACAGACACTCAACCACTGAGCCACTCAGGCATCCCAAGAAAGGGATTTTTTTTTTCTTTTTTAAAGATTTTATTTATTTATGAGAGACACAGAGAGAGAGAGAGACGCAGGCAGAGGGAGAAGCAGGCTCCATGCAGGGAGCCTGACATGGGACTCCATCCTGGGTCTCTAGGATCATGCCCTGGGCCGAAGGCGGTGCTAAACCACTGAGCCCCCCAAGGCTGCCCCAAGAAAGGGATTCTTTTTTTTTTTTTTTTTAATTTTTATTTATTTATGATAGTCACACACACAGAGAGAGAGGCAGAGACATAGGCAGAGGGAGAAGCAGGCTCCATGCACCGGGAGCCCGATGTGGGATTCAATCCCGGGTCTCCAGGATCGCGCCCTGGGCCAAAAGCAGGCGCCAAACCGCTGTGCCACCCAGGGATCCCAAGAAAGGGATTCTTAAGCAGGCTCCATGACCAGAGTGACATGGGGCTTGATCTCCGAACCCTGAGATCATGAACTGAGCTGAAGTCAAGAGATGGACACTTAACTGACTGAACCACTGAGATGCCTCAATTTTTCTTTTTTATGATAATATTTTATTCTTCAGTTTTTACATAATCACTTATTATTTCCAAGAGGTCTTTGGTCAGTAATTTTGGATTTTCTTTGTAGACAATTATGTCCTCTCTGAAAAAATAAACTTTTATTTCTTCCCTCCTAATCAGTGTATATTTTATTTTAATTTCTTGTCTTTTTATATAAACTAGGGCTTTCGGTATGATGTTGAAATGCAGTGGTAAGAGAGGAGTTTCTCACCGTTAATAAGCATGATGTTAACTCTTTTAAGTTTTTTGTACATGTTCATTACCAAGTTGAGGAAGTTCCTTTTATTCCTAGTTTGCTGAGAGTTTTTATTTTGAGTGGATATTATACTTTTTCAAATGCTTTTTCTTTTTTTTTTAAAAAAAGGACTTAATTAATTAATTTAGAGAGTGAGTGTGCAAGTGGGAGGAAGGGCAGAAGGAGAAGGAGAGAGAATCCCAAGGAGACTGCATGCTGAGTGCAGAACCACCCAATGTAGAACTCAGTCTTAGGACCCTGAAATCATGACCTAAGCTGAAAGCAAGAGTTGGACACTGAACCAAATGAGTTACGCAGGTGCCCCAAATGCTTTCTTTTGCAACTATTCATATGACATACATTTTTTCTTCTTTACCTTGTGGATGTGATCGATTACATTAATTGGTTTTTGAATGTTGATCTAGACTTGCATTTCTGGGATAAATCCTACTTGGTTTTGGTATATAATTCTTCTTATAAATTGTTGGATATGATTTTCTAATAATCTATAGATGTTTTCATCTATTTCTTGAGAGATGTTCTGCTGTTTTCTTTCCTATAATCTCTTTGTCTGTTTTGGTATTAGAGTAATATTGGCCTCCTGGCATGAATTAGGAAGTATTTCCTCAGCTTATATTCTCTGAACAAGATTGTAGAAAATTGGTATGATTTCTTCCTTAAATGTGTGGTAGAATTTACCAGTGAGCCCATCTGGGCCTGGTGTTTTCTGTTTGGGGGGATTATTAATGATTGATTCAATTTTTTTAAAAGATTGTATTTTTAAGTAATCTCTACACCCAGTGTGGGGCTTGAACTCCCAACCCAGAGAGCAAGAGTCACATGTTCTACTGACTGAGTCAGCCAGGTTCCCCTCAATTTTTTTATTTTTTATTTTTTTCCCTTGATTTTTTAAAATAGTTTTGTTTATTTATTTATTTATTAGAGAGAGAGAGAATATGCACTAGTGCACACCAGGTGGAGCAGAGGGAGAGAGAAACTCATGCAGACTCTGCATTGAGCGCAGGGCCTGACATGGGGCTCAATCCCATGACCCTGAGATCACGATCTGAGCTGAACCCGATATTCAGATGCTCAACGAACTGCCAGCCAGGTGCGCCTTCCCACATTAACTATCCGTAGATTTTTGAAAGTGGTAACTGGTATGTAGGTAATCAGTGTATAGAACTTGTTTGGTGAATCTTCATCCTCATTACCATTTTCTGGACAACTGCACACAAATTCAGTATGGAACATTCCTTATTCCTTTGGCTCAGATGGGTTTGTTGATCCTGATGTCAGTGGGCACATGTGGAGTTCACATCCCCTTCATGGCAAATTTCAGAATCACTTTGAGTGCATGAGGGATACATTTCTTGAAACTCACTTTCGGATGTGCTTATGAATGTTGATGGTGTGTTTTCTGGTCACTACCTTGTTGCTGAAAGAATGGCCCTTCGTCTTGCCACCCTCTTTTGCAGGGGCCATTCTGCTGAGCCTTGGTTGGAAAGGGAAGAGTACAAGGTATTGTGGGAGAGGGAAAGCAGCAAAGCAAGTACAGCTTCCAGGGTGCCTAGCGTTGGGTGGAAGGGGAGAAGTGAGGCTCCCTCTAAGGGTTTTAATTGAGGGTTTTTTTTTATGATTCTGTTTTCTCTCATTTCTTAACATATCAATTATACTTTTTTCCATAGTTGCCCTACTGTGTGCAGTACATATTTATAGCTAATCCAAGTTCACTTTCAAATATTATCCCACATTACAAGTACCATACAATGACAAAATATTCCTAATTCTTCCCTCCCATCTTTTCTGTCAGTGTGGTTGTTCATTTCATTACAGAAGCATACAGGGCAACCCGGGTGGCTCAGCGGTTTAGCACCGCTTGTGGCCCAGGACCTGATCCTAGGGACCTGGGATGGAGTCCCACATCTCATTAATAAATAAACTAAAAAAAAAAAACCATCATTACAGAAGCATACATAAAAGTATATATGGATAAGACTAGATAATAATCAAATATATTGTTGCTATCATTATTTTGAACATTGTTAGATTAAGGAAGTAAAAGAAAAAAATCAGAGTTTTTATTTTACCTTTATTGATTCATTCTCTGATACTTAGTGTAAATCCATGTTTCTGACCTCTGTCATTTCCATCTCTCTGAGGAACTTCTTTTCACATTTCTTGCAAGGTAGGCCTACTGGCATCAAATTCCCTCAATTTTTATTTATCTGAGAAAGTGTTTGTTTTTTACTTTTGAAGGGTAATTTTACAGTGTGTACAGAATGCTAGTTCTTTTTTATCCTCTCAAAACTTTAAATATTTCACATCACTTTTTTCTTGCTTGCATTATTTCTTAGGCGAAGTCAGATATAATTCTTATCTTTGCTACTTCATGGGCAAGGCTTTTTTCCTTCTAGCCTCTGTCAGGATTTTTTTCTTATATTTTTCATTTTGTATTGTTTAACTATGATCTGCCTAGGTATATCTGGGTTGGGTTTTTTGTTTTGTTTTGTTTTGTTTAGGTTTTTGACATTTGTCTTATTTAGTATTCTCAGAGCTTCTTGCATCTTCTCTATCTGTGGTATGGTTTCTGACACTAATTTGGGAAATTCAGTTATTCTTGATACTAATGTTGCATCTCTTTCCCCATCCCGTTCTTACCCCTCCCCCCACCCTTCCCTTCATCTCTTCTCTGCTAAGGTTTTTATATGCTGGACCAGAGTCCTTAAAGTGTTAACATAGACATTTAATACTTCAAACTTTGCTCTAAGTTCCACTTCTGAATTTTGATACGTTGTATTTTCATTTTTATTTAATTGAACAAATACCTTGTAGTTTCCTTTTGATTTCTCTGATCTATGGGTTACTTAGAAATGTATTATTTACTTTTGAAACATTTGGGGACTTTTCATATATCTTCAAGTTACTGATTTCTAATTTAATATCTTTGTGTTATATAGTTTCTTTTAAGTTTTTTTGAGATTAAAAAAGACACAGAACAAAGATTATCTTGTTTAATTTTCTGTGTGCTTCTGAAAATAATGTGTGTTCACTCTGCTCCTATTATATGGAGTTATTCTGTAAATGTCATTAGGTCAAGCTGATTTATACTGTTGAAGGTCTTTATATGCTTATTTTTATCTTATGCCATTTTCCATATTGTATAACAATATGTATGCAGTTTACATACTTGCAATTCCACCTTTTTGGGTTTTGTGCTATTTTTATCATAATTAAATTTTTACATATTTTTTAAACCTCACAGTTGTTACTAATTTGGTCTAAGTCATCAATTATCTTATAAAGAGATTAATTATAAAAGTCCTTTATATTTACCCATGTAATTACTGTTTCTAGTGTTTCAAATTACTTTCTCTAGATCTACATTTCCTTTGTTGTTTTCCTTCTGCTAAAAGACAACCTTTAGCATTTATAGTAGCATTGATTTGCTGGTGGTTAGTACTTTTAGCTCTTTTATCTGAACAGCAATTACAGTTGACCTTTGAGGAATGTAGGAGTTAGGACCACTGCACAGTAGAAAAATCTGCATATAACTTTTGACTCCCCAACAACTTAACTTCTGTTGACTGAGAAGTTTTACTGATAACATAAACAGTGAATTAACACATATTCTGCGTGTTATGTATATTTTTTTTATATTCTGTGTTCTTACAATACAATAAGCTGGAAAAATGGTATTAAGACAGTCGAAAAGAAAATACACTTACAGTGCTGTTCTATATTTATTGAAAAAAAGCCATGTATAAATGGAGCCATACAGTTAAGACTGGTATTGTTTACAGGTCAACTATATTTTGCCTTTGCTTTATAAGATATTTTAGCTCGGTATAGAATTCTAGATTAATGGTTTGTTTTTCTATGTCTTCTTGTTTTCCAACATGGATTGTTTCCATGAGAAATCTTTCATTTTTATTTTTGTTTCTTAGCACATAAGGCATCCTTTTTTTTTTTTTTTTAACCTCCCTGGCTGCTATCAGTATATCATTTTTTCTTTATTACTGGTTTTTAATGATAAGCAGTTGATTGTGATGTATAGTCATGGATTTTTCTTCATGTTTCTTATGCTTGAGGTTAGTTGATTGGTAGGTTTATAGTTTTCATCAAATTTTGTAATTTTAAAATTTCTTATATATCTTTTCTGTCCTTCGGAAAATAACATGTAAATTAAGCTGCTGAACATTGTCCCACAGCTAACTGATCCACCTCAAACTCCCTTTTAAAGACTTCATTCCTTCTGTGCTTCAGTTTTGAGAGTTGACTGAGTAAAAAATGTGTGGCTTTTATGAGACACTTGAATATTACATAATTAAAAACATATTTTAGCCAGCATTATTATATTTCATCATGCTGGTGGAAGACACTGTTAGTTATTTCTCTTCCCTCTGCCTCTTCTGAATGTGGATTACAGAGCTTTGTAGAATAAGGCAGGCATGCTTTTGAAAACATCTCTTTCTTTGGTTAGCCTATCATAGAGCCATTGTTAAATTCTGAGTCTGATTTTTTTTTAATCGAATGTAGTTTTTTCTCCAGTGAATGTTATTCAGTAGGTATATTGGCATCTTATCTGAGACTAATAACTGTAGCTAGTCCCAAAACAAAAATCATACATAAATATTTATTTTAAGAGATTCATTAAGTTGCCTATAAATAAATATAAGCCAAAATATATATACATTTCCTTAGAGATTCTCAATATGGTGGAATATGCAGTTTTATCTCCAGTGGAAAAGGGTGAAAAAAGACTGTATTCAGTCAAATACCAAATGAAGTAACTAGTTTGTATTTTTTGGGCTAATTTACATGGAAAATGTGTATTTTTAAGCACTAGAATTGCTGTCAGAGCAGTGAGATGTTCATACTATGAGAGTTATTTAGGTTGTTAAACTGAAGAAAGAGCAGATCTGTGGCATTAGGTTACTCATTGTGTCTCAGCTTTTCTACCTCTTGATTTTTTTTTTTTAAAGAATTTATTTATTCATGAAAGACACACAGAGAGAGGCAGAGAACACAGGCAGAGGGAGAAGCAGGCTCCATTCAGGGAGCCCAACATGGGACTCGATTCTGGGTCTCCAGGATCACACCCTAGGTCGAAGGTGGCGCTAAACCGCTGAGCCACCCAGGCTGCCCTGGAACAGATACTCTTAAATTAACTTAGAGGTGGAGTAAAGGTTGGAGGTCTCTCTTTTAGTAAAACTTATAGACATTTTTCCCTTGTTAGGTGTAATATTTTAAGAGAACTGTTAGAATCTTCAGCTAGAGTTTTATTTTTTTTTTCTTAATAAGAAATCTCTTATAGGGGATCCCTGGGTGGCGCAGCGGTTTAGCGCCTGCCTTTGGCCCAGGGTGCGATCCTGGAGACCCGGGATCGAATCCCACATCAGGCTCCCAGTGCATGGAGTCTGCTTCTCCCTCTGCCTATGTCTCTGCCTCTCTCTCTCTCTCTCTCTCTCTGTGGCTATCATAAATAAATAAAAAATTAAAAAAAAAAGAAATCTCTTATATCTTTTGCTGCTTAGAAGATGTCTAAGTTTTTTTAAAAAGAAAATGCTATGGTCTTATTTAATATGACTTTTGTCACTGAAATTTGCTTAACTGTCATTCATTGCTTTCCTATAATACTTTTTCTTCCATATGTCATATTTTTATTGGATTTATGAACATATTTATACTTAAGGGTAATAAGCAAGGACATTCTATTAAGTGAATGGGAAAATTGACCAACTGTAATTTAGATTGGTATGTGGAAATGGATAGTATATTTCTGTTTGGTTTTCCACCTAGTTTTTTCTTCTTTGCTTATTTGATAAGTGGACAAAGTACCTGAATGAAGAACTTCACTGTGTTCTTCTTAAATGACTTTCTTTCTCCCTCCCTCCCTCCTTCCCTCCCTCCCTCCCTCCCTCCCTTTCTTTCTTTCTTTCTTTCTTTCTTTCTTTCTTTCTTTCTTTCTTTCTTTCTTCTTTAAGATTTATTTATCTTAGAGAGCGTGTGTGTGGGTGTGTGTGCGCACGCACGTGCATGCATGCACATGGGAGAAACAGGGAAAGGGAGAGAGAATCTCCAGCAAGTTCCCAGCTGAGCATGGAGCCCAACACAGGGCTTGATCTCAAGACACTGAGATCATGACCCAAGGTGAAACCAAGAGTTGGGTGTTTAACTAACTGTGCCCCCAGGCACCCCAGATGACTTTCAGACTTCTCGAGTCTTGTGAGTGAGATGGAGAATCTCAGGATCAACTCGAGTTCTTCGAAAAAAATATTTGAAAAGTGAAGTGGTGTGGTTTCCAAAGTGACCCTGGCCAGCATGGTAAAGGTTCATGTTTCTGAAGTAATCTACAAAGTTTAATCAACTTAAATATGATTGGTTTTCTCCTAAAACTTACTTTGAGAACTTTGTTTCCTTTTGTGGATTCTGACTTATTAAAGTAGTAATTTGTTTTTTATGAAATAATGTCTTTTGTATTTGATGGTTAAAATTGGTTCAGCAGTGAAATAATGGATAGAGTATTGGGAAAGATTGTATGGCGGGGGGGCAAGTAGCAGAAAAATAATAATAACTAATACTTGGTTTTCAAAACATTTGGAGTCTTTCATTCCTCATTTTGAACATTGATTTTTCTAAAAATTCCAGCCATTTTGAAACCTGATTTTACTGTTTCTTTCTCATTTTTCTTTTTTTTTTTTCCTTTCTCATTTTTCACATTTATCTGATGGTTTGTGGTGGTTTTGTGTGGGAATTGTCAGTTTTATTTGTTATTACATGAGAGATTTTAGATAGATGTATCAGAAAAATATTCATGTATTTATTCAACAGAAATTTAAGTCTGTTTGTCTTTCAGGAATTTAGTGAACTAAAACAGTGGCAACAAAAATCCCACACCCAATGGACCTTATTATAAATCTTTTATTTTGAAACGTTGGATTTTTTTTTTTTAAGATTTTATTTATTTGAGAGAGAGAGTGTACATGCAGAGGAAGTGGCAGAGGGAGGGGGAGAAGCAGGCTGCCCACTGAGCAGGGAGCCAGATACAGGGCTCGATTCCAGGACCCTGAAACCATGACCTGAGCTAAAGGTAGACGCTTAACCGACTGAACCACCCAGGCACCCTAAAGCATGTTGATTAATGTACATCTCTTAGAACACATTTTCACAGTTATTTAATTTATCATTATTTGCATATACCTCCTCTTAAAATGATTATTAAAAATTGGAAACTAATTAAGCATCTTTATATTGCATTTTCCCCTAACATATCTAGATCAGGAGAATGAGAATCCGTTTTAGGGCATAATTATACTTCTAATTTTTAAAAATCTTAACTGTAAAGCATAACTTTTTTCCAAGTATTAACTTGGAAGAAATGATTTCTGTTTTAAAGGGTTTAATCTTGCTGTTTTGTAAAGGCAGCATTCACCTTAATTTTTAAAATTCTTGCTCTCTGACCTGTGCTTACAATCTCATGGATATAGTCCTCTAATGAATTTGTAGCATCTTACTTCTCCCTCATTGTTGCCTTTGTGCTGAACATTAAAGCTGATTTTAATTTCATGACTAGGATGTAGTTTTTTTCTTGGTGAAATTGATGTTGCTTGAGAAATAAGTTCCTTCAACACTACTTACTGTGTGTTGCTGAGTAACTATGACTAATAAGCACTTTTACTAATTGCTGCAATTTAAAAGCCTTTGCAGTAGACTCAAATAATTGGTTTTACATGATTTTCTTAGGTGGGCTCACTTTTGTAACTGAAACATTCATATGTTTATCTTACAAGTCTAGTAATTACTTATTAATATGCTTCCCCCCCATAGCCAAAATCTAATCAATTCTTTTTCAACTTCCTTTCTCAATGAAAATGTTAGACTTATACGAGCACTAGCAGCAACTCTATATCTGGATCATTGAAGCGCTTGGAAGATACTGCAGCTCGATTTACAAATGCAAACTTCCAAGAAGTCTCTGCGCACACAACTAGTGGAAAAGATGTTTCAGAGGCTAGAGGGTCAGAGGGCAAAGGGAAGAAGTCTTCAGCTCACAGCTCAGGTCAAAGGGGAAGAAAGCCTGGTGGAAGAAACCCAGGAACCACTGTGTCAGCAGCTAGTCCTTTCCAGCAAGGTATTAATTATGATGTTTTAGTTAAAATAATTGTTCTTGCAATGATGAATAGCAGTTAAGTTTTGTAAAAAGAATTTATTTCTTATTCATAACTAATGGATCATTGGAGATTATTTTATGATTAGTTGCTGTAGTAAGATTACCTGAAGATTAGTGTTCCTTGTTAAAATGTTTCTGGGACCTTTTATGTTATGACATGTGCCTCCAAAGCTGAACTGTAATTTTAATGTTTAAATAGATGTGGAATAAAGTTTAAGTTTGGGGAGAAAAAACAATAAAAGCTGTAGTTTCCTTTCTGCTTTATAGAACAGTCTTTCTTTTTAATAAATTATTTACCTTTCCTAATTAAACACTAAAACAGTTAATGCATATATTCTTAGTAAGTAAACAAGTAGTAGGTAATTTGTAGGGAATATAAATAGTTCTCAGTAAATAATAGTTGTTGATTATTAATACATGTATTATAAAGCTTGAAGTTTAAAGTAGGATTGTGATAAACTTACATATCTTTTGTAAGGCTACTCATGATGACCATTTAATTTTGAATTTCAGTTTAACAACAAATTGTTTTTCACTATAAGTATTTTCCAAATAAATGCATGGGACATATTTATACTGAAAAAGTAATCTATTGTTTAACTAAAATTTAAAGTTACATTAACTGGGTATGCTGATTTTATATGGCAACCCTATTTTATGGAGAATAGAATAACTCAGCGAATTTATAATCTATTAGCCCTGTGTTCTAGGTTTTTACTTTGTCTTTTTAACTTGAACACGAATATTTTGAGAAATGTAAATGTTAAAGACTCTTGGATATAAATATATTAGTAAAGTATACAATAAATGCCTCCTTCCCCATTTTTTTTGCCCCCTAGGAATAAATGAGGGGGATAACTTTTTTTTTTTCCTTTAAGCTTTTGCTGATAATAAAAATTTGAATATGTAGAGAGATTTTGTCGTTTGCTAATCTCTTACTAAAAAGTTTATTTGTGTATTTTAAACTAGGTTATTTTGGGCTTCAAGATTTTTAAGTCCTAGACTTTCTTATTTTTATAAAAAAAATTACAAAGAATTAGGCAAGTAATAAGAAATAAAATGCCAACCAAATTCGCTGTTTTATTTTAATAAATCTACCCTTATATTTGTTATTTTTATGCCACTGTGGAAAATTAATAGTAAAACCGTAATTATTTTTAATATAACTTTATTTGCATTTTGAATATTAGCAGAATTCAGTCATCTCTTTCTATAATCAAGATCTTATTTTCCACTGTTAAAATTGCATTTTTCAATTTTTAATCTTTGAAGTACTAATCTATTTAGAAAAGAAATCCCTCATTTTTTGACATTCACAACATTGAATTGTCTTTTCCTGCCTCTGTTGAGACATGGTATAGAATGTGTTATGTTTTCATATCTGAGATAATACTCTAAAAAAGTTTTAAAAGTTGAAATTTAAAGGTAGGATGTTTAAGATGCTTGATTTTATTTTTTTCATTGCAGGCAGTATGTGAATTTTAGAAAATATATGTTTAAAGTATTGCATATACTAAATGTTTGAAAGTATTTGCTACACTGTAGAGAGCTTTTAACACCAGCTGTAAAAACAAAAATGTGTGGAAAAAAGACAGATGGTGACAGATTAGAAAGGATAATAAAGAACTTCTTTATAGTTGCTAATTAAGTGGCAAATTACAGTTATCCTTAAATGATTGATGTAACGTAAATGGGTTCTTAATATGTATGTTTTTCTGTATAGACGTAACTTGAAAATGCTCATATAGGTACAAATAATTTTGTAAATGAATAAAATGGATATTCTCTTCAAAGAGTTAAATTTTAGATCTATTAATATTCTTGCATAATTAGCCATTTCAGAAAAGCTTAAAATTTAAAATTCAAAACCTTGAGACTTTAGTTAAAAAAAAAAATCTTTCTTGTGTGTGAGGAAAAACTACTGTTGTAAATATTTAGGTGGATTTATGTGTGGTTACTTTTGAATGTGCTCTGCAGTAAAATTTAACCCTTAGCTTGGAATTTCCCTTCCATTCCGATGAAACACTTTATTTTGAGCTTTGGTTTTTAAATATATTAGTTAAAATATGATACAGTTTGAGTTTTATGAAGCATAATAGATGTGTGGTCAAAACTGAGTCTAAACACTTGTCACTTCATTTGGCGAGCATGAAGAGACGGTTTGGTGAATTGGGATGGTGGACCAATCTATTGTTGTTTCGTCCCAGCCATCTTATTTTTCTACCAAGTAGATAACAACCTTTAAATCTCATAATGACATAGTGGGCTACTAATGTTCTTTAAAGGTGAGGAGACAATAAGCAGTTGTGAATGAGATCATGAAGTGCCTCTCCTATGATTTTACTTTCATAAAAGCAATAGAAGAATGTTAGTGGCTGGTTTCTTTATGCAGCTCCATAGGAGAATGTTAGGTATATAGATTAGGTTCCATGTAAACATTATTATTTTATTAAATCCATATTTTGGTAGGATAGATTTAACTGAGTAAGTCATATTCATTAACATTATCTTGAAGTTAAAACTCGGAACTTAAAACCTAAGCAACATCTTTTGGTTCTGGGTGTGTGTTGGGAACATTTAAATCAAATCTTCAGTAATTGAAAAAGAGGAAGTTCTCCCAGCTATTTAGAATACAGTAGTAATCTTGTTAAACTCTCTTGAGACTTTGCTGTTCCTCAGTCCTTCCTCAAGCATACACAGGTATTTTGGGGAACATTGAGGAATGTTGTCATAGTAAAGGTAGGTTAAATAAAGCACATCTGACCTCTTGGTCATTGTAGAACTAATAGCTGACAGCTCAAGAGTTAATATGCAGTTTAATAGCTGTGAAATGACAAATATTTTTTAAAGATAATTTTATAGATCAACTTGATTTCAATAATAACCTTTTAAAAATTCTGTTACATAGTGATGTCCTAAGTTTTATAGTTAGTTTTTTTTTCTCCATCTCTTTTTGATGATTGTATCATTTCTACTGCTCGTGGGAACTTTTGCATCCAATTCTTTTCTTTTCCTACCCCCCCCTCCCTTTTTTTTATTTTACTACAGGCAGTTTTTCAGGAACTCCAGGCAGTGTAAAATCATCTTCGGGAAGTTCAGTACAGTCTCCCCAGGATTTCTTGAGCTTTACAGACTCAGAGCTGCGTAATGACAGTTATACTCACTCCCAACAGTCATCATCAACCAAAGATGTACATAAAGGAGAGTCTGGAAGCCAGGAAGGGGGGGTAAATAGTTTTAGTTCCATAATGGGTCTCCCTTCGACCTCAGCTGTTATTTCACAGCCTAAAAGCTTTGAAAATTCACCTGGAGATTTGGGTAATTCCAGCCTTCCAACAGCAGGATATAAGCGGGCTCAAACTTCTGGCATAGAAGAAGAAACTGTAAAGGAAAAGAAAAGAAAAGGAAATAAACAAAGTAAGCATGGGCCTGGTAGACCTAAAGGAAACAAAAATCAAGAGAATGTTTCTCATCTCTCAGTTTCTTCTGCTTCACCAACATCATCTGTAGCATCAGCTGCAGGAAGTGTAACAAGCTCTAGTCTTCAGAAATCTCCTACATTGCTCAGGAATGGAAGTTTACAAAGTCTTAGTGTTGGCTCATCTCCAGTTGGTTCAGGTAGGGATTTGCCCATTTTTTCTTACTTATTCTCACCACCACCACCACCCTTCCTTTACCCTAAAAGGGAAATTCATTTTAAACTATTGTTATGTTGATAATGTTGAGTTGCTAAATGACATTTCCTTGTCTCAATGGAAGAAATGTGTTAAGATCTCAGAAAGATGATTCGGTATTTGGACAAGATGTTTGGCACTAATCTGATCATTTAACTAAATATAGGCTAAGTGGTTTATTGGTCATTCATTTCTTATGAAATACCTGGAATTAATTTTCCATTTTTATTTTTGATTTGTCCATACAGGATTTTAAACCCAACTCAGAAATCACAATTGAGGCGTGAGTTTTGCATAGCTTTGCACTTTGTTTTTGATTGGTGCTTGTTTTTTGAGCTTTCATTCTCTAAAGTTTAATTAGTCAACGTTTTCTTAATACTTCCTCACACAAATTCTACTTGAATTACTTCATCTGGAATAGTTTTCAATCAGTGATAAAATGATTTAAATATATGGACTTAATAGTCATATTTTATTTCAGAAGATACCTGAATGATTTATATTCATTTCATTTTCAAGTATGTTTAACAGTTTTTTACCATTATCTTTATTATAGTAGGGATGAATTTATATATGTTGTTATTCACATCATTGGGATGCTTCTTTAACCCATACTTTATATTATGAATATTGTCAATTCTTAAACTTTTGAAGTTGCATGTTTTTAGACAAAAACTACAGTTTAGATATTGGCTGAATGTCAACATTTGTCCTTTAAATTGATCTTGAATTTGAGATAAATGATTTTAAATAAGTGTTGTAAACTTCACCCATTTTGATTTTAGATTTCCTGATTGTAGAAATGATGAGATTTTGGCTAAAATAAACTATTACAGATTTTATCAGTTCTGCTAGTTTGTGGAGAGGATAGGTAGGAAATGATACGGAAATAAAATAAACACAACTTAAATGAAGAATGTTCATGTGTATTTTATAAATACAGACTTTTGGGTGTTTTTATAGTTATGCAGACATTAATTTCAGGAGGTAATCATAAATATTATTCCAAGGGAGAAAAGAGCATATGTAAAGGTCAGATGTGAAAATTATTAACCATAGCTATCATTTATGCCAGGGTCTGTTAATGCTTTATATTTATTATCCTGTTTAATCCCCACACCAGTTTTATGAAGTAAGGGCTATTTATTCCCCCTTTTTACAGCTGATAAAACTTGAGCCTTAGGTAAAATAAGCTGCCTAAGATCACAGCCAGGGATTTCTTTCTCTTTTTTTTTTTTTCTAGCTAGCTTCAGTGCCATGTTGGACCTGTTGATAAGTTGTTTATTTGCTTGTTTTTGAGAAATGGGTGGAAACTGTGACAAGATTCTTTTATTAAAAGTGTTAAGGGATGAGTTTAGACTAGACCATGATTTCTCAGTCTTGGCACTATTGACATTTTGGTTGGGATGTTGTGCAATCCTGTCCTGTGCATTGTAGGACATTTATCAAGATTTCCAGCCTCTACTCACTAGATGCCAGAAGCACCCAAAATTCCATTTCACTCCACAATGGTGGTGACAAAAACTGTTGGGGGTGACAAAAACTGTGTGCAAAATCACAACCATTGTTTTAGAGGGAGAGTAATACAAACTGTAATGAGAAATGAATCCACTTAAAAAAATGTAAAACACATTGTACACTTGGATATACATTTTATATATATTCATCTGTTTTCTTTTAGGCCAGAAGGATTTAGCAACTAGCCCTAGCCACTAGTCACAAAAACTAAATTTAGACAAATTTACTCAGAAAAAAATGAGTTCATACTCATTTTTAGCAAGAGACACAGTAATCAGATAACTTACTGAGAAAATGAAGCCTGAATTTGCTTTTGTGAAGAGTTTCTCACTGATTTCCTACACATAGAAGCATAGTCTGAAAATAACTGAATTTCAGAAATTCTGTTTGGTTGCTATTTGAAATACACATCCTCAAATTAATGAAATTAAAATTTTGATTTACATCTGTGAAAAGATTTTTCCTGCCTGTTACAGATTTAGGGAGATTTTAAGCATGGGAAATAGTGTTCTTTTCACAATTATTACTTTCAGAGGGCAGTTTTTGTGGTACATCTATGGAAGAAAAGCATGAATTTGTATCCCTTGTACCTCCTCATTAGCTAAATCAATCAATCAATTAATTAATTTTTAAATATTTTATTCACCCATTCATGAGAGACAGAGAGAGAGAGAGAGAGAGAGAGAGGCAGAGACACAGGCTCCATGCAGACACACAGCCCGGTGCAGGACTCCACCCTGGGACTCCAGTATAACGCCCTGAGCGGAAGGCAGGTGCTAAACTGCTGATCCACCCAGGGATCAGCTAAAGAAATTTAGAGAAAAACTCATAATAATATTATTTTGTGGAAGTAAATGACTTCAATTTAGACTTCCTAGGCTTTTTTCCCCTTAAAAGTAGGTTTAAAAATAACTGAAAATCTTATATTTTGTTAAAGCCATAATTATGCATAAGATTAGTTACTTAAAAAACTATTTGAGATAATACATTCTTTAATTTTATACATCTTAATAAAAGTTTTATGACTAGATCAGAGCGCACCCTTATTGATAAACTTAGTACTAAAAAATCTATACTTAGAAGAAACTGGCTAAATGCCATGGGTTTTTAGGAATTATGCCTTCTTACTCATTAGTTAGGAATTGCTAACTGCTGTTGAAACATAGTAAGTACTACAACTGTCTTAAGCACTTGAAAAGCATTGGATATTTATTACTCATTGTACAGATGAAGAAACAGAGATAGAATTCTCACTGCTCTAAGTGGTGGAACAATGCATTTTCTTTGATTCCAGAGACCTTCAATTATAAAATTCAAGGGGTGTTTGCTGATGAAGGTCTACAACCACAATGTATGTCAGTCATTCTTTAAGCAATGGGATCAGTGAGAAAATGTGAACCAATAATTTCACTTGCAGCAGTAGTATCTCCTATTAGTATGAAAATGCTGTTTTCTTTCAACTGATTTTAGTCATAAAACCAGGAAACTTTCTTCCCACATAAATAAGTAGGATGAAGAAATGTATGCTAGGTACTGCCATCAAGAATTGTCTTTGCATGATGCCCTTTTCCAAAGATTGTTTGCTTTCATGACAGGTTGGTTAATTTAGTAAGATGAAGGTGACCTTTGTAAGCACTTGTTGGCTATGATGTTAGACTACAACTAATGTACTATACTATATAATTCTAGCTTCATGGGGCTAGGGGCTGTGTGTGTGTGTCATGTTCATCATTGTCTCCTCACTGCCAGCACAGTGCTTTGTATATAATAAATGCCAAACATCTTTCTTCTAAAACAAATGAATATTTTAGTAATCACTGAGAGCATATCATGTAGTTCATAATATCCTGTGTGATTTTTATATTTCCAAATGTTTACAGCCAGATTGCAAGTGAAATTATTTGTGAAACTTTTTGTGTAGTATTACAGAGCAGTTAAAGATGTGTTAATTAAGTTGGAAAAGATCATGGAGAAGTTGGAATTTGAATTATACTTTGGAGTAGGCAGAAAAAGGCCAACAATATTATCAAAAAAGAAAGTAAGGTTATAGTTGAGGGATAAAACTAGTAGGGAAATCTGATATACAGGATAATTGAAGATAATGTTGATTAAGTAGTGCAATGGGTTTATAGAAAGTTGAATGTCAGGCTGAAGAAATCAGACTTACAGGCAACTTGTCTTTGAATAAGCATCCTGTACTTGATTCTGGCAACTTAGTATTAAAAGAATTTCATCAATGGAAAAAAACATGTTACTTCCATCAGCTTGCAGTAATGGTAATATCTTATATTTGAGAGCTCCTAACAGTTTCTAAAGAACTCTTAATGACTATCTTACTTGTTCCTATAAACAACCTTGTGAAATAGGCAGGACAATTACTATTACTGTTGTTGTAATTTCTCCAGTTTTACCACAACTAGGATATACAGTACAAGTAAAATCAGGTCCTTATGATGTGATTGCCTTAAAATTGTTAGAAGCATCAACTTACAGTAATCAAAATTCTGTCATGACATATTCAAATTATAATAGCATGTATGTAGAAGATACCCTAGGAATCTCAGATCCTGTCACAATAGAAACCCAGAAAAATCTATAAACCCTTGTCTGATCAAGGGTTTGGATTTTAAGATTTTTACTGTAATAGGTTGAAGTACATCCCGGTAAGTGATATACTGTTACAGTGACTTGTACAAAATGGGAAATCAGTGTGTTGTTTTAAGTGGCTACTAAAAATTATAAATTTCGGTGTATAAATTATGTTAAGCTTTTTTTTTTTTTTAAAGATTTTTTAATTTATTCATGAGACATAGAGAGAGGAGAGAGGCAGAGACACAGGCAGAGGGAGAAGCAGGTTCCATGCAGGGAGCTCGATGTGGGACTCAATCCCGGGTCTCCAGGATCACACCTTGGGCCAAAGGCGGCACTAAACCACTGAGCCCCCGGGCTGCCTCATGTTAAGCTTTTAATTGAATTCTTTCCTATGTATTCTTTTGAGATCTTAAACAAGTAGGACTTCTGAAACATTGAGAATTAGTACAGCATTTGGAAGAGTTGACATACTGTATTTGTCCTTTTCCTTTTTCCTATTTATCTCAACCCCACATTATAAGAATTTATGATTTACTAAAGTGAAAGTTGATGAAGATTTTTTTTCTTCATAAAAATCAATATCTTGTTATTTTCTCTGAGAAAAATCTGGTATTCCTTAAATGATAGTTAGCATTTACTTATTTTCTTTGAGTGTAATATGTCCTTTTGAAGTTTCTCTGTTTTTAAAAATCTTATTAGCCTCTAATTCTTTAATATAATGCTAATATACTTGAAATCTGTTTCAGTGATGGAATTCTTTAGTGGTGATAAATGCTATAAAAGGAGATTCTGGGGAGGTAGTTATTTGATTCTGACCCTAAGTATTTAGTTATAAGTCTTAAAGATTTCATGGTGATGAATTATTAATATAAACAGGTCACTTCAAGAGAAGTTTGTTCTGGCTTCTACTGAAATAGAAAGGTTAATGAAGTTTAACTTGAGCTCATGTGACTATGAACAGGTTCTTATAAAATGTATCTTTATTTATGTCATATCTGCTTAGGTTAATAAAATGAAATTGAGACATCTTTCCTTGGTAAAATATTTTAATTAGGAATTGACTGATTCTGTAAAGAAATCAGGGAATCATAAAGATATAAGGATTAATCTAATAAGCTCACAAGAGTAACTAATACAGTATTGTCAACCAAGGATAGATACAGTTATTCACCATACTCTAAACCCAACTTACTCAGGTTCGTGATTTTATATAAATATTATATAAATATTGGGTCATAAATGAAATATCCTATCATATAGGATATTGGGTGCTGCTAAGACCAGAATATATCTTGCAATTTGCTTCCTCGGAAGATCCTCTGATTTTTGTTGTTTTTGATGATTTAAAAATTTGCTGGACCTATACCATAGATGTCTTTCTACAAAAGTACCAGATAAAAAGGCAGAATAGCCATATTCCAATATTTTCCCTATTGAGAAAATCCTCCTGTTACTATGAGTGTCCTTTGATTATTTTTTGTCACCATTCCAAACAGTTACCGTTTCTCTGTAATGTACCATGTCAGTCTCTTCAGTAGCCCTCACTCCCTTTTTAAAATATCACTTGAATTTGTTCATAACCATTAAGGGTGGCAGATTCTCCCACCACGTCTCAGTTTTGAATGCCATCTGGAAAGGACTTATATTAAACTGGTTTCAAGGTTTGATTCTTCAACAGTATCTAATGTAATGTTTTTTAAAAAATAATTAAAATGATTAAAAGTGAGTGCTGGCTTGCTCTGCCTTGCTTTTGTCTTTCTTACTTCAAGTCATATGGAGTGAGCCCGTGATCGGACTCAACTTCTGAGATATGCATATGAGGTAGATGTGTGAGTTATGGTTGCCTCGAAGACTCTGTTGTGCACATGGTTTCCTAAAGTCATGTTTTTGGTTAAGTAGTATCCAGAGTATTTCCAAATATTCTTCTTTCAAGAAAAATTGGACCAACAGCATTAGCCACAAAGGAATGCCTGTTCTTTCCAGGATTTGCTGGCCAGGTCCTCTGATTCACAGACTAGTTCTGATTTTATTGGTTATCTTTTCCTTTGTAATGTCATATAGAGATTTATTTTTCATTTTCTCAGCAGCTTTTGCTTTTAGCAGTGTTTTATTTCTTCATGTCATCCTCTGTTTGTTTTCCTCATTTGGGTGGAGCAAAAGAGTAAGAGTAAAGGCTTATTCATTCATTATCTTCATCAAAAATGAAAGGTACAAGAAAGTAAGCAGAGTGTAGCTTAACAAGTTTTATACTGTTATATAAGTCATAGATCTCTGCTCAGATATAAACTAAATAAGTTTTATACTTGAACAGTAATTTAATTGACCAGAATTCAGATATTTTTGATAAATTGTTCTCATCTAATGAAATAAATACATTAGTTTATCATGTTGCTAACTATGCTCCCTCTTACTACGAATCCATTTTTCATTAGACACTTGTCTCGCATATTTATTTGTTAAGCCCTTATGTCTTTTCCTTACTCTTTGAACACACACACACACACACACACACACACACACACACACACACACACTCCCATTTAAAGATTTGTGAGAATTCCATCCTGTTTGATCCCTCTACCCATCACATCCTAGGTACTAGTTTGTAATTCTATGCCTACCATTCTGTTTGCCCTTCTCAGCCAGTCTTTTAAGTGAATGTTTCCCTATTTTTCTGGCCTGTTTCTTTTTCTATCCTTGAGTCACTGGCAACTTCTTTGCTGATTTCCTTTCTCCTCCCTCCCAACAGAAATTTCCATGCAGTATCGGCATGATGGAGCTTGCCCAACAACTAGTAAGTTGTCGAACTGGGTTGGTAACCCAGGCTTTTTGACTTCTACTTCAGTATTTTTTTCTATTATATGATGCCACCCCTGAACCTCTAAATTTCAGTTTTCCAAGATATGATTGGTTTTTAATTGAATAGAATTTTTTTTCTTCTACAGAGATAACTTGCTGCTTGTCCTGTGTTCAGGATCCATATTAGTCAAATTGTGATCAAATTTTAATTATTTTTGGCTTTTTAATACGGTGTTCCATTATAGAATTGTGACTTCTGTTTCCTGTTGAAGTAATATTTTCAGAATTTGGTTGCTACTAATCTTACTGGAATGTAATTTTTCAATATTTGTATGTTGGCATTAGCTTTCTTGTTTCGATCTCTATATATGTTGAGACTATTATGCTGAAGTCTAGGAAATGAGAATGTTTGATCGGGTTAGATAATAAAATGAAGTTTTCCTTTATAATAAATATTACTGAGTGTAGAATTTGTTGAGGTAGGGTTACCTATACATAATTGCATCCTATTAATACTTTTACCAAGAAAGACATTACATAGACTATTAAATGTATTTTTAAGAGTAATTTTACATATATATTTATTACTAAGAAAGTTTGTCACCACTATGACAATACATCTGACATTTTACTTATATTTATTAGGTGATAGATTGGCAAATGAAATACAATATTTAGAAATTTATACCATGTAAAAACTGAGCCAAGCTTGAAGTTTTAATGATCCAAACAATGATACATAATCGACTTACTGAGATTTTATTATACTGTTTCAGTCTATGTGTGTGTATTTCTTTTGTGTGTTTGAGAATGATCTTAACCTGAAGTCCTTTTTTCCTTACTTAAAAGCTTTCTCAGAGTTGCTGAATGCAATACACAATGGTAAGTTTTATTAGAATCTCTCTGGTGGTTCATTTATCACAAAGGTTGCCTTTTATAGAGAACCCCGATTGAAAGCTTGCATGTTCTGTTGATAAGATGAAATCCAGCTCTGCAGTGAGTCAGTTGTTCAGCCCCTTAGTGAAAACTTTTTGTGGATTGCCTGCAGGAGGATAATAGGTCACTGTAGTTCATCAGTTTAGCTTTAATTGTCCTTTGTAAGGCAAAATGATAATAGTGTTGTTCTAACTTTATGAAAGTCTTTTTTTTCTATTTTTGTAAAAAGTTTTGTAGTTCTCTTGAGCTCTCTTTGGCAGTGCGTGCAGTTAGTAATTGGTACCTACATCAGGAATTAGCTGTTTCTTCCACAACTTCATATATGCATTTTGTTTTGGGGATTAAAAAAAATTAATGTGTTAAAAAATTAATGTGTTGAATAGTTTTATTATTTTGTTCTTATGTGTTGAATAATTTTATTATTTTGTCCCTATATTTTATATACTGAATAAATGGAAGATAGCTTTTTAAATAATGTGTAATTTGGAACTGGGTTTTTCCAGGGGAGTTGCATCTTCTGCAGAGTTGGGTTCTAAAATCAGGATATGAGACAAAAATGCTAGCTTTTTTCAGTTTTACAATATAATGAAATTTATTTTTGTAGAAATGTTTGAGTATTTCAGTTTTAAAGAACTTTCTTTAATACTTTAGTTTTCAAAAAAACTTTAAAAATTTAGTGTCTTCTTTTTTGATGGTTTTCTGTTATTAACTGACATAACTTATCTGTTTAGGATGGTTTATGTGATCTCAAAAAGTTCAGAGCTCATTTTTATTAACTTAATGAAATCTGGCATATTATGATAATGTGGTTCAGTGTAGTCGATCTGTGTTGTATTTGTATTACATTGTCGGATGTTTACAAATCTATAGCAGGCATAGACACTTGTGTTGATTTTAAGGGTGGTGGTGGGGTCAAAGTGGGAAACCTATTTTACAAATGATCATTTTATTAATGAGTACATTTATTTTTAATTCTTGCTTCCTGTGTAGCCTGAATTGCAGAGTCTCAGATAATCAGTTTTCCAGATAATGTGGAGCTCTTGAACTTTAGGTATTTAGAGTATTTAGAGGAAAAGGGATTTGAAGCATTCTTGAAAATAAACTAAATATGTTACCATTCTTTGGTAGGGAAATATAAAAACAGAAGAGGTTTTTACATCTTTTTCAGTTTGCATAGTTAAATTTTACTCTTTAATTTTGGAGTATTAGAATTTAGAGACATGCTGAAAGTTTGAACAAAGCATATACTTGGAATAAAAGGAAAGTAGATAGTGGAGGGAGCAATTATAAATGAATTGCTATATAAATCCTGTACCATTATTAGCTGGCAAAGTACTGGATTGTGTCAATTTAATGGGACAGTTGTCATTTTTTCTGTATGGGTAAATTAAATGTCATTGGATTAATACAGTGAACACAGATTTTCTTTAATATTTGTGTTTTACGGGATTGGGAGAAAACACTAGAGTAGTGTACTTGTGTATACAGTAGATACTTGTGTGTTCTTAGTAACATAACCTATAAAAATGAAATAAATAATGGACTTTTTATATTTTATATTATATTTAGAAGTTTGTACCTTTTGATCTCCTTCACCCATTTTGCCTCCTCTCACCTTTTCCCAGGAAGCCACCAGACCAGTCTGTTCTCTATATTCATGAGCTTGGAAGTATTTTTTTTTTTATTTTTTATTTTTTTTATTATTTTTTTTTTAATTTTAGATTCCATGGATGAGATTATATGGTATTTATCTTTTTCTTTTCTGTCTGACATTTCATTTAGCATAATACCCTCAAGGTCCATTCATGTCACAAATGACAAGATTTTGTTCATTTTTATAGCTGAATAATATTCTATTGTATGCATATATAACATATTGTATTTTTTAAAGATTTATTTATTTATTTATTTATTTATTTATTTATTCATGGTATTTTAATTATTCACCCATTGATAGCCATTGAAAGGTTATTTCCGTGTGTTGGCTATAGTCAGTAATGCTGTAATGAACATATGTGCATATTTTCCCAAGTTAGTATTTTCATTTTCTTTAGATAAATACCCAGAAGTGGAATTGCTGGATCATATGGTAGTTCAACTTTTAATTTTTTGAGGAACATCTAGACTTTTCTTTCTTTCTTTTTTTTTTAAGATTTTATTTATTTATTCATTCATTCATGAAAGACACATAGAGAAGCAGAGACACAGGCAGAGGGAGAAGCAGGCTCCATGCAGGAGCCTGATGTGGGACTCGATCTCGGGACTCCAGGGTCACGCCCTAGGCTAAAGGCAGGCGCTAAACCTCTGAGCCACCCAATGATTCCCCACATCTGGACTTTTCCATAGTGACTGTACCATTTTACATTCCCACTAGGACCACACAAAAGTTCCCTTTTCTCCACATCCTGGCCAACACTTAACTGTTTCTTGACTTTTTGATAATAGCTATTCTAACAGATGTGAGGTAATATCTCAGTGTGGTTTTGATGTTGGTCATCTGTATGTCTTCTTTGGAAAAATATCCATTCCGGTCCTCTACGTATTTTTTAATCAGATTGTTTGGAGTTTTTTCTTGCTATTGGGTTATGTGAGCTTTTTAAAATTTTTAAACGACTTTATTTATTTGCAAGAACAGATGAAAGCATTAAAAAAAAAGAAAGAAAGAAAGCATTAGTGAGGCAGGGAGGTGCAGAAGGAGAAGCAGATTACCCCTGAGCAGGGAGCCTGATTCAAGGTTCAATCCCAAGACTTCAGTCATGACCTGAGTGGAAAGAAGACACTTAACCAACTGAGCCACCTAGGAGCCTCAAGTTATATGAGGTTTTAAAATGTATTTTGGATATTAATGTCTTATCAGATACATAATTGGTAAATATTTCCTCCCACTCAGTGCATTGCCTTTTTATTTGGTGATGGTTTACATTTTTTTATTATTTACTTATTTACTATTTTCTTATGTAATACCTATTAGTTTGGTATACTTGTATTTTTTGTTTGGGTTGTTTTATTTTTGTTTGGGGTTTTTTTGTTTGTTTTGGTCTTGGTTTGGTTTGGTTTGGTTTGGTTTTGGTTAATTCCAAAATATCGTGACTGATGTCAGGGAGCTTACTGCCTATGTTTTCTTCTAGTTTTATGGTCTACATTTTTCAAGTCTTCAATTTTGAGTTAATTTTTATGTACAGTGTAAGGCAGTGGTCCAGTTTCATTCTTTTGTATGTAGTTGTTCAGTTTTCCTAACACCATTTATTGAAAAGACTGTCCTGTGTATATTCTTGGCTCTTGTAAACAAATTGACCCTATATGCATGTTTTTTTAATTTACCCATACAGAAAAAATGACAACTGTCCCATTAAATTGACACAATCCAGTACTTTGCCAGCTAATAATGGTACAGGATTTATATAGCAATTCATTTATAATTGCTCCCTCCACTATCTACTTTCCTTTTATTCCAAGTATATGCTAGAAATTCGGTAAGGAAGCATCAGCCTTAAACAACATAATAGACTGGATGGACTTGAACAGATAATTTATAGAACATTCCATTAAAAAAAAAAAAGTATACATTCTTCTCAAGTGAACATGAAACATCCAAGATAGATCATATGTTAGGCCATTAAACAAATCTTAATAAATTTAAGAAGATTAAAATTATATCACATCTTTTCTGACCACAATGATATGAAACTAGAAGTTAATTATAGGAAGAAAACTGGAAAATTCATAATTATGTCAATATTGAACAGCATTGGTACTGAATAGTTAATGGGTCAAAGAAAAAATCAAAAGAGAAATAAAGATAGCTTGAGATAAAAATGAATATGTAATACACCAAGATTTATTGGATGCAGGAAAAACGGTTTTAAGAGGAAAGTTCATAGCAGTTCATGCCTACCTCAGGAAACAAGAAAAATCTCAATGTAACTTTACTCCTCAAGAAACTAGAAAAAAAAAAAAAAAAGAAAAAACGAAGTCCAGAGTTGGTAGAAGGAGGGGAATAACAAAAGATTAGAACAATTAATTAGAAGACTTTGTTATTCTAAGTGAAGAGTGGTCAGTATAGATCAATGAAACTAAGACCTGCTTCTTTGAAAAGATAAACAAAAATTGACAAACCTTTAGACTCACCAAGAGAAGAGGACTCAAGGAAGAAATGGAAGAGGAAATTATAACTGATAATGTATAAATACAGAGGATCATAAGAGAGTACTGTGAACAAATACATATTCTAACAAAACAGACAACCTGAAGAAATGGGTGAATCCTAGAAACATACGTGAATCATGATGAAATGAAAAATCTGAACAGACTGATAACTGTAATGAAATTGAATGAAATTGAATCAGTAATCAGAAACCTCCCAACAAACAGAAGTTCCAGGGGCAGGTGGCTTCACAGGTAAATTCTACCAGACATTCAAAGTAGAGTTAATATCAGTCCTTCTCAAACTCTTCCAAAAATCAGAAGTGGGAAAACTCTTCCAAACACATTTTACTAGTTCAGCATTACCCTGATGCCAGAACCAGATGAGGACACCACAAAAAGGAAATTATAGTGGGGTATCCTCTTGATGAGCATAGATGCAAGAATCCTCAAGAAAATATTAGCAAAATAAATTCAGTAATATTAAAAGTGTCATGTATCCTTGATCAAATGGGATTTATTCCAGGGATACAAGGATGGTTCAATATCTGCAAGTCAGTCAATGTGAGATATACCACAATTGCAAAATGAAGGATAAAAATTACATGATTATCTCAGTAGATAAAAATTACTTAAAAAGTTCAGTTTTATGATAAAAACTTTCAACTAAATGGCTGTAGAGGGGAACATACCTCAATATTATAAAGGCCGTATGTAGCAAGTCCACAACTAATATTATACTTGACAGTGAAAAGCCAAAGGATTTTTCTCTAAGATCAAGAACAAAACAACACTTACCACTTTTATTCAACATAGTGTTAGAAGTCCTAGCCAAAGCAATTAAGCAAGAAAAATAAATAAAAGGCATCCACATTAGGAAATAGTAAACTCATTACTTGCAGATGGCATATTATATATAGAAAACCCTGAAGACTTCATCATAAAAGTGTTAGCATTAGCTAACAAATTCAGTAGTGTTGCAGGATGCAAAATCAATACACCAGAAGGTATCACTTAAATCATTTCCAAAGTTAGCATTTATTAAATAATTTTGGCTCTAGTGCCTTTCTTAGTTAACTTTTCATAAACTGCTTGTGACTAGTTCTGGCTGCCAATTCCTTGCAGAGAAATTGTCGACCGCTCTGTTTTGAAGCTTTTTGTATTAAACTAAAACAATTCTCTTTTTTATGAAATAAAATATTTCAGAATTACAGAAAATACAGTCCAAAACAACCATCATGAACTTATTACTGATTTAACACCTAGTAATATTTTGCCATATTTTTGTAGCTCCTTTTCCAATTTATGAAATATCGGATACATTTTAAGCAATTCATATATGCACTGTAGCACACAATAATAAAATAATACCAAGGAACCTAATACCAATTTAAAAAATAGAACATTTTTAATGTTGTTGCATCTAGTGCATGGTCTTCACCATTGTATTCCCCAAAGTTTAACTACTACCTGAATTTTACATCCTTTGCTTTGTTCTGAATGTGTGTCTAAAAGTACACCCTTTATCCTATTTTCATTCTTCTCTTTTCCAGAGTAAATGGTATTCTTCTACTTATCCAGTATCTCTACCCCCCAAAATATTTAATGAGATAAAATTCACAAAACATTGAGGTTACCCTTTTAAACTATTTAAAAGTATATCATTTAGACATTTTTAGTATATTTACAACGTTCCTGTCACCACTATTTCCAGAACATTTTCATCAAGCCATCATCCCGAGCTCCCCTCCCTGCTAAATCACCCAAGAACCACTAATCTACCTCAGGTCTTTATGGATTTGCCTATTTTGGATGTTTCATATATAGAGAATCATACAATATGTGGTCTTTTATGTTGGTGTTTTACTTAGCATAAAGTGCTCGTGTTTTTTAAGCATAAGGTTTATCCTATAGCATGTATCAATCAATACTTTATTATTTTTTTAATGGCTGAATAACACACTGTATGAATATACCACATTTTGTTTGTTTACTGGTTGATGGGCATTTGGATTGTTTCTACTTCTTCGTTCGTAAGAAAGATGTTGCTGTGAAGATTCATGTACAAGGTTTTGTGTGAACATATGTTTTTATTTGTTTTGAGAATACACTTAGGAATAGAGTTTATTCTTTTTTTTTTTTTAAGTAGGCCTTTACTTTATGAGAGCATTTCAGTATCTTTTATGATTTTGAGTATTCTTTGTTTTATTCCCAGTATTCTCTCCTATACTTTTTTTACTTCTCCTGCACATAGTCCCTTGGAAAATATCTTACACATGCCTATAGCTTCAGCTATCATTGATGCTTATTAGATCCCCAAATCTGTGCATCCAATGTAGAATTTTCTCTTGAGTTCCAGGCTCATTTCCAACAATCTAATAAATCTCAGTTACCCTTATTTTTCCCATTTAAAGCCTGCTTCTTCTCTTGTGTTCCTTATCTCTGTGGTGATTTAGTCACCTAACTCAGTTATGCTAAGGAGTTAAACTAAACTCTGCCTTCTCATTTTTTGGTTATTATTATTTTTAGAGGTTTTTCCTGTTATTCATCACTTGTTTTCTCCATTATATTCTCACTGCCCCTACTTGGGTATTCCAACATAATTTGTCATATGAACTCTTTCTGCAACCTTCAAACCTTCATTTCAT
This sequence comes from Canis lupus baileyi, assembly GCF_048164855.1. Classification (NCBI taxonomy): domain Eukaryota; kingdom Metazoa; phylum Chordata; class Mammalia; order Carnivora; family Canidae; genus Canis; species Canis lupus. The sequence continues at coordinate 9,731,549 of NC_132842.1, read as the reverse complement.
TATCTAGTTCATTCTCTAGCGCTACCAGAATCAGTGGCCTATTTAAAAATGCAAATCAGACTATGTCACTGTCTTACTTAAATCCTTTTAGAATTGTATGGTATTTATGAGATGAAATTAATATTTTTTTAGGATAGCATGTGGAGTTTTTCATAATATGCCACTTACCAGACTCTCCAGTCTCCTCTTTTCAACTTTATGATGCATTAGTATAACTTAAATCTATGATTTAGACTCTAGTAGTGTCTGCTGATATGATCTTCCTTCTTAATCTACTGAAAGAACTTAAAAGTAAGCATAGTTGTGCTCCTGCAAATTTTTTTCTGATACTTTTTGATAGACTTATAACTCAAATAAAAACCCAAAACCAAACGCCACAGACTTCAGGATGTTCTCTTTCTCTCTCTAGTTTTTTTTTTTTTTTTTTTAAGATTTTATTTATTCATAAGATAGAGAGGCAGAGGGAGAAGCAGGCTCCCTTCAAGGAGCCTGATGTGGGACTTGATCCCGGGACTCCAGAATCATGCCCTAGGTGGAAGGCGGACGCTCAACTGCTGAGCCACCCAGGGATCCCCTAGTTTTTTTTGTTTTTTTGACTTCTGGATTCTCATATGCAGTGTTCTAATGTTCTTTCTTTAGTTTATATCTACTGCTTCTCTAGACAATTTTTTTTTGCTTTTGTGATTTATATCTTAGTTATATTTGTCTCACCTTTATGAAACAACAATAAAAAAGTTTTCCATTACACATTTGAGGCTCTGAAAAGTTTGAAAGACTGGATTATACTCATTTATTCTCCAGAATATAATGCAAAATGTTTTATTATATAGACCTTCATAAAATGAAAATCTTTTATTTTAGTGAGACTTGTTTTAAGAATCTAATGAAGGTATAAGAACCAAGGAAATATCATGTATTAATAGTCATAGGTGTTGAGAGTTTTAAGCATACATCCTAACTTGATATTTCTCATAGAGGATCTAAGAACTTAATAGGCAGTTGTTCTTCTGGGTGTGTGCATATAATATTCCATAAACTTTTGAAATTGGTGCTTTCTGATAAGGAAATAAGATTATCATCAATACAAAGAAATGCTTTTGGGAAAACCCTTCAATCTAAAAAAAAAAAAAAAAAAAATAGGTGTAGTGTGATGAATTTTTTGTGACCAGAGAAAATTCAGGTAACTTAAAAGTTAAGAGAAATAATACTAAGATTATTATCTCAGTAAAGGAAAAAGAGAACAGTTAGGAGAAAGATACAACGTAAAAATCTTGTGGTAGAATTTAGAAACTTTTAAGGCAATTAGGAAAGACAGAGTAATCATTTAAATATCTTAAATATTTATTTATTTATTTTAGAGAGAGCCCATGTGTAAGCTGAGGAAGGGACAGAGGGAGAAAGAGAGAATTTCAAGCTGACTCCTCGCTGAGCACAGAGCTTGATATGGGGGGCTCAGTCTCAAGACCCTGAGATCATGACCTGAGCTGAAATCAAGTCAGAAAGTTAATCGACTGAGCCATCCAGGCTCCCTTCATTTAAGTTTTTTGAAAAATAATATATGGAGGGGCACCTGGGTGGCTCATTTGGTTAAGCATCTGACTTTGGCTCAGGTATGATCTTTGGATCCTGGGATCAAGCCCCCTCTTTGGGCTCCCTACTCAGTAGGGATCTACTCCCTTACCTGTTGCCCCTCCCCCCACTCGTGTGTGTGCTCTCTCTCTCTCTCTCAAATAAATAAATGGTATCTTTAAAGCAAAACAAAACAAAGCATATGGAGAGAAAGCTTTTAAATATATGCCCGTGAAGTGTAGTGCCTTGCATTTCATGGCATTTTGTTTTATGGTAGTGCCTTAGAACTACCCAGCTTGACTAAGTGATTTTAGATTTCGTGATGCTGCTAAACTTTAAGTATGACTTCTTGGCTTCATTTAGTAGGTATGATTAAAATGCTTATAGTGATAAAACAAATTATATATATATATACACAAAAAAAACAAATAATAACTATATAATAAACAATATAAAACAAACATTTTATATACATATTAAAGCAAACTACAATCCCTATATATGTACATCTAAAAGCAAACTACAATCCCTATATATGAAGATGTACACATATGTACATTTTTAAGACAGCATGAGCATGAGTGGGGGAGGGCTTGGGGGAAGAACAGAGGGAGAGGAGGGGGGAAAAAGAGAGAGAGAGAGAGAGAATCTTAAGCAGGCTCCATGCCCAGCACAGAGCCCAACAGGGCTTGATCTCATGACCTGAACCAAAATCAAGAGTTAGACACTTAACCTACTGAGCCATCCAGGTGCCCCTATAATTTGCTTTTATATAGTCCATTTGAAAACTAACATATCATCTGCCTGGTTTTCATTGTTCTGTTTCAGGTATGACTTTACTTTAGTGCTTTTTAGGTTGTTTAACAATTTATTTATTTAGTAGTTCTTCTTACTAGATTATAAGCTCATTTAGAGTAGGGGTTGAGTTTTATTCACCTTTATTTTATTGGTATTTAGCTTATCATCTACTTGATATTCCATAAGTGCTGAATGAGTAAATCACTGATTGTCAGTTGCTACACAGTCCTGGGAGAGGTTTCATATATTTTTGGACATACATTCATTTTCTTTGGGAATTAAACTTTGCATTGGGTGGTTCTTATTTCTCTCAGAGTGGTAACTTGGTTCTTTGCTGTAATAATGGAATTGGTTCATTTGTTTGTCTTGGCAATTCTCATTTTTATATAATTTTGAAATAGTAGATTAAAAGCTAAGGAGCTTAGATCTATTTTCACCAGTAATATATTGCTAATTGATTTCTATGTCCCGTTTAGTATGCTTTTAAATTTTCTTTAATTATGGTACTTACAGTTTGTCACGATCATGCTCATGAAACAAATCTCATTTGATGGAGGAGGCAAAGTGATGTCAACCAATTATTCATAAATATCTGCTATAGGATTGAGGATAAGTATGAATGCTAATTGATTTTAGGGATGAATGTTCTTCAAGAATGGAATCCTACTCATGTTTGTCATAACAGTTTGTAGGAAACTAGATCTTTGTTCTTTACATGTGTCCCCTCTTCATTTCAGGGAAGCATTAAGAAGGTAGGGTCTAAGAACAGAGATGAGCAATAATCATAGGCATAATCACAGCCTATTAATCTTTTGAGATTCACCATACATAATGAGTTATTACTGATAGGGGAAGTTGTTGCTATGATCAGTGTGGAGATTGAGAACCATTGATCTAGATCATGCTAGATCTAATTTCTCTTTAATCACAATAGACTTGATTTTCCTTCTTGCTATATACTTGGGAGTATTCTTTATTTTTATACATTGTTACATCCCAGGATGCAACAAATGCTACTGTTTGTTGAAATGTTTGTTTCTGTGCAGGAACTAATTTGACTAATAATATATAGCCTTGCTAAGTAGTATAAGACATGTACAATAGATAAGACAGTAAGACCTTTTCCATTTCAAATCAGCCAAGCTATTTGTCTATTGGATCACTCTAAGTTTCTGGAAGATAGGCTTCAGAGACTTAAGTCATAAACACAGAAAGATATTAACATTTGGATGGTGAATCAGCCACTGGGGAGAAAAAGTAATTTTCAGTATGCATGTTAACTACTACAAAGCAAAATGAATTTGTGAGTGTCTCATTGAAACTGCAAGAGAGAAAGAACCTGAAAAGTGAAGGGATTAGTATAAATGGAAATGAATTTATGAGAATTGCTTTTAAATTAATTAAATGATAATGCCATTAGCAATCTATTTAGAATGTTGCCTTTTTTTATTTTAGTGAAAACAAATTTATGATTTTTATATTTTCCATAGTTTTTTGTTTGTTTTACTTTAACCCCCTATAATGTCTTAAATTTCTCAATTTATACTTGTCATGGTAGTTTTTAGAAACTGGTTATTAAAAATTCAAAATTAAAGTGTGTCTTTTCTTTAGACAGAGATGACAATTCTACACTAACAAAGCAGGAACTTAAATTCATAGGTATGTACCAAATTCAAACTTTAAGAGTAATAGTGTTAATCTTTTTTTTTTTTTTCTTTCTTTTTTTTTATTTTATTTTAAGATATTATTTATCCATTCATGAGAGACAGAGAGAGAGGCAGAGCTATAGGCAGAGGGAGAAGCAGGCCCCATGCAGGGAGCCCAATGCGGGACTCGATCCTGGGACTCCAGGATCACGCCCTGGGCTTGGAAGGCAGGTGCCAAACCACTGAGCCACCCAGGGATCCCTGTAATAGTGTTAATCTTAATGTAGCATAGAAACCTTCCCATATAAAGCAGTAGTAGGGATCTGTCGTCCCAAAAATAATAACTGAAAGAAATTCTCCATAATTCTGGATGGTCTCCATAATTCTGGGATGAACTATTAATTATATTCTTTGATTGTTTATACTTGTTTGGACTTGTTATATTTCCTAAGTAAGACACTGCAGGGTAGGTTTTAGGATTTCTAAAATTACTTGCCTGTCAAGGGTCTAGATGCCTAGGTGTTTGATATTTAAGACCACTTTCTATCTATGACCCTTCTCTCTCATTAAGGAAAAGAAGAATCTGAAACCATACTCTATGATTTATAATAATTTTCTAATTGAGTAGTTTTCAAATACTTTTGGATCAGTTGAGAGTGTGTATATTCTGAATCCACTCATCTTAACCAGTTCATGTATGCATCTACTGCACCCCTTTTCCTCCCCTAAAATCCTCAGTTTCACATCTTAATCAGATTAATGTTGCAGCCTATGAGGACATGCACGTGGAGCTTTTCCTTCTCAACAGTGTTTTAGCCTTTTCTCATTTGGAAAGTATAAAGTTCTTTCTGTATCTAAAATCACAGTCATTTACTTTGGGGAAATAGTTGTATTGCAAGTGCATCCTTTCAGGAACATAAAATCAAAAAGATAAATATGTATATAAATAATTTTAAGACATATAGTTATAACTTCCTTAATGATCTTTAGTATAAAAAGAGTTCAAGGTCAGAGAAGCTTACTTTTAGCTGAGGGAGTATGCTGCCCAGAGACTATAATATTTTACCTGATGCTTAAAGAAATGAGTAAAATTGAGCAAGTTGGAAATTGGGATCAGGGCTAGACTCAAAGTCCCTGGAATAAAAGTAGCACAATTTGTGACACATAGGTCTGTGAAGTGATGGGATATTGGTATTTGACATGAAATATATGAAAAATAATAGCCTTAGATACTAGCCAAAGGAGTTGGAAATAGTTGGTAGTTGGGAAATAGTTTGAATTGGGGAAAAAAATAAAACATAGTTAGCCAGATGCACCTGGTGCATCTGGCTCTAGCATATAAGATTATTGAAAGAAAAAAAAAAGATTATTGAAAGAGCTAGAGAACAGAAAACCTAGTTAGATTTTTGTTGTAATCTAGCCAAATGTATTGAAGGCCTGAATGAGGGTAATGGAAGTCAGACTAGTGAGACATATATTACCCAAAAAGAACTCGTAGTATTTGTCAATAAATTGAATGGCTATGGCTGGAGAGGATGGATATTCATTTGCCAACAAGCTGTTCAGGTAGAGATGTTTAGCGTGCAAATGAATAGATGAGGTTAGAGTTTGGGCATGAAGGAGAATTGGAAATAAATCCATATAGGTGTTAAATAACAAACTGTGAGGTTGGTCATGGGTGAGCAAGGTTGGTGGAGAAGACAAAGAGGTTAGACCAGGTTTATTTTAAGATAGGAAAGTCTTTTTTTTTTTTTTTTTTTTTTTTAAAGATAGGAAAGTCTTAATAGGTGGAAAGGAGGACTCTGGAAAGATAAAAGGTTAAGATGCAAAAAAAATTTTTTTTTAATGAACCAAAGAACTGGACAGATGAGAGAGACAAGTAGGAAATTTTAACTTAAAGGAAGACAGAGGAAATAACTGTGGAAACATTCAGTATAAAATAAAAAATGAGTTTTTTTAACGTCCCTATTTGGGGTTAATTAATGTTTAAGTTAGTAGAAACTTTAGAAGTAGGTTTCCCCCCAAAAGAAATGATTACTTTCAGGTATACATTGATAACTTGAGTGTGTTTACAAAAGTGTTATCCTGTTAGTGTACTTGAGAAAAATATTTGAATGATTAAAAACTAGTGATAAATAATGATACCTAAATGTGTAAAGACTGTACTTCTCAAGTACTTTCTTTTGTAATCCTCAGTGTTTCCTGAGAAGTTATCTCCTCTCTTCCTCTATTCTTTATCAAGACTGTGTCTTTTATTCTGTTCTCTGCCTACTCCTAACTGAATCAGTCACCAAGTAGTACCTTCTAAATATTTTTTCTAATTAATTTGAAGTTTCCTATACATGACTTTTTACATTTAATTTATTATTTTCAAAATTCCGATCTCTCACAGCTGTGGGTTGGCTCAGATCCTTATCATCTCTTGCACAGATTGTTGTATTAGTCTCCTTATGGTTTTGTCAGTATAGCTGGAGTTGATTAGGTGGGCTGACTCAAGCCAATATGGGAGAAGTGAAGAATGACAATCATTTGTCATGAAAACATTACTATCAAGAATGCCAAATGCTGCTTATCTTACTCTTCTTAAAGAAATCTTGGGAAAATGAGTTATAATTGGGAGGTTACTTGGTTGGTGAACCTGACATCAGAATAAGGACAATTAGTTAGATCATGTTTAAAGATTATCACCATCTCAATAATGTTCTTTTTTCTCTGTATAATGCAGTTGATTGCTTTCTTAAGTAGCATTTCAGGATCTCTGGATATGTGTATGTGCATACTCCTGACAGCAGAAACAATATTTTTATATAATAATAGCTAGGTATTTGGAATTATGCTTCTCAGACATTTTTGTCATTATGCTTGTAGTATTTGGAGCAACTAATATATTATTCAAAAGGTGTGTATCAAAAACATATTCAGAGTTGTTTCTGGATGTGTCAAGATATAGGAGACCTTATTTATTTATTTGACAGAACACAAGCAGTGGGGACAGCAGGCAGAGGGAGAGGGAGAAGCAGGCTCCCCACTGAGCAGGGAGCCCAATGCAGGGCTCGATCCCACAACCCTGAAGTCATAACCTGAGCCAAAGCAAGTGCTTAACCAACTGAGCCACCGAGGTGCCCCCCCCCAATTTTTTTTAAAGATTTTATTTATTTATTTGAAAGCAAGAGAGAGGGAGCACACAGAGGGAGAGGGAGAAACAGACACCCCACTGAGCAGAAAAGCCTGATGTGGGGTTCCTTCCCAGAACTGTTGGGTCATGACTTGAGCCAAAGGCAGACGTTTAACTGACTGAGCTACCCAGGTGCCCCAAGACCAAAAGTAATCAATTCATGTTGGCAGTGCTAGAAAATCTAATTTTCTACCCAAATCAGTCCTAAAGAAACTATGAAGAGAAAATAAACCAGTGCATTGAACATAAAAGACATGAGGGAAAATAATAATTTGAAACAAAATATTTAAGAGAAACAAGTAGAAATTTTAGGTATACAAAACTGTAATTGTCAAATTGAAAAATGCAATAGATAAATAACAATGGATACAGTGAGGAACAAAAATAATTAATGGGTTTTATATATATTTAAAATAAACACAATATGATACGGAGGATAAAAGTAAGACTTCAGATCAAAGGAACCCCAGAAAGGGAGAGAGAAAATGGACAGGAGGAAATAATCTGAAAAAATAAAATTCCTTAAAAAAAGATGAGAGATCTTAGATTAAAGTGGCCCATAGAGTGCCAAAGGAAAAAAAAAAGTGTAGGAAAAAAATCCTTGTCTACACCTATTATAGGAGACGTTTTAAAATATCAGAGACAGGAAAAGAATTCTAAAACATGGACTATTATATTAAGATGAAATTCTTTTTAGAGAGAGATCTATAAGGACTATATAGAAGTAAGTTCAGTTCTAAGATATGAAAGTCTAGATTTAAATCATTTGAGATTTAACAGAGGTAATTATAGAAAAATCGGAAGTAATAGGAATATAACAATTATAGTTGTATTTCTTATAGCATCTCCAGAATTCAATTATCAAATGATATTTAGGTAGCTTACGTAGCAACTTGGAAATATATCTGTGGTATATTTTCCCTGACACCAAATCCAGAACAACAAAGTATATATAATGCATAAAATAAAGGATTATCAATTTCTTATTATATTCTGTTTTCATGGTGCTCATGTTCTATTGGAAGAGTAAGAAATATAAATGAATAATTGCAGAATAAAACATTAGACAAATTATGATGGCTATTTAAAATAATAGATTTGAGAGTACTTTTTTTTAAAAGATTTTGCTTATTGGGGCGTCTGAGTGGCTCAGTGGTTGGGTGTCTGCCTTCGGCTCAGAGCATGATCCTGGGATCCAGGATCGGGTCCCACATCGGGCTCCTTGCAAGGAGCCTGCTTCTCCCTCTGCCTATATCTCTGCATCTCTCTCCGTGTGTCTTTCATTAATAAATAAATAAAATCTTTTAAAAAATAAAAATAAAAGATTTTACTTATTAATTCATGAGAGAGATCGAGAGGCAGAAACATAGGGAGAGGGAGAAGCAGACTCCCTGTCAGGAGCCTGATGCAGAACTAGATCCCAGGACCAGGATCATGACCTGAGGCAAAAGCAGACGCTCAACCGCAGAGCCACTCAGGTGCCCAGGGAGTAGTTTTGTTCTTGTCTTCATTTTTAAAAATTGATTGTGGTCATTGCTTATGTGTTTTTATTTAAATCATAGAAAACTTTTAATGAAGAATGGCAAATTGTTTTAATAGCTGCCACACCGAGTAAGAGTATGTTCTTCATTTTCATTGGCAATTTTTTTTCCTACTACACCTTCCTTTTAATTTCCTTAAGCCAAAGAAACAGGAAAAAAAATCACTGTGTTATGTACTTCATGATATTTGTCATCTAGATCTAGGTATATGATTGATACTTTAGGTAAGTCTCCTTCTTAGTTGAAATACTTTCCTTCGTTAATCTGACTACCTGTATTTCTGACCACCTGTATTTCTATACTTCATCTGAGCTAAGCTTTTTTAGAAAAAAAAAAAATCACACCATGTATACACTCATTATTATAGATTTGTGATACTAGCCTTAACTGACATATAAATTGCTTGGCAATATTAATGTACATCTCTAAGAAACTCTTTTGCCACGATTGTTTTTGTTTGTTTTAACTTTTACTGCCAGTGAAAATTTCATCTTTTCATCACCCAATTCTGCAAACCTACTTGATACGCATCTGTCCTCTTTTCTTTTTCTCCAGTCCTGCTTGTAATCCAAGGCTAGTCTTGTGCTCTAGATCTCTGCCTTCTGTGCCCTCTTAGAGACCTTGTCATTTTAGTTGCTTTACCCTCTCACCATCACTTTTCTTTTCCCATCTACATGCTCTAGTGTTTTTCCTCTTGAAAAGGCACGAAAGAACCCAAAGCTTCCTTTGATCCCACATTCCTATTCATGTACCTACCCCTCAAACTGTTCTACCTCCACTCCCTCATTTAAGATTTTTCTCTTTGTTTTTGGTGATATGTCTGAATGTGACTTTATTCTTCTTAAGACCTCTTTGCTTCCTGATTGAGTGAATTCATGTCTTTTATCAATTCGGGACTGTAGCCATTATATTTTAAAATCAATAGATCAATATTCTTCCTATTCTTCAGTAATTTTTGTTAGCCATATTTGGACTTTCATTCTGTCCTTTATGTCCCTTAACCTTGCTTTTATAATTTCCATTTCCTAATCTCTCTGTGCTGTATCTGGGTAGTTTCTTTTCATCTTTTTTTGGTCCCAAACTCATCATCTCTTTAGCTCTATTAATTTATTGTTTTACCTGCTTATTAATGAGTAAAGATTTTTAGTGAACATGTTTTTCCAAATTTTTGGAATTCTTTGTGGTCTGGTTTGTTTTTCTTTTTCTTCTCTTGTTTTTAAGAATGTGTAGTCCTTTTCTCATATCTAAAAATACTCTTTATTTTGAAACAGTCCCAAACTTAAGAGTATAGTATACAGAACTGTATCTGCGCAAATCATTTGAGTCTAAGTTGCAGATAAGTACCACATCAGCCATGAATACTTAAGTAATCTTTACAGATAAGGACATTTTCCTGTTCACAGTACAATGATCAATAAAAGGAAAATAACATCACTGTAGTTCTACCATCCACTCTTAAGATGCTGTTCAAATTTTGGCAGTTGTTTCAGAATTTTATAGGATAGTTATTTTTGGATTTGGTTAATTTTTTTTTCATTATTAGTGTCATGTTATGTTTTTTTTTGGAGCAAGATACCACACACATGATCCATTGCATGTATCATATGGCACATAATCCAGTATTTCCAATGAAAAGGTTTTCTTTTCCCCTTTATAATTAGTATATATATTTGGAATTAACTGTGAAACTATATAAATATCCCATTCCTCATCAGACTTTCAGTTTGTCAGTATGGACTTACAGATTTGTGTAAGTTATGATCTATTTATTGTGATGCTCAGATTGTTCACAGAATAGCTGGTGGGAGCCGCTTTAAGCTGGCAGTGTGTCCTTTTGACATATCCTCATTATTTGAAGCCTTCCTTATTTTCTGGTATTACAAATATATTCGTTTTCTTTTGCTGCCATAGCAAATTACCACAAAATTAGCAACTTAAAAGCATTCAAGTTTATTAGCACGCAGTCAGGAGTCTGGGTTGGATTAGCTGGTTTCTCTGCTTAGTCTCACAAGGCTGGGATCAAGGTGTTGACTCCCTGGGCTCTTAGTATTAGGAGACTCTAGGATTAATTCACTTCCAAGCTCTTTTAGGTTGTTGGCAGAATTCAGTTTGTTCCTTGCAGTTGAAGGACTGAAGGTCATCATTTCCTTTCTGGCTGATGGCTGAGGGGTCTCCCTTAGCTCCTCAAGGCTTCTTCTTTTTTTTTTTTTTTTTAAAGATTTTATTTTATTTATTCATAGAGACAGAGAGAGAGAGACAATGAGGCAGAGACACAGGCAGAAGGAGAAGCAGGCACCACACAGAGAGCCTGACATGGGACCCGATCCCGGGTCTCCAGGATCACGCCCTGGGCTGCAGGCGGCGCTAAACCGCTGCGCCACCAGGGCTGCCCAAGGCTTCTATCCCATGCTTTTACATGTCACATCTTAGAGCCAGCAGAGGTGAGTTGAATCCTCTGACTTCCCCTTCCAAGGTGAGATCTCTCGTTTTCTCTTCTGTTAATCTCCCACTGACTCTTTTGCCTTTTGTCTTCTGTTTTTATGGGTTCATGTGATTACACTGGGCCTACCTATATAACCCAAGATTTTCCACCTATTTTAAGGTCATCTAATCAGTACCTTAATTCAGTCTGCCAAGTTTCTTCACAAGTAGTACTTTGATTAGTGTTTGAATAATTTGGGGAAGGGAAGTATGGGCTGGTGAGTGGGTATCACTAGAATTCTGTCTACCTCAGCAAGATATGCCAGGTTCCTCTTTTTTATAGACTGTTGTTTCTTTCTTACACTTTTAATTCCTCTGTGTAGGTTCTTAATCATTTAAAATATTCATCTCATAACCTTTATTTGCTCTATTTTCTAAGGTTTTTGAAGGACAGTAAAATAATAGTGTTTGTGTGTGCTAATTTGTGATTAAGGGGATTATTTTCTTCTGTGTTTTCTAACTTTGTACTGTGAACTCATTTTATAGCCTGGGTCGAGGATTTATCCCTTCAGAGAGGTTTTGTATTTGCTTCTATTGGATACTCAAGTGACAGTATCACCTGGCCCCATCTTAATTTAAATTTTGGGATTTACCAGACCAAGCACATAATGTAAATTCAGACCCAGCCCCTGTTTGAAGGAAAGATTGTGGCAATAAATTCTAAGGGCAGACTTTTCATCTTCTATCCAGAGCTCAAAGCTAATTGGACCGACTCCCTTGTCCTTTCCCTATGCTGTGAATATTTGTGTTTTGTGTTTTGTAGGGTTTTGGTGGGGGAGTGGTGTTGCAGGTGCAAGGGCTGATCTGTCGTTCCCCAGAAATATAGCTCTTGTAAAGTCTAATCTTTTTTTTTTTTTAAAGATTTTATTTATTTATTTATGAGAGACACAGAGAGAGAGAGAGAGGCAGAGACCCAGGCAGAGGGAGAAGCAGGCTCCAAGCAGGGAGCCCTATGTGGGACTCGATCCCGGGTCTCCAGATCACACCCTGGCTGAAGGCGGAGCTAAACCGCTGAGCCACCTTGGCTGCCCTGTAAAGTCTAATCTATATAAACAGGATCTTACCAGGCTTAATTTTTCATCCATTTGGAGGCCCAAGGTGTCCTCTTTTCCTTGTGGGCATTAAAGCCAAAGCTCCTAGGTCACTGACACAAGTTGGCTTCTTTAGGAGCAACCTATTAAAGCTTTTTCTTGTACTTTCCTTAGGATTTCCCTTACTGTCTTATGGGCTTAATTGTTCATTTTTAGGTCATTTTTTAAGTAGGGAGGTTTTGGGGTTGCCTGGATTACCTCATTGCCAGAAATAGAAATTCTCCCATTGATTTATTTTTCAAACCACTTTATGCTGGCTCTGCAATTACTGCTGTACTCAGGTCAGAAATAGTTTTCACACTGCCAAGTCTAGTGGATGTTCTTCAGTCATTATCCTAGATGATATCTTAGCATATTTGTTTTTGTTGAGACTTCCAGCTACTGGAACCTCCTTTCCTTTCCTTTCTCTCTCCCTTTCTGGTCCTATCCTGTCTTGTTCTTTCCCTTACCTGTTCTCTTCTAACACTATACTTAACTTGGCTGTCCTATTATTTTGACCATTTCTTACTAATGTTCTTTTGGCTTCTCCTTTATCCTAGTTTAGTTTGAAATTCTTTAAGGCTCAGTCTTGAGCCTTTGCTTTTCTCACTCTAAAATTTTAACCAAATTTAAGAACTTAAAATCTTGTGTCCAAACTATTTCAATAAGTACTTAAATTATCTCTCTGATTCTGGTCTCCCATTGTCTTTCAAGGCATTGTTTACATTGTATCCAAGATGATCTCTTAAAAATACAGTTCTGATCGTACCACTATCTTGGTTAAAATGCTTTAATGGCTTCCTGTTAGAATGAAACTGAAAAGTCCTTTATGACCTGCAAGGTTCTACATGAGCTGGCTCTTAGGGTGACTTCTAGCTTCATCTTAAGCATTTTATTTCTTTTCATATTATACTCCATTGGCTGTATCAGTTAGGGTTCATTATATTTAAGCCACAGAAGTGAACTCTTTCAAATTTAAGCAAAAAAGGAATTTATTGGATATGTACAGTTATTTTAGAAAATTAAAGGAAATACCCTATCCCTGACCTCCGAGAGGAGAGAAATAGGGTAGATTCAAGGGCTAGGTAAATAAAAATTAATAGAATCCTTGTATTACTGCCATTAGATTAACAGGTCTGACCATTTTCTGCCCTTGTGTGTATGCCTTCAAGATTTAAATTCCCAGGAGAGACCATTTCAGCTTGGGTTGCATATTTATCCCTGGGCTGAGAGCGGATGAAATGGGGGAGGGGTACTTTCTTGAGAGAAAATAGGATGTTATTTGGACACGAAATGGGAGAGAATTCTGGGCAGATAAAAACAAAAGAAATGGATCTCTCTTCCTTTTAGTTTGTGTTACTTCTTCACAGAGGCCTACTCTGCTCATTTTAATTAAGTAACCCTTATATTCTGTCACCGCATAGTCTGCTTTTTCATTATAGCATAGTATTTGTGTGATTATTTAATGTCTGACTTCTTCACTTTAAAAACCATAAATGGAAGGATGATACCTATTTTTTTTGTTTGTAGTATCTTTGTCTAGTGTTTTATCTGGGTATATTAGGCACATAATATTTGTAGAATGTTGTAGAAAACAGAGTCAGCTATGCAATGTTTAATTGATTATGTCAAAATAACATTAAAAATACTTTTAGAAATTTTATAATGAAATAAGAAAACATGTTAAGTATAAAAGGATTAAAAAATTTTAATATATAGGCAGCTGTATGAAGCTAAACAAAACCATGGACTTATATACCAAAAAGTTTGAGGATACATAAGAATGTCAACAGTGTGTGTGTATGATTTTTTCCCTGTTTTCCCATCTATTTAAGATTTTTAATAATTAGTGTGTATTATTTTTATAGGTAAAATAAAAAAGAAACAATACAGAATTGTCCATATCTTTGTAAAAGTAGAGCAGCCTAAGAAATTGTTAATGCTTGCCTAACGAGATTTAGGAACACCTGTATTCCATCAGGATGGCCAAGAGTCTCAGGAGAGAAAACTCTAACTTTCTCTAAATTTTATTTTACCCTCTTTGAGTAATGAATGTGTTGATTGTATAGAGACATATTCCACTATCTAGAAAGGGGAAGCCAGAATAATCCTGTTCTTCATCAGTCATCAGAGGGAAAGGAAATTAAGGCAACATTAATAAAGGAATCTTTCTATTGCATATATTACTCTGTTTACTTTTTTCAACACTAATAGATGTTGTTCCTCCTTTATATTTTATAATATAATTACTATTTATCAAAAGCTTAATGTGTAGTAGACAGTATACTAATAACATTAGATTATGCCTTACATATATTAGTCAATCTTGGCACCAGCCCTGTGAAATCATTGGTGCCATCTTCCTTTTAAGTTGAAGTGTATTAGATTCAGAGAGGTTCTTTGCATGAGGGAGCAGGATTTGGATCCTCTTAACTATTTTTATACCATATTAACCTCCAGAAGAGAATATTCAGTCTTAGGATGTAGATTAGGGATGACTTAACAAGTTTAGTCATTTACTAGGTTAAATATTCCTCAGGACTATCCCATTCATTTATTATGGTTCACTGCTGAACAAACAACTTGATGTGGTACTGATTTGGCCTTCCAGGCATTTTGAAACTGGGAAGCAGGAACTCTTGTTGGTGAACACTAATATTTATGTCATTGGTCACGTATATTGTGTATTGTTTTTATGTAATTGCCATGGCATACTAGTAAAAGCTTAGGTCTCAACAATGTTTTCTTGGCCCTATCTACCTTATACTGCTTTTCCTAAGATCACCATTTGTCTTCATTTTTCCAAATGCAGTGGGCATTTTCATTCTGTGTCTTTTAACTAGTCTTTAAGCATCATTTGATACAGTTGATATGCCCTTTCTTTAGATTCTTTTCTTAGCTTCGTTGACACTATACTCATGTTTTTTTTTTAACCTCACTGATCTCAATTTTCTTTGCAGATTCCTTTTCCACACTAACCACCCTTGAAAAGTTGGGGGTCTTCAGGACTTAGTCCTAGACTGACATTTTCTCTTTTACAAGCAAAAATGCACTCTTTCTGTTCCTTTTTTCAACACCTCAGTAAATAATGCTTCTAATCACTAGTCAATTCATTCATAATACTTTTCTTTATCTACCAAATATAACTTATCATTAAGTTGAGTGCATCTGACTTCTAGATGCACTTTCAGATTCATCTTTTTCTAAGCTTTTCCATAACACTACCACTTTAGTTTTGAGGGACATAATCTTTTACCTAGACTGCAGAATAGCCTTCTAAATGACCTTTTTGTTTCCACTATTCCTCTTTTTCAGTTCATTTGCCACATAGCAGTTAAGGGGATGATCTTCTAGAAAACTGTCATGCTGTATTTGCCTTTGGTATCTTCCCATGGGTCTTAGTAGGATTTCTAAGCACCTCTACATGGTTTGCAAAGTCCTGTGTGATCTGTTCCTTCCCTTCTCTCCAGTTTGTTCTACTACTCTCTCCACTGTGCTTTACCCATATTACCTAATTTTTCTTTACTGTTTCATTGTTTTTTGAACAAGCTTTTCTGCTTTACTCTGTTCACTTAACACCTGCCTGTCTAGACTTTAGGTCTTCGTTTAAGTATCATTTTTTCAGACAGATATTTTCTTCTTCCTAACTTGTCACTAATGGTACTCTTTCTCTTCAATCATAGCATTTGTCACAATATATGGTTACCTGTTTGTTTTAATGTTTGCTTCCCTAATTAACTTATAAATTCTTGGAGAACAGAGATTTTGTCTATCTTGTTCCCCACTTTATTCCCTACTCCTAGCATAGTACCTGTCTTCTAGTAGACACAATAAATATTGGATGGATGGATGAATTAGTGCATCATTGCTACCCTTTATATCATTCTATATCTCTGTTTCTACCTTCTATCCTGAACAGATGACTTTCAGGTATTTTCCTAGAGTTTATGCATAAAACAACATATACCTTGTGGAAGATGGAAATAGAGTAGGTTAAATAGAAAGCAGTTACAGAACAACCTAAGGAGGATTATTTACCTTTTGAATAAAGTTCTGGAGGTCTTAGTAAATTATTTTTTCATACTGTACCAATCATACCCTGAGGTATGAGGGAGTTTAGGAGAGTCAGTGATTGTTATCTTCAAAAAAGATTTAGATATTTATACTGCCTTATCTTGATAGGAAAAGAAGATTTTATTTGTTCTACTTATAGTAGTAACCTGTATACCAGACAGTTTCAAAGTGTGATCACCACATTGAACATTTAGCTGTGCAGTTTCCTGTTTATGCTCTAATGCAATATAAAACAAGTTTAGAGATTGGAGATCCTCAGTCACCAGTTTTTTGCTTTTCAGTGTTACACTTTTATGTATATTATTACATGTGGCAATGGTATTTTCAGTTTTGAAAGAGTATTAGGGACATTAGAGAACCTGATAATTATAATACTGTACATTCCTGACTTAAGGATAAAACTTTAATTACAGCAATAACTCTGAAGTAGCAATGGCTACCATTATGAAAACTTAGTGTGTATTAGGCACTGCTACATGGTTGTTTTCAATTAAAAGCCTTTAGGATAGCTCTTACTTGCTTTTATAGAGAAGAACAATATGGAGGCTCAGAAAGTTTATGTAATTTGATTAAGATCACCTAGGTGGGAGAACCAGGATTTTTGTCTCAGTCCAAAAAAGTTGTGTTGTTTTTCCTTTTTTTCCAGCATAGTGTCTCCAGCTAACTTTTAGTTTTAAGAGTTAGAGATTCCATGTATGTTCTCCACCATTAAAAACTTAGATTATGGGATCCCTGGGTGGCTCAGTGGTTGAGCGTCTGCCTTCAGCTCAGGGCGTGATCCCAGGGTCCTGGGATCAAGTCCCTCATGGGACTTCTTGCAAGGAGCCTGTTTCTCCTTCTGCCTGTGTCTCTGCCTCTCTCTGTGTGTCTCTTATGAATAAGTAAATAAAATCTTAAAAATTAAAAAGAAAAAGGAAAAACTTAGATTATTAGCAGTCTACTTTTAAGGTACTTTTGCTGCAGAAGCTGAGTTTTAGTGCTTTTCTCTGGAACTCCTCTCTCTGTCTCTTCCTCTGAACTTAAGTTGTCCTTCTTGTCATGTGTCCTTATGGTACCAGTATTTCCCTCCAATATCATAGTAGCTTATGAATACATATTAGCTCTGCTGTGAGACTATTAGTTCTTTGAAGGCAGAACTCGTTTCTGTTCTTTGTTATCTTCAGTGCCTTTTTTATAAGAACCTCAATAAATATTTATTGAATGAACTATGAGGTAATGAACTTTTAAAAAAAATGAATTTTTCTCAGGAGTATGTCCCTTGGAATATAAGGTTTATAAATACTTGTTTCATTTACATGCTGTCTCTTTTCTGTCCTTCACAGCCAAAATTCTTAAAAGAGTTCATCTTGCCAAGATTCATTCTCTCATTTAGTGACTCCCCTTTTATGGACTGACCTTAAATATCAATGGAATTATTTGATCTGTTTCTTTGAAATTTTCTAAGTGATTTTTTTTGAGATTCTCTTTTCTTATTTTGTTCTTTGTGATGTTTGTCTTTAAGTGGTAACATTCTGTAGGATTCTGTCTTTGGGCTTCTTGATCATGCTGAAAACTTTCCCTGGTTGATCTCATTTTACCGTTCCTTGGCTTTGACCAGCTTCCACATTAGGAGTTGTAAATCACATATTTATAGGGACCAGATCGGTAACATAAATGAGTGACAAGGTGAAAAAAAAGGAATGACAGGACTGAGCAGCCCCGGTGGCACAGTGGTTTGGCGCTGCCTGCAGCCCGGGGTGTGATCCTGGAGACCCGGGATCGAGTCCCGCATCGGGCTTCCTGCATGGAGCCTGCTTCTCCCTCTGCCTCTCTCTCTCTGTGTCTATGAATAAATAAATTAAAAAAAAATCTTTAAAAAAAAAAAAAAGAATGACAGGACTCTGGTGGATTTAAGAATCTATGTCCTAGCCAAAGCTCCAGCAGATTATTGCTGTTTCAGAATATAGAACCCAATATTGACAAGAAATTAGAATTCACTTTTAAATGTGAAGTTTGAGGGCA
Source organism: Canis lupus baileyi (assembly GCF_048164855.1). Taxonomy (NCBI): domain Eukaryota; kingdom Metazoa; phylum Chordata; class Mammalia; order Carnivora; family Canidae; genus Canis; species Canis lupus. The sequence goes on along the minus strand of NC_132842.1, from coordinate 9,713,194 downwards.
CCTGGGTGGCTCAGGGTCTCATGACTCTTGATATCAAGCCCTTCATTGGGCTCTCCACTCACTGTGCTCAGCAGGGAATCTGCTTAAGATTCTCTCTCTCTCCCTCCCTCCCCCCCCTCCCTCCACCCCCTTCTCCCCCACACCTTTTCCCCCTCCCCCCCACTCCTCTCCCCCTCCACCAGCTCAGGCATATGATGTCTCTCATATAAATAAATCTTTAAGGAATATTTCTAAATTAGTTTTTTTAAGTGAAGTTTCAATGTTTCTAAATATGAATAAATTTAAGATTTCAACACAGGACAGGCCAACAGAAAGCCTTCTTGAGTTTTCATGAGTTTCTGCTAACTTTATTATTCTTCTGACTCCTGGATTTATATCTTCACACCTGATTTTTCTGAGCTTCAGGCTGATCCTGTTCTGTTCTAGACTATATAGAAGTTCTAGACTATATAGGAGTTCTGTGTTCCACTGCCATCTCAAAGACCATCATGATTAACCTGAACTTCAAACTTGTGTTAGGAATTGATTTCAGTAGCTATGAGTATGAATCCTGATTCTACCATCTATTGGGCCACTAAGCAAATTATTTCTTTAAACTTCTGTTTGCTCTTGTGAAGTAAACAGTAATGTTTACTTCATTGGCCTATTATGCTAGCATGGTGACCTACATATAGTAATCAAATACTAGATGCTCCCAGTTGCTATTCCTGCTTCAGTGACTGGTATATCACCACTCCAGTGCCCACTTAACAGTCATCCTTGACTCCTTTTTATTTATTCTTCAGGTCCTATTAGGCACCAGTCCTATGAACTTTGCTTTTAGGTTATCTCTTGACTACTATTACTTTAGCTTAATCTCTGTTTTTGCTCTTCAGTATTATTATAGCAACCCTTCAACAGCTTTCTCAGTCTCTAATAAATCTCCTCCCCAATCTAGTCCTAGCGTTGTGCCAATGATTGATGTCTTGCTTAAACATCAGTCTGATCACACCAAGCTTCTGTTTACAATCCTGTTCAGTGGCTTCCTGTTGTGTAAATTTTTAATGTTTTGGCTTTTAATGTTCTTGATCTAATTCCTGCTTATTTATTAGCCTCATTTCATGCATAAGCTGTGGATAGTACTTATGTGTTCTTATGTTTCTTCCTCAAACCATCCTTCACCTCAGTTCTACAGCTCCTTTAGAAATAGTTCTAAAGGCATCCATTTCTTCCAGTAAGTTTTTTGACCCTCATCCTCTTACCCCAGGTCTGGGTTAGATACCCCTTTTTATGTGCTCAGAGCCCCTGAGGATGTCTCTATCATAGCACTCTTCACAGTCTTTTGTAATAGTCTCTTTTTTCTACTAAGCTTCTTGAAGGCGGAGACCACATATCTTGAGTGGCTTTGTATCTCCAGGGCTTAGAATAATGTCTGGCAAACAGTGAGCTCTCAGATGTTTGTGCGATGGATGCATTTGTTGAGTGAATAAATTATCTTTTTTTCTGGAGAAATTGTAGATATAAAAAGGATCTTAGGACCCTTAATTATGGTTGTAAGGCCTTTAAAAATGTCCCAATTCCTTTATTTCCCATGTTTGAAGATTATGGGTACTTTTATTTATTATGAATCAATAACATTTATGTTTAGAACAAAGTAAATCATACTATTAATATAAATAATTACTGTTGCCTTCAAGGGCTGTAGTTTCTCAGATTGATTGATTTTTATTGCAACCCACTTATGTTCATTTTTCTTGCTTTCCTCTTGTTATAGTGTCTAGTTGTTAGGATCTTACTGTTTTCCTACCCTCCCAGGAGCCTTGGTTTATATCAAGATTTCTCAGCTTCCACGTTCTTGGCACTATGAGCCAGATAATTCTTAGTTGTGAGGAGCTGTCATGTGCATTTTAAGATGTTTAGCATCATCCCAGGCCTTTGTTACTGTGTGTCCATAGTGCCTCTTAGTTTTGACAACTAAAAATGTCTTCAGACATTGTCACACATCTTTGTGGAGCAAAATCATCCCTGATTGAGAACACTACTGGTTTATAGATATTCCCATCTCTCACTTTTATCCTTAAGGAGCCTATTCTCTGTCAAGCATATTAGCATGATCTCCCATCTTTACAAAAAACAAACAACTTTTTTTTTTTTTTTTTGGTAATTCCTCTTTCATCTTAACTTTTGCTCATCATCTCTCGCCGCCTTCTTCCCATCTACTTTTCAGAATGAATTATTTCACTTATTTCTCCCTTTCTTTCTGGCTTTTAATTCCATGTACCTCTGAAAATGCTTTCAAGCCTTCCATCCTCTTTTCCTGTGTTCCTGGAAGTGAATATTACCATCACCTAGTAGTTCACGTTGTTGTTCTTAATCCTCTGTCCCCCTACATCCCTGCTCCTCCTCATCCACCCCATTCAGTCATAAAATCTGTTTATTCCACCTTCTGAATATCTCTAGAATCCACTTGTTAGTCTTTGGATCTCAAGTCTAGTTCAGTTCCATTTTATTTTCTATATTATAACTTGGATGAGTTTTCTAAAATAGTCTCTTCCCATGTCAGACCTTTTTTTTTTTTTTAAGATTTTATTTACTTATTCATGAGAGACACAGAGAGAGAGAGAGAGGCAGAGACACAGGCAGAGGGAGAAGCAGGCTCATGCAGGGAGCCCGACGCAGGACTCGATCCCAGGCCTCCAGGATCACACCCTGGGTTGAAGGCAGGCATTAAACTGCTGAGCTACTGGGGTTGCCCCAGACCTTCTTAATCATGAGTTCTGGGGCTCTAGTATCTGCATTTTGAAAAGCTTTAGTAGGTGATTTTTATGCAACTCTATAATCGCTTCATTTTCCTATTTAGAAATATTTCTTTGCTTTTAGGAATTCCTAAAACCCTTACTGTTGTTTTTATATGGCACTTCCTGATGTGATTGCAGGCTTTTAGCAAAGCCATTTTTGTTAACAAAAAATGATTTAAATTCTTTTAAACAAGTGTTTAGTGACAAGTCAGTATTTAGTCATCTAGTTATTGATACAGCACCCATAAAATTTATCACTGAGGGGAGGGATCAGGAGGAAATGTGGGCATTCTAACTTAATGATTAATAATATGTGTCTATAACAAATGTGATGGCTAAGTTATAAAATATTTAAAAAATTTTTTCTTGCAGGTATTTATAACAGCAATGATGTAGCAGTATCATTTCCAAATGTGGTATCTGGCTCAGGATCTAGCACTCCTGTCTCCAGTTCTCATTTACCTCAGCAGTCTTCTGGGCATTTGCAACAAGTGGGAGCACTCTCCCCATCAGCAGCATCATCTGCAACCCCTGCTGTTGCTACAACTCAGGTAATCATTACAGTGCTATGAAGTAACCTGTAGATGGCTTTGTCGTTTTTGAAAGTGAGTTTGATTGGAGAAGAAAGAAACCTTGTATAGAAACCTTCCTATATAAATTCCTATAGGAATTTATAAGTATCTCCATTTGTTTTGACACGTTAGTGGATATAATAGACATTTTTATGTGATATTCATGAGAAAGGACAAAAGAATACATTGTCATTAACTGATTCTTTTCAGTTTCTGAGTTTCTAATTTTTCCTGATGATGTAAACTAATAATTTGGTGGGAACTTTTATTCTTTCTTAACCAACAGAGCCACCTAGGTGCCCCTACTTTTATTCTTTCTTTCAAAAAGTAGGACTTAGTTGGGTGACTGGCTGGCCCAGTTCGTAGAGCTTGTGACTCTCAATCTCAGGGTTGTGGGTTCAAGCTCCCAAGTGGGTGGTGTAGAGATTACTTTAAAATCTTTAAAAATAAAATAAAGAGTAGGACTTAGAAAGTGTGAACTAATTTTGGACTTCTTTAGTTTTAAACATTCTTTTTATAATTTAAAAAAATCACAGAAGTGCTGTATGATTATCTGCTGTCTAAATTTTCAAAAACCAGTGTAAGACTGGGATAAAGAGTGGGATTGATCCCTACAAATACTGTATTGTTTTCCTTCTAGTGGAAGAGAAAGAATGTACATAAATACTGTAAATAAGTGACTGTGTTGGTGATTGTGCATTTATCCCTTTACTTTTAGATCTGTAAGGTTACTAGTTTTCAGGAATCCTTTAAAAACAAAGCAAGAGGGATCCCTGGGTGGCGCAGCGGTTTGGCGCCCGCCTTTGGCCCAGGGCGCGATCCTGGAGACCCGGGATCGAATCCCACATCGGGCTCCCGGTGCATGGAGCCTGCTTCTCCCTCGGCCTGTGTCTCTGCCTCTCTCTCTCTCTCTCTGTGACTATCATAAAAAAAAAAAAAATAAATAAATAAATAAATAAATAAAAACAAAGCAAGAAAATCATATCTTGCTTTTTAAATCAGAAAAATCATAATTTTGCATTATACAAATAAGGCAGTAAGTAGGCACAGCTGCGTGTGCGCGCGCACACACACTTTACCAAAGGTAATACATTAAAATTTCTAAAGTATATTTTTTATCTGTTTAGAATTCTTTATAATTTTACCCAAACCTCTAGTAATAAGTCTCTTAGTGTTTAGAGAAATTTTTAAAGATTTTATTTATTTATTTATTTATTTGAGACAGAGAGAGAGAAAGGGAGTGTGCAAGCAGGGAGAGGAAGAGGGACAGACAAACTCTGTTGAGCACAGTCAGTCTCAAGGCTTGATCTCACAACCCACAAGATGATGCCCTGAGCCAAGATCCAGAGTTGGATGCTTAATTGAGTGAGCCACTTCAGATGCCCCAGGAGAAGTTTATAATGGAGACAAAATTTCTAATTACAGTTAGTTAAGTAGGTTGTTTGTAGGTTGCTGTAAATTTATGCTTTATGTGTGTGTTCATAATTTACATTGTACAGGCCTTTAGAATATGTACACACATTTTAGTATTTTCTGTAAGCTGTACATCAAAGTGCAGTATTAGTTATTTTTAAAGTATGTAATGGTACAATGCAAATAGTCACCATTATAATTAGGTCAGGTATTAGAATAAACAACAGTTCGGCACAGAAAACCAATGGCATGATTAGTGGTATCATGTTTGAAAATGAAAGTTAACTATGTGGTGAACCTCTCACCTGAATAAGGGGAGTTTGACTAATTTAGAAGAGTTTTTTGTAGCTCATTTCACTAGCCCTGGTGAGGTAGCCAGCATACCAGGGGTGTGGGGTTAGAGAAGGTGAAAGGATAAATGAGAGAATGGTTCTTGTAAATAGTTTCATCTCTTTTAATTAAGTGTAGCCATATGCTGTTGATAGCTTTCTATCCTTGGACAAAGTCTCACATGAACATTTTCAGCGTGCATTTTTCTTTTCTTTCTTTATAAAAGTCTGTTTTAATTACTCTCTGGTTAATTCCAGGCTGAATTAAGCAAAAATCTCATTTCTTCTCATTCATTATGTTTGTGGTTTTGGGGGTTGGCATTAGGGAGGTGGGTGGGGGAAGTGGTGGTGAGGAGAAATTTATAGCTAGAGGGAGAATTCCACTTAACATATGACTCAACCAAAGAACAAAGAAATCATAGTTGCAAGTAATCCAGGATTCAGTCCAATTAAAATCCTTAGTGTTTATCCTCTTTCCCTGTTTCAGTAAGATGGGTCTCTTATAAATATGATCATCTAGTTAGACTCATGCTGCATGCTGAGACAACGGCATCTATGATTCTGTCTAGCAGTCACTGCTTTCTGCCTTCAAGCTGAAGCTGATTTAGCCTGGCTTATCTGGTGCTGCTGTAGCAACCATCAGTCTCCAGGCAACTGAGGCACGTTGACCTCTCTGTTGAACTGAGTGCAGAACTACTTCAATTTAGCTGCCGGAGACAATAGTATTGGTATTGAATGTGCAAAATGTGAATTTTCTAGGCAATGTGCTGGAGAAACAATACAAAAATATTTAGAAGAAATTGAATGTTTAATTGGGACTCTTCAGATTATGATGTACTTGGTAATTGAATCTTCTCTTCAAAAATGACAAGTTTATTTCTGTTTAACTTTCATATAGGCCCTGTTTGTTTTCAAATTGCACAAGGCATTGTGTTTAGGTAATCAAATGGTAATCTGTTATTTAGAGTTTCTTTATAGGTAGTTGATTAGCAATGCTATAATTGAGTTAATTAAAATTACTAATATTTAAAATGTAATTATAGGAGTCTTATTACAGTTATTAAAAAAAATCATCACACCAGCAAACAAATGTTTTAAAAAATATAAATCAGAGAACAGAAATGCTAAATTTGAATAATATTTTTGTCTCCCTTACTTTTTTCCTCCCAAAAAAACTTAATGAAAGTAGTAGATTTTAGTGACTGGCTTGGTGCCAGTATGAAAATCCAGAGGTCATTCTTGATCTTTCTGGCCTTGGTTTTTTAAGTAAGATAGACAGGCCCCTTGTTTAGCTTATTTGTTGTCTTAAGAATTGTTCCCTGGAAAGTGGTCAGGGAGGTAAGATCAGGAAGAGCTTAATAGAAATTAAAAACTGAGAACAGAATTGTGCTTTTAATGGAGGAAAAAGGAGACACTTGTAAAATTCTAGGGAAAAAAGTAATGCTTAGCAGCCCTAATTTGAAAAAACCTTTAAAAAATGTTTGATAATCTAGTTTTATATTCTTCAGTGTTAAATCCCTTTATTTTATTTGTTTTTAGAGTAATTATTCTTTCACAGAAAACAGGAATATAATTAATAGTTTCTTAACATTATTGGAAGATAGAACTACTGTCCGTGTGGGTTTGTTTGTTTGTTTTTTTAATGATGTGCTCTGTTCTTGTATCATGAGTAGAGGTATAAATTAGTTTCTGTAGGTGTGTCATTAATTTTTCATTTTACCTTTCAAATTCCACTCAGTCTTCTAGTTCTCCGTTAATTCTGTTTCTCTTTTGGGAAAAATTCAGGTGCTTTTTTTTTGAAGGATGATTCCCTTAATAGAAGAATTTAAGACCAAATGTAATGAAAAATGGTTGTATTATATTCTGCATTCTGGGCTTTGCTTTTGGGCATAGTCTTCATGTAGATAACCTGATTCTTTGTTTACTCTGTGTTACTATTATAAAAAAATAAATTTAAAAATAAATGAAGGAACTTTCAGGGTTTATTTATGTGATATTCAGTAATTGCAGATGTTTAATATTTTTAAGGTACAATTAGTTTAGTGACTAATGTTTTGCACATGTCTGGGAGACTTTTACTTCCATCAGCTTTGACTGTTTCTTTTTCCAGTATGATAACTTTGGTATACGTGAGTGTGTGGAGGGAGTTGTCTTTAGATTTCGTAGTCCTCGATTTCCTTTCAGATAATGTCTGCACTTCCATTCTGTTAGAGAACACGGTTCCATTTCCTAGGCAGATAGACCTGACTTCAGAGGATCTCTGACTTGATTGGTCAGACTGAATGTTTCTTTTATGTTTTAAGTAATTTCATAATAACTTGTAATTTTAAAGATGTTAACATTTTGTGCAAAATAAGTTTTTATAAAGTGCTTTGTAATGTCACTTACTATTGGGTGATGAAAAAGTTAAGTAACTATGCGACATCACATGTCTAATAAGTGGTGGAACTAAGTTTTGGAAACAAGGCAGTCTGACTCCAGAGTCTGATCTCCAAGTTTACTAATCATTACTATAAAATGAATTTCCCAGTGATGTGCCTCTGCGTCAAGAGGTATCTCTTTGAAAAGCATTGTTAGGAATTTTACTGTGTTCATTTGTGTGACACAATGCCAAATAGAAATTTGAGTCAGAAATCTTGAATTCTTGGAGCTTTGCTACTCACTAGTGTGACTGTGGGCAGATCTTAATTTGTGGGTGTCGATTCTTTTTGTGTGTAAGATAAAATACTTAAAAATACCTGTCCTCTCTCTTATGAGGACTGATATGTTATGAACTTCAAATGAGAGTAAGTACATTGTAGACCATAAAGTACTTTGGATTTAATGGTTATTATACTGGTGTTACAATTATTATAGGACTCTTAGTTTCAGCTGTTACAGAAACAGCCTGTTTATCAGTGAGATAAATTGTACAGAAGCACTTCTCTTCTTAAAAATAGTATTAAAACATTTTCTGTTAAAATATATCATTCTATGTTAACATAGATATATGAATTTTAGCTATTTTTAGATATAGCTGTTGACTGAGGTCTTTCCAGTTCTTAAATTATTTCAATAGCTGCTTTAATTCTAAGGGACTTAATTTTTTCTGAAAAAGATGGGTGATATATTGATTAGGTATTAACCAATTAGGAAACCTGCTTAGAATTGGTTGGTTATTCTATACAGTCCTGTTGTCCAATCATGAGTGTTCAGTGATGGTTTAACAACAATTTAATCCCTCCCACTACTTTATAGAAACTCAATTGTGGGGCATTTCAGCATTAGCCTAAACAATGGTTTTGAATACGTTAAGCTCCTAACAATTAGGGAGCAGTTTGGGGCATTGAATAATGTGGAATGATGCAATTGAACCTGACAGCTTTAACAGTCAGCCTACTCATGGGACCTGAAAGTTGTTCACACTTGGTTTCATCTCTCATCACACGCTGAGTATTAAAGCCTTACTGGTGGGAGCTGACACAGAAATGGGGTCTGTTATCAGAATATGTTTCATAGTGCAAAGTTTGAATTGAGTTGGAGAATATATGAAACTTTCCATTGTTCTCTAATTTTTTCCTGAAAACTTTTCTAGTCAAATTGTGTTTGCAAACTGAAAAAAATATATAATCATTAAAATATTTGAATCCCTATATTTGCACTATTGCTTTGTTATATAGAATAGATCTATTAAAATATCATTGCATAATGAGACATTTATACTGTCTAGTTTTTCTTAAGGAAATAGGTTTTAATCTTTGAAATATAGCTGTGTTAATATAAAAATATAATCAATAAATGATATTCTCTAATGAAGCTTATGGAAAATATGGATGTCATAATAGCATATGAAAATAATTTCTAAAATAAGCTAAAATTTGAGTGCTTACCATGTGGCAAAAGATTCTTTATAAGCCCTGTATACTAGCTCAGTTAATTCTGGCAATTTTCGTATAAGATGGGTGCTATTATTAGTTCCATTTTTACCCTTGGAAATTGAAGGGCAGAGAGGGTTAGCACCTTGCCCAGGTGAGAGAGCTTGATTTACTGCAGATGCAGTGATGATGAAAAGTTTTTTCTTCTAAGAATGTATATGAAATATAAATTTTAAAAGTAATATTCAGTTTAGTGAGTCTGACAGGATATTAGAAGAATGTATTTTTAAATCGTATGTCAGGGTTGGAACGCTTGAAGAAGCAGCTCTAATGTGTTTTAGAGTTTGTTTGACTTCAATGTTTATTGACAGGTTAATTGTGCATTTAAAAAATGCTTGCTATAACCCCTTCCTGTATGATGGAAGGTATGAAGTTTCATATCTACCTCTAGATGATGTATTGCTGTGATACTTTCCAAAGGTGAAGTTTTTATAGGTTTTGTTCTCTCAAACTTAATTTCTGTTGTTTATTCTTTATTATTCTGCCTTTACCAACATTAGAGAGAGAGGAAAAAAAAAACCTAACAAAAACTATCATCTACTTTAAGTTTGCTATTCAAATAACTGAGAAGGCTTTAGCATTTCTTTTTCTCCACAGCTGACTCTTTTAGAAGGAACCAAGTGCCTAGGAATTTGGTAAAGTTACTTTACCAGAGATCTTTTAAAAATTCTCTATGGTCATAAGCAGATATTTGGAATATGGAAGATGAACTGTTACCAACAGGGGAAATTTCAAGCTGAAATGTCATTTTAATCTTGTTAATATTTTAATAAGGTCCGTGAATCTACTTAGGAAACACTAAATTGATTTGAGTTTGAATATTATCTTAGTATCTTTCTAGATATTTTAGCATAATAACTTATTCCAAATTTCCTTAGGGTTATTTGACTCAGGCACCTAAACATGGATTTTTTTTCAAAGTGGCTTAAATTTACCTCAGGAATTATTCAATTTATTCTTACTCATCTTGCCTTTGGATTTTTTTTTTTAAGATTTTATTTATTTATTCATGAGAGACACAGAGAGAGGCAGAGACACAGGCAGAGGGAAAAGCAGGCTCCATGCAGGGAGCCTGATGTGGGACTCGATCCTAGGTCTCCAGGATCACACTCCAGGCTGCCCTATACCCTATACTTCTCTTAGTGAGGCTTTTACTAAAGTATTAGGGTGAGTATCATATAACGTCTGGAGTGGAAGTAGTTCCTTTCAATTGTTAATCTTGGGAAGGAAACAAAGTCTAAGATCATATATTGGAAGTTAAAGCAGAAGTTAATTATGGCAATATGAACTTACAGGATTTATTAAATATTTTTATCTTGGTCTAATCTATTTACACATGTTGAATAGATTATATGATTTCAGTGGGACACTATGAAGTCAAGTAACCAGTTTGTTTTATAATCAATAGGAACTTTTGAGTCTACAGAATGTCTGACATTATGTGTATGCTCTCCTCAGGAAGTTGCCTTCTCGCCATTCTCCCTTACCCTTCTTCATTGCTCCTAAGTTGTAAATCTCTTCACTAAACTGATGGGAGTTGGGACGGCTGGGTGGTTCAGTGGTTGAGCGTCAGTCTTTGGCTCAGGGCATGATCCTGAATTCCTGGGATTCATATCGGGCTCCCTGCATGGGGCCCGCTTCTCCTTCTGCCTGTGTCTCTGCCTCTCTCTCTCTGTGTGTCTCTCATGGATAAATAAATAAATAAATCTTAAAAAAAAAAAAAAAAAAAAGCAGAACTGATGGGAGTTTCTTGGCCCTGAGGTGGAACAGAGTTATTGTGGGTTCCCAACATTCACCATTCTAAACATCATTTCAGAACCATTGGCTAAGCAGTGTTAGACATTTGTGGGTTCTTGAGTTTTAATGTAGAGTGATTGAGATGTTTTAATATACCATAGAATGCAGCTTGATAAAATTAGTAACTTTTAATCTCTTTCCCAAAATTTCTAGTTTCAGTAATTGCAATATTTTTAAAAAGCAAACTACCAGATAATTTTTACTCATTTAGGGAATTTGGGAAATTGGTCATTTAGAATAACAAAGAATGTATTCCCATTTTAGGTTTTTGTTATTAATTTTGCTTTTGCCTGTCACCTTTATAAAATATATACTTTCCTCTTGAAATTATGCTAAAGATGATTTATCTTCTTCTTGATGATAATGATTATGTAAATCAGTTATTATGCAGTACTGCTTTGCATTTTGATCTTTTTTAGCATGGTGGGCTAATGTATGATAGAGAAACTGAGATAATTTGAAGACTGCATCAAAAAATGTGAAACTAATAAGGAATAAATAGAAAGCCCTTGCAGAAAGTGCCCTTCCTGAAAAAGTGTACTTCTGAGGAGTAGGATCTTTTGATTTTTTTTTTTTTAAAAGATTTTATTAATTCTTGAGAGACACAGAGAGAAAGGCAGTGACACAGGCAGAGGGAGAAGCAGGCTCCCTGCACGGAGCCCGATGCCGGACTCGATCCCAAGACGCCGGGATCACACCCTGAGCCAAAGGCAATGCTCAACCACTGAGCCACCCAGGCTTCCCGGATCTTTTGATTCTTATTAAAAGATGAAGGCAACGCATAAAACTGTTAATTGGAATTAATAAAGTAGTCCCAACTGATATAATATTAGTTATGTTTCAACCATTATAGATGAGTTCATGGTAAAGGAGAGCAAGAAGGCTAAGATACAGACGCTAAAGCATTTAGATGTCCATGTTCTTTGAGCACCACCTCAGCAGCACTCTGTAATATATGCGCTCACTCTTGTTCATGTTCCTCTTTCTTCTTACACTGTTAGCTGTTGATTCCTGCTGCCAACGAATGTCTCAATAAATAACTTTTCTTCCTCTTTCTAATAAATTTTTCACTTCTAATCTTTTATATGCTTAGTGGTCTTTTTAGAATTATATCTAGAATAAGAGCAAATTGGTTCTGCAAAGGGGTATTTTTAAGTATGTGGTACCTGAGACGTTAACACATGGGACTGATGATGTCTGCTCTTTCTGTTTGTCTGTTTGGTGGTTTTTCTTATGCTAACTTATTTTATGAGAAGCCAAGATTTCCAAGTCGTTGACTTCTGGAGATATAAAAAAATCTTACTATGTTTCCATTTATGAATTATATATTTTAGTATGCCATACTAGTAAATACATGGTAAATGTCTAGTATGATCTTGAGGTTAAAATTAGGTAGCTTTTACTGAGGGCTAATTGATTGTTAAACAAGACTTTATAGTACAAACTTACTGGCTTTCAATACACATCTTTAATAAGAGGAAAAAATGAAACCGAAAATTGACCAATTAAACTTGAACATGAAAGAATGAGCTAGGAAGTACACACTTTGAAACAATGGAAAACAAGGACAGGATTCCACATCACAGTATTTCTGTGAATTGTAAAGTCCAATTTTCATGCCCAGTAAGTTGGCTAGAGGCCACATATAATGTCAGGGTCTGACCCTTTCCAGAAACACAGTTTATTTTCTGTAATATTTTGCTTGTTATAACTACTATGTTGTCTTGGTCTCTTGTGTGCCATTGTACTTGTTAGAATGCCTCCATCTTTTGTTTTGCTGTTATTTGGCTTCTTTATATTAGAAGTGCTTCAGTCCTTGGAAATTATTTTCCAGAATTCTGTTCGGAAATAATATAGAATGGTATCATTTTATAAAAGCTTAAGTTTGATTTCATTCATAAAAAAAGAATATGACATCTACTTTAAAATTTGTGGTTCTGTTAAATCTGAAAAGTATTTCAGGCTAGTAATAGCTGCCTTTGAGTAACAGTATTTTGTGTACAAGAGATTTGCTCCCCAAATGCCACATTTTAAGGTTGTAATATTCTTAGAAAGTGGGAGAAAGTATTCACATCAAAGAAGGCATTTTTATTACATTGGATTACGCAAGACTTTGGCCAGCCTCCTTAGCTTCATCTGTTTAAGGGTTCATTTTCGCTTGTTTGGCACAAGTCCCAGTACAGGCCTTCAGAATTGTGGTTAGCAACATGAATGAATTACAAACTTTGGACCAGCTCTCCAGTTAGTGGAGCTGGCTTCCTGCCAAAAAGACAGTGCCTTATATGGGGTCAGGGCAAAGCTGTGATTCGTTGAGCTCTGCATTGTATAGAAAACATACTTGTGATGCCTGTTTGCTTTCTTTTAAAATAAAAACAAAACAAAACAGAAAAAGCAGCAGGCTTCCAAGTCTATCAAAATAGGAAGTAACAGAATAGTGTGCAGGTTTTACTAATGACAGAGTTTAAGCAATGGAAATATCGCTCTGTATAGTTAAAATACTAAAAGTAGAAATTGGACCTTTTGACCTCCTTCGCCAGACTGTGATGTAAGAGACTGAAGCATTTGTTAGACATCTGTTGTCTACCTGCCCTTATTTTGTAAATGGTTTAATAAGATTAAATAATTAGTCATATGTTCACATGGTTACCATTCCATTGAGTTTTGTTAGTGAAGCAAAAATAACTTTGTGCCAGTCTTTTTTTTTTTTTTATTTGGAATTATGTAACTTTTCAAAAATTGAAATATTGTAATGGTAAAACAAGAAAGAATGAAATTTGGTCTTCAGAAAGTCAGGAATGTTTGCTTATATTTTTAGGTTTGAAAAAATAGTTACTAGGTCAATGAGGAGGAAGAATATGAAGGTATTTTCAAATATAATTCATTTATCTTTGTCATTCTTTTCATTTAGGCAAATACCCTCTCTGGATCTTCTCTTAGTCAGGCACCATCTCATATGTATGGCAGTAGATTAAATCCAAGTTCATCAATGGCAGCTCTTATAGTTCAGTCTGAAAACAATCAAACAGGTAAGTTTTCAAGAATTTTTAAATTCTCCCCCAATGTAAATCCACCCTCCTCCCGCCATTGGCTTATTTTATTTGAAAAATCTAAAGGTGTGGTTAATACAGGATTGTGCTGCACACACACACCTCCACCTTAACCAAAAGAGTCACAGTTGGAAGTAAATAGTGTGCTGTGCTGCAAAATAGTGATGTGCTTTTTTTACTGTCTGAAATGTAAATGTTTAAGCAGAGCCATCAGCAGGCAGGAATGCAACAATGTCTCCTGTGACTTTTGTGATTGATGTGTTCAGTTCTCAGTTCTGTGCAATGAAAGTAACATAACACTGGGCTTTTCTGTGAATAGCCTAAACCTTTATTTGCATAATTCATGAAATTGCATTACACAAACTTGGTTTAAAAAAAAATCCTGTTAGAGAATTTCTACAGTGTTTAGTAATCCTGTGAATTTTTACCAGTTGACATTTTGTAGCATTTGCCTCTTGTACTGTTTTAATGAGCCACTGGATTTGCTTTGTTTCATTCCATCCTTAAGGATTTGTTGACATGTCCAAGTAGTCATGCCTGTTTGGGGGAAGGGAATGGGTTTAGCAGTTCACCAAGAATGGATCAGTCATGTCTTTACCCTTTAAGGGTCAGAGGTTACCTGACTCAGAATAAGGGGAGGACAACCTTGAAAGAGGCCAGATAGGGTGATTTTAGAAGGAACTGACTTGTAGGGGAAATACAAGTTACTTTTCAAGTGGAGATATTCAGTGTTACCAAAGAATTATTTTGAAGAAATTAAGGATAGAATGCTATATTCCTACTTATTTTTGTCAACTTTAAATTTTGAATTTTGTCAACTTTAAATTTGTAGCGTTATATTTAATTTTATTCTTGGTGTGGGGGTCCATGTAATATATGTAATTTTAGTTACTGTGTGTGGCTGTATGTAATACATTATGTATTTTATGACTTGTCTTGGGATGCAAAGTGTTAAAAAATACAAAGCATAAGGATTTGCTGTGATAAGCATACAGATTAGCTGTCCACAGCTGTGATTCATTACTTTAACCGTAGAAATTAAAAGTGGCTGAGGGGAGGGTACTGCAAATGCAAACCACGCTTCTGTGCTGTAAAATTGAAAGGAATGAAAGAACGGAACATAATCCATGGCCTTCTACACCCACAAAAACATGTAGGGACAACGCCTTAACATGCCACAGTTCAGCAATTCTGAACTAGCAATATACTAGATCTTCTACTTTCATAGTAACTGCAAAGATAGTGGTAAAGGTTTTATGTACGATTTAGGAAAAATCAGGGCAAGAGCTTAAAACCTCTTATCTAGTGAGAGTCACTTTATCAGCTATGAAATATTTACACTGCAGATCAAGATCTTGGAGACAATAGCCGCAGCCTTGTTGGCAGAGGAAGCTCACCCCGAGGAAGTCTCTCACCACGGTAAGTATTATTTACTCTGCAGAGTATAGGCAAAGGAAACATTTTGAGATTTGGAAACTTCTTTATCTCCTATCAGAGCGAACATTTGTGAGGCTGTAAAAGCATTTTGTAGATAAGCATGTCTGGACTGTCAAGAAAAATGATTCTAAATTAATTTGAATATTAATTTAACCACATGGTTAGATTTCTAAGCTTTTAAGAAGACATCCCTTTTCTTAGATTTCCGATCAATTTCAACTCTCTTGTTTTTATCATTTGTATATTTAGCTGCTGGTTCTACTAAATACATTAATTTGGCTAATTTTTCTTGGTCATGAAATAGTCTTTAA
This sequence comes from Canis lupus baileyi, assembly GCF_048164855.1. Lineage (NCBI taxonomy): Eukaryota > Metazoa > Chordata > Mammalia > Carnivora > Canidae > Canis > Canis lupus. The sequence goes on along the minus strand of NC_132842.1, from coordinate 9,697,597 downwards.
ATCTCTTAAAGCTAGAGGCTCAAGGCTTTCAACTTTGGGTTCCAGTTTTTGCCCTGTCGTGGGCCTTGCACGTAACCCTTTCATCTCTAGTTTCCTAGTTCTAGGGGCTCATTTCTAAAATTTCCTCTAATTCTTGGGGTACCTGGTTGACTCACTTGGAAGAGCATGCAACTCTTGATCTTGGGATCATAAGTTTAAGCCCTACATTAGGTGTAGAGATTACTTTTAAAAAAAAAGAATAAACTTCTGAAGAAAAAATCTTTCTAGTTTCTAAAATTGTTTGAATCAAAGTATAACAATTTTTACCTTGTTCTCTGAAATTGTCATAGATAGAATGTAGTCATGATAGAATAGGTACCTTATTTAATGTATATGAAGTTATTCCTGTTAGCAGAGTTTTTACCAGAGTTCTACTGAAAGGGTTGAATTTCTCTGACACAGTCTAAGTGCCCTACATCTTCTGTTCTCTATGGGAAGTATGGCAGAAAGGAATATTGTATCAATTTGTAGAAAACAATGGAACTTTAGGCTATGGCTCTTTTTTTTATTAATTGTATTCTGCTTTCAACTTATACCTTCTAGTTTGTTTTCTCTCTGCTCTCTAATTTTGTGAACTCTGCCTCAAGCAGGGTTAGACGGTGTGAATGGAGAACAGAAGGAGGTGAAAGTCCATTCTGGAGTCTTTTTTCAACTGTGGGAACTTACAAATTCTATTAAAAATTTAAAATTTTTTATGCAGTGATACCATGAATATCTGTTGTTATTTTGCTGTTATACTGGTAATGTCTTAAGGAACATCTTTATCATTAGAATTAATTCGGTAACCTCTAATTTTGCTGTTTCCTAGTGGTACATCTAGTAGTGTCTTTTTCCTTTAAAATTCCTGGGTGACCTAAAAGTCTGGACACCTAACTGACTTCTAACTGAACTCTGGAAGAAATATTCTTTCTTTTCAAACTAGGACTCTGAAGGACACAATGATAGCATCAGCTGACTAATCTGTAATTTTATGCTGTGATTACTTCTGTACTGTTTTATTCTTATTTTCAAAGAAGAAAACGAATGGACTTTTGCTCATGTGTTTAGTGGAAGGAAACATTTCTGTGTTCCCCTCTTAAAATATCCTAGAAGCTACCCAGAAATTTTGCAAGATCCCTTAGTCTTATTCTGCTTAGCATAGTTCTTAGGTTTTTAGTGGCCAAATGGGTAAAACATTAAAACAATAAATTATACCAAATTATTTTTAGCATATATTTCCAACTTTATATTACCCTTTAAAAATCAGCCTGAAATTTAATAACCTAAATTATCCTGGTGTAATGTACTATTTAGAGAGAGATGGTTATCTGTATGTAGTATGTGATGTTTACATGTGGAAAAAAACCCTTCATTTGTTTAACTTGTTCAGAGATTTGGTAGAGAAGCACACTGAGGCAGTGGCAGAGCACTAGAGCTTTTTGGAAGACCCGAGCCGACCCCAGCGCTGCCCTTTGCACAAGTTACTAAAGCCCCTTCCTGTTTCCTCATGTAGAAATGGAACCATTAAGCCAGGTTTTGACTTCTCACTTGATTGTTATGAAGATCATGTAATTATGTGGAAACACTTGGGAAAGTTTGAAGCCCTTTACTAATGTACTATTTTAGTGTGGGGGCTGGAGGCAGAGATGACCATGTTTACTAATTGGAAACAAGAAAGTGAATGAGAGGACATTACATGTTCATGTTAAGTAATACTTATTTTTGAAGACTTAAGTTGTTACCATTTGAAGTACAGATCCAAGGCATTTTAGAAAAATTTGTATAATTTGCTCAAATAAAAATTGCTTTGGTCTTGCTAATGCTCCTTAATCCTGTAAATACTAGAAAATTCGTATTTTTGACTGTATAACAAAAGGCTCTTTCAAAATTATTAGAAATATCTTTTTACTGAAATTTGAGATTCTGTTGGTTGTAAATTAATATGCTTTCTACATTATTATAATTGTCTAGTGTTACTCTGGTATTTTGCATATTTAAGCAGAATGGTGGAACTCTTCTCTTCTGGCTAATTATTTTAAGATTTTCTCATACTGTCTTTCCCCCTTTTGTCTAAAGCTATCAAATTCTTGTACAGCCTATTTCAGAGATTATTGGGGGTGTGTTTATATTTTCTAGTGGTTTTTAATTACTGAGTATAGCCAGCTAGTCCCGTGATTTTATAATTTGGGGAGAAAGAATGGTAATTACTCAATTTTAGGGTGGATTATGGTTTTATCATTCTTCCAATATAGGCAGTCTGGAGTTAGAAAACTCATACAGGGAAAGGGTCAGCATAAGGTAAGAAATGTGAATGCACTCTCTTTCTGTTTAACCTGAGAATTAATATTTTCAACAGATCTCCTGTAAGCAGCTTACAGATTCGCTATGATCAACCAGTCAACAGTAGTTTGGAAAATCTGCCTCCAGTAGCAGCCAGCATAGAACAGCTTTTGGAGAGGCAGTGGAGTGAAGGACAGCAGTTTTTGTTAGAACAGGGTACTCCTAGTGACAGTAAGTATTCTTTTCGTGTCTTTAAAAGATGGATGGACAGACAGATGGATAGATACAACAGTCACATTTCATCAATGGCAGTGAAATTATGAAACATGTTCTATATGATACGGCAAGAAGGTGTAGTGTAGTGGTTTAATAGATTCTACACTTTTACTGCTGGGCTTGAGTCAACTGTCTTTACCTGTTATTAACAGTATGATCTTGGGCAAGTTTCTTAATGTTGGTGTACTTTATCTCCCATTTGTAGAGTGGGAATAATAATGTACCTGTATCACAGCGTTGTTTTGAGTATTAAGGAGCATAAAAAAAGTGAAGAACATTGCCTAGCTCATAGTAAGCACTTAACCTGTTAGTTGTTATTGTTACTGTTTTTGAATTATTTTAATATTGGTACTTTATTCTTACCAATTTGTAAATTTTAACTAAAATACATGAGTTATATCTTCTCTTAGCTTATTTAATTGTGTGAAGAAAACTTGGCTTACCTCTGGAGAATTCATTTTAACAAATGCATATAGTCAGGGGCGCCTGGGTGGCTCAGTCGATTGAGTGTGCGACTCCTGGTTTTGGCTCAGGTCATGATTTCAGGGTCATGAGATTGAGTCCTGAGTCAGGCTCTCCTCCCCCCCTCAACCGCTAGAAATTAATTTAAAAAAATAAAAATGCATATAGTCCTGTATGGCCAACTGTCTTCTTAATTTTATAATTTGGATGAGAAAGAATAAGGATTACTAAATTATATATAACTTGTATATAAATTGCATATAGTTATGTAACATAGGTATTTTATATACATATTTAGTATTTTTCAATGTTAAAGTATTAGGAAAGACAATGGGTGAAAAATGCCAAAAAAAGCAAAAGTTCTTATAAGTAGTAGCTGGAGAAGTGGCCTCATAATAAGGATATATATTTTTTGGGGAAAAATAGGTGGTTTTTATCATTTTAGGATCTAGGCTTTTGCTGCTTTATCAAAACAAAACATTTTGCTTGTTGTTAGACAAGTGCCATAATTTTTTTTTTTTTTTTTAAATGAATGGTGCCTTGACAAAAACTCCTAATTGTGAGGAAGTTCATGCCAGGATAATCCTTTAAATATGATAGCTGGAGGACAGGTTTAGCTTAGTCTTATTGCATCTCATTTGGGTACACTGAGGGTTTCTTTGTAGGATCTTGAAGAGGAGGGATAAAAGTTAAATCCTTAGGAAATGACCATATATGTCTGTACCACTACACTTGTGTCTTTTGAAGGCCCTGAGGGCACGTTAAACAAATACAACTTTTTAATAAGTACATAGAACTTTCAAGGTGTCCATCACCCTGGCATAACTACTCAGTGTTGTCAGTTCAGAGGTCCGAATTGTGGAAGGAATTGAAACTGTATTTGAGGTGATGAGGCAGGACAGAAACAGCCTGTTTACAGATGATGATCCACTTTTTCTCTGGGAGCTGGGAGTGGGGACTGTGGTGCGCATACACTGCTCCCTGCTGGGGGATATGTGGATCAGCATCCCGAGCAGCTGGGCTTGGAGCTTCTCACTCCTGGTCTGTTGGTATGCTCGCTTTACTGAGCAGCACACAAAACCTTGTACTCTTTATTGTGGTGAAGGATATTGGTGTGATTCTTTTAAATTTTAATTATTATTTTAGTGAAAAATTATGGCAGGTACTTTGAATTTTTAATTAGGTTTTTATTTTGGTGAAAATGAAATGACACCTGGACCAGGTGGGTGATATGTGGCAACAAAGTTTCCAGAAGGTATATGTAGGACCAGTATCCCTTTATGCATATATACACACATAATATATGTCTACATACAAAATTAGAAATAAAACATAGTAATTTAAAAATATTTTACAGAATTTCTGCTTTCCTATTTTAAATTTTAAAGTTATTGACACTTAAGTCTATAAAATACTTAGTTCTTTGTAGGAACTTGTCTTTATTAAAACCAACCAAATGTTTGCTAGTTTTAGGAATGCTGAAGTCATTACACCAACTTCAAGTTGAAAATCGAAGATTGGAAGAACAGATTAAAAACTTGACAGCCAAAAAGGAACGTCTTCAGTTATTGAATGCACAGCTCTCAGTGCCTTTTCCAACAATAACAACAAATCCTAGTCCATCTCATCAAATCCATACATTTTCAGCACAGAATGGTAAGTTTGAAAATATTTATTGTGTATCTAAGGAGAAAGTAGGATAGACTTGCAATATCTTTTTCATAAGTGAATAATAACTGATTCCCAGTTACACGAAGATGTAGAAAAGGAATGATAGGTTATTTTCTTTCTTTCTTTCTTTTCTTTCTTTTCTTTCCTTTCTTTTCCTTTCTTTTCTTTTCCTTTTCTTTTCTTTTCTTTTCTTTTCTTTTCTTTTCTTTTCTTTTCTTTTCTTTTTTCTTTTTTCTTTTTTCTTTTCTTTTCTTTTTTTTCTTTTTTCTTTTCTTTTCTTTCTTTTTTTAAGATTTTATTTATTCATGAGGGACACAGAGTAAGAGAGTCAGAGACACAGGCCGAGGGAGGAGAAGCAGGATCCATGCAAGGAGCCCGATGCGGGACTTGATCCCAGGAGTCCGGAATCACGCCCTGAGCCAAAGGCAGACGCCCAACCACTGAGCTGCCTAGGTGCTCCTGTTAGGTTATTTTCAAAGAACATGAAGAATCTGTTAAATGATCAACTTGAATTTGCTTTAACTTCTTTAGTACATAATTTAACTGTAATAGTTATTTAAATGCGTAATGATCTCTTTATTGATTTAAAGCCATAGTATTCAATAGAGTTATAGATTTTTTTCCCTTTAAACTGGTATTAGGCATAGCACGACTTAATATTTAAGTGTTTTCAATGTGAGTTGATTCAGGATAAGCTTTTAGATAAGCCTTTAACCTTACACATAATATAATTTAACAGGGTAAATAGGTTTCTTTTTGTCTTTTTATTTTTTCTAGCTCCTGCTACTGATTCCTTGAACAGCAGTAAGAGCCCTCATCTAGGAAACAGTTTTTTACCTGATAATTCTCTTCCTGTATTAAATCAGGTAATTTTGGTGTGGTTAGTTTCATTTCTGTGTTTTTCTTATGAACAATAGTATATCACATTAAATAGTTTAAAATGATTTTAAACAGCTTTGCTCTGTTTTTTCTAACTTAAGTTTCTATTCTTTTTTACATTAGGACTTAACCTCCAGTGGACAAAGCACCAGCAGCTCTTCTGCTCTTTCTACTCCACCTCCTGCTGGGCAGAGTCCAGCTCAGCAGGGCTCGGGCGTTAGTGGAGTTCAGCAGGTCAATGGTGTGACAGTAGGGGCACTGGCTAGTGGAATGCAGACTGTAACATCCACCATTCCTGCAGTGCCTGGAGTGGGTGGAATAATTGGAGCTTTGCCAGGTAACCAACTGGCAATTAATGGCATTGTAGGAGCTTTAAATGGGGTTATTCAGACCCCTGTCACAATATCCCAGAACCCTACCCCCCTCACCCACACAACTGTACCACCTAATGCAACACATCCAATGCCAGCTACACTGGCTAACAGGTAAGGAACTAACTTAATATATTTGGGGTTTTTTAGTGCAACATAGTACCAGAGTTGTCCATGCTTTCAGATTGGGATTTTTAATGTGCTTCTTGTAGATGTAATGTATAAAAAATTAAAATCTAGCAAACTTCTAGACTTTAAGTCTATTATTCTGAGAGCCATTTATTTTTGAAATTTTAAGTAATTGGAATTAAAACAAAATTAAATCACTCTTAGTAATAGACATTAAATATATCCTGTGCTAAAAATTTGTCTTGATCTCCCCTTGTATATTGTCTTCATGTATCATAAATTCTGAAGAAAAACCATATTGTAATGAAGATTACATATGATTGAATATTGATATCTTAAAATTCAGCTATGCAATTTTGCTAGTTTTATCATTAAAGAGTTTGATATAGGATGAATACCAAATAATTTATCTTGAATTTTCAGTGAGTGAAACTTTGTTACATGGGAGTTTCATGTGACTGTTTGTTCAAAATAAGGGGACTAAAGCCATGTTGTTACTGAACATACATTTGAGGAATAAATCATTTTAAATGGATTTGAAGCGGACAGTAGTCAACCATTTTTCTGGCTCCCTTTTCTTTGGTGCTCAATTTTACTGACCATTGGGACCATTAAAAAAGGTTAGGTCAAGTCAATTAGCCGTTGGATTTTTCCTTAGTTTACATATGTGTCACTTAGTGTGGGTTAAATTATCCTTGAATAATTAAAAATATACATACATGCACATTATAAACACATTTAAATTTCTATTCCATAAAATACTTAGTGCCTTCTTAGTTTATAATAAAAAGGAAAGCAAAACATTTCTTGACAATGTGAATTCTTAATTACCTGTATACACAAAGAGAAATAAGAAATTTGTATGTGATTGTTATCAGTATTATATTTAAAGTTTGGTTAACTCATGAAACACTAAATTGAAAAGTTGTCTTTCATTTTACATTTTAAAAAACAGTAAAGATATATAGTAGAAAGTAAGAATTTTAATCGTTTTTCAGTGCCTCAGGACTAGGATTACTTTCTGACCAGCAAAGACAAATATTTCTTCACCAACAGCAATTTCAGCAGTTGTTAAATTCTCAACAGCTCACACCAGTAAGTTCTTCCTTTTGATAATATTTGATTTTTATTAGGAGCAAGTGATCTAAGCCGTGATAGACATTCAGCATGGGTATAGACTTACCCACTTTGTGAAATAGCATAACCCAAAAATAGTTTGTCTTGCCATTTGGCATAGTCCACAACACCTACAATATTCACAAATATTAGAACACATACTGTGGTACTCTTGCAGACTCTGGTAATGTGGTGACATATAAGACTTTGTATTTTCATGGTGTTTCATTCTGACAGTGGAGGTGGACAGTAAACAAATGTCTGGTACTGAGAAGAAAAATAACAGGAGGATAAGGGAATAGAGGAACAGTGGGATGGAGGCCTTTTTGGAGAAGAGAGTCTTGCCTCTTTGAATAGGTGACTTTTGAACACCGACTTGAATAAAAGAAGGAACACAAATTTTTGACATGGGGGAATGGAAGAGCAGATTGGCAAAGACCGCCTGTGTGTGTGTTGTGAATACTAGAAAGAAGGTCGACATGACTATAGAATAAGAGAGAGGGTGATGCAGAGGAGAGAAAGTCACAGGTGGGCCTTGTTTGTCTGTGGCGGGAAATTTAGATTTTAAGTATGATGAAAGTAGATTTTAAGTATGATGCCATTAGTGATTTTTTTTAAAACACTTCTATTGTGGAAATTTTAAAATGTATCAAAATAGTGTATAGTATACTAGTTTTTTTGTTTGTTTTTAAAGATTTTATTTATTCATGAGAGACACAGAGAGGCAGAGACATAGGCAGGGGGAGAAGCAGGCTCCACGCAGGAAGCCTGTTGTGGGACTTGATCTTGGGACTCCAGGATCATGCCCTGGGCAAAGGGAGGCATTTAACCACTAAACCACCCAGGTGTCCCTAGTATGCCAGTTTTAATAATTTTCTTAATTGTAAAAATCTTGTTTCATATATCCTCACGTTTGCTTTCAGGATTATTTTAAAGAATTAATTGGAAGATTTGAACAGAATAGTGACATGATGACAATTCACATTTTTTAAAGATTGGCTTGGCTGTTGTATGGGAAATTGTATGTGTTGGGAGGGGAGATGGTAGCAAAAGGAGAAACAGGGAGGTTCTTGGAATAGTCCAGGTAGAAAATGTGGTGTCTTAAATAGCATGATAAATGTGGGGGGAAACTGTCTGGGATTGTGTATTTTGAAAATGGAACCAACAAGACTTGTTTTTCAGACATTCAGGGACACCTGGGTGGCTCAGCGGTTGAGCATCTGCCTTTGGCCCAGGTTGTGATCCTGGGGTCCTGGGATCAAGTCCCACATTGGGCTTCCCACAGGGAGCCTGCTTCTCCCTCTGCCTGTGTCTCTGCCTCTCTCTCCCTCCCTCTCTCTCTCATGAATAAATAAATAAAATCTGTTAAAAAAAAAAAAGAAAGAAGAAGAACCCTAAACAATTGGATGTTGAGTTTTACTGAGATTAGAAAAGCAGTTCTGGGGTAACCCGGGGGGTGGCTCAGTGGTTTAGCCCCGCCTTCAACCAGGGTGTGATCCTGGAGCCCTGGGATTGAGTCCCGTGTCGGGCTCCCTACATGGAGCCTGCTTCTCCTTCTGCCTGTGTCTCTGCCTCTCTCTCTCTCTCTTTCATGAATAAATAAAATCTTAAAAAAAAAAAAAAGTTCTGTCACAGACATACTGTGTGTGAGATGTGTGTATAGATGTTCAGATGACATGTGGCCCTGATCATTGTATGAGACGAGTCCAAGGAAAGGATGTAGTTGGAAATAAAAATTTGGGGTCATTGCTGCATATGTAATACTTAGATTTATAAAATTTTATGAGATCAGTAGGGAATGAAGACTGATGTCTGGAAGAGGAAAATAATCTAGTAAAGAATATGGGAAAAAAGTAGCCAGTGAATTAAGAGGAAGACTGAGAGAGTAGTGTCCTTGGGTCCATATGAAGAGAATGTTTCAGCGAAAGAGGAACTCAGCTGTGTAACATGCTTCTGGGAGGACAAATAAGGGTTGGCCATTGGATTTGGGCGTCTGGAGGTTTTGACAGTTGTAGTTTTGGTGAGAAGTAAAAACCTCCATGAATGGTTCAGAAGAAAATGGCAGGAGAGAAAGTGCATGTTGAATATTGGCAGCTCCAGATACTTCACTGTAAAAAGAGCAGAGAAATAAGCAGCTAATGAAAGAAAGACATGGTCTAAGAGCGAAGTTTTTATTCATTTTGAATATGACAGCATACATATATGTTGGTGGGAACATTTATGGTGCAGAAGAGAGGAAGGAAAACAGCAAAGTTCTTCAGCGGGGAGGGGAGGGGAGGGCAAGGCAGCATTCCAACGAAGAGGGCCAGGAAGAGCAGCTGTCAGAAGGTTTTTATGACAGAAGGTGGAAGAAACCCACTTTTAATGTTTTTAATTTTTTTTAAGATTTTATTTATTTATTCATGAAAGACCGAGAGAGAGGCAGAGACACAGGCAGAGACACAGAGAGAGAAGCAGGCTCCATGCAGGGAGCCCGATGTGGGACTCAATCCCGGGTCTCCAGGATCACGCCCTGGGCTGCAGGTGGCACCGATCAGCCACCCAGGCTGCCCTGTTTTTCATTTTTAAAATTAGAAATAAAGACATTGGCTGAGGGAGATAAGGATATTGGCGGTTAGAGGAGAGAGAAGAAAATGTAGAATAGATATCTTGGAGAAGAGAGAAAGAATTGATTAAGATTAGGGACACCTGAAAAAAAAAAAAAAGATTAGGGACACCTGGGTGGCTCGGTGGTTGAGCATCTGCCTTTGGCTAGGGTTATGATCCTGGGGTTCTGGGATCGAGTCCTGCATCGTGCTCACTGCTGGGAGCCTGCTTCTCTCTCTGCCTGTGTCTCTGCCTCTCTCTCTCTGTGTCTCTCGTAAATAATAAAATCTTAAAAAGATAAAAATAAAAGGGCAGCCCAGTTGGCTTAGGGGTTTAGCGCCTGCCTTCGGCCCAGAGCATGATTCTGGATTCCTGGGATCGAGTCCCACTTCGGGCTCCCTGCATGGAGCCTGCTTCTCCCTCTGCCTTGTGTCTCTGCCTCTCTGTGTCTCTCATGAATAAATAAATAAAAATCTTAAAAAAAAAAAAAAAAAAAGATTGGTTGTGTGTGGTTTACATGCAGGGCCAGCCAGTGTCCCCTGGGACACTGGCTGGCCCTGCGTAATCATAAACTTAAAGCCAGATGGGTTGCTGTGGTTGTGCAACTTTCTCCAGCTCCATTTCCCTGGTGTACCTCATTGAGTTAGACTGCTTGGATAATGCACCATTTAATTAGCTCGGAGTTTCAGCCTTTGTTCATAATTTCTTTCTCAGTATCTCCCCGGGGCGCTTGACAGGCTCATTCTGTGTAGTGTTTGACTCCCAATCTTGGAGTTGTGAGGTGGAATCCCATGTTCGGTGTAGAGATTACTTAAAAATAAAATCTTAAAAAAAAAACTTTATAAATAAATAAAATATATCTACCTTTTTTTTTTTTTTTTTTTTTTTTTTTTTTTTTTACTTTAGTTAAAAATATCCTGAAAATACTTGTTTTGATTGTGGATCATTGTTCTCACTGTTACTGTTCTTATACTGGTATAAAGATAGATTATATATAAATTCTAATGCTTACACTAAAATGTGATCTTGTTTTCTTATCTTTTTCTCATCTTAATGTGAAGTACTAAAGTTCATTTTATGTGGCGTTCTTCCTCTTAATCAAGATTATTATTAGTAATAGTACATACAAATGACTCCTTTCTAGAACATGGTTCATTAAAAAGGTTGTAGCAAACACATTGTTGCTCAGAGACTGCAAGAATTGAAGTGGCTTAAAATTCTACCTTTTTGTCAGCCAAGGTTGTAGGGTGAAGTTTGTTCATTTTTAAAAGCATTGCATTTTCTTCTAAGCCATACCTACGTCTCCCAACTTAAGAAAAACTCCTGCTTGATAGTCCTCCCTGCCCCACCAACTGCTGCCCTCTTTTCCTGCACTGTCTTCTCCCAGGTGACCTTCATACTGCTAAGTCCAGTGGACAGTTGTTCTCCTTTTTACTTGATCTGGCAGCAGCATTTGACAGAGTTGATCACTCCCTCCTTGAAACACTTTCTTCCCTTAGCCTCCGTGTTCTTCCTGCCTAACCATTCATTCCTCTCTAGCCTCCTTTGCTCTTTACCTCAGCCTCTCACTTTTAGAGTATCATAGAATTTTAGGGATCTCCAGTCCTAGAGTTTCAAATACCATTCTCCAGTCCAGCTTAAATACGTGCACATTGGGATCCCTGGGTGGCGCAGCGGTTTGGCGCCTGCCTTTGGCCCAGGGCGCGATCCTGGAGACCCGGGATCGAATCCCACGTCGGGCTTCCGGTGCATGGAGCCTGCTTCTCCCTCTGCCTATGTCTCTGCCTCTCTCTTTCTCTCTCTGTGACTATCATAAATAAATAAAAATTAAAAAAAAAAATTTAAATACGTGCACATGTTGCATCTTCAGGCCAGTCGCCTTTCTGGAATTTCGGACTTCTGCATCCACCTGCTTACTTGACATCTCCACTTGGGATATTTTTATAGATATTTCCAGCATAACGTTATATATCCAAAACTGAACTGCTCATCTATCACAAACCTGTTCCACACACAGTTTTGCCTACCTCAGCCACAGGCAACACCTACTTGTTAGTTGCTCGAGCCGAAAACCTCAGTCATCCTTCATTCTTGTGTGATGCCTCTCATTGAATCCAGCAAGAAGTCCCAAGTCAGATTGTGTCGCTCCTGGCTTAAAACCTTCTTCTGGTCTCCCACATTACTTTGAGTAAAAGCCAAAGTATTCATGGCTTCCCATCATGAGGCCCATATTCTTCCCTTGTCTCCAGCCTGCCCCTGGTCTCCTTGCTATTCCTTGATCACGCTGGGTGTGCTCCCACATAGCCTTTTAGCACTGGCTGTTCCATCTTCCATTCCCTCCTTGCCTCTTTGTCCAAGTGAGAACCATCCTGACCTATGTATCTGAGATTTCCACCTCCTGCTGTATTGTCTCCCACATACTCCTGTTCACTCTGATCCTTACCAATAATCCTTTCCTAACATTTTTGTTCATTGCTCTCTCTTCCCTTTAGGCTGAGCCACAGAGGGGCAGAGATTTTTCCCCTCACCGATATGTCTCAAAACAGTGCCTGACACATAGTAAACTCAAGAAATCAAATACATATTTGCTGCAAAGAATAGTCTCATAACTGGGAAGCCCCAGTGGCCCAGTGGTTTGGCATCGCCTTCAGCCTGGGGCGTGATCCTGGAGACCCCGGATCGAGTCCCACATTGGGCTCCCTGCATGGAGCCTGCTTCTCCCTCTGCCTGTGTCTCTGCCTCTTTCTCTCTCTCTGTCTCTCATGAATGGGTAAATAAAATCTTAAAAAAAAAAAAAAAGAACAGTCTTATAACTACACCAAGGAAGCACTCTTTATTGGCATGAATGAGAACTTTATTTTATTTTTAAAATTATATTTATTCATGAGAGACACAGAGAGGCAAAGACGTAGGCAGAGGGAGAAGCAGGCTCCCTGCAGGGAGCCCAATGTGTAGGACTCGATCCCAGGACCCTGGGATCACAACCTGAGCCAAAGGCACATGCTCACCCATTGAGCCACCCAGGTGCCCCTGTGTGATGAGAGCTTTAAAAGTTACTTTTAATTAATTAAGTACCCAGAACTGGGAATGAGAATGGTTCACATTCTAATGGCAGATCCAGATAACTTGGGACTTCTAAGTTGCTGTTGCCCTTAATTATCATGAAAACCTAATTTGAATAGAGGGTCCTATAGTTGTTTGCCATGTTTTGAAAATAAGCCATTCACTAGTGATGGTTATTATGTAGTGCCATGTATTTTTCCAGATAAGATACTGGTTTTTCCTTCTTAGTGAGTGTGATTTATATTTAAATACCTAATATTAAACTAAAGGAGAAAATAGAGAAGTCAGGCTTTACTCACTGCCAAGTTCTGTGACTGGGCACTCATCTCCCCCATGCTTCTCCCTAAGGAACAGCATCAGGCCCTTCTGTATCAGCTAATGCAGCAGCATCACCACCAGCAGCACCACCAGCCTGAACTCCAGCAGCTACAGATCTCTGGGCCAACACAGATACCGATCAACAACCTCCTCGCAGGTACTCAGGCGCCACCACTGCACCCAGCTACCACCAACCCATTTCTCACCATCCATGGCGATAATGCAAGTCAGAAAGTAACAGTAAGTATCTTGGCTTTATTTTATCTAGTGAAATAATAAAAAGAATTTTATTGATTTATCAGAGATGACTGTCTCTTTAGCTTTTTCTTATTTTTTTTTAAGACTTTGTTAACACCTTAGTGATTAATCACCTGACTGTGACTAAGTTATTTTATTTTATTTTTTAATATTATTCCCCTGTTAATTTCTTCTTAAAAACCAGTTGTTTCAGCAGCTGGATATTGTAAACATGAAGGACCCAAGCCAATTTTATATATCCCCTAAGTATATTAGTTTAAATTTGTGCATATGGTTTGGGAGATGTTTTTTTTTTTTTAATTTTATTTATATTTTTTTAAGATTTTATTTATTTATTCGTAGAGACACAGAGAGAGAGGCAGAGACACAGGCAGAGGGAGAAGCAGGCTCCATGCAGGGAGCCCGATGTGGGACCTGATCCAGGGTCTCCAGGGTCACGCCCTGGGCTGTAGGCGGCGCTAAACCGCTGCACCACCGGGGCTGCCCTGGGAGATGTTTTATAATTCACCACATTGGAAGTAAAAATGTATTTTAGTTATATAGTAGGTAGTATAGGACAGTCCATTCAAAAGATAATAGTTGGTGCTTTGTGAGGAACTTTGTTCAATTAATTTAATTATTAGAACCAGTCTAGATAATTTTGGTATATTTTCATTATTTTGCTTTAAAGTACTTTGTAAAACTGAATTATAGTTATAATAAAATTAATATATAAATTTTAGGGCACTCCAGTTACTCTGCTGGATTAATTTTAAAAAGGAAGTAAATAATAGTTTAAATGATTAATTTCATTTAAGTGCTAGCCTCTTAGCCTTTTAATGTACCAGTTAAGATACAATAAAAATGGATGCAGGAACAGTGTACTATATATCTAATAGTGCACATTTTAAGGCTGTTTCTTTCTGTTAATTCTCCCCTTCAATTAGGTCTACTTTACTGGAGTATAAGTGTTTCCCCTAAATTCGAGTTCAGGGCAGAACCCTGTTAGAGGAAGGATATTGGGATATAGAATGGAGACTGGACATCAGGAAAAGGAAGAAGGGAAAGAATGAGGTGGGAGACTTGGCAAATCACAGTGTGAAAGGTCACAATGTTTGCGATTTCCCATTACTTTGAAAGCTTGCTTTTTATTGTGCTGTTAGTCTTCAGAAACTTTAGTTTGTATTGGTTCAAAATACAGGGTTATAAAAAAAAAACAAAAACAAAATACAGGGTTACTGGTTTTCATCAACTCTTCAATGGCTTTGTTTGCCACACTGTCTCTTGACTTCCTAATTGTGAACACTGTCACTATCAGAAACCTCATCCCCTCTGCAGTGTTTTAAAGACATGGGAAATTTCAGTGAGTCTGTATTAATTTAGGAACTTTTTTATATTGTTTTTTCCTCTCAAAATGTTTTCTTGTGTTAAAACAAAATTACAGGCATACCTTGGAGATAGTGTGGGTTCAGGTCCACACTATTGCAATAAAATAAATACTGTAATAAAGCAAGTCAAGTTAATGTTTGTTTCCCAGTGCATATAGAAATTACATGTACACATCCTGTAGCCTAAGTGTGCAAAAGAATTAGGCCTAAAAAAACAAAGTATATAGCTGAATTAAAAAATGCTTTTTATTGCTAAAAAAATGCTAACCATCATCTGAACTTTCAGTGAGTTCTAATCACTGATCACAGATCCCCATAACAAATATAATAATAAGAAAAAGTCATTCTTGCAATATTGCAAGAATGACTAAAATGTGACATGGAGATACGAATTGAGCAAATGCTGTTGGAAAAGTAGTACCAGTAGACTTGCTTGACACAAGGTTGCCACCAACCTTCATTCAATTTGGGGGGGAATGGAATAAAGTGAAGCACAATAAGACAAGGTCTGCCATACTTACAAACTACCTTTTCCTGAGTTATACAGTATGCAATATGTTTTTTGTTTTTGTTTTTTGTTTTTTTTGCAATATGTTTTTAAATGGAAAACTACAATAACAAATATAAAAAATCAAGCAGTATTAACTATCTAATGGGAGAAAAGCAAGGCTGGGAAATAATATTTATAGGTACCCCACTATATATCAGGCATCTTCTTTAGATAACAATAGTAGACATAATTTCAGTCTTTAAAGGACTTTAAAGTTTTTTTTATAGATTAGTAAAAGGAGACTCAAAGAGGTTAAACTTCCTCATGTGGGACTGAACCCATGACTTTCTTAGTCCACTAAAAATTCATTTTCCACAATACCATGTTACTGCTTCTGTGGAAATATCAATCTGGGGGATGATGTCTATACCTGTTCTCCATGAGTTCTGTCCTCCAGATGGGCACATCTGTCTTCATAAACTGCTCAAATTAATATAAAGCAGCTGATGATGTTTACTAGTAAACTCACATCTTTATATTGTACTGAAGAGTAGTCGTGCAAACTTGTAGAAAACAATTGAATAACTATATGTGCCCCTTTTGTCTCTGTTATAATGCCAGTTTAGGGGAAGATTACAAGTGTGGGTCACACATTTATTTACCTAATGCCTTCGATTTTGTTTAACTGCAGAGACTTAGTGATAAAACTGGGCCTGTCACTCAAGAGAAAAGTTGACACTTGAGAAACCTCTAGAAACGGCCTCTCCTGCTGCTCTAGCACTTCATCTGGCTGCCATTGCAGCCTCCTACACCTATGAAGAAATGCGACAAGAAATGAACTGCACAACAAAGGATTAATTGCCACAAGGACTTTCTTGTAAGGCTTTGATTAATTTTCTTGTTGCTTTGTTGCACTGAAATGGAATTCCCGTATATCCCCCATCCCTCAACCCAGATTTTTTTGAACTTTGAAAAAAAAATTTAATAACTAACTTTTGTCAATGAAATAATTTACATGCAATGAATATTTCAACCTAAGAGGAATTTAATATAGTTGGTGCACAACTAATTTTGTTATAAATTGGAGAGACAAACAGCAAAACTAAAGACTTGTTCCATTTATAAACTTTGATTTTGTTGTACAAGTTGGAATATGAAATATAATCTTTTCGTTTGGGTTACAGTATGCTTGCTCTGTGAGTCAGATCTTAAGACAAATTTTAAGGAACTGTCCTATTTCTTCTATTGGAGTTTTATTGGTTAAGTATTGCAAATTAATAGGTCATCAACTGGGATTTGGCAATCTTTGTTATAAATTTTTTTTTTATATAATGGGATTTGGCCAATTTTGGTAATCAAGTTAGGATGGTAATGTCTGCTTCTGCTAAAGGTAATTTTCCTTTGCTAAATACTTTTTTTTTTTTTTTTTTTATAAAAGTGCTAAGACCTACTCATATTTTAAAGTAACTATTCATATTTTGATTTAAGTGAGTTCTAAGGCTGCTGGGGGAACCAGATCAATTCAAAGTGAAAGATTTCTTTCAGAAAGAGGGGCCGCTCTGGAAACTGCTGGTAGGGTTTGGCCTGAATCAAGTGCCTGTTAGTAGTACCTCCATTGTGTTGAAATGGCTCTAGACAGCTGAGCTTGCACTATCGTCAGTCCTTGTACGTACGTAGTAGGGATAGTCAGTGTTGCACCAGCAGCCTTCCCCATGGTTCTGCCTTTATTAAAAACTTTCTATGCCACTGTAGATAGCTCAGGCAAAACTATTACCTGGGTATTTATCCACTAATGAGTCACAAGAAAAATGAGTGGATTTGGTAAGGTGTTTTTTTTGTTTTTTGTTTTTTTTTTTTTGTTTTTGTTTTTTTTTTTTTTTATTTAAACAACTTCCCATTTACTGACAGTGATTTCAAACAAACAAGCAAAATGACTACAGTTCCTGAAACAGGTGAAATCTGTATTTACAGACCTTACACTTTGGGTAGCCACACTCCTGGTGTGACAGTATGACAGAGTATAAATTGAACAATTGGAGATGTAATCATTGAACTGTTCTTAAATGTGTGAATTATTAGTGGAAAAGACCCAGCTGTAATTAGACCTCCACTGTGTACTTAGCTGGAAGAACATGTTAATTCTGCAATATGTCTCTTGGTTAAACATTGCACAGTTCTTACCTCATTTCTGTAAATAAGGTTTTGTGAATCTGTTTTGTATTGTGAAAAATTCATAAGATAACATTGATATTTTGATTTGTAATATTTCTAATTGGTAGATTTAATTGAAAAGTAAAATTAATTTATTTTTATATGTTCAGGGGAATTTTAAAGAAAGTCAAATCTTTTGTAGATAATTAAAAAAAATCGGTGTGGTTTATTTTACGTATTTAACCCACTGGTTATTATTCTGTAACAATTTGTATAAATGGTAAATTTTGAATGTGTTGTTATTTTACCTAGATGTAAAATTCCACATGTATTAAAGAAAATGTACAAAGTTTTTGTTAATAAAATTTAATAATGTTTATAACTCTATGCTATTCCTTTTTCCAGTTTAAGATATAATTGACATACAGTACCATGTAAGCTGAAGGTATACATAATGATTTGACTTACATGTATTATGAAATGATTACCACAGTAAATTTAGTCAACATCCATCATCTCATGCAGATACAAAAACAAGAGAATGAAAAAAATTTTCTCCCTTGTGATGAGAACTCAGTATTTACTCTAATTAACAACTTTCAAATTATCATACAGCAGTGCTAACTGTCTTCCTAACTAATTTATTTCATAATTGAACATTTTTACCTTTTGACCACATTCATCCAATTCTCTCTCATCCCAGCCCTGTCCTTTGGTAACTGCAAATCTGATATTTAGGTGTTAGTTTTTCTTAATCTCTCTCTTTTTTAATAGATTGCACTTGTGAGATCATGAGTATTTGACTATATCTGTCTGACTTATTGCACTTAGTGTAATGCCCTCAAGTTCCATCCATGTTGTCACAAACAGCACAGTTTCCTTTTTCTTTATGGTTGGGCACTATTCCATGTTATACATATGTAATATATATGATATATATATTATATACCATATGTGGAGCGTGTATGCGTGTATGCCCCAGTCTCTTTATCCATTCATGTTTCCGTGGACATTTACGTTATTTCCATGTCTTGGCTATTATGAATAATGTTACAGGGAACATGGGGGTGCACCTATTTCTCTGACAATGTTTTTATTTCCTTCAGAGATGTTACCAAAGGTAGGATTGCTGAACCATAGAGTAGTTCTATTTTTAACTTTTTGAGGAACCTCTACTGGCTCTCCATAGTGACTATACCAATTTACACTCCCACCAACAGTGCACAAGGGTTTCCCTTTTTCTACTTCCTCACCAGCATTTGTTCTTGTCTTCTTAATAGTGTCCATTCTGACAGGTATGAGGTGATATTTCATTGTGGTTTTGTTTTGCGTTTCCTTGATGGTTAGTGACATTGAACACCTTTTCATGTACCTGTTGGCCATGTGTATCATCTTGAGAAATATGTCTGAGTCCTTTGCCCATTTATTTTTCCTTTGCCCATTTTTTGATTGGATTGTTTGGGGAGGTTATTTTTTTGTTTTTGTGTTTGTGTCTTCTATTGAGTGGTTGAGTTCTTTATATACTTTGGATATTACTAACCTTATCTGATACATGGCTTACAAGTATGTTCTTTCATTCTATAGGTTATCTTTTCAGTTTACTAATGGGGTTTTTTGCTCTGCAAAAGCTTTTAAATTTGATATAGTCTTTTAAAAATTTTGTTGCTTGTACTTACTTCTGGTTTCATATCCAAAAAATCATTGCCAAGACCCATGTCAAGGAGTTTTCTCCCCGTGTTTTCTTCTAGGAGTTTTATAGTTTCAGGTGTTACAATTAATAAGTCTTTAATTCATTTCAAGTTACTTATTGTGAGTTGTGTAAGGTAGGCATTCAGCTTTACTCTTTTACATGTGAATATCCAATTTTCTTAGCACTGTTATTTAAGAGACTCTTTTCTTCATTCAGTATGCTTGGCTCCTTTGTGAAATACTAGTTAATCATATATACTTGGTTTTATTAGTAGGCTCTTCATTCTGTTCCATTGATCAATGTATCTGTTTTTAGGCCAGCCGTATTGTTTTCATGAGTATAGCTTGAGGGGCACCTGGGTGGCTCAGTGTGTTAAACATCTGCCTTTGGTTCGGGTCATGATCCCAGGGTCCTGGGATCAAGCCCCGCATCAGGACCCCAGCTCAGTAGGGAACCTGCTTCTCCCTCTCTCCTTGCTCATGCTCACTTTCATACTCTCTCTCAAATAAATAAATAAAATATTTAAAAAATAATAATATAGCTTGAAATCAGGAAGTATGATGCTTCCCATTTTGTTCCTTGTCAAGATTACTTTGGCTATTCAGGGTCCTTGTGGTTAAATAATGGATTTTAGATTTTTTTTTTCTACTTCTATAAAAAAATGCCATTGGAATCTTGATAAAGATTATACTAAATCTGTATATGGCTTTGGGTAGTATGGACATTTTAACAATATTCTTCCAATCCATGAATATGGGATACCTTTCCATTTATTTTGTCTTCTTTAATTTCTTTCATCAGTGTCTTATAGTTTAGAGAGACCTAAGTGTAGAGAACTTTTACTTCCTTTGTTAAATTTATGTCTAAGTATTTAGGCATAAGTACTTAAGATTTTGATGCTATTGTAAATGGGATCATTTTATTTCTTTTTCATATAGTTTGTTGTTACTGTGTAGAAATGCTATTGACTTTTTTTTTTTTTGAAAGTATGTGTGCATGCAAGTAGGGAGGGGACAGAAGGAGAGAGAGAATCTTAAGCAGACTCCATGCACAGGGTTGAGCCCCACGTGGAGCTTGATCTAATGACCCTGAGCTGAAATCAAGAGTCAGACACCTAACTGACTGAGCCCCTCAGACACCCTGAAAGTCTACTGATTTTTGTATGTCAATTTTGTATCCTTTAACTTTACTGAATTCATTGATTTGATCTAATAGTTTTTGGTGGAATCTAGGATGCACAATACTATCTTGAATAGGAGTGGTAAGAGCATCTTTGTCCTGTTCCTAATCTTAGAAGAAAAGCTTTCAACTTGTTCCCATTGAATATGACTTTAGCTGTGGACTTGTCATTTATGGCCTTTATTAAGCTGAGGTACATTTCCTCTGGTGAATTGGTTAAGAGTTTTTATCATGAATGGATGTCAAATTTTGTCAGATGCTTTTTTTGCCTCTATTGATATGGTCCTATGATTTTTTTTCTTTCATTCTATTAATGGGATGTATCACCTTGACTTATGGGTATATGTTGAACCATCCTAGGTATAAATCCTACTTGATCATGGTGAATGATGCTGAATTAGATTTGCTAGTATTTGCATCTGAATTCATCAGGGATATTGGCCTGTAGTTGTATTTTCTTGAAGTGTCCTTTCAGACTTCAGTAGTGGGGTGATGCTGGCCTCATAAGGTGAGGTGAGTTTGGGAGTATTCCTTCCTCTTTGATTTTCTTGGTAAGAGTTTGAGAAGGATTATTGTTAATTCTTTTAGATATTTGGTAAAATTCACCAGTGAAGCTATCTGGCCTCGGACTTTTCTTTGTTGGGAGATTTTTGATAACTGAATCAATCTTACCAGTAATTGGGCTATTCAGGTTTTTTATTTCTTTCTGATTCAGTCTTGTTAGATTTTTAGGTTTCTAAGAATCTTTCCATTTCTTCCAGGTAGTCCAGTTTGTTGGTTCATAATAGCTTTTTATGATCCTTTGTATTTCTGTGATGTCAGTTGTGGTATCTTCATTTATAATTTTGTTGAATTGGGTCTCTTTATTCCTTGGTTAGTATAGCTAAAATTTGTCAACTTTTTTTTATCTTTTCAAAGAACCAACTTGTAGTTTAGTTCATTTTTTTTCTCTTGCTTTCCTGTTCTCTGTTTCATTTATTTCTGCTCTAATCTTTATTATTTCCTTCCTTCTGCTAACTTTGGGCTCAGTTTGTTCTTTTTCTAGTTCCTTGAGGAACTAGAGTTAGGTTGTTTGAGATCTTTGTTTCCTAATGTAGGTGTTTATTGCTATGAACTTACCTCTTAGAACTCCTTTTGCTGCATCCTGTAAGTTTGGTTATGTTTTGTTTCCTTTTTTATTTCAAGCAACTTAAATCTCTCCTTTGGGGGTGCCTGGGTGGCTCAGTCCGTTAAGCATCTGACTCATCTCGGCTCAGGTCTTGATCTTGGGGTTGTGCAGTCAAGCCTCCATGTTGGGCTCCATGCTGGGCATGGAGCCTACTCAAAAAAAAAAAAATTTCTCTTGAATCATTGGTTGTTCAGGAGACTGTTATATAATTTCCATTTATTTGTGAGTTTTCTAGTTTTTTCCTGTTAATTTCTAGTTTCATACCATTGTGATAAGAGGATATACTTGGTATGATTTCAGTCTTCTTAAATTTGCTAACACTTGTTTTGTGGCCCAACATATCATGTGTCCTAGAAAATGTTCCATGTGTGCTTGAGAAGAATGTATATTCTGCTGTTGTCAGAAATTTATATGTCTGTTAGGTCCATTTGTTCTCTCGTGTTGTTCTTATCTGTTGTTTTCCTTATTGATTCTCTGTAGGAATTATCTATGTTGAGAGTGGTATATTAAAGATCCAATTATTGTACTGCTGTTTGTTTCTTTTAGTCTGTTAGCTTTTGCTTTACATTTTTAGGTGCTCTGATGTTAGGTACATAAATATTTACAGTTGTTACATCTACTTGATGGATTGATCCCTTTGTCACTATAATGATCTTCTTTGTTTCTTATTACCATTTTAAAAAAAGATTTTATTTATTCATAAAAGACACATGGAGAGAGATGTAGGCAGGAGAGAAGCAGGTCCTTGGGATCATGACCTGAGCTGAAGGCAGATGCTCAACCACTGAACCACCCAGACATTCCTGTTATTACCATTTTTAATGTCTGTTTTGTCTGATGAAACTATAGCTACTCTTGCTTTCTTTGGTTTTGGTTATTGTTTCTTGAAATAACTTTTCTATTTCTTCACGCAGTCTATGTGTGTATGTCTTTAAGGCTAAAGTGAGTCTCTCCTAAACAGCATGCAGTTGTATCTTTTTTAGTCCATTCAGCCATTCTACTTACTTCAATTGGAGAATTTAATCCATTTAAGGTTATTGATGTTATAGTTTGATTTATTGTATTGTATTCTATTGCAATATTGTTTATTAAGTAACAAGATTATTGTAGTCACAGTTACTTTCACTGTTTGCTTTTTAACTTTTAAACTTGAGTTGTAAGTGAATTTCACACCATATTACGGAATCTTTCATTATAGATTTACCATTACCAATGAGTTTTCTACTACCTTTTAATGTTTTTATGATGTTCATTAGTATCCTTTTGCGCTTACAGAACTCCCTTTAGTATTTGTTGGAAGGCAAGTGGTGTTCCATCTGCTTTGGTTGTGAAAAGTCTTTATTCTCTCCTTCATTTTTGAAGGAGAGCTTCACCAAGTGTAGAATTCTTGGTTGATGGTTATTTTGTTTCAATATTTTGTATATGTCATCCTATTCTCTCCTGGCCTGAAATGTTTCCTTTGAGAAATCTGCCTAGAGTCTAATAGGGTTTCTGTATGTAACTTCTCTCTTATGTACCGCTTTTCCGTCTTTCCTTTTATTGCTTTCAGAATTCTTTGTATTTGTCTTCTAATGATTTAATCATAATGTGTTTTGGTGTAGCCTGATTCAAGTTCAACCGAATCAAGGATTTGGGATCCTTTGGGACTTGGGGATCTGGGTATCATTTGTCTCCCCAGGTTTGGGAAGTTTCCACCATTACCATATACTTTCTCTTTCTCTTCTCCTGGAATTCCCATGTGAGGAAGACTCTGGTCTTAAGTCATCTGGTGCCCCAAGTTCTCTGATCGAAGGGGGCTACTGGGTTTGTCCTGTAGACAGTTGGCTCTGCCTACTGCAGGGTTGCTGCGCCATGCTGCTTTCCAGTCGTTCTGACCAGGCTTTCTGTTCTGGTGGGGCCGGGAGCTGTACTTCTCTGTGGGCCGGCCTGTGGGCTGCACTCCCCTGCCTGGGCGGACCTGGAGTGCCTGTCCCAGTCACCCTCCCGGGTGTTCCCGCCAGGCTGTAGGGTTGGGAAGGGCTAGGAGCTACTACTCTCAGCCATGGGGTGGGGGGGTGAGGGGCTAAGAAAAAGCTCCCCTGCCTGGGCCGAGTGGGGGACCTGACTGCGAGCCAGGCAGAGCTGTGTGTGGTCTCTCCAGCCAGTACACTCCCGAGGTGCCACTTTTTATGGATGGTCCACTCCACCTGCTGTACTCTCGGCTTGAGCATTTCTGGGCCACACAGCTTCTGGGTGTCCTGGCCAGACTCCCTCGGCTCAGGTGATTGGGAGCCGCACGCAGGGGTGGGTGAGGCTGTGAGTGAGCTCCCCTACCTGGCATCGAGAGACCGAGGGCTGTACTGGGCAGCAGTGAAGCCTGAGCGCGGCAGAGAGGCCTCCAGGGCTTCTGTTCAGGGGCTGCAGGTAAGCGTGTGGGGGCCCAGGTGCTGGGTCTGCAAGTGCGGCCGCACCTCTGAGACCAATGCCGGTGGTTGAGCCCGCGAACTCCTCTGCAGGTCCCTTGGGCTGGAAGCGGAGTAGGGGTTTCTGGGAGGTGCCCGCAGTGCTTCCCAGCCCCACTGACGCTTGCCCTGGGCTCTTCCACCCGGAGGGCCAGGGGCTCCGGGGAGACCTGTGAGCGGCCGTGCAGGCCTGAGCAGGGCCACACGGGGGGCTGCTTCTCCTGCCTCCCCGCGGCCTCCTCGGCCTCTGGGGCAGGGCTGACCTGGGCACCAACCCCCCCTGCGCCCCCGCCCCACATTCTACGATGCTCTTCCCGGTGTCTTATTCTTGAATAATTGTTAGTTGTTATGAGGGGTGAAGTCAGGCAGGGCCTAGGGCACCAGCTGGGTGACAGTGGTGTGTGTCACTCTGGTTAGGAGGGAATGAGGGCCATGAGGAGTGTCGGTGCCTCCTGGGCCAGTTTGTTCCCCACGTCTTGGGTGTGCTTTGTGCTTTGGGGGATTCATCTTGGAGTTAACTGGTTTTGCTCCCAGTAAACTTGATACAAAGTTGGAAATTCTGCAGCGCAAACTGACCTCGTGTTTACATCTGGAGAACCATTACCTCCGGTGCACGCGGAAAATTGCCATAATGTAAAGGAGAGGAAAATAATTACAGTGG
This sequence comes from Canis lupus baileyi, assembly GCF_048164855.1. Classification (NCBI taxonomy): domain Eukaryota; kingdom Metazoa; phylum Chordata; class Mammalia; order Carnivora; family Canidae; genus Canis; species Canis lupus. Next base: position 9,673,023 of record NC_132842.1, on the reverse strand, counting down.
AGCTAAAAGGGAAATAAATTCCAGATGAGATCATTAATTCTAGCACATTAATAAGGTAGCGTTCATACTGGGTAAAGACTGAATTCCTCTTGATGTAGTTAGCCTTAACCAGAGTCATTTAGATGCAAGAGAAATTTAAACGTACTTAGTACTTAGTGTGCAGGCTGCCGGCCTGCACGGAATCAGCTGTGGTGCTCGGCTGGTGCCCCGAGTGCCCGGGCCGGTGCGATGGGCTCTGGGTCATCAAGAGTTGAGTCAAGGAACACTGGTTCTTGCCTTTTTGTTCAGTTTAGGTTCTTGGAGAGACTTCCTTGTCTATCCACAAATGGAAAACACCTGATTCTGGAAAGTCTCATCTCTGATAGCACTGAGGAATGTCACTCCTCTAAAATGATGGATGATTGGTCAACTCCTGCCTCCATTTCCCACTCTTGGAGCAATCTCCAAAACCCTACATGGCCATGCAGATTTTCCTTCCTGAAAAGTGTGCCATTCACCACAGCCGTGTATGTGTATAGTGTATCTGAGTGTCACTACACTCAGCCCCTGTGGGCTGCTGGGGACACTGTTATGTGTTGGCCTGCATGTAGTTTTTAAATTACCAGTTATCATGGCCACTTTTCTAAATGTTTGAAATCTAGAAAAAGAAAGGAAATGTCTCATTTACTCCCATACTTCTACCGGCAATTTTTATATTAAAATATACACAGCCAATATTCCTATTTCTATGTGTACTCTTCCTATAGAGGTGAATCCTGGTAGACACATAATTTTATGCCCTGCTTTTGTCACTTAAATATAAAGTGACAAATACTTGAAACATTTTAGAAACTGAACTTGGTACCTGCTGTAACTCAGCGATTGTCTGGGTCAGATGCGCAGTTTTCCTGAGTCCTGCCTGACCTGTTCAAGTGTCAGGTCAGGGAGTCATCTTTATAGGAGCCTGGCCTCTTCTACAAAGGATATTTTTTGATGACCAGTTTTTTGGGCCCACAGCTTGAAACCCTCATTATTACCAGCAAATCTTCCAAAGGAAAGCCGTGCTTTTGGCCAAGGCCTACTCCTGACACCATCCAGGTATCTGTGTACCTTTGCCGGGGGGAGAGGCCTTGCCCAAGTGGTTGTCCCCGTAGCAGCTCCATAGGTGTCATCTCCTTTGTTTCAGGGGAAGGTCCCTGGAAATTGGGGGGTGGGGAGAAGGCAGGACAGCGAGGGGCATGCTGCGGGAGCCGCACAGCGCTGTGGGGACAGGTCTCGGGGGTGTGAGGGGGGTGTGAGGTTTAACATTGGTATGGGGCGGCCCCAGGACACGAGGTGGGAAGGGTGCTGTGGGTCCGTGAGAGGACGCGGAGGGGCAGGCGGTCCTGGGAGGCGGGTCCCTGAGTGCCGGGGCAGGTGGCAAGGCCGGACGGGCCGGTGACGGGCCGGCTCCCAGGGGAGGCAGGCGGGGAGGGGAGTCCGAGGGCAGAAGTCTATTCTGCCGTCGGGGGCCAAAGACAGTCGCCGGGTAACCTCTCCCGGTGTGTCGCCCCTTCGGTGGCTGGGTCATCACTGAAGATCCTCGAACCCCTGAGTGGCTTCAAGTGACTCGAGGTCACTCGTGGGCTTTGGGACACGGTGCTTGCCAGGGGTTCTTGGAGGGCAGGCGAGCTGCAGCGAGGCCACCCGCGAGCCCCGCAGCCAACTCCGCCCCGCCGAGCCCGCCCCGTCTCCCCCGCGGCCTACCCGGCGACGGCGACGCCCGAGGTGAGCGGGTCTGGGCCCGGCTCCTGGCACAGCGCCCCCCTCAGCCCTCGCCGAGGGCTCCCCGCGCCCCGCTCGCCGGGCCCTGCGGGTGTGTGGCCCCCGCGGGCCCGGGGCCGAGCCCCCCCTCGGGCTCAGTGCGCCCCGACGCCGCGGAGGGGCCGGGAGCACCTGCCGGCCTGGGAAGCGAACCGCTTGGGGGGACCGGGTCAGGTCCCAGGGCTGGGCCGGGGAGGACAGGCCCGCTGGGTCTCCAGGGAGGGGGACGGGCCAGGCAGAGGGCCTGTGGCAGCGAGGGGGAGGTTCTGGGGCCAAAGCGCTGATGGACCTTGGCGCGGGGTCCGGGCCGAGCTTGAGCCGCACCGTCTGTCGCTCGGCGGGGCCCTGGTTCCGTGGGGGGCCGGGATCCCCCGTCGGCCCCCGGGTGCGGCCGGCCAGGAGCCCGGAGCCCGGAGCCCGTGCGGAGGCCTCGGGTCCCCCGCGGGGGCGCCCTGCGTTGTTCACACGAGCTTCACTCCAGGAGGAGCTGGGGGCCTCGCAAGGGCAAGGTCGAGGGGCGGCGCGGCGCTCTGGGTGTTGGGGCCGAAGGGGGCCCGAGGGCGCCTTGGGGCCGTGGGGACTGAGGGGCGGGGGGGCAGGGCTGGGCTGACCTGGGGGCGGGGGGGGCGGGGAGCGGGGAAGGGACCTGGTGTCTTTTTCACTTGGCTCACGGGACCGGCAGCGCTCCGGCTCCCCGGCCCCCTCCCAGCAGCCGCCCCGAGGGCTCGTCCTGTGGGCCTGGCCCGCCCGTGGCCCCGCCCCCCGGAAGCCCCTGCCCCGGAAGAACCGCCCCCGCCCGGGCCCCGGAAGCCGCGTGGCGGGAAATCCTGCGCCGAGGGCCTGTCCTCCCCGCGGCGCCCGGGGCCCCTGTCGCTCGCTGGCGCGAAGCTTCGGTCGGAATCACAGGCGCCGAGGCTCGGCCTCGGGTTTAGCTCCAGGCTGAGGCCCTGCGGGCCGCGGCTCTGTGGCGGCGGGACCGACGGAGAAGCCGGGCCTCCCTCTCCGGCCCGCCGCTCTCACAGCGCCGCCGGGCCCTCGAGCCCCGGGAGGCTCCTTCCTTCGTGACCTTCAGCGACTCCGCCATCGGAGCAGCCTTCTGCCGCCGCCGCTGCGGCTCCGCTTGAGGTGTGACTCGTGGAAGCCACGTGCCGCCCGAAAGGCTTGCGGACGCGCCGTCGGCAGGGACGCGGCCTGGGGCCCGGCGTCACCGCGGGCGGACGGGCCTCGGGGTTCGCACAGCCCCAGGGCCTGCCGGGCCGCCCGCTGCCAGAGCCCCGGCCGCCCGGTCAGACCGCCCCCGGCAGGAACGGCCGCGCCTCCTCCTTCAATTCCGGTTTTCACCGACAGGATAGTTGGCACTTGAGCCCAAGGGCGGATTGGTGACGGGCCCTTAAGCCGAGCCTGCGAGCCGGGCGACCCCCGATCTAATGTCTGGAAGCCTCCACATCTTCCTCCGTGAAACAGATCGGAGCCAAGATCATTTGGGATAAACAGTGTGAGGTTTCAGCTCGAATTTCACCATTCTTTTAAGAAATGTTTTGAGTGATGACGCAAAACAAAACCTGACAGATTGTTCGTTTTCCTTTAAAACTCAAGCCCTACGGAGTGAGCGAGTGCCTCACTGCCACTCACATCTCCATCCAGTTTACTTAGTGAACCTGGGCTCCTTCCTAAGCTGTGGTAACGGAGGTGGACTCGGCCGAGTTGCCCTCAGGGAGTGACCCAGGGGCCCCGGACCAGGCCCCTCACGCTCCCGGCGCGTCGCAGGCGGCGGCGGCGGCGGCGCGAGGGGCCCACGGGCTGTGCACTTGCTGGGCGGGAGAAGCCTGTTCCGGGTTTCGATCTGGGGGCGGGCGGGCCGGGGGCCGCGGGGACCGGCCCCAGCTTGCTGAGGGACTCCGCCCTTTCCGACACTGGGAGTTTCCTCCTGGGAATCAGATTGATGAAGTGATTTCCCTTTTTCTGTTCGACATGAAGCCGTGCTTTTTTTCCCACCAGACCAGAGGAACATGATTGTAGCGGCTCCGTTTTACGGGGTGTTAATTTAGCTCCCGGGTGAATAAAGTCTAAGGCTGAAGGCCAAGTGGTTTCCTCAGACAGGAGGCTGGGACTGTTGCCAAGCCAGGGGGGGCGGCTTCCAGGCCCCGCCGTGCTCCCGGCTACAGGTGGAGCCCACAGGGGCCCCGCAGGGGACGCGGGCGGTTTATGGCCACAAATGGCTGAAGAGCAAGCCACTTCCCCAGTCCGCGTGCCAGAGCCACGCCACCACCTACCACCCACCACCCTTACCTGGGATCCTAGGGCCTGGGAAGGCTGGAGGGCACAGAGGCCCCGGCGCCCCGAGAGGTCCCGCCCCCCGCCCCCTCCCTGCCGGGCCGGCCACACTGAGCCTGCCGGGGGCTGAGGTGACACAGGACACTGCGACCCGAGGCCCCCGCGCTTCTTTCCAGCCTGTTACTTGGAAAGCTGCCTTTGTCTTAGGACTGTTTGATGAGAAGGAACTTTAAAATCGGGAACTGGGTGTCCAACTCTGCCTTTGCCAAGGACTAATCCTGACTAATTGAAGCTGCCCAGGTCCACCCCAGGGCCTCGCGGGACCTCGGCCTCCAGACAGCCTCCACCCGCTCTGGAGGGCGCTGGGGCCACACTGGCGGCCTGTGATGGGCGTGTAGAAGGCCGTGAGCACTGGTGCCAGGAAGGGGAAGGGCCCGTTGCACGAACCCCTGGTCAGACTGGGCTCAGATTCAAGCATGTCCTGTGCTTCAGTTTCCCCATTGGGGTGGGGTCCCTCAGGAGAAGCTGGGGGTCAGGATGGACACAAACCCTCAACCCTCGGGCCTTCTAAGGCAAAGAAAGGCAAAGGGAAAGGTAAACCGAATGCCTGCGGAGGTCTCCCAGCTATCTGTCTTCTTGGTGGACACTGGGAACTTCTCCAGGGCCTCTGGCACCTGCCATCCATTAGCAATCCCACAGGGCCCCGCCACCACCTAATACTGTCCAAGTGGTGTATTGAGACAGGTGTGAACTGGGACTGTCGTGGACAGTAGCTGTCTAGCCCACAGGTACAGAATATCACAATTTAAGCTGTGCCCTTTAAATTCATAGGAAAAAACGGAATTGCTCAAACAACTATAAACAACTACCCTACAGACATAAGTAGGCATGAAATGGCCGGTACTTTAAAGGGATTAGTTCTCTGCTTTCCAAGGGGTTGATGGATGTGGTTTGGGGGTGGGACTGGTATAGACAAGAAAATGCGGAAGAGGTGAGGTGTGGTGTTGTTGTTATCCAAAGACAGTTACAGTGGAAAGTTGATTATGATCTTATTCTAAATCTGAGCAGGTAATTTGAACACACACCTGCCACAGAGTAAACCCACTGGCTGCAATGTGCAATGGAGGGGCTCATCCCCTGGCAGGGTTAGGGGTCTGGCGAGCGCGGGATTGATGGGGTGAGAGGCTGGTGGGGGCTGCCGGGCGGTTCCGGACCCACAGAGCAGCAGGCTCCGCTGGAAGCCAGGCCGAGTGGCCCGTCCTCTTGTTCCCACCAAGCAGCTGGATAAGCATTGCTGAGAAGGAGCTCGGCTCAGCCAGGTGGAGGTTCCGGGAGGCCGAGTCAGAGAACACATGAGCGGGCTAGGAAGACGGGTGCTCTGAAGGGTTTCAGCAAATGGAAGCTGGGAGATTTTTGTCCGCTGGAGAAAGGAAGCCTAACTCACTAGGCGACCAAAGATCCGTCCCCCCAGAAGGTGAGGGCGAAGGCCCCAAAGCCCCGGGCCCCTGCTGCGCACCTGGCGGGGTGCAGACCGTCGCCGGCCCAGGGCTTTCCACACGTAGCAGAAACGGGAGTGTGGGCAGCGCTATCTGCGTCCTGCTGGGTCTGACTGGGGTGCGGACCTTGAAGAGTGGAGACCGGGATGCGCAGGTGGCGCAGAGGTTTAGCGCCGTCTTCAGCCCGGGCCTGACCCTGGAGACCCGGGATCGAGTCCCACGTCGGGCTCCCTGCATGGAGCCTGCTTCTCCCTCTGCCTGTGTCTCTGCCTTTCTCAACCTCTGTCTCTCATGAATAAATAAATAAAATCCTTAAAAAAATTTTAAAAAGAGTGGAGACGGGATCCGGTGCCTCAGGCCTTGCCTCCTGCTCCCTGCCGGGCCCTCCCCGCCTGCTCCCAAACCCCGAGCGTTCAAGACGTTTTCGGGGCTCGGTTCCTGCGCCCCGCACCACGCTGGATCCGAGGTTCCGATGTGCGTCTCTGGACGCCAACGCTCCGCCCTTTCCTCCTACCTCCTTCCACCGTATCTGAGGGGGCGGCTGGGCCGGGGCGGGCCGGAAGGCCTTTTCCTCGGGGTGAGGCTGCTCGCTGACGCCCTCAGGTCTTCTCAGGGGCAGGAGGGGAGCGTGGAGGAGAGGCTGAGGGAGCCTCGACCGGGCCGCAGGGCACGAGCCGCAGGGCCGGGCCCGCGCCCCTTGGGGTCGGAGGCCGCCTCTCCGGGCTTCCTTGTCCCTGGGCCGGGTCAGGATAAATCCTGCTGCAGAGGCCGGGCAGGGCTCCCGGACACCGGGGGTCCCCCCAGGAAGCCCCCCCAGCCCTCTGAGGCTCAGCGGCCTGTGAAGTGACGCGGCCGGGAAGCCTGGAAGGTCGGGTAAGGAGCGCCGCCATTTCGCACTCGTCCGGCTCCACGGCAGAGGCTTCACGCAGATGGTCTCCTTGGTTGTCCTAACCACCTGCCCGGTAGCTACCATCATTTCCTGTTTCTCTGGCCGAGGAATGGAGACGAAGAGGTAGGCCAAGGCGCCTGAGGGCCCACAGCTCGGCCTTGCAGCTGCCCACGGTGGCTCCGAGAAGGGGGGCCGGGCGGGTCTGTGGGGTGCGCGCCTCTCGGAGGCTCCTCACGCCGACCCCACGGGGCTCTGCAGCGTGGCTGAGCTCTGCGACCCCCGTCCACTGGCCTACCTGCTTCCACAGAACGGGGCGGCTCTCTGATCCCCTGAGGAAAGGGCCCCTGACTTCCTTATCAAGAGGTCGATGGGCAAAGTAATGGGTAGAAAGCCAGGCAGGGCCTCGGTGTCTTCCGGAGCCCAGAACAGACAGGAGGGAACCAAATCAGGGACTTGGACCCTCGACTGTACTTCCCAGGGCATCTCTGGACCCCGGTGGGGCCCTCCCCGGGCTGGAAGCCCCGGACTCGTGTTGTCCAGGTTGGGGGTTTGTGTGACAGGAACCCACTTCAATGTACTGCAAGAGAAAAGAGTATTTTAACAGAAGGGTGCTCATAGACTCCCGAAGGTCACAAGCTGGACCACCCAGCTGCATGAGGTGAGCTGGAGCTGGGGGTCCCAGGGCGGGAATGAAGCCAGGACCGAAGTCTCTGTTTCCGGCCCTCAGCCCCCGAACGACGGGGAGGCACCAGCCGCACTGGCTTCAGGAGAAAGCTCTGAGGGAGCAGCTTTGGCCAGGCCGTCCCTGCCTCAGCTCTGGTTTGCTGTTGGAAGGGCAGCGGCCCAGCTGAAGACGACACAGCATGTGGCCCTGTACCCAGCTGTTTCCCACCCAGGACAGAGCAGTGGCCCCCTGGCCAGGCCGCCTCCCCTTTCTCACGGGACGGGACCGCTGCCTGGCGGCTCTGTTCGTGAAAACCAAATGATGGCGGGGCCAGGCAGTGGGAGATCTGCTCCTTTTTCATCTTCAGCTGCTCCTTCGGAGGTTCCCTGAGGTGGCGCGTTGCCCACGGGGTCCTCCTAGGGAGGGGGGTGGGTGCGTGGAGGGAAAGGGCTCAGGGCTCCCCTAGGGCCGCGTCCCCCGCCGTGGTCAGCTGTCACAGCCACTGCCATGCAGTGCAATGCATGCCACTGCCACCCGAGTTTTCTCCATGAAACTAATCTCATTTCCATCTTTAGAGAAGAGTGATGTCTTTGTACATATTTTACCAGGTCACTCCCCTTAAATGTGTCCTGGCCATCTTGTTTTTCAAGGTTAGGTGATTTGCCTTCAGCAAGGGACGCACAAGCCCTGAGCAAGTGATGGGAGATGTAGAAGGGCGGCTCAGCCGCTGGTGGTGGGGCAGCGGACGCCAGCAGGACAGCCATGGCCTCTCGGTTTGGGAGGCAGTGGTGAGCTTCCCCAGTAGCCACATGCCTGTCCTGCATGTCCTCTGGAAGCTCTAGCAGTTGTGAACGCATTTCTAACAAATGACCCAAACTTGGGAGTCGATCACCTTTATCACCTCATATCCTTGTTCAAGTACACTCCTTATTTTTTCCTAGATAGAGATAACTAAGACAGCCTCACAGCATTCTTAGCCAGCCAGCTGGCTCCCAGCACCTGCATCATCCACTACCAATAAGCTCCTGACCCGGGGTGGGGGTTGGTGGGGGCTCTTTGGTCAAAGAGACACATTCAGTTTTAATTGTTACATGTTAATTCACTCCTGAGTTCCTTCAAAATCTATTTGCTGAGTGTCAGCACTATTGTCTGTTGGCAGGAAAGTAGACTTTGCAATGATGAAAAACAAAAAAAAAAGTAAAATGCCCAAATCCTTTTTCCCCTTTAACACAGTCTTTGTTTAAACAATATAGCACAATGTTTTTAAGAATTTTTTAATTTTTTTTTTTTTTTTTTTTTTTACTAAGGCACATGACGTATAGAAATACTGAGGTACAAAATGCAAATTTCTGCATAAGACTTTCAAAATAACCATTTTGGAAAATGAGAGTGAACATCATCTTCCAGAATATTCAGCTTTTAGCTTGTTTTTTCTTTTGGACCAGTTCAACCAGCAACTTGTATCTAGCGATACAGTCTTCCTGTAGGAAGAGAAAGAGAGAGGTGAGACAGTTATTTTCACAGGCTGCTGTGAGCACCGTGGGCTGAGCCCGCCGTGGCCTGCCTGCTGGCTGCGACCTGGGTGAGTGGGGCGGGCTCATGTCTGCTTGCTCTGCACGGAGCCTGACTGCCACGGGCTGGATGGTCCAGCTGCTCACGGGCAGACAAGGCCACACAGGAGCCAGGAGAAGGCCAGCAGAGGTGGAGCATGAGACCCTGGGCTGAATGGCCAGTGTGTGTGAGACTCACCAGTGTTATGATTATGACTCTCAACTAATGATAACGATCATTTCTAATATTTTACTATATCATCACATGTCCCCTCAGAGGAAACAAAAACTTGAGGCCAGGTATCCACACTATCCATTCTCATTTGGGTTTCCCTCTCCATCGGGGGCTGCTGGGCCTGTGGTGGCCTTGTTGGCCCATAGGACCAGGGTAGGGAGTGTGCTAGACTCTACCCCCTGCTTGTCCCAGCCCCACCCAGATGCCCCAGCCTGTTCCCACTGAACTCCTAGCTTCAGATCCCAGCTGCCTGTCGCTGTCACCCCTTGGGGTGAGGTGATGCTAGGGAGGGGCCTCATTTCACTCGTTTGTCATAAGGTACTTTCCAGAATCCATTTCTGTTTCTGTTAAAAAAAATACCTCAGTGGCACTGGAGGCCTTCACGAACTTAAGGTCTAGTGCAAAATGATTTCTGCTCTATGGTAGATGGTTTTATCAGCCATGGACAGAGAACAGATGTCCATTCTTTTCCTAGGATTCTAGCTTAGGAGTGGTGTGAGAGTTTCTTCTAATAAGTGCCTTTTCTAAATCCCCAAAGACTACTTGCATAGAGTCTTTAAAAATATGGGCCTTTTCTCACACATGGCACCAATGCCAGCCCCAGCGTTTCACCCTTTCACCCGACAGCGCGACCCGAGCTCTGAGCAGCAGGCTTGCCAGTGCGCTTGCCCTGGAATGCGCCTCAGGCAAAGGCTCCTCCTTCCAGCCCAGAATTCCCAGGGGCTTAGATGCCACTTACAGGGAGTCACTCCAGAGCAGGCGAGCCAGCAGGCAACCCCTCCTGGAGCTGGTTCTAATGTCAAGGCTTAAAGGGAACACTTGCAGGACAATACAAGTGCTGCTTATCTCTGGTTCAAACAGCAGGGTTTCCAAACCCTGAGGCAATGAATTTCTGAATGTTCTATCCTTAGGAATCCACAGTTCCAGCTCCTTCATTTTAAGCCAATGTCAATTCATCACACATGTAGATGCCTGTGTCCTGACAGATGCTAGAGAAATTCAAGGAAAATAATTACTTCTGGCAAACCAGTTGGAGAGGCTGGGAGACTGTGTTTCTCAAATAGATCAACTGCTAATGGTTTATTTTTCTCCCCAGGAATTCTCAACTTCATCATTTTCAAGTAGGTGATAGATAACTAGACCTGTACACACGGGGACATTTATGGCCACGAGCTAGATTTTCCAACATAGAATTTCAATTAAAAAAAAAAAAAGAATGTAAATGAACATCAATGTGCCCAGAGGCTACCGAGTGATCCAGGCACAGAAGGCAGAGGAGACTCGGATTTCTCTGTGTTCCTGGTGCGACAAGGAAAAAAAACTCAGGAGAAAGAAAGGCCCAAATGTGAAGGCTCACACGGGGAGCTCCCAACCCCGAAATGGCAGACGGTAGGCAGAGACTGGGGTGAAGGGCTGGCTCTCCCGGGGGCGCCCCATCTGCCGGCCCGAGTGTGTGAGAATGGTCTGCAGGTGTATTGAAGCAGACCCTAAGAGCTTAAACAGGGAAAAGAGCTAAGTATAAACATCAAGGCTCCCGGGTGGGTTGAGTCCTAAATGTCGACCTTACCCGGGCCCCAACCCCACCTCCAGAATCTCAAGTCAGCCTGGGGGTGATTGCAAAGGCCTGAGTGCTGTGCACTGCAGGCCCGTGACCGTCAGGACACCGTCATCCACCACACATACACTCTCGGTGAAGGCTCATTAAGGAGCGAGAGGGAAACCTCCTGTGACCCTGGTTCCAGAGAGCTTCTCCCCGTGAGGGGAGGACCTGCCACAGCTGCTCCCCTGCCGGTGTGGAGTAGGGTGCGGCCAAGTCAACCCGTGCTGCTGCTTTCGGACTGCCAGACTGGGGCAAATGCTCTAGAAAGTTGGCAGACTTGTTGGGGGTGAAAGTTATATTCTCTACCTGGAATCTTCTCTGAGAAAAACCAACTGGTCTGTAGAATTACCGGAGAATCCTGACCTCATTTAAACACAATAATCAATCCAGGGCCCAGATTCACCGTAATGTCGGGAGAACTACACCGGAAGACCACTGGTAAATGAGAATCATGTGGACAGCTGTAGGGGTAAGGGTAAGAGTCAGGTGAAGAATTAGGGGGAGCTGGCCACAGCCACGTCAGTGGTGTTCTAAAACCAGCGCAGAGGCCTCTTTCTTTCCTCGCCTCACCCACCTTACTCTTAGACGGGACACATTTGGCTATTTTGTCCCAGCGGTCAGAGGATCCCTTCGGGTACTGCTGTAATGCTAATTCCAGAAGTTTCTGTTGACTCTGAGTCCACGGCTCCTCAGCAGCACGTGTTCTGTCCTTCTTCTGGCTCTCCTCATCGCTGGACTCCTTTTGTTCTGATATATCAAAGTCCTTCTGCCTCTTTCCTCTGAACTTCTCTTCTGGTTCCACCTTTGCTGCTGCCTCAGGCGGCCTCGTTGGCCTTCGCCTCCGCGGCCGGCTTTCTGGAACCACTGCCTCCTGCTCGCCCTCCTCGTCGTCCTCCTGCTCATCCTCCTCTTCCTCCTCCCTGGCCTGTTTGGCATCTTCTCGCTGCGTGATGATGTCATCTGGCAAGGCCGTGGGGGCCTTGGTGGGCCGGGAGTTCTGAGCTGTAGACTTGAGTTCAGAGAGTCTGACCATCCCTGCGAGGAAGGACACATCACACAGTTGGGAAGGGCAGGGGCAGGTCAGGTGACAAGAACAGCACTGCCCCCAACACCACAGACAGTGGTGAGGCATTCTGCATAGAGTGTTTTACTTAATTTTCACAGTAGTCTAGAAAGATAGGTGTTGTTATATCCTAATTCTACACAGGACGCAAGTCAGACCCAGAAAGCAGCAAAGGCAGAATTGGAACCCAGTCCTGCCTGATTCCAAATTTCTGTCCTTTCTGGCACTTTGAGAAGCAACAACCTGCTGGTTTTTAGGTAGGGAAGAATGTTCTTTACCATCTGGAATTGTTAATTCCATTAGCAAGGCTAAATTGAATTTGTCAAACCTTGTGCTATCTCACCATCTGCAGGTGAGCCACCGACACCAGGAGGCCCGCTCTGGGCTCCAAGCCGCTTCTGGTGCCACTGTGCCACCATGCTGGACAGTACCGGGCAAAGACTGTCTCCCGGCCACATGTACCGTCTCAGAGATAGCCCTGAATGTTCAACCACACGTCTCTCATTTTGTTCACACTTTTCACCCCCTCCACCAATGCTCTAGTATCTGTGTAATAGTCTACGCCACACCGCCTTTTCAAGAACACATTTTTGGAATGTCTTGGATGGAGGCTTCTTTCACATTGCCTCTCACTGCCCATTTCAGCCTCTGTGCCGACAAATAACTGTAGTAGCAGAAAAGGAATCTGGGAATACCCTCCTTCCTGAGGCCTGCAGAGCCCAATGTGAAGCCTTATTGGGGATGACTTTTCAAGATCTCTGGGTTTGCTCACCTGCATTGCTCTTTTTGGGACCTGTATTTAAGTCAAGTTGGGAGGTTTTAGGAAGTATTTTCTTCCTGGTTCCGAGCAAACATATGGAGAGTCTAGCAAAATTCCAGTTACTCTGGAGGAAACCTACTTTGAGAGACGTAGATTCTTGGGAAAGCTGCTTGTCTATTTTGAATTTTTTTTTTTAATTTTTATTTATTTATGATAGTCACAGAGAGAGAGAGAGAGGCGCAGAGACACAGGCAGAGGGAGAAGCAGGCTCCATGCACCGGGAGCCCGATGTGGGATTCGATCCCGGGTCTCCAGGATCACGCCCTGGGCCAAAGGCAGGCGCCAAACCGCTGCGCCACCCAGGGATCCCTGCTTGTCTATTTTGAAAGACTGCCCTGTGTGCATGGTGATGACAGCATGGGCAGTATAGGGAAACTGCAATGCATTTGTGTGGTGTGCAGAATGGCTTTCCCCTGTGTGCCCCATCCACCCAATATTAGCAAAGAACAAGGTTTATTTTGTTTGTTTTGTTTTTTTAAGATTTTTATTTATTTATTCAGAGAGAGAGAGAGAGAGGCAGAGACACAGGCAGAGGGAGAAGCAGGCTCCATGCAGGGAGCCCGACGTGAGACTCGATCCCTGGTCTCCAGGATCACACCCCGGGCTGCAGGCGGCGCTAAACCGCTGCGCCACCGGGGCTGCCCAAACAAGGTATTTTATAGTTTTTAAAAACTTATTAAATCCATCTTAGCACCCATGGATGGGGGTTGGGGGGGCACGACTGGATTGTTATGTTGGTGCCTATGATTTGCGACCCCTTTTAAGGAAATGACCAGTAGAGTTCATTGGCCAAAACTACTATACCTTTGTATTTAAAAGTTATTATTAAGAGGTATTTATTTTGAGGAAATCACTTTAGATTAGTGGGATGAAGTGGGTGCTTGAAAACTCACCTGAGGAGCAGGTAACTGAATCCTTCAGCTGCTTGGCTTTGGTTGTCACCTGTTCCAAAGTATAAAAGCAAAGAAAACCTTACTTTCCACCTATCTCTTGTAGGTGACCTATTTCATATAAAGTCCATGTGAATGAATCAGGTTTATGGAATCTGAGGACTGGAGGGACCCTCAGTTATCCATCCACTCATTTATTTAACCAACGGGGAAATTGAAGCCCAGGAAGATTAAATGGCTTGCTCCAAAAGAGCCTCCTGTTCGGCAGCAGTCAGAACAAGAATTTGATCACCTGACAGTTTCTAGTTCAATGCCAGTTGTATTATTTCTAGGCTGCTTTTAAAAATATACTATATAAACAGGTCATGTTTTTTAGTTAGGATTTGCTGAAAGAATATCTTTCTTCATCAGAGAATGCTAAACCAGTGAGTATTATAAACAGCAGAGAAATTTATTCTTAACTAATGTTAGAACATAAATGTCTGTCTTTTCTTTGCATTCAAGAAACCATAAGAACACAGAAGATTGACACTAGAGGAAGAATCTCTTGGTAGAGTAGGGCAGTTAGACCCATGACCCATTTACATATATGAGTGTGGATCCACAGAAATAGTTTTGTTTGGTGGTAATTATTTCTTTTTTCTCTATACAAATGGTATCACATCATCTGTTTCATTCCATACCTTGCTTTTTTCATTTAATGATGTCTTAAAGATCTACATATAGATTTCCCTTTTTAAAATTGAGATAAAATTTACATACAGATTTTAAATGTGCAATTCAGAGTTTTAACCAAAAAAAAGGGACCTATGTAACCAATCTAATTCTAATCAAATTATAGAACATTCCTATTATTCCAGAAAGTTCTCTTGTGTCCCTAAGTTAGTCTCTACTCTGCTACTGACAACCACTGTTCTGACTTCTATTACACATATTTTAAAACACAGGGTCAAAATTAATTCAAAAAAATGTAAAAACAGTTAATTGCTCAATGAATTTATCAATCAAGCCTTCCTTTCCCCACTTATTTGAAATGTTGACTTTATGAAATGTTCCACTGTATACAAGAACTATTTTTCTATACTTTGTATTCTATCCCATTAATGCATGCATATTCTTGAACCAATGTTTCACTGCTTTAATGAAATTTGAAAGTAAAACCTCAGAAAGCATGATTGTTAAGAACTCAGGTGGACTTATCTTGGGCCCACCACTAGTAATACCATTTGCCTACTGGTTCTAAATTTGAAATAAGCTCTTAGACTGATACCGAGTGGATATTAAAGGCTCAGTAAATACTACCTATTATAATTGACATGGATCATTTGTTCCTCATTCATACAAAGGACAGAATTAGAGAAAATATTTAAAGCTGCTTAGAAACACTCTTCAGTTTTATTTCCTACCTTCCTCTCTTTTTCCAGATGATTTTGTTTCTTATTTAATGTAAGAAAAAAAGGAAGTTCTCCAACATGAGCCTCCTTGCATTCCAACTTTCCCAACTCAGAATTCTGATTGGATTGTTATATATCCTTCCTAGCTTTTATCCCAACTCAAAGAAATAAATTATCTTCCTTCCTCTTGAATTTTCACAGAACTATGCTACACCTATGAATTTCCTTTGCTTTCATCTTCAGCTTTTCCCCTTCCATCAGCTATGTCTCCTAATTCTTCACATTGAGCTTAATTAAGTAGCCTCCACTCTAAAAGATGATCTTCCCTTATGTTGTTTCTTCTACTCCACTTGGCTTCGCCTTTCTCCAAATATTCCTTCACTGCCTACTACCCCCACTCCCAAATATAATGTTCCCCAACACTCTGTCCTTGCCATTCATCTGTCCTTTACATTTTCTCCTTTGGTATCTCAAACTACTGTTCAATAATACTTTAGAAAAGGAATGACTAACTTGTATCTCTGGCCCTGAAATCTTGGAATGTCAGTGTCACAAAAATTGACCATATAGCAACAATGGATCATCAGATCGAAAAGGATTTCATCTTTATAACAATATAGATGCTTTGTCCTGAGCATTGCTCTAAGATACCTGTCTGTACACATATTCACCACAGCAGCCATATTAAGTAGGATGCAATTATTATCCTCATTTTATAGAATCTGAGGCCCAAGGGGCATAAATAACATGTCCAAGATTAAAAGGCTAATGAGTAGCTGAACCAAGGCAAGTTGGGTTCTAAAATCTTTGCTCTCAATCACTTTAGCAAACTGCCTTTGGAATCCAAATCTTTTATTTTATAGATGAAAAAATGGACTATGTTCTCTTTCTGCTATGCTATGTGGCTTCCCTTTGTAACTGTCACTAAAACTCCTATTTAGAGGTCTCCTAGTTCCTCAAGCCAAACTCATCAACTTCTCTGCTTTTGCTTCCTTTCCTTGGTAGTGCTATCATCACAGTCACCTAGGCTCACAACCTAATAGTCAGGTTTTGGACTTTCCTCTCGCTCCCCAGCCAGCTGCCACATGCTTCACAATGCCAACCCCATCTGTTCCCTTCCCTCACAGATCAGCACCTCCTGTGTTAGTTCTTCATTCTCACTTGATTGAGCCAGTAGAACAGTCTTTGAATGGACTCCTACTTACTTACTATTAATTTTTATAGAACAACACCTGTAAGGCAGAGTTCTGATCAGATTCCTTTCACGGCTCATCACTGACTGTGTAATGTTAAATTCTTAAAAAAAAAAAAGGATTAAAAAAAAGATTTTATTTATTTATTCATGAGACACACACACACACACACACACAGAGAGAGAAAGAGAGAGAGAGAGAGGCAGAGAGAGAAGCAGGCTCCATGCAGGGAGCCCATTGTGGGACTCGATCCCAGGTTTCCAGGATCATGCCCTGGGCCGAAGGCAGCGCTAAATGCTGAGCCACCCAGGCTGCCCCCCCTACCCCCCTGCCCAAAAGGATTTTATTTATTTCAGAGAGAGAGAGCATGGGCAGGGTGGGGAGAGGCAGAGGGAAAGGGAGAAGCAGACTCCTTGTTGAGCAGAGAGCCCCTGGGGCTTGATTCCAGGACACTGAGATCATGACCTGGGCTGAAGGCAGATGCTTAACTGACTGAGCCACCCAAACATCCCTTTTTTTTTTTTTTTTCCAAACATCCCTTAATTCTTAACCTGACATGCAAGAGATCCACAATTTGATCTATTCTCTTTCTTGTAGGTAGCTTTCCTTTGAGCAGAACTGAATAATTAATGCTCCCCCAGATAGAAATTCCCTACCCTGTACTTTTGCTCATTGTTAACACTGCCTGAAATGATTTTCCTTTATCAGACCTCTTCTTAAATATCTGTCTAGAGCCAAACCATCCTTCAAAGTACTGTCAGGTGTGACTTTCTTCTTGAAGACTTCCCTAATGTTCACTACCAGGTGACCAATTCTGGTGACAATCTCTTTTCTTTCTCAATTTCTTTGTGTTTTTTAGAATTTAGTTTTTAAATATTATCATGCAATAAAATTATCTTTTCCCTTTTGTCATATAGTTCTATGAATTTTCAACTACCATCACATAGAGGATGTGAGATATTTATTTTTTTTCTTGCATCTTGTTTTCTTATTTAACAAAATATTTTGGAGAGTTAAATTATTTAGAGAATTAAAAAATAGCTTAACTGAAATATAATTCACTTTCCCAACAATTCACACACTTAAAATCAACAATTCAATGGTTTTTACTATATCGATACGTACAACCATCATCATGGCCAACTTTAGTACATTTTCATCACTTCAGAAAGAAAACTAACACCCTTTAGCTATCACCCTCCCCATCTCACTCAATCCCTCACTGATCAATAAACAATCAGAAATCTACCTTTTGTCTCTAGATTTTCCTGTTCTGGACTTCCATATGAATGGAATCATACAATATATGGATTTTTGTGGCTGACCTCTTTCCCTTAGTAATATTTTCCAGGTTTATCCAAGTTGTATATATCAGTACTTCATTCCTTTTGCTGAATAATATTCCACTATATGAATATACCACATTTTGTTTATCCATTCATTAGTTGATAATCATTTGCATTGTTTCAATCTTTTGGCTATTATTGTTTATGGATAATACTTCTATAAACATTTGTGTATAAGTTTTTGTTTGGGCAAAATGTTTTCATTTATCTTGGGTATACACCTAGGAGTCAAACTGCAGAGACATATGGTAACTCTATGTTTAACTTTTTGAGGAACTGCCATACTGTTTTCCAATATGGCTGCACCATCTTATATTTACACTAGCAATGCATGAGGCTTCTGATTTCTCTACATCTTGGCAAACATTTGTTATGGAAAAAAGTTTGTTATCAAACTTTTTGATTCTAGCCATTTTGGTGGGTGTGAAGTAGGATCTTGTGGTTTTGATTTGCATTTCCCTAAAGACTGAGGATATTGAACATTTTTCCATGTGTTTTATTGGCATTTGTGTAACTTCTTTGGAGAAATGTCTATTCAGATCCTTTCTCCTTTTTTTATTTGGGTGATTTATTATTGAGTTGTAAGAGCTCTTTATATATTCTGGATATAAGCCCTTTATCAGATAAACGATTTACAAATATTTTCCCCCTTCTGTGGGTTGTCTTTTCACTTTCTTAATGGTATCCTGTGAAACATGGAAGTTTTTAAATCCGATGAAGTTCAATTGATCTATTTATAGTTTTACAGTTAGGGGAATATTGCCATCTCAATGATTAAGACTTCTGATTCATGAACAGGGGATATTTTTCCATTTATTTTGATCTTCAATTTCTTCCAACACTGTTTTGTAGTTTTCACAGTTAAAAGTTTGTACTTCTTTTGTTAAACTAATTCTTAAGTATTTTATTCTTTTTGATGCTATTATGAATGAAATTATTTTCTGAATTTAATTTTCAGATTGTTCACTGTAGATTTATAAAAGTAAAACTAATTTTTTTAAAAAAAGATTTCATTTATTCATTCATGAGAGACACACACAGAGAGAGAGAGGCAGAGACACAGGCAGAAGGAGAAGCAGGCTCTGTGCAGGGAGCCCGACGTGGGACTCGATCCCGGGTCTCCAGGATTATGCCCTGGGCTGAAGGCACATGCTCAACCTCTGAGCCACCCAGGCGTCCCAAACTGATTTTTGTATACCAATATGTATCCTCCAATCTTACTGAACTCATTAGTTTCAACAGTTTTTTAAATGAATTCCTTCAGATTATATATATATATATATATCTGCAGATAGAGACTGTTTACTTCATTCTTTTCAATCTTATTTTTCTTGCCTTTCTTGCCAATTTCCTTGACTAGAACTTCTAGTACAATGTTAAAAACATTGAATTATCTCATCAGGAAAACATCCCCTTTTATCCTAGTAAGCATGATGTTAACTGTGGTTTTTAGTAGATGCTCTTTATTAGGTCAAGGCACTTCCCTTTTATTCCTAGTTTGTTGAATATTTTTATCATGCAAGGGTGCTGGATTTTGTCATATGGTTCTATTGAGATGATCTTGTGATGTTTATTTTTTATTATTGATACAATGTATTTACTGTAATTGATTTTCAGATGTTGAATCAGCTTTGCATCTTAGGCTAAATCCAGTTGATCAGGGTATAGTACTATTTTTATAAGTTGCCAGAAACAGTTTGCTATATTTTATTGTATTTCTACTCATAAAAAAATATTAGTCTGTAGTTTTCTTGTCATTTCCTGGTTTGGTATAAGGACAATACTGGCTTCATAAAATGAGTTGGGAAGTAGTCACTCTCTTCTATTTTTTGGAAGATTTTGTGAAGTATCGGTACTTTTCTTTAAAGGTTTGGTAGAATTCAGTGGTGAAGCCATCTAGATTTGTGCTTTTCTTTGTAGGTAGATTCTTTTATTACTAATTCAATCTCTACACCTATTACAAGTCTGTTTCAATTTTCTATTTCTTCTTGATTCAGTTTCAGTAGTTTGTCTTTCAAGGCATTTGTCCATTTCATTTATATCTATTAGAAAAATAGATCTTTAATTTCTTGGCATATACTTGTTCCTGTATTCTTTTACAGCCCTTTTTATTTCTATAAGGTTGGTAGTAATGTCCTTTTTTTCCCTCATTTCTGATTATAGCAATTTGAGTCCTTTTTCTCCCTTGGGAAAAGACTGGTCAATCTAGCTAAATGTGAATTTTATTGATGTTTACAAAGCATCAGATTTTGAATCCATTGACTTTACTGACTTTCTAGTCTCTATTTCATTAATTTCTGCTCTATTTGTTCCTTTTCTCTCCTTGTTTTTACCCCCCCCCCCACCACCTTGCTTTAAGGTAGAGGTCATATTACTGACTTACGATCTTTCTTTTTTTAAAGTAGGCTTCATGCCTACATGAATGAAGCTCAATGTAGGCCTTGAATTCCATGACTCTCAGATTAAGACCTGAGCTAAGTAGTTATTTGCTTAACCATCTGAGCCACTCAGGTGCCTGCCTGCCTTTCTTTTTTTCTTTTCTCTTTCTTTCTTTCTTTCTTTCTTTCTTTCTTTCTTTCTTTCTTTCTTTCTTTCTTCTTCTTTCTTTCTTTCTTCTTTCTCTCTCTCTCTCTCTCTTTCTTTCTTTCTCTCTCTCTTTCTTTCTTTTTTTTTTTTTTTAGAGGGAAGGGAGAGAATCTTAACCAAACTCCATGGCCACTGCAGAGGCAACCTGGGGCTTTAGTTCATGACCCTGAGATCATGACCTGAGCTGGAATCAGGAGTTGGACACTTAACTGACTGAGCCACCCAGGGGCCCCCCACCTTCTTCTTTCTTAATAAAGGCATTTAAAGCTATAAATTTCCCTTTAGGAACTGCATTAGCTGCATTCCTTAAGTTTTGGTGTGTTATGTCTTCATTTTCATTCATGTTTAAGAATTTTGATTCCCCTTGTAATTTCTTGACTCATTTAGTAGTCTGCTGTTTAATTTTAACATATTTGTTGATTTTCCCAATGTTTTTCCCTGTTAACTTATTTTTTAAATATTTAATTAATTAATTAATTTATTCATGAGAGACACAGAAAGAGAGAGAGAGAGAGAGAGAGAGAGAGGCAGAGACACAGGCAGAGGGAGAAGCAGGCTCCCTGCAGGGAGCCTGACATGGGACTCGATCCCGGGACTCCAGGATCATGCCCTAGGCCAAAGGCAGACGCTAAACTGCTGAGCCACCCAGGCGTCCCCCCTGTTAACTTATTTCTAATTTCATTCCTTTGGCATGAGAGAACATACTTTGTATTATTTCCATCCTTTTAATATTATTGAAGTTTGTTTGGCCTAGCATATGGCCTATCCTAGAATATGTCTCATTTGTACTTAAGAAGAACATATATTCTCTTGATAAAATGTTGAACAGATATTGTATTTATTCAAGTCTTCCTTTTGATCTTCTGTCTAGTTCTACACAGTATTGAAAGTGGGGGTATTGATGCATCCAACCATTATTATTGAATACTTTTCCTTCCTTCCTTTCTTTCAGACTTTCATTATTTTTAATTTCTCCACCCAACATGGGACTCAAACTCACGACCTTGAGATCAAGTGTTGTATGCTCTCCTGACCAAGCCAGCCAGACACCCCTCTTTTCATTTATATCAGGTTTTGCTTAATGTATTTTGGTGCTCAGTTGTTAGGTACATATGTTTACCACTGTTATATTTTTCTAGGTTGGCCTTTTAATGTTTAAAAAAATGTCCCTCTTTATCTCTGGTAACTTTTTGTTTTAAAGCATATTTTGTCTGATATTAGTAGAGCCACCATAGTTTTCTTATGGTTGCTGTTTGCATATTATCTTTTTCCATCCTTTCATTTTATTTCTCTTTGAATCTAAAGTGTGTCTCAGGATGCCTGGGTGGCTCAGTGGTCAAGCATCTGCCTACGGCTCAGGGCGTGATCCTGGAATCTAGGATTGAGTCCCGCATTGGGCTCCCTGTGGGGAGCTTACTCCTACTTCTCCCTCTGCCTATGCCTCTGCCTCTCTCTCTTTCTGCGTATCTCTCATGAATAAATAAATCTTAAAAAAAAAAAAAGCATGTCTCATGTAGATTGTATACAGATGGATCATGATCTTTCTTTGGGTTGTTTAATCCATTCACATTTAATGTTATTATTGATATAGCTGGATTTATGTCTGTCATTTTACCTTTTTCTTTTTTTTTTAAATATTTATATATTCATGAGAGAGAGAGAGAGAGAGGAGAGAAAGGGGCAGAGACACAGGCAGAGGGAGAAGCAAGCTCCATGGAGGGAGCCCGATGTGGGACTCGATCCCGGGACACCAGGATCACGCCCTGGGCTGAAGGCAGGTGCTCAAACCACTGAGCCACCCAGGCTGCCCCCTTTTGCTTTTTTCTTATAACTTTTTTGTTCCTCTAGTCCTCCATTATTCCTTTCTTTCTTTTTTTTTTTTAGATTTTATTTATTTATTCATAGAGACACAGAGAGAGAATGAGAGGCAGACACACAGGCAGAGGGAGAAGCAGGCTCCATGCAGAGAGCCTGACGTGGGACTCGATCCAGGGTCTCCAGGATCACGCCCTGGGCTGCACGTGGTGCTGAACTGCTGCACCACTGGGGCTGCCCAACTCCCATTATTTCTTTCTTTTGTCTAAGTAAATATTTTCTAGTGTAGCATTTTAATTTCTTTAATGATTTTTTTACTATATTTTTGCATTTTTTAAAGATATTCTAGGATTTACCATATACATCTTAACTTATGAAAATCAGCCTCAGATCTACAATAGCTTAATTCCAGTGATAAAAATAAACATTTCTTCTACATAGCTCTATTCCTTTTTTCCCTCAAACTGTGGTATAATCATTATATATACGGTATCCATGTTAAAAATCCAACAATACATTGTCACAATTATTACACTATCATCTGTAGTAGTTTACTCATTCCAACATAGCTTTGCTCTCATTTACCTCCTCTGTGCTCTTACTGGCAAATACATATATTATTTTTCTATATGTAATAGGGCAAAGCATTACATATATATTATACAATTGCTTTTTAAATTAGGAGGAAAAAAAATAAATTACTTAGGAGGAGCAAAATATGCATTTCTGATTAATTTTTTTATAATTACCTAATTACTTTTACTGGTGCTTTTCATTTTTTATGTGGATTTGAATTACCTTGTTGGATCATTTGCTTTCAGACTGAATTATTTCCGTTTATATCTTGAAAAGTTTTTGTTTGGCTCTCATTTTTGAAAAATAGTTTTGTTAGATATAGGATTCTTGGTTGGCAGGTTTTTCTCTGCCAACTCTGAATATGTTATTCCCCGCATTCTGGCCTCTATTGCTTCTGCTGAGAAGTCAGCTGTTAATCTTACTGGGGAGGTTCCCTTGTAAGTGATGAGTCATTGTTCTCTTACTGCTTTCAAGATTTCCTCCTTATTTTTGGCTTTCAGCATTTTAATTATATGTGCCTTTTGCGGTATCTGAGGTTTTCCTACTCAAATTCACTAAGCTTCCTGATATATAGGCTAGTGTTTTTCAAAAAGTTTGAAGTTTTTACCCATGTATTCTTTGGATACTTTTTCTTTCTGTCCTTCCAGTACTCCCATTATGCATATGTTGGTGTGTTTAATGGTATCTCATATTTCTCAGAAGATGTTTATTTTTTTAAATTTATTTTTTATTTATTTTTCAAAGATGTTTATTTTTATTTTTCCCCTCGTTTTTCAGCTTGAATATCTACATGGACCTATTTTCAAGTTTGCTAATTCTTTTCCCTGTCAGTTCAGATTTACTGTGGAGCCTCTCTAGTGAATTTTTAAAAATTTAAATTATTGTACAACTTTAGAATTACCACTTGTGTCTATTTCAAAATAATCTCTTTATTGATATTCTCTGTATCGTAACACTCTCATCATACCTTCGTTTCTTTATTCATGCTTTCCTTTAGTTTTGAAAACATATTTGTATTGACTAAATTCTTTTTGTTAAATCTAAATCTGTCATTCTCATAGGCAGTTTCTGTTGCCTTCTTTTTTTCTAGTGGTAGGTCATGGTTTCTTAGTTCTTTACAGGGCTCGTTATTTATTTTTTGGGGGGGTAATCTCTACACCCTATGTGGGGCTCAAACTCAAGACCTAAGATCAGGAGTCACATGTGCTTTCAACTGAGCCAGGCCCTCAGGGCTCATTATTTGTGTTGTAAACTGAACATTTAGATAATGTATGGCAGCACTTCTGGTTACTGGTTTTCCCTTCCTGTACCCCACACCCCATCACACTTATCGTTATTTGCATGTTTGTTCAGTGGATGGCTCGATTATTTTAGTGAAGTCTAAGCCCCTCTGTCTCCTAAAATGTTAAGTTCTCTGATGTTGCTCCTCAGGGAGGTGCAGGTATGCATGGGCTCGGTAATTTTGGATGATAGTGGTATTTACAGGACTCTCTTTCTCTCCTTACCTGACCACACAGAGTGTTAAACACCACTAATTGCTGACAGATGCTCTACTGTTTACAAAATGCCCTGGGGCATAAATTGCTCTACAAACAAGTCAAATCAAATTGTGGCTCCTTTGAAGGAAAGTTTCTGAGGTCAGGGTTTGATATTTGTTTTGACTTCAGGAGGGCTTCTCCCAGAGAAGGTTTTGGTGAATTCATTTGAGAATACCTGGTTTACTTCTTGTACTGATAGAGAAGTCTGAATACAATGTATATAAAAATCTGGTCTATCATACAAAACAAATAGCTGCTATAATCTGAGTCCTTCAGATTCTCAGCGTCAGTGAAACTAAGGGGATGTCACCATAGTCCTCTCTGAACCATATTTTTGTCTCATGTAAGAGGCAACTTAGAACCTATTAGAAAAAAGCAAAGCACAACTGGCTAATTTTCCAATTCTATGTGGTAAAGCAATTCTTTTAATATTTAGCCTCTTTGTCAATTTCATATTTATATTTCATAGTGTCATAAAATGGTTGTATCACAATGAGAGCTCCAAATGATCCTTTTTTCCTTGAGAATTTCTTTTCATTTCTTTTTTTGTCTCAGGAGAAAGGATGTATAGAGCAATAATCACAAAATATTTGTTTTGGGGGCAAGTTTGCATCCTCAGCATATTATTTATGATTCTAAGTAGATAAAGATATTTTTAAACAAGTGGTGGTCTAATATAAAGCTTAATGGCCAGGGTATCCTTGAGTATGATAGTATGTCACTCTAGGAAATGAAAATCACCTTTCAGTGAGTATGGTCATCACCAAATCCAATTTTTTCCTATGGATCTAGAAGACTTCCATTACATGGGTGTCAATTTACTGTTTTTTAATTTAATTTTATTTTATTTTTTGTTTTTTATTTATTTATGATAGTCACACAGAGAGAGAGAGAGTGAGGCAGAGGCACAGGCAGAGGGAGAAGCAGGCTCCATGCACCGGGAGCCCGACGTGGGATTCGATCCCGGGTCTCCAGGATCGCGCCCTGGGCTAAAGGCAGGTGCCAAACCGCTGCACCATCCAGGGACCCTACTGTTTTGTTTTTTAGGTATAGTTGACAAAATTTTAATACAACTGTAAAATATTTAAAGTGCACAACATAATCTTATATTTATACACACTGTGAAAGAATTTCCCCTATTGAGTTACTTAACATATGTATCACTTCATATATTCATTTTGATAAGAACATTTAAGTTTATTCTCTTAGCAAATTTCAATTATATACCACGGTGTTACCAACTATAGTCATCATGCTATACTTTAGATTCTCAGACCTTATTCAGTTTATAACTCAAAGTTTATATCCTTTTATCAACCTCTTCCTATTTTCCCCCAGCCCCTGGCAACTACTTTTCTATGATTTGTTTCTTTGAGTTTGACTTTTTCTAAAGTTTTTTTTTTTTTTTTTTTAATTAGTTTCAGAGGTAGGCTTTAGTGATTCATCAGTTGCATGTAACACCTGGTGTTCATTACGTGAAGTGCCCTCTTTAATGCCCATTGTTTAATTATCCCTTCCCCCCACCTCCCCTCCAGCAACCCTTTTTAATTCCTAGAGATCAGTGTCTTTTATGGTTTGCCTTTCTCTCAGTTCTCATCTTATTTTATTTTTCCTTCCCTTACCAATTTTCATCTGTTGTGTTTCTTAAATTCCACGTGAGTGAAATCATATGGTATTTTTCTCTGACTTATTTCACTTAGCATAATACCCTCTAGTTCCAACCATGTTGTTGCAAATGGCAAGATTTCATTATTTAATGACAGTAATATTCCATTGTGTGTGTATATATGTATATACATGTGTGTATATCTGTGTGTATACACACACACACACCACATCTTCATTATCCATTCATCTTTCGATGGACATCTGGGTTCTTTCCATATTTTGGCTATTGTGGACATTGCTGCTATAAACACTAGAGTGCATGTGCCCCTTCCAATCACTATGTATGCTTTGGATAAATACCTAGTAGTGTAATTGGTGGTAGAGCAGTAGAGCATCTGTCCTATGGCAGCTCTATTTTTAACTTTTTTAGGAGCTTCCATACTGTTTTTCAGGATGGCTGCACCAATTTGCATTGCCACGAACAATACAAGAGAGTTCCCTTTCCCTGCATCCTGAGTTTGACATTTTCTCCCTGAATGATATTTCAGTATGTGTGGGTCTTTATATATATATTTAGATATATAGATATGAATTCACATTTTCATGATCTATTCATCTGATAGTTTACATTCCCACCAACACTGTACAGACATTCACTTTTCTGTACATCATCACCAGCATTATCTTTGGTCTTTCTGATAATAGCCATCCTATCAGGTGTGATATCTCATTGTGGTTTGATTTGTATTTCCTTGATGATTAGCATATTGAGCATCTCTTCATATATTTGTTAGCCATTTATATATCTTCTTTGGAAAAATGTCTAATTCTTTTGCTCAATTTTTAGTTATTTGTGGGGTCTTTGCTACCGTATTATAGGAGTTCCTTATATATTTAAATATTAACTCATTTTGGATATGTGGTTCGCAGATATTTTTTCCTATTCCACAGTTTCCTTTTTATGTTGTTGATGGTTTCCTTGCTATGCAGAAGCTTTGTAGAGTTTGATGTAGTCCTTTCTGTTTGCTTTTGCTGCCTTCTGGTGTTAAACCCAAAAAATCATCACTAAGATTGATTGTCAAAGGGCTTATCCCCTTTATTTTCTTCTAGGAGTTTTATAGTTCCAGATTAATGATTTATCAGATAAAAGGTTTGAGAGACACACACAGAGAGAGAGGCAGAAACACAGGCAGAGGGAGAAGCAGGTTCAACTCAGGGAGCCTGATGTGGGACTCGATCCCGGGTCTCCAGGATCACACCCCAGACTGCAGGTGACACTAAACCGCTGCACCACTGGGGTTGCCCATATCAGATATAAGGTTTGCAAATATTTTCTCCCACTCCATAGGTTACCTTTTCATTCTGTTGACTGTTTTCTTTGCTGTGCAGAACTTTTAGGTTTGATTGGGTCCCACTTGTTTATTTTTGTTTTTATTGCCCGTGCTTTTGGTGTCATATCAATGAAATCATTTCAAGACCAATGTCAAGATGCTTTCTCCTATTTTCTTTTAGGAGTTTTGGTTTTAGGTCTTATGTTTAACTGTTTAATCCAGTTTTTTTTTTTGTTGTTGTTGTTGTTTAATCCAGTTTGAGCTGAGTTTTTGCATGGTGTAAGAGTCCAATTTCATTCTTCTGCATGTGGATATCCAGTTTTCCCAACATCATTGCTGAAAAGCCTATCCTTTCCTTATTGTGTATAGTTTGCACCCTTGTTTGAAGATCAGTTGACCGTATTTGTGTGTATTTACTTCGGGGCTCTCTATTCTGTTCCATTGTCTACTTGTCTTCTTTATGCTAGTGCCATACTGTTTTGATTACTGTAGCTTTATAATATATTTTGAAGTGAGGAAGTGTGACACATCCAGCTTTGTTCTTTCTCAAGATTTTGCTATTTGGTGTCCTTTGTAGTTCCATACAAATTTTAGGATTGATTTTCCTATTTCTGTAAATCAATAAAGCTTTTATAATTAAAAAAATGAAGAATGAGGTAGGCCTAGATATACTGACATGGAAAAATATTAAATATAGTATATTCTGTTTCCTTAGATTTTTAAAAGTAGTTTAAAAAATCAATATATGTTCATAGCTTAAAGAAAAAGCAGTATACCAGAGCTTATTATGAAAAGCAACATACCCTACATCCAGAGGCAGTAATTTCTGTTCACAGTTCTTCTGATAGTTACAGTTTCCAGTGTACATATAATTAAATAATCTGCTTTTGGTATATTATATCTTGAGTTCAACCTTTTTTTCCCACCTCCCCCAATAACCCTTGGTCCATATACCATCATCTTTTGCAAGAACAACTGAAATAGCACCTTATTTGGCCTGCCTTCCTGCTTGCATACTTTTGCTACTACAGTGTCTTCTCCAAAAAGCAATCAGAAATGACTCCTTTAAAACTTGCTCTCCTTGTGCTCAAAATTTTCTAGCGCTTTAACCATCTCACTCAGGGTAAAATCCAAAATCTTTATTGTGGCCAGCAAGGTCCTATATAGTCTGGTTCTCCACTGCCTCTCGCCCTCATCTTCTGTAATCCCCTCTTACTTACCCTTTTCAGCTATACTGACCTCTATGCTAGACTCTGCAGACCCCTAGCATGATCTTACCTCAAAGATTTTGTAAGTGCTGTTTCCTCTACCTGGAACACTTCCTCAGACAGCCTTACTCCTTGCTTTGTGTCACTGCTCAAGTATTACCTGTTTGAGAGACTTTCCTCAGAACCCCATTTTAAAAAAAGACTTTGAGAGAGAGTGGCAGAGGGAAAGGGGGAAGCAGACGCCCTGCTGAGCAGGGAGCCTGATTGATATGCAGCTAGATCCCAGGACTCTGGGATCATTACCTGAGCCAAAGGCAGACACTTAAAGCGGCTGGGCCACCCAGGTGCCCCTAGAACCCATTTTTAATTGCAGTTCCCTTCAGTCTCTAACTTCTTACTTTGCTTTGTTTTTCTTTACAGCTTGTCACTACCTACAATTTTGCTTTTACTCCATACACTCAGGCTCTTTCCACTATGTGCGTCTCCACCATCTTGAGGGCAACTGTCTTTACCTGCATGATTGTAACTTGGATGCAGGCAAATTTGGTATTCCAGCTCAGTGGAAGGGAAAAGTGCATAAGAGTTCCTATGAACTCATATTATTTCAATTATGTTCCTCTGAAAAGAAATTAGTAACCTAACCAGAGCAGAGCTTTGGGGAACTTGGACGAATCGTTGCTGGGCAACTTGCCATAATCTTCTACAATTTGTTGATTTTAAAAATTGAAAAACCATCTGTAAAATACATAAAATTGTTTAAAATATGAAAAGCCATTTTGTAAGATCTTACAAATTATGATCTGGTAAATATTACTCACTGTAGAGAAAAGTACTATGCTATGGACACATTTCTTGCGCCCTCAAAGGAGAATGTTTTCAATATCAAATTATTTTGCTCTATTATTCTACTTTCTAGTATACTTAAATTTGGACTATGCCTTTTTTGAATGGTTTTCTATTGTTTATAGAGTTTCTAGTTGCCTTTTTTTGTACATATAGATTTTTAGAAGTTTTCAGCCCTATTATCTAATCTATAAAATCTCCCTTTCTGGGATGCCTGGGTGGCTCAGTGCTTGGGCATCTGCCTTCAGCTCAGGGCATGATCCTGGGGTCCCGGGATTGAGTCCTGCATCTGGCTCCCTGCACGGAGCCTGCTTCTCCCCCTGCCTGTGTCTTTACCTTTCTCTCTGTGTCACTCATGAATAAGTAAATTAAATCTTTAAAAAAGAAAAAAAAAAAAAAAACCTTCCTTTCTTTAGGAATTGCTCTCACACAACCTCTCATTCTCTTACTTCAAGGTAGATATATTGCACTCTTGGCCTATTGTATCACTCTGGAGTCTTGGGATTTCTGTTCTATTGGACTGGATCTCATGTCTTTCTCTTTTTAAATTTTATTCAGTTTTGATTGTTTTGCTAGAGTACAATCTCAGGGAACTTTATAAGAAAGAGGGTGCATCCCTGCCTCATGTATTTACCATCACACTTGGTTTGCTGTAGGTTCAGAACCATTTCTCCTCACAGAACCTAGTGTTGCTAAGCAATCTGCTGTCACTCTGGCCTTATTTGGACGTTTCTTCTTTCTGGAAGCTTTAAAGATCATCTGTGTAGTCAGTGTTCATAAAATTTTCCAGGATCTTTTCTATGTATCCCACTTGACTTTGGAAGGTTCTTATAAATTGGTCTCAGGCTTTTACAAGTTTTACAAAACTTCATTTGTATTATTTAGTGAATAATCTTCTTAGATTTGTTTTCTCTTTCTCTCTCTCACTAGAACTTTCAATCAGGTTTGGACTCTTGGACTGATTCCCTGTATTTATCTTTTCTATAGTATTGTAACTGCTCCGTAGGACATTTTCCTGATAACTTTCAACCATTCTACTTCACTTATTTGGATATGTATTTTTGTTCTGATTCTTTATTTTCACAGATCCTTTCCTTTTCCCCTCATTTTATAAATTCAGTACTGTATTGACTCTCTAAATACCATCCTTAGAATGCTGGTATAATAAACTAATTCTAGAAGGTTGGTATAACCCTATCTAAAGATATCCCATTAACAAAACATCAAAGATTCTATAATATAGACAATATATATATAAATGCAAGAATCTTAAATTATTAACAAATCCACCTGTTTATTAAGGAATAGTATTATATGACCAAGTGAAGTTTGTCTTGGAAATACAAAGGAGAGGCCCTGGGTAGCCCGGGTGGCTCAGCGGTTTAACACCTGCCTTCAGCCCTGGGCCTGATCCTGGAGACCTGGGATCGAGTCCCGTGTTGGGCTCCCTGCATAGAGCCTGCTTCTCCCTCTGCCTGTGTCTCTGCCTCTCTCTCTCTCTCTGTCTCTCTCTCTCTCTGTCTCTCATGAATAAATAAATAAAATCTTAAAAAAACAAAAACAAAAACAAAGGAGAGGCCCTGATAATATATTTATCCTCATTAGGTCATATGAGAAAAATTATATGATCATGTTGATATATGTTTAAAAAAATCATTGTTAAATTTTGTATCTATTCCTGAGCACAAGAGTAATGAATTAGAATTGGAAAATCTGAAAAAAATTTCCCTAGCACAATAACATATCTCTCGTATCAATGTCTAATATTAAAATTAATGGCCAAAAATCAGGTTTTCTTATTATAATGTTGAGTAAAAAGTCTGCACTAATCACTATTACTGTAATATAATAACCTCTCTGGAAGAGCTAGGTAATATAATCAAATAAGAAAATAAGATAAAGGGGCACCTGGCTGGCTTAGTCAATACAGCATGTGACTCTTAATCTCAGTGCTGGGAGTTTGAATCCATGCTGGGTGTAGAGATTACTAAAAATACATAAATAAAAAAGAACACAAGATATAAAGAAAATGGCAAAGTATTTGCAGGCAATAAGACTCTATCCTAAAATTCTAATGAATTAATACAAGCTTCTGATAGAAAATCAGTATGTAAGGAAGCAAGTCACAAAAATCAGTGCTGTAACACTTTTCACTTATTTGACAGGCAATGATGAAAAGCAAAAAATAATACTCAGTGTTTGTGAATTATGACGAATGACCTCTCCTTACACTATCAATGGCATTGCATATTGTTATGACTTCTCTGGAGGCCAGTTTTAGAGCCATCAAAAGTTCTAGAAACATCCATATTCTTGAACCAAGCAGTTCTTCTAGGAATACAAGCTAAGAACATAGAAATAAGTGGAAAGGTGGATGGAAAAAAAAAATTAGACAATCCAGTAAAATAGCAAAACAGGAAGCAATTTAAATGATAATCAGTAGGACATTCCTTAATTATATTAAGACACCAAAAATATTCTGTGTTTAGAAAAATGAAGTGGATTTCACTGTCATGAAGAGTAGCTCTGTTTCATAGTGAAGTAAAAAGGACAGGATACTGATTGATACTGTTAAGATTATATATATTCATGCCAAAGGACTAAAGTCTAGATGATATATGACAAAATGTTTATACAAGTAATTTTTTATTATGGCTGATGAGAAAAAATTTTTTACTTGAATGTATTTTTAAAAGTTTATTTTTTTTCTATGAACATAGTTTTACCAAAAAGTTTTAATGATAAAAAGTGTCTAGACACTTTTAAAGTGTTTTTCATACACACAGCAATAAAACAGCGTTAAGTAGGAATAGGAACATATTAGATGAGGTACCAAAATACCTGGTGTTGTCCCAACTTTACTGGTAGTTGTGTCACTTTGAACAAACATCTCAGTAGCAGTGTACTCAACTGTAAAATGGGGATAAATAATGCTGCCTATCTGTCTCACCCATGCTGTTGTGAAGATCAAGTAAAACAATGAATATTTACAGGTTTTGAAAAATATACCTCAAAAATGAATGATGGAATAATATTATCACTTAAAACAGTTAAAAATGTTGGTTTGATCTGATTTTTGCAATGTTATTCTTATATAGGAAATATATAGTTTATCATCCTGCTGCATGTGTGATATTGCTCAATTTTGAGAGAAAAATGGTGACACGGAAGGCAGGTCTATAAACTTTTGCCTCAGAAGTGATATTATAGCAAAACTCTAACCAAATTAGTAGACAGATTAAACAATTAAGCAATTTTCTCTGATGGACACCAAAAGATCCTAATATTACTGTCTTCTCTTTTCTTTAAACAAGCAGTCAAGTTGCCTGAAATTTTTAGCCCAATCATTCATATATATATACTCAGGGTAAGAACCTAAAGCCTCCTATTCAAATACAAGTAAGTGTGTGTGTGTGTGTGTGTGTGTGTGTGTGTGTGTGTATGTATGAGAGAGAGAGAAAGAGAGACAGAGAGAGATTGAGATTTTGGTAACACATCTTTATCACCTATTAATATTAGTTTGAAAATTGGTTATTAGATTAGCCAGTGACTCATCTAACAAGAAGGATGAGATAAAAGACCTATTCCTTTCTAAAATTTAAATATCTTAAAAGGTCTTGAGATTGAGGAAGTGAGGAAGGAGAGGAAGAGAAGTGAGGGAGGAGAGAGGGAGAGTATGAGTCAGGCTCAGACCAAGAGAAGTGCTTTAGCAGGAAGCCTGGTTAAGAGGACAGCGAGACAGTCCTTGTCATCTTTACAACTCACATAGGTCTAGTCTAACTCTAAAAATAATAGCAGTAATATACTGGCCAAAATAATTACTATATATTTAATTCACTGATAAACCATAAAGTTTATCTTCTATTGAATAAAATCCCACTTACATGTTTTTGAAACGACTACCATAACATATAAATTCCTCCAAGAGTATCTCCTCTCTAAGCTGTAGCTACATAAAATACAATTGGGAATTTTATGATTTTCCCTCCTCTTTTTCACTTGCACATGAGGACGCTTATCTAACTACACACCTCCACATCTCACTGTGGCACTAAGCTAATTATAAAAGTCTGTTTAAATCTATTCACCTGTCTTGTTTTGCTGCCTACCTGGGCCTTTTCCAAGCAGGCAGAAAATCTCCAATCAGTCTGTTATCACAACCAGAATGCAAGAGATTAGTGACCAGGAGAGAAGCAGCATCAGTTTACATCCTTTCAGGCAAGAGAGTATTACTTCAGAAGAAAGAAATCTGAGGCTCCCTGACCTTAATTGAGAAAACCTGCAGTTAATAATCACATTAAAGTTGGTTTCATGTGCCAGTTTTTGTTTCCTTTGTTGTTTTTACAATTTGAGTGTCCTTTGTGGTTACCAAAATTATTTGCTGAAAGGCATATATTAACATTTAAAATACTTATTCTATAGTAAAGTAGGTCTTATAGTTTTGATATATCTGAATTAAAATATACTTTGAATTTTTTACAATGGGAATCACATTGCTTATATTTATCCAGAGTAGAATTTAGCAACTTGTTGATTGTGGCAATTAATACACCGAAAACTCCTTTTTAAAATGAGTAATAAAATGGGTCTTTCATTGTAATGTGTCAACCCAAATAAAGGACATATAGATCCCACCACGAGTATACTCTTATTGTTCCCCACAAAAGGTCAATTGTTTCTTGAAGGAAAGAGAACTAAACCTGAAGTTAGAAAGTTAACAAAACAAAAAAACAAAAAACGGCTCAAGGAACAGATATGCAGACCATGGAGAATTGGTACAGGTGATCAGGTCAGTAAGCAGAGGTTCTGATGACAGCAAGCTGAACTTATTTTTTTCACCATAATTAAATACTTAATGAAAACAAATCTAATTAATGCCAAAAGGTATAAATGATCTAAAGTGAGGTCAACTTTCACTTAACAGGAACTATATTAGCTGAACTCACTTTAGCTGCCTCAATGTAATTCACTGCGTGTTCACTAAAACAAGTTATCTGAGTCTTCAGACACCTGCTCTCTTTTAGAGAGTGATTTGTGTGTGTATGCGCCTCTGTCTGGGGTTACTGAAATGAAATGTAGAGTCTAGCTATGGAGACGATACTCACAGAATGAAAACACAGTGTGCCTGCTGTATATAGAAAAAAAGTTACAGTAGCATTTTTTTGGTGCCAAAAAAAGTTTAGGATTTCTAAATATTTTCAAGGTACTTTTGTATTATGAAAATAGAATATTTGGAGGAAAAAAAAATCTCAAGAAGTCATGTTTGCTATTTCCATGTAAAAGGAAAAAATGTCTATTGCAGACATGGAGTCAGTCTCCCTTGGGTCAATCTAGAAGAAAAACAACTGAAACATACGGGATGAATTTGCAAAAGTTTGCAAAGATGTCTTTGCTTATACAAAGACAGACTAAGACTACTATATAATGTATAGGTTTTCTAGATCTATGATATGAACTAGCCATTCTCAAGGCTCTGCTGGTTACATCATGTATATTCTTAGCATATAAACTTTCATCTCTCCTTTTAAAAATATAGGTAAAAATTTAACCAGTTAATGACAATTTAAAATATTGCTCTATTCAATTTTCTGTCTTTGACATTATTAACTATGAGGTCTCACAGAAATATTATTTAAAAAGTTAAAGGCAGTGCTGCTTTGAAAGGCGACACTAAATTAATGAACTATTCTTTCCCATTAAAACTAAAACTTTTAAGGCTCTTTTACACCAGCTTGATAACTTTCTAAAAATTATTTCAGTAATTTTTGTTAATCATATAGTAACAGTAGTTGTATAATTAGAGGGTCACAGTACTTAAAACATCAATAACCATGGAATGTCTTTATTGTGGTCAGACATTTACTGATAAGGCATTATTAATTTATCTTTTATGAACAACCTAAAAACAAGGTAATAAAATGCACATCCCAGTAACATTCTTAGCAGAAGAAAAGGCATTCTTATGGTTCTTCTCCAGTCACCTAAGATAATGGGTCTCCTCATAAAAAAGGAAAAGAAAAATTACAAGATACAAAAGCTATTTTTTCCACATGATGAGAACTTTAACTCTGAAGCCAAAATAATGCAAAACATCATATAAAAATTCAAATAATAGTCTTTTAAATGTGATTTTTAAAAGACCTATCTGGTAGTAAAAACATTCATTACTATAATTTAAAATTCTCAAGGCAATTCCTATCCAAAAACAAAAAAAATTAAAAGAAAAAAATTGAGAGCAATATTTTGTATGTTTGTTTATAAAATAAAAAATGGAATTTTACTATGAAAAATTTATACCATTTAGGTAAAAACCTGGATTTTTTTTTGGGGGGGGGCTGTGTTAATCATTTGGCAATGTTTTAAAATTGTTCATTATCAAAACGGGCTCAAGGGCATACTTAAAGAATTGGACATTTGAATCTTTGCTTTCAGTAACCTCTGAAATATTATAGGTTTATAGGATTTATTTAAATTAAATTCAGTAAATAACTGATTCATTTAGTAAAGAATATTTACTACCATTTTTGAAGTGGAGGCTCATATTGATTAAAATATATTTCTCTGGATTTTAAGTAATCATTTACTATTTAGCACATGTCAGATACTGTGGTAGGTGCTTTTATAAAGTTCTCTGCCCTAAATTTCCTGAATAAAGTGTCAAATCAAAAACTTTCCAGGTAAATATTTAGTCTTTTAAAAGTTGGATACAGCCAGTCACTCATATATATATTCATTCATGCACACATATATATTATATATTCGTTCATGTATATAATTTTTTTTGGTCAAACAACTGGTCAAAATGGACGGTAGGTACTATCTTTGAGATAAAAAGGCATACATAAGAATATTGCTGATTTAATTAATCCAAGCTACCTGATTAAGTACCTAGAGCAATCTGTACTTCAACGTTAAAGAGCTCCAGCTGAAATATAACTTCTCTAATTCTGATTAGTCTGAGAACTACTTTTACCACAGCTAAAGGGGTCACTTTAAACACAAAAACCAGCATTGTTTTCTGTGATTAGGTTACTGTAGCTTAAGTCTCTAAACACTAGAATTCCTCACACAGCTGTTAATTGTGGACCAGGGGACTGGCTGACATCTGCTTCTTGCTTATTTTGTTAATGGTTCACTTCCAGGTCCTAAAAGGATTGTAGCCTTTCTCCAAAGAGAATGTTGGATGCATCTATGTCTGTCTTCTACATAGTTGGCTTGTTCTGGTTTGTCACTCTCCATACAATGCAAATCTGAGTGAACTCACATCTGTCACCGATCGACCCAATTCGTGGGCAATCTTTTCCCATCGACCTGGGGTCCCTCCTGGGAACTTAACCATACTTCTTGTCAGCTGGCTGAGGTCCTCTTCTGTCCATTCAGGTGCCTGCAAAACATTATAGAAAAAGATAATTCAGAGAATGTTCGCTAAAACATTTAATAAGCTTGTGAAACCAACTATTGGCAATTTGCTTTCTAGCAAAAAATACTATAAGCATGAATCCAGTAGTTTAGATAAAGCTTTGATCTGCATATTTAACTCCGAATGCAAAGCTCCAGCAAGCCTTTTAAATTTTCCTGTGTGTACCAAATAAGAAAGCAGAAATATTGTGAAGCCAGACTTTTTAAGACATTAAAAAAAAAATTCAGTTTTGCATTAAAGTGAGGCACCACTCTCAAAGCCTATGAAATGCATTGTGTGCCACCATGCTCTCACAGATGTTTCCTATAAGGCTGTTATAAAAGGTCTTAAAGTTTTAAGAAAAATTATAATTTAAAGAAAACAAAACACCTTATAAGTAAAAATGAAAATGTGAACAAGTACATGTACTGATTTAGAATCAGAACTGAAACAAAGAGATGCTTTTTGTTCATTCTATGTAATATTTAATTCTAAAACTCATGTACTTTCAAAAAGTTCAACTTATCAAACGTTAGCATTTTATAAAACTTGGAACAGAAAACTAGAAATGTTTACAGCCAAGACTTAAACCATCAAGTCCATGCAAAGAAACACTTCATTTTTGAGAAGGTAAATTGCCTCTAAGAGGCTGTTAAATTGAATTAAAAAAATACCTTAAAGATTATAAAATTTTTTGCAAACACAAAAATTCTAACAGCAAGCATATTCTCTGCATTTTATTCAGCACTGCTACTTGGTCAAACCCAAAGCTGAGCAGAGGAAAAGAAGCTATTACTTAATAACAAGTAACCATGTTACAATAATTTTACATTAGATTTTAGTACTAAACTATTCCCTACCAGAGGCGCCAACCCCTCTGGTATTAAACAATACTCTAGGAGTCAGCAGAGAAATGGAGGAAGCCCACCTTATTTTCTTTAATTAAAAAGAAAGAAAAAAAGAAAAAAGGAAACCTTTGAGACAAATACCTTTTCTAATCACCATTTCCGATAATGAACAGGCATACATCAGGCCGTTTGCATTACAGAACCATCAGCACAGAACAACAGTCAGAGGTGAGTGACCCTAGGGACTATCTCCACAGCTACAGCAAAGCTGCTCCCTGACACTAATCCTCCCTGTCATTCTCCCACTGTGCTCTAACCACACTGACATCCGCCTGCCTCACTGCAAGCTTAACGGGGCCCTTCCTGACTTTTTACTGTCTTCCCCAATCAATGGTTCAAGCGTGCTCTTTTCACCATGTCCAAATGGCAGCTTCACTCATAATCAAAGTGCACTGCCCCTGTTAAAGGGCTTTCCGAAAGGCTCTCCCATTTGCATTCATTTGCAAAGCAAACTACTTTTATTCACTTTGTTCTGCTATCAAGAATGTTCCCTGAAGCAGATAAATTGGCATAAATACAACCTGCCACTTAAGAGTCAGTAAATAATAGCCAATAGTTGGGAGGATTTTATCAATCATTCTATTTTGTATCCACTA
Source organism: Canis lupus baileyi (assembly GCF_048164855.1). Classification (NCBI taxonomy): domain Eukaryota; kingdom Metazoa; phylum Chordata; class Mammalia; order Carnivora; family Canidae; genus Canis; species Canis lupus. The sequence goes on along the minus strand of NC_132842.1, from coordinate 9,635,419 downwards.
AAAGCTGAAAGCCTCAAACATATTCATCAGTACAACCCCTATGATACATGCATAAATTCACTTCTATAATAAGGTAGTCTACATAGGGTATGGTCAGAATTTCCTTGATATTTAATGAATATTGGAAATCTAATGCTCCATATTAGATAATTTGAAAATTTACACTGAAGATTTTTTTCTTTTTGCTCGTTTGATTTAACTTTATTTGGGGAAAAATTATTCAGACATTAGAGGGATAAAGTGGATTTCCAAG